>NW_027182214.1:11312163-11960689 GCF_029961685.1 Aristolochia californica
AAAAATTCTGCATTTGACTTTGATGATGTTTGTTTGCAAGCCTTTAATGCAATCAAGGAGAAACTAATTTCAGCACCAATTATGATTGTACCTGATTGGAATCAACCTTTTGAAGTTATGTGTGATGCAAGTGACTTTGCAATTGGAGCAGTGTTGGGACAAAGGCAAGACAAATTGTTTAGGGCCATCTATTATGCAAGTCGGACATTGAATGAAGCTTAATTAAATTATACAACAACTGAGAAGGAGATGCTTGCTGTGGTGTTTGCTTGTGACAAATTTTGGTCTTACCTCATTGGTACAAAGGTGATAGTGTTCACTGATCATGCAGCACTTCGCTATTTGCTTGGCAAGAAGGATACGAAGCCTAGGTTAATTCGTTGGATCCTGCTTCTTCAAGAAATTGATTTGGAGGTTCGAGATAAGAAATGAATCAAAAATTCAGTTGCTGATCATCTCTCCCGGCTGGAGCAAGAGGAAGAAAGATAAAATTCAGTGATCCAAGAAGCATTCCCGGATGAGCAGTTGTTTGCATGTGTGATCAAGCTTCCTTGGTATGCTGATGTTGTAAACTACTTAGCTTGCAAAGTACTGCCACCAGATCTTACTTACCACCAACGTAAGAAGTTTTTGCAAGATGTGAAATATTATCTTTGGGATGAGCCTTTTCTATTCAAAAGATGCTCTGATCAAATCATTCGAAGATGTGTGCCAGAAGAAGAGATGGAAGTCATTCTCCATCATTGCCATTCATCATCATACGGAGGACACTTTGGAGCAACCCGAACAGCAACTAAGGTACTTCAAAGTGGTTTCTTTTGGCCTTCTATTTTACATGATAGTTATACTTTGGTGATGTTAGGTTCTCTCGCCATGGATCGAGTCACCCGGCGATCTCCTCTAGCTTCCAGATTGGCTGACGAAGAAGGGAAAGATTTGGGGTCTTAGAACGCCCAATGATGTAGGAACGTGAGCCTTTGAAGGAGCTCCAACCTTAGGCCTCCTTAGAGAGAGTACCTGATCTCGTCTATGCTAATTGATCAATGTTTGTCTCCCTTCATTCACTTGACACCCTAAATAGATCAGGGAAAACGTCAAAGGTTCCATAATTACAATTAGACCCTTATTGAACTTCAAATTACAATTAAACCCCTAAGGTACTGAAATACAAGTTTACTCCATCTATTCTCTTCTCCGGTTCGCCACTCTTGATGCTATGGAGTCCATAACATCACCCCCCTTCTGAAGAAAGATCTTGTCCTCAAGCTCGAAAGTGGGGAATAGAGTCTGGAAGGACTCGAGTGTCTCCCAAGAGGCTTCCACCAATTCCTCGTTTGTCCACTGAATGAGCACCTCCCATGCGTTGTTAACTCGTCGGGCTTGAAGGATCTGTGCTGAAGTGAGCATAGACCAGCCATCTTTGAGCCGAGGCAGAGTGGCATGCAGCAGTGGAGAGTCTCCCTTGAACGGCTTGAGGAGGGAGATGTGGCAGACGTCATGTATCTTGGCGTCTGGTGGGAGCTTCAAATGATACGCCACAGTACCAATACGGTGAAGAACCTGGAATGGTCCATAAAATTTTGGAGAGAGCTTATGGCGCTTGATGGTTGCAAGAGAGAGTTGGTGGTATGGTTGAAGTTTGAGCCACACAAATTCTCTGGGTGCAAAGGAAAGGGGACGATGTCCTTTGTCATAAGTGTGCTTCATTGTGGCTTGTGAATATTGTAACTGAAGGCGGACCTGAGCAAGCATTTCATCTCTGTCGGCTAATTCTTGGTCCAATGCTGCTACCCGAGAAGACCCCGGTTCATAAGATAGTAGACGCGGGGGTCTCTGCCATAAATGACTCAAAAGGGGGTAGTACCCAGTGCGGTGTGGTATGAGGTATTATAACAATACTCTGCCCATGCTAACCAACAAACCCATTGCCGGGGAGTGTCCCCCACAAAACACCGCAAATACATCTCTAGTGTGCGGTTTAGCACCTCTGTCTGGCCGTCTGTCTGAGGGTGGTATGATGAAGAGAAGGCTAACTTGGAGCCGTGGAGCTTAAAGAGGTCCCCCCCCCCCCCCCCCCCCCCAGAATTTACTGGTGAATATAGCATCACGGTCGCTAGTGATGGTCTCCAAAATCCCATGGAGCCGGACAATATGATCCATGAAGAGCTAAGCGACTTTGTGTGGTTGTATATGGATGGCTGAGGGCTATAAAGTGGGCATATTTTGAGAACCGGTCAACTACAACAAGAATAACAGATTTCCTTGCAAAAGGAGGAAGGCCATCGATAAAATCCATTGAGAGATCTGCCCATACATGTGAAGGAAGTTGAAGGAGCTGGAGCAAGCCAGCAGGTTGTAAGGATTCAGATTTATTCCACTGATAGACCTGGCACGCGACAACATAATCAGCAATGACCTGCTTCATACCCCTCCAATAAAACTCCCAACTAAGGTGGAAGTATGTCTTCTGCTGGCCCTCATGTGTACTGTCATGAAAGAGAAGCAATAATGGTAGGAAGGAGTGCCAAAGAAGGATGAAGATATATGCATCCTTTGTAGAGAATGAGAGCTTCCTGTAGTGTCCAGTTATTGTCCTTGGAATGGTTCTCGATTTGAGTTTGTAAAGCAAGGAGATCTAGATGATGGCAAGTATCCCGATGGATTGTATCCAGCAAGAGGGACCTGGGGTTGCTCGGTGCGTGCAGGTGTGAATCCCCCAGTTCTCTATGTGACAAGGTGTGTGCCCTACGGTTGAGATAACCCGGTTTGTATTCCACCTGAAAATCGAATCCCATTAATTTGTTGAGCCAATGTTGTTGTGGGGATGTGGTAAGGCACTGCTCCAATAAGTATTTGAGGCTACAG
Source organism: Aristolochia californica (assembly GCF_029961685.1). NCBI lineage: Eukaryota > Viridiplantae > Streptophyta > Magnoliopsida > Piperales > Aristolochiaceae > Aristolochia > Aristolochia californica. Next base: position 11,315,029 of record NW_027182214.1, read on the forward strand.
TGGTCTGTCCGGATTATAAAAGGTATGCCCCACAAATACGGTCTCCAATGCTGCACGGCTTTGGCCAACCCGATGAGTTCCCTTTCCTAAGTGTCTAACTTGTGATGGTGAGGAGCGAGGTGGCGGCTGAAATAAGCAATGGCGTGTCCCTGTTGCTGCAAGACGGCACCTATGCCTCCCCCGGATGCATCACACTCTATTATGAAACTTTTGGCAAAGTTTGGCAATTGAAGAACTGGAGTTGACGCTAATGCTTGTTTCAATTGGTGAAACGAGGAGTCTGCCAACTAAGATGTTAAGCACCTAGCCAATACTACCCAAAAGACTGGCCTGTAAGGAGCGGAAGATATAGGTACTTAACCCCAGGACCATAACAGTACCCCGCCCTTCCTCGAGCCAACGACTGCGGAGACTACCACAACAGAGCAACCAGAGCCAGGTCGAACCCGGGTCAGTCCAGGCGCGTGACCACCCGCATCTGCCTTGGGGGCGCCAGGATTCGAAGTTGGGATGCAGTGCTAGCTCTGATACCAAATGTTAAGCACCTAGCCAATACTACCCAAAAGACCAGCCTGTTAGGAGCAGAAGACATAAATACTTAACCCCATGACCATAACATACGACCACTAAAAGGCATGCTTCTTCAATAAAATGTGCAATGGTGCTGCCAGCTGACCGTATTCTTTTATAAATTTTCAATAATAGCCTGCGAGACCAAGGAACCCTTTCAAAGCTGTGACAGAGTGAGGTGCAGGCCATTCCATGACAGCCTGTATCTTGCTGAAGTCTGGTTTCACCCCAGAGGCAGATATCACATGTCCCAAATAAGCTACTTCGGAAGTGGCAAAGTCACATTTGGCTCTATTGAGAAATAAATTGTGTGCTCAGAGAATGGTGAAAACCTGTCTCAATTGATGCAAATGTGCTTCCCAAGTTTTGCTATAGACCAGTATATCGTCAAAAAAAACTAAGACATGCTTCCGTAAGAAAGGGAAAAATACCTCGTTCATAAGCACTTGAAAGGTAGACGGGGCGTTGGATAGCCCAAATGGCATCACCAGGAACTCGTAGTGACCATGTTAGGTTCTTCCCTTGCCATGGATCAAGTCACCGTTCTTTCCTCTCTTCCCTCCATGGATGATCTTGACATTGGAAGAGAACCCTTGTTTCTTGAACGAGTAATGGTGGAACTCAATTAGAATGAAGGAGCTTTGGAGGAAGCTCAACCTTGGACCTCAAAGGAAGAATCCGACCTTGACCTTTGAGGAAGAATCCGACCTTGACCTCTGAGGGAGAATCAGACCTGTAAAATATAATTTTCTCAATACTTGCCTCTCTTTTCCTTCATGTCCCCCTAAATAGGGTTGAGGACGAAAATACAAAGATGACCCATTAGGTCAAGTGGTTCACGCCACATTACACTGAACCAACCCAAAGTAAACCAAACTAAATAGAGTAAACCAAACCGAATTGAAATTACATGAAAATTAAATTGACATAATTTAATTCCTATGCCTATGGATAACTCGTGATGATATGGAGTCCATAACATCACCCCCCCCCCCCCCCCCCTCCCCTTGGAGAAAGAGCTTGTCCTCAAGCTCAAAGTATGGGCAGAGGGTGCGAAACGCCGCTAATGGCTCCCATGTTGTGTCACTGGGGTCAGCATCTGCCCATTGCACTAAGATCTCCCAATCACCCTGAATACGGCGAGTTTGTAATACCTGTGCCAGGGTAGAAAGTACAAGTCCCTCATGGAGTGGTGGCAACGGGGTGTGCAACAAAGGCGAATCACCGTGGAAGGCCTTTAATTGTGAGACATGAAAGACGTTGTGAATTCTGGCCTCTGGCAGAAGCTGCAATCTGTAGGCCACTGTCCCAATGCGGTCCATCACCTGAAAGGGATCATAATATTTTGGAGAGAGCTTGTGACGTTTGGAGGCTATCAACGACAGCTGCCTATAGTGTTGGAGACGCAACCAAACATAATCACCAGGAGAAAAGAAGACTTCCCGGTGCTTCTTGTCATAATATTGTTTCATAGAATGTTGTGCCTTCTGTAGATGAGTGTGCACCTCAGTGATAAATGTGTCTCTTTCAGCTAATGCTTGGTCCAAAGTGGCGACTTTAGAGGCCCTTGGTTCATAGGCTAAAAGACGGGGAGGTTCTCTACCATATACCACCTTGAATGGGGTTGTGCCGAGTGCGTTGTGGTAGAAGATGTTGTAACAGAACTCAGCCTAGGCGAGCCACGAAATAGCGGAGATACATTTCAATGGTTCTGTTGACGACCTCTGTCTGACCATCAGTCTATGGATGGTAGGCTGAAGAAAAGGCTAACGTTGTGCCTTGTAACTTGAAGAGTTCTTTCCAGAAGGTACTTGTAAAGATTGCATCCATATCACTGGTAATTGAATTAGGCATCCCATGTAATTGTACAATGTTATCCATAAAAAGTTGAGCGACCTGAGTTGCAGTGTAAGGATGTGCCAGAGGAATGAAATTACCATATTTAGAGAAATGATCCACCACTACAAGGATAACAGATTTACCTGACGAAGAGGGAAGTCCATCTATGAAGTCCATAGAAATATCAGACCAGACCTGTGACAGAAGCTAAAGTGGTTGGAGCAACCCCACAGGACTTAATGTTTCAGCTTTATTCAGTTGACAAGTCTGACAAGTCGCCACATAATCAGCTATACTGCGCTTCATGCCCCTCCAATAAAATTCCCTACTGATCCGGAAATATGTTTTCTGTCAGCCCTCATGTGTACTGTCATGGAAGGAGGCTAAAATGCTGTTAATCAGAGGGGATGTGTGGTGTAGAAAAATTCTGTTTTTGTAGAGGACGAGATTGTCCTGAACCGTCCAATGTGGTGCCGCTGTGCCCTGCTAGATATCCTGGCATAAGGAGATAATATCCGGGTACTGTTGTACCTCTTCCTATATAGAATCCAACAAGAGAGCTCTGGGCTGACTGATGGCGTTTAATTGTGGCTCTGGAACGTCCCGACGAGATTAGGCATCAGCCCCTACATTCAAACTTCCCGGTTTATACTCGACAGAAAAGTCAAACCCCATAAGCTTACTTAACCAATGCTGTTGTGGTGAAGTAGTGAGACGCTGCTCAAGAAGATAGTTGAGGCTGCAATGATCAGTGTGAATCAAAAAAGAACATCTCCAAAGATAAGGGCGCCAATGCTGTATAGCTTTCACCAATCCAATCAATTCCCTCTCATAAGCTGCCAACTTGTGGTGGTGTTGGCCCAGTTGACGGCTAAAATAAGCAATCGGGTGGCCCTGTTGGTGCAACACTGCACCAATACCGCCCCCTGAAGCGTCACATTCCACTACAAAGGACTCCTCAAAGTTGGGGAGCTGCAAAACTGGGGCTGATGATAAGGCGTCTTTCAATTGCTGAAAGGAATGAGCTGTTGTTTCTGACCAGGTAAAAGCATTTTTCTTGAGGAGATTGTTGAGCGGAGCTACAAGCTAGCCATAGCTACGAATAAATTTTCTATAATATCTAGCTAGGCCCAAAAATCCTCTTAAGGCTGTAATAGATGTAGGAATAGGCCAATCTGTGACCGCTTGTATCTTACTCTGGTCTACCTTCACCCCTGATGCTGAAATAACGTGGCCCAAATATGCCACTTCTGATGTGCCCATAGAACATTTTGACCGATTTAAAACAAAATTATGTGAACGTATAAGAGAAAATACCTGGTGAAGGTGGTGAAGATGTTCTTCCCAGCTGTTGCTATAGACCAAAATATCGTCGAAAAAGACCAATACATATTTTCTCAAGAGAAGGGAAAATACCTCATTCATGAGGGCCTGGAAGGTGGAAGGCGCATTTGACAGACCAAATGGCATTAGAGGAATTCAAAATGGCCGTGATGCGTGCGGAACGCTGTTTTCTCCACATCTGATGGATGAACTCGGATTTGATGATAGCCAAATTTCAAATCGAGTTTAGTAAAAATAGTAGCTCCATGTAGCTCGTCTAACAGCTCGTCCACCACTGGAATAGGAAATTTATCTTTAATTGTATGGGCATTGAGTTTTCGGTAATCCACACAGAACCTCCATGACTTATCATGCTTGCGGACTAGTAATACCGGTGAAGAAAAAGGAGACCTGCTGGGCTGAATAATACCCTGTGCTAACATCTGTTGGCACTGCCTTTCAATCTCATCCTTCTGTAAGTGAGGGTAACGATACGGACGTACCACTACCGGCTCGGTACCCTTTTTCAAACGGATACGGTGATCACAATGCCTAAGTGGCGGTAAGGCAGTAGGGTCTTGAAAGATATCCTCAAATTTTGTAAGTAAGTGAGATAACTTACATGTGTTTGTGGACTGGACCTGGGCAACCTGTAGTGCGCAGGTGAGTGGTGCTTGTGTGCCATGCAATATAATCTGATGTTGGTCCTCTATAAAAGACATGGTCAGAGCTTGGAAATCCCATAGTATTGGTCCCAACAATTGTAGCCATTTAATTCCTCGCACCAAATCGAATCCTGATAGTGGAATCACCAGAAAATCTGTAACAAATTCATAACCCTCAATATCAAAGTGTGTGGCTGGTGATATGCCTACACTAGTAATTTTAGCCCCATTGGCTACTGATACAGAAAGACCATTTTGTTGCTGTACTACTAACCCAAGTTGTTCTGCCACCTACTGACTGATGAAATTATGTGTACTACCCGAGTCAACTAAAGCCAGTAACTGTAAATGATGTAATTGGGCTTTAACCTACATTGTGCTAGCACTGCGTAGACTAGTCATAGCATGAAGGGAAATCTCTGGACCTTCTTGGTCAGTTTCCACAATTTCTTCCTCTAGTGGTATTTCTTCTCCATCCTCCCACAGACATATACTGAATAATCGTTTGCAGTGGTGCCCAAAGACATACTGTTCATCAGAGTTAAAACAGAGGCCCTTGGCCTTTCTCTGGTCCATTTCCTGTCTAGTAAGTTTTTTGAAGTAAGGAGCAGGTGGAGCCGAATTAGAGATGTTTGGGCGTGGGGCTGCACTGTATCTAAATCTTGGAGGTCCATAGGAAGGGTTTGGCGCAGAGGCATTGTGCCTCCCTGGCCAAGCTGGTGTTCTGACCAGTGACTCCTTTAGAACACGCTGCTTGTGCTCAATTGCCCTGGCTAAATTCATAGTGTGGTCTAAATCTGTAGGAGAATCTAATTCAACTTCTAAACACAGAGCTTCTGTCAAACTAGCAGTAAAAATATGAACATACTGTGTGTGGCTAACAAACTGGTTTGCTCGGGCTAACCTTTCCTAGAAGGTCTTTTGGTACACCTCTAGTGTTCCATTTTGTTTGTAATTGATTATTCGCCCAATGGATTGCTACTAGCAGGAGGACCAAATCTCATCATGCAAGACTATCTAAAAGTTGCCCAATCCTGAACCTCTTGGTCATTTTGGAATTGGTGGTACCATAGAAGCGCTTCATCGAGCATGTGGTAGGCGGCCAAATACACTTTCTCATCCGCAAGTGTTTTTTGATGGTAAAAGAACTGATCACACTTGGCTAACCAAATCAAAGGGTCCTTAGACCCATCATATGTAGGAAAGTCAAGTTTTAAATACCTGGGCACAGTGTTTGGTCCTTGAACGGCAGGCCCTAGATGGGAATGGTGTTGATGCATTAGTGGTTGTGGGGGATGTGGTGGGTGGAATGGATGGTGTTCGGCCGGTGGAGAGTAGGCAGCTGGAGGTTGGGCTCGTGTATCAAGGTCCACTTGTTGCCGGAGGAGAGCTTGGATGGCAGCATCCATTGATTTTATTGCCTCACGCAAATCAGAGGTTGTTTAACGCACCTCTTCCAGGGCATGAGCCTGGTTATCTGTCCTTTGCCTATTATCTTCCACTAACTGTCTCAAATCGTCAGGGGAAGAGGAATCCCCAAGGGTGGACCTGTCTGATACCAAGATGTTAGGTTCTTCCCTTGCCATGGATCGAGTCACCCTTCTTTCCTCTCTTCCCTCCATGGATGATCTTGACGTTGGAAGAGAACCCTTGTTTCTTGAACGAGTAATGGTGGAACTCAATTAGAATGAAGGAGCTTTGGAGGAAGCTCAACCTTGGACCTCAAAGGGAGAATCCGACCTTGACCTCTGAGGGAGAATCAGACCTGTAAAATATAATTTTCTCAATACTTGCCTCTCTTTTCCTTCACGTCCCCCTAAATAGGGTTGAGGACGAAAATACAAAGATGACCCATTAGGTCAAGTGGTTCACGCCACATTACACTGAACCAACCCAAAGTAAACCAAACCAAATAGAGTAAACCAAACCGGATTGAAATTACATGAAAAGTAAATTGACATAATTTAATTCCTATACCTATGGATAACTCGTGATGCTATGGAGTCCATAACAGACCATGGTGGGAGCGGAAGGCATTTTTTTTACATCCTCTGAATAAACCCGAATCTAATGGTACCCAGATTTCAAGTCCAGCTTTGTAAATAATTGAGATCCGTGTAGCTCGTCCAATAATTCATCTACCACCGAGATTGGAAATTTATCTTTGATGGTGCGAGCATTGAGTTCACGGTAATCCACACAAAAGCACCAAGATTTATCGAATTTTTTAACCAGCAATACCGGGGACGAGAAGGGGAAATGGCTAGGCTGAATAATACCCTGTTGGAGAATTTGTTGACATTATCTTTCTATCTCATCTTTTTGCACATGTGGATAGCGGTAAGGACGCACTACCACTGGATCTGTGCCCATCTTCAAATGAATTATGTGATCACAAGCTCGTATAGGCGGAAGGTCTGCAGGTTCCTGAAATAAATCGGCATATTCAGCCAACAATGAAGCTAAGTTATGTTGCTCTGAAGGACCCACGGAAATTGTCTGGAGGGTGCATGGGCGATGGGCGCTAGTGCCCTGGAGGGTGATCTGATGGCTATCCTATGTAAAACTCATCGTAAGGGATTGGAAATCCCATAAGATCGGACCCAATCGCTGCAACCATTTAATTCCCAATACCAGGTCAAAACCAGCCAGTGGTATGACCAAAAAATCCGCCACAAAGGACTGACCCTCAATAGTAAAGGGCACTGCTGAACATAAGCTGACAGTGGTGACTTTGTCACCGTTAGCCACTAAGACTGACATTCTTGACTTCTGCTTGAGTGATAAACCCAACTGTTGTGCTGCCTGGCTGCTTATAAAATTATGGGTGCTGCCTGAGTTCACCAGTGCTAGCAGAATAAGATGGTTCATGGTGGTGTGGACCTGCATGGTATTTGTGCTGTATAGGCCTGTCATTGCGTGGAAGGAGATTTTTGGTTCTTCCTCCTTGGTTTTGTTCACATCCTCGGAAAAGTCATCCTCTGTTGGGTCTTCTATTTCTACCCAAAAGGGTCTTTTGTATTGATGGCTCCTTATGAATTTCTCATCACAATTGAAACATAATCCTTGAGCTATTCTCTAATCAATTTCTGCTTTTGTAAGGCGTTTGATAAATCCAGGTGGTGGTGTAAAGGCTGGTGGGGGTGTGGTAGAGGGGGTGTGGGGTTGAGGCCGTGGAATAGTGGAAAAAGGCCCAGTGGGCGGTGGCTGAGGTTGCCATGGGGGACATTTGTTTAATGAATCTCGGAATAGGCGTTGTTTGGTGTCCAATGCTCGTGCCAAATTCATGGCGTGGGCTAGGGAGGTGGGGGCTTCCAATTCCACTTCTAGGCGAAGTGGTTCTACCAGGCCAGCCGTGAACAAACTGACATAAAGTTCAGGGCGCACCAAATGACTTGCACGGGATCTTGTTTGATAGTTCCAAGCTGTTTTAGATTTACCAAATTCACAATTGGGTGCTGCGAAGCGGAGGACCAAACCGTAGCATGCAACTTTCCTTGAAAAATTCCCAATCATAGACCACAAACTCGTTTTTGAATTGATGAAACCACATAAGAGCTTCATCGAGCATGTGGAAGGTAGCTAATTGAACCTCGCCCTCAGGCAGAGTTCCTTGATTGGAAAAGAAATGATCACACTTGTATAACCACATTAAAGGGTCGGAAGACCCATCATACGTTGGAAAATCAAGATTTGTGTACGTGGGTATGGTAGGGGGTGCTGGATTGATGCCCCCACGAGGTGGAGGTGTTTGGCGCAGGGGAGGAGGTGGTGATGGTGGCTGAGGGTTGAGATGATCTGTTGTGCGTGAGGAAGATGCCATCTAGGCGAAAAGCTGGGCAAAGCCCTCCTCCACTCGGGACATCAACTTCTGGAATTTTCCGTCAAGGCCATTGATTTGAGATTGAAGATCAGCATGGTTCTCCTCCACAAAATTTTGAATTTCTGCAGGGGAAGAGGAATCGCCAATGGTGGTCCTGCCTGATACCATGATGTTAGGTTCTCTCGCCATGGATCGAGTCACCCGGCGATCTCCTCTAGCTTCCAGATTGGCTGACAAAGAAGGGAAGGATTTGGGGGTCTTAGAACGCCCAATGATGTAGGAACGTGAACCTTTGAAGGAGCTCCAACCTTAGGCCTCCTTAGAGAGAGTACCTGATCTCGTCTATACTAATTGATCAATGCTTGTCTCCCTACATTCACTTGACGCCCTAAATAGATTAGGGAAAACATCAAAGGTTCCATAATTACAATTAGACCCTTATTGAACTTCAAATTAAAATTAAACCCCTAAGGTACTGAAATACAAGTTTACTCCATCTATTCTCTTTTCCGGTCGCCACTCTTGATGCTATGGAGTCCATAACAGGTGAAAACTTGTGACCGGTGCCAACATATGGAAAATATTTCAAGGCATCAAGAGTTACCATTGAAAAATATCTTCGAGATTGAGTTATTTGATGTTTGGGGAATAGATTTTATGGGGCCTTTTCCTCATTTTGGCTTTGCTTATATCTTGTTAGCAGTTGATTATGTGTCAAAATGGGTGGAAGCAATTGCTACAACAACAAATGATGCAAAGGTAGTGCTCAAATTTCTGCATAAGAATATATTCACAAAATTTGGCCCTCCACGAGCTATTATTAGTGACGAAGGGACCCACTTTTGCAACAAGTTGTTTGATAATCTTCTTTCTAAATATGGTGTGAAGCTAAAGATAGTACTTGCCTATCATCCTCAAACTAATGGCCAAGCTGAAATTTCAAATCGAGAAATCAAGAACATCCTTGAGAAGACGGTCAACACCAATAGAAAGGATTGGGAAAAGAAACTTGATGATGCTTTGTGGGCATACCGTACAGCCTTTAAAACACCTATCGGGATGTCTCCTTACCGATTAGTGTTTGGAAAGGCGTGTCATCTCCCTGTGGAGTTGGAGCATAGAGCTTATTGGGCTATAAAAAAAGTTTAATTTTGATTTAAAGGCAGCAGGGGAAAAGCAACTTCTTCAATTGAATTAGATGAATGAATTCGGGAATGATTCATATGAAAATGCAAAGATCTATAAAGAACGGACAAAAAAGTGGCATGACAAATAGATTCTTAGGCGAGAGTTTGCACTAGGACAATAGATATTACTTTTCAATTCACGACTCAAACTCTTCCCTAGTAAGTTAAAATCAAGATGGACAAGTCCTTATACAATTGACGAAGTTTCCTCTTTTGAAGCAATAGACTTGAAGGACAAGATAGGGAATATATTCAGAGTTAATGATCAGAGATTGAAGCACTACTATGGAGAACAAGTGGAGAGGAACTATGCATTTATTCCTCTTGGAGATCCTAATTGATGAAGACTGAAAAGTCTGGCTGTAGACTTTAAAACAAGCTCTTATGGGAAGCAAGCCATAGAACTTTCTATTATTCTTTTATTTTTTTTTCTTTATCATTTTTTTTATAATTTGGATTTTGATGCACATTTATTTAGCATGAATAAAGAGCTGAAAATTATAAACTACGGCTGATTCACCATGAAGCCAGGGAAGTTCCTTTTATTTCTTCAATCATTTTCACTTTTGCATTACAATGAGGACATTGTTTAGTTTAAGTTTGGGGGTGAAAACTCCTATAGTCATTTGGTCTTCTTGGTTGTTATGTATTTTATTTTACTTGTGATTTTATAAGTCTTGAGTGTTTGATTCTCTTACCAAGCATGTATTTGAGAATGATTGAATTCTCTATGACTTTGAAATTTGTGATTGAAGATGGTTTTGAGAAAAAATTTCAAAAATTTCTTTTATGTTAGGCGGAGTTTGTGGGTACTTTGATTTAAATCTTTGACCTTGAACATAATTGAGCACATAGTCATTTTTCTTTTACTCCATTTTGCTTATGAAGAAAAGAAGTTGAATTAACTGGAAGAGGGAAGTTCAATCTTGTTTTGCTCTAGAATCCGTTGATGGATCCTTGACGCGAAATCCTAGTTGATACCAAATATTAGAGAAATGATCTAGGCAATTTTTTTATAACCAAAAAGATTTCTCAGCCGTCCTAAGTATCATGCTATCATTGCATGGTGTATTTCCATAGTCAACCACCTTGAGCCTTATTTTACATAAGCCTTTATTTGTTCTTTTAACTACATAAACCATTCCCGCTCAAAGCCTGAAAAACCATGAATCCACCTTTTATAGAATTGAGAAAATACTTTGGTAGAAATTTATATTTAAAGAGAAAGTTAATTCAAAGAAAATTATCCATATTATGTTTGCTCAGTTTGATCAAAGTGAAAAAAAAATAACTCAATAAGTGGAGTATCACTTCAGATTTTGTTAAAAGAGTAGTTGGTATTAATCTGTTGATTACAGCAACAATAATGTCACCAGTATGAACATATGGTTGAGGAAAAGTTATGGTTTGAATCCTATGGATATCTTTTTTATTGTTCTTTTCACCAAGTATTTTCCCAATTCGCTTTGATTTTCCATATCCATTTCTTTCTTAACCCTCACCCTGTGGCCTATCATTACAACCTGATTAAAGACCTTTTGATCTCTGATTTTGGTGTTGACTACATTAGTGGAGAGGATTTCTGAAAATTGGACTTATGGGGTTAAATTTTGAGAGAATTCTTCTGAATTTAGTTGTTCAACTTTTATCTGAGTTTGTAGGTGGTTTGAGGTTAAATTGACTATATCACACACACACTCAAGGTCTTAGCTTTAGGTTGAAGTAAACGCTTAACTCTTGCTTGACAAATTGCTAAATTTTTCATTGATTTTCCTTCTATCTTTGATGTTAAAATAGTAAGATATTAGTGTTGAAATCTAAATTCAGATTGTGACTTGGTGAGTGATGATAGTTCTCTATGGGGTCTAGTTGATATTGCCTAAAGTAAAATTTTATTTTATTTTCTTTTTGTTTGAGGACAAACAAATTTTTAAGTTTAGGGGTGTTTGATGACTTGCATAATTTAATATATTTTATCACCTCTTTACTTTAAAAATTAGTCTAATTTTATTTATTTTTCATTGATTTTAGGTTTCATTGTTGTTATTTAAATGTAATATCAGATTTGAAGAAAATAAAGATCTAAATTTTACCGGTGCAATTTGAGGATAAAGATCTGGTTCACTGGCTCGCTGGCTTGACTCGGGCGAGTCCACGTCTCAGCAGGACAGGAAAGGCCCGGCTGATTAATTGATTTTCCTAACTTAGGAAACAATTTAATTTTTCTACAGTATCTTCTTCTTCCACCAAACAGAACAGAACTGAAGATCTCACCGCCGCCTTCTTCGGCGAAAAACCAGAGACACCCGATGGATAGCAGTAGTGAAGATACGATCCAGAGACAGCAACTGAAAAATTAATCTGGTTGGCATCAATCCAATATGCTAAAGATAGAAGGGATAAGTTGATGAAGAAATAAAGTGGATGGATCCTAACTACACGTGGATTGGAAGCCTAAAGAAGTGACAGGAAAAACGGCTTTGATATGCTCTTGGACGTGGAAGGCAGCAGAAGTTTTGATTTGGTCATTACGGAAGGAATGGAGCAGCTTTAGCCTTTCATTTTTTATTTTACAGAAGAGGTAGCAGATTTCAAGCGATCTGTTTTGAGCGAGTTCGACGCATTGCACGTACGCTGGGGATCAAAGATGGGCACAAAGGGGAGAGAAGGATAGTGAATATTTTCCGGGTGTTTTTGAAGAAGAACAGCAACTGCGAGAACGTTGGGACTGAGAACAGCAACTGCGAAGACGGAGGAGAAACAGAGAGCTGCGACTGCAAGGATTATTTTTCAGTGTTCATTTCCTTCCATTATTCTCATAAAAATTATGGTGAATTCGTTTATGTTAAATTTAATTTTTAGCATGAACTAAATTTTATTTATTCTAGGAAAATGATGTAATCTTGTTCCTAACTATGCTTCATTTTCTATGCTAAATTAAAGTAATTCTTTCTTTGTTTATCTGATTTATTCTGAGTTTATAGCTTCTAGTTAACTGGCCATTAATTAGATGATTTTAATCATATGATTTGCTATCAAAAGAGGGAATTATAGGATAGATCTTGAATATTTTGGCATAGGTAAATATAGAGATTGAAAGACTTGTATGAACCTATGTAGTATTTAAATTATTAGTCTTATTGCTTTCTTGCTTTATTAATTTGCATACTCTTGTGTAAAATGATGAACAAGAATAATTTCCAATTGACTATCGAAAGAGGTTTTTTTATGAATTAGAGATTTGCTAAAAAACAGAAAGAATTAAATTAAATTAGTTAGATGAGTAAAGCATATTGAGGAATTAGGTGAAATAGATTTCCTAGAATTTTTCTTTCCCATTAATTTGATCTTCAAACATCATTTTTCTTTTCCTTTACGTATTTTCTTTGAATTGATTTTATTTTGAATTGCAATTACAAAAATTTTAGTGACTTCTCTAGATAAAATTAAGATTAGTATAATTTCGGTATTTATCAAAAGTAAGTTACCAATCCCTGAGGACGATACTCTTCTCATCACTTTACTATAAAATTTTGATATCGTGCACTTGCAGTTTTGCACCGATCAATCATACAATTCATCCAAAAGAATTAACACAACTTTTTTAAATGGACTGTTACTGCTGGAAAAATGACCTGAAGCAGCCACGCTGTTGCTGTATTCATTCACCACGCATGCATTCTTAGTAGTAGAAACAACATTAATGCATACTTCTGCATTCTCAAAGTCAACAAAACCAAAATATTTGGAATTCCCATCTCCTTCTCGCATGACTATAGACATGGGACCCAAAAAATTAAGCCCCCCAATAGCTAGAGCAGCATTTGCTGCCTTCTCGGATTTAACGTGCTTATCATGCAGTAACATCAGATTAAGAACAAACATATACGGGACATTCACACTGTTGGGGGTCTCGTTAATAGAAAAATTAAACAGCCTCACCGTGTCAATTGAGCAATGAACCCACACATAATGATTGTGCTCATCAACAGCAAAACATAGCCCCGCAGTCCCCATAAATTTATTTCTACGAATCCCGGCGTCCCCAGCGAAATTTCATACACCCAAGACCGAATACCTTCAATTGGGTATTGTTTCTCTACTTAACGAAACAGAGAACCTCCAGGCCAAAAATTCAAGCAGTGTCGCTCAGCCCCTTGGAGCCCCTTCACCCCCATGGAAAAATGTTGTAGACATAAAATTCGATGGCGTTTCAGAAGCTTACCCCAAGATACGTTGAAGTGGGTTCCCCACTGGACTGCCGAGAGCTGGATTGAGAATGAGAGGTGGCGGCTGGAAGTCAATTCCCACTGGACTTGTTTCCGACGGTGCCGACGGAGCCTCCTCAGTGTCTGGTGGAGAAGAGTAGCCCTTTTGGGCTTCTCCGCTTGGGGATTTTCCTAGACAAAGGGCTCTCGGAAACACATCCTTGTCGGAAGAATCGCCAAAAATATTACCTTCTCCTATTCTGGGAGACATTCCGCTGGCCGTGAGGGGGGGTTTTTTGAGGTCAAACCCACAACACCCATTACCGATGAGGTTTTGGCAGAATACCCTTCCAATTTCCCAAAATCGGAGTTCCCGCCGTCTAATTTTGGAAGTTTGGAGGTCGATTTCGGATTTGAAGTCGACTTCGATTTCTAATGTCCAAGGTCCCTCTCGTTTGATTTCCATGATCTGGAAATCAATTTGTCTGGCCCATCGCTGGAGTTCCCTCCTTAGACATATTGAAATTTCATGGTTGCCCATCCAAGACGGCATCCGCTGCTTTTCCTTCTATGCATACGTCTTGCTCGGAGATTTCAGGTCGTATGACCTTTTTTGCGGCAACGAGTTTCTCCCTTGTAGAACGTTCAATCGAAGATGCACGCCATCTTTCGTCAGATGCTCTATACAATGCAAGCAGGGCTTCCAATTCGGTGTGCATGGCAATACATTATTATTGGAACGAAGAATCGGTGTTCTTTCCTACGGCATCAAATTTCTCCCTTGCTGCAATGAGTTTCTCCATTGTAGAACGTTCAATGGAAGATGCACGCGATCTTTCGTCAGATGCTCTATCCAATGCAAGTAGGGCTTCCAATTCGTTGTGTCATAATTCTTGGAACGAAGAAAGATTCATTGTGTTCCCGCTCTGATAACAGTTGTTACGGTCCCAGATTTGACACATGGATTCGTAGGGATTCGTAGGGAGGAAGAAGAGAAAACGAAGATCAAGCCAAAGGGAAGCTTGAAAACCCTAGAAATCGTAAGGAGAGCTCCAAGCCTGTTTAACCTAAAATCAATGTTTGCCTTTCTTAAATGACCCTTACAAGGTTTAAGATAAAATATTACAAAAATACCCCTATAAATGAAATATTCCAAAAATACCTATGTGGTTTAAAACTAAAATAAAATAAAGTAAATTAAAAAAAATTAAAATAATAATGTTATTGCGTGCATAACAATTTTACAAAGATAAGTTATATTTGGATGAAAGGTATTTAAATCTAGTTTCATAAGGAGAACATTTCATGTCAATATGATCTATATTTAAATATATATTCGCATTGGAAGAATCAAAGGTCATGTTGGAATTCTGTTGTATTGAAAAATCCAAATTTATGCCCTTTGTTTTGCGTCACTGTTTGAGTTGCTATATCAGAAAAATATCTCACTTCTCCCTAGATTATGGGCTTATTACTACATCTGTATTATTTGGGTTAATTTCTGTATCTATGATATTTGGTTCAAGCTGGGATCACTGTCATTACCTCCCAGCTTGAGGGGGAGAAGTAGAAGTACAAGAAAAAGGTATTTTATTCCATATGTTGTGAATAAGTTTATGTGACCAAAATATTCAAGAAAGGAGGAGCACAAAATATGAAGCTTATAAAAAAATATTTATATCGGATTATGATTATTTCATGGGTCCTTCTACAAGGTTTATTATTTTGGTTAGTATTCTATGTGTTGGAAGATGGTTGTGTGACATTATAGTTGTTGCTATTATGTCTCTTTGGATGAGACATTATTATTGAAGAAAACATGGCCTCAGTACCTTTTCCCATAGCATAATTTATTTGACTCTCAAAAATATCACGGTTGAGACACCATGAGAGTCGGTGCCCGGATTGGAACACCATGATATTTAACTCTAAAAAATATCACGGTTGGGATACCATGAGAGTTAGTGTCCGGATTGGGATACCACTATAAATAAACCCACTACCCCATCCCCCCTGTAATGGTTTTAATTACTCCTATCACTTGAGAGTCAATGTCCAATGGAGGGACACGGTGTTGGACTCTTCCGAGCAATATTGATAGACACACTACCTACAGAAGACGGAGTGTGCCCTACATCCATCATTAGGACAGGAGAATGGAGCAATGTCTTACCGGCTAGGAGTGATTTTTACTCTCACTTATATTATGCCAGTGTTGGAAGATAAGATCAAACCCAAAAGACCAAGGAAGGCCCACATATGTAAGATTATTATAAGATGGACCACATGACCAAGGAAGGCCCACAAGATGGGCCCAAGCCCATAAGAAGTAGGACCCACAATGATTACCAAGAGTTGGCATCCTTATCACATCAGTTGGAAGATCAAGAAGGACTCACAAAAGTATCTTTATCTTAGGGTCACGACCAAGAAGAGTTTTAGTTTAATTTATATTTTTCTTTTATCAATATTGAGTTACCTAATTATGTTAGGACTTACCTTAAGCGTTAGAGTTTGGGTGTAATTGGGACAAGGGTAGTTTTATTGTAATCGAACTCTACTACCTTCATCTATTATAAATAGAGGTTCATGTACTCTTATTACAATAAGTTATTGATGTCAATGAAGTATTTCACTTTTCCATAAATTCAACATGGTATCAAAGCAGGTTCAGTGATTTGACTTGGTCAACTCACGGAGTTAATGTGATCCTTTTCTCTAAACCCTAAACCCTAGGTCTAGGTTCGTAGTTATTTTTTTCAGACCCTACACCCATAGTTTCTTTGTGTTTTTTACCTCCATAAAGAGTTTTTAATATTTCAAATTATATATTTAAAAAAATATATTTAAGTCTACTTTCTAAATAAGAATGATTTGTTCTAATCGGAGTTATATACAGAGATTTATCGATATTTGAATGAGCGAAGGTAAGATTACAAAAAGGTTCGAACAGCAACAGCAATCTTCAGATTCAGAGGCATTTTTTTCCTATCAAGAACTATAATTTATACGTAGAAATATATATCAAATGAAATATCTATAAGTCTATTCTTTTACCTATTCAACCATTTTTTTATCTGAGTTATGTACAAAGAGAAATCGATATTTGAAGTAGCAAATGTCAGATTGAAAAAGAGGTTCAACCAGCAGCAGAAAGCCTCAACTTTAGAGGTATTTTAAGCTATCAATAAAGAGACTTTATATGGATAATTATATATAAATAGAAAGGTATGTAAGTCTATTTTCTTACCTATTCAACCAATTCTAGGTATAATTTTTTTATAAAGAGATATTGATCTTGGAAGAGCCAATGGTCGTTCTGCAAAAATAGGAGAAACAGAACTTAGTTCAGCCAGATGACAGAGACTGAAACCTATCAGATTATTTATCATCTGATAATTATATTATATGAAGAGATGTTATACTTGGATGAAATTTATTTAAGACTACTTTCAGAACGAAAAAAATTCATGTCAATCTGATCTATATTGAAAGATATATTAGAATTGGAAGAATCAAAGGTCAAGCTGGTATTCTGTTGTATTGAAAAATCAGAATTTATGTCAATTGTTTTGCGTCACTTTTTGAGTTTATCAGGAAAATATCTCACTTCTCCCTGGTTTGAGGGCTTATTTATAAATCTCTGTTATTTTGGTTTATTACTACATCTATGATATTTGGTTCAAGCTGGGATCATTGTCATTACCTCCCAGCTTGAGGGGAAGAAGTAGAAGAAGAACAAGAAAGAGGTATTTTATTTCTTATGTTGTGGATAAGTTTATGTGACCAAAATATTCAAGAAAGGGGGAACACAAAAGATGAAGCTTGTGCATCAAAGAAGAAATTTTTATATCAGATTATTTCATGGGTTATTTGACAAAGTTTACTATTTGGTTTGTGTTATATGTGTTGGAAGATGGTCGTGTTATATTCAACTGCAGCTATTATGTCTCTTTGGGGACATTATTATTGAATAAGAGGTTGCCTCATGTTATCATTTATTTTACCCCGTCAAAAAGATCAAATTTTTTTGTGGTTGGGAGTCCACGACGGAAGAACTTCATCCCCGTCAAAAAGATGAAAATGAATTGTAGTTGGGAGTCCACTACGGAGGAACTTCATCCCCGTCAAAATTATTTGTACTTGGAAGTCCATGACAGAGGAACTTCATCCCCATAAAAAAGATGAACATTATTTGTTTTTGGAAGTCCATGACGGAGGAACTTATGATTACATCTATGTTATCCCCCCCTATAATGGCTTTTATGTCTTCTACCACTTGAGAGTTGTTGTCCTGTGGAGGGACACGGTGGTGGACACTTCAGATCAATGCCGATAGACACACTATCGATAGCAGTGGAGTGTGCCCTACATCCAGCATTAAGACCGGAGTATGAAGCAATGACTTATCTTCAAGGAGTGATTTTTACTCTCACTTATAATGCCGCAGGGCCTCATGGAAGGATGCAACAGTGTGAGGGGGGATGTTGGAAGATGAAGGCATATTGGAAGATGTGCCATTTAATACAAAAATATTTTATACATCATTTGCAGCAAGTTGGGAGTTCATGTTGTTCTCTCACCCCCAGCTTGAGGGTGTTGGAAGATAAGATCAAGCCCAAACGACCAAGGAAGGCCCACATATGTAAGATTATTATAAGATGGGTCACATGACCAAGGAAGGCCCACAAGATGGGTCCAAGTGTTAGGTTCTTCCCGAGCCATGGATCGAGTCACCCTTCTTTCCTCTCCTCCCTCCATATTGGTTCTTGACGCTAGAAGAGGATTCTTGTTTCTTGAACGTGGAATGATGGAAATAGGAATGGAATGATTGAGCTTTGAAGGAAGCTCGACCTGGATCTCAGAGGGAGAATCCGACCTAGACCTCTGAGGGAGAATCTGACCTGTTTAATTTTAATTTCTCAATACTTACTTTCCTTCACTTTGTCCCCATAAATAGGGTTGAGGACGGAAATAAAAAATAGACCCATGGGTCAATTGGTTCATGCCATATTACATCTAAACCAAACCAAACCAAACCCAATGAAATTACATTAAAAGTAAATTGACATAATTTAATTCCTATACCTGTGGATAACTCGTGATGCTATGGAGTCCATAACACCAAGCCCATAAGAAGTAGGACCCACAATGATTACCGAGAGCTGGCATCCTAATCACATCAGTTGGAAGATCAAGAAGGACTCACAAAAGTATCTTTATCTTAGGCTCACGACCAAGAAGAGCTTTAGTTTAAGTTATATTTGTCTTTTATCAATATTGAGTTACCTAATTATGTTAGGACTTACCTTAAGTGTTAGAGTTTGGGTGCAATTGGGACAAGGGTAGTTTTATTGTTATTGGTCTCTACTACCTTCCTCTATTATAAAAAGAGGTTCATGTACTCTGATTACAACAAATTATTGATGTCAATGAAGTATTTCACTTTTCCTTAAATTCAACAGCCAACAGGGGCTCATGGAAGGATGCAACAACGTGAGGGTGAGTGTTGGAAGATGAAGGCATATTGGAAGATGTGCCATTTTATACAAAAAAATTATATACGTCATTTGTAGCAAGTTGGTAGTTCATGATGTTCTCTCACCCCCAGCTTGAAGGGGAGTGTTAGAAGATGGGCTCAAGCCCACATGACCAAGGAAGGCCCACATATCTAAGAGTATTATAAGATGGGCCACATGACCAAGGAAGGCCCACAAGATGGGCCTAAGCCCATAAGAAGCAGAACCCACCAAGATTACCACGAGCTGGCATCCTAATCACATAAGTTGGAAGATCAAGAAGGACTCACAAAGGCGTCTTTATCTTATAGTCACATCCTAGAAGAGTTATAGTTTGAGTTATGTTTATCTTTTATCTATATTGAGTTATTTAATTATGCTAGAGCTTATCTTTGAGTGTTAGAGTTTGGGTGTAATTGGGACAAAAGGTAATTTTATTGTAATTGGACTCCACTACCTTCCTCTATTATAAATAGAGGTTAATGTACTCTGATTATAATAAGTTAATGAAGTATTTTTCTTTTCCATAAATTCAACATTCTAAACTCAGAAACTAGTAGCACGAGCAAGGTGAGAAAGGGAGAAAAAGAAAAAAGGAAAAAGAAAGATCTCGGCTAGAGAGAAGAGAAGAAGAAAAAGGGAAGAAAGACTTTAAGCAAAAAGAGAGCTCTACATGAGAGAGAAGGAAGAACTACTTCCTTTTATAATTAAATTCCAAGTACAAGGTCCTCTATGTATAGTAGAGGAAAGTGGTAGAGTCCATGTACAATTAAACTTCATTCTCCTCATTACATTCCAACTCTAACTCTTAATGATAAGTCAATCATAATAAGATAACATATTTAGAAGTCTAACATAACTCAAACTCTACTCTTCTATAAGGACGTGACCATAGGCTGAAGATGCCAGCTCGTGGTTTATCTTTGTGGGTCCCATTTGATCTTCCAGCTCATGTGATAAGGATATTAGCTCGTGGTATCTTTGTGGGTCCCACTTGATCTTCAAATCTTCCAACTTATTCCAGCTTGTGCTTCTTATCTTCCAACTCATGCCAAGTTGTGTGATGACTCCTCTTGGCTTCTCACGTCCTCATGGTGCGTCCCCCCAGCTCCTGCAACCATGGTGGGTCCCACATTGTAACAGGCTTTAGTTCCTTTTCCATCTGATAAGAAACTTATCAGTTGTAAGTGGGTTTTTACTGTGAAACACAATCCAGATGGGTCCGTTGCTCACCTTAAGGCCCGCCTCATTGCTAAAGGCTATACACAGTGTCATGGGATCGATTATGAGGAAACATTCTCTTCGGTGGCCAAAATGAACTCGGTACGTATTTTATTATCTCTTGCTGCTAATTCTTCCTGGCAAGTCTATCAGCTTGAAGTGAAAATTGCTTTTCTCAATGGGGATATCAAGGAAGAAATTTATATGCATTAACCACCTGGATTTTTGGTTGAGGGGTAGTCAGTATGTCGATTGAAGAAATCCCTTTATGGTATGAAATAGTCTCCACATGCATGGTTTGATAAATTTAGCCAAGCATTCATAAGGGATGGATTTCACAGATGTTCTATAGATCACTCCGTATTTATTAAAGACACACCTAAAGGCAAAGTGATTATGGCAATATATGTTGATGATATTGTCTTAACCGGTAGTGATCCCGAGGGCATTCAGGAAACCCAGGAAATGATATGTGCAGAATTCAAGACAAAAGATCTTGGACTAAAATATTTTTTGGGTATTGAAGTACTATAGTCCAAACATGGGATTGTACTATCTCAAAGGAAGTATGTCCTTGATCTACTGGAGGAGACAGGAATGATGGGGTGTAGACCAGTAGAAACCCTATGGATTCAAATACAAAATTGTCTGCAGGTACTGGAGATGATGTGGATGTTGGAAAATATCACAGACTTGTGGGGAAACTCATTTATCTTTGTGTAACAAGGCCGAATATATTAGATGCAGTAAGTGTGGTGAGTCAATACATGCACAAACCACAACTCAGTCACTGGCAAGTACTAGAAAGAATATTACGATATTTGAAAGGAGCTCTAGGAAGAGGGCTTCTCTATAAGAACCATGGTCACTTCAACATAGAAGGATGCTCAAATGCAGACTGGGACGGATCCCCAAATGATAGAAAATCTACTTCGGGATATTGTAAAATGGTTGGAGGGAACTTGGTTACATGGAGAAGCAAGAACCAGAATGTAGTTGCAAGGTCTAGTGCAAAAACAGAATATAGGATCATGGTACACACAGTTAGTGAACTTCTATGGATCAGATCCCTTCTCACTGAACTGGGATTCTATAAAGAAGCCCCTATGGATCTACATTGCAATAATCAAGTGGGAATACTTATCATCCCAAATTCGGTACTCCATGAGATAACAAAGCACATTGAAGTAGACTGCCATTTCATATGAGAAAAATTCCAAGTTGGCATATTATCTCTCAAACATATCTCCTCACAAGGGCGAGATCTTGTCCACCATCTACAACAAGTTGGGCATTTACGATGTTTCTTACCCCCAACTTGAGGGGGAGTGTTACAAGGCGGGACCCACTAGATCACACGAGCTGGTGGGACCCACCATGATCACGTGAGGTGGCATGATGAGTCATCACACGAGCCGACATCCTTGTCCCATAAGTTGGAAGATTTGGCAATCTTCATTGATTAATGTAATCGATTTATCTTCCCTTGATTTATGTAGATTTGGATAATCATGATTGAAGTAATTAGGGATATTAGAGATCCTATCTTAGCTCTAAATATGTAATGAAAATAGTATTAATAGGGGTCTTGGTTGAAGGATTCAATCAAGCTCTCCACTTCTTAACTCATGAAGAATCTCTCTCTAGCATAAACTATTTTTCTCTCTTTTATCTTCTCTCCTTTCTACCCCAGCTCTCTCTCTCTCTCTCTCTTTGCTCTTTTTCTTCTCCGTATCTCATCTTGCTCAAGGTTTCAATCATGGGATCCTAAATTCAACACTTCTCAAGTGCTAATGTTGCATCTTCAAGAATCAATCTAATGAAATGATAACGCACCTATATGTGTTTTGTTCTGGCATGATAAACATGGTTCTTTGCTAAATGAATAGCACTCAGACAGTCACAATACAACACATTCTTCCCATGTTTGAGACCTAATTCTTCCCGGAAAGTCTACAACCATACCATCCCTTCACTGGCTTCATTCACAGTGACATATTTTGCCTTAGTAGTAGAAAGAGCAACTATCTTCAGCAACTTAGAGACCTAACTAATTGTTGTGCCACCCAATGTGTATGCATATCTAGTGGTACTCTTCCTGCCATCAATGTCTCCAACCATGTCAGCATCTACATAACCCTGTAATCCCAAGTCTGACTTTTTGAAACATAAGGCTAAGTCTACAGTACCTCGCAAATACCTGAGAAACCATTTCACTACTTCCTAATGTTGTTTCCCTGGATTACTCAAATATCTGCTGACAACTCCCTTCGCATGAGCTATGTCTGGTCTAGTGCACACCATGGCATACATGAGACTACCAATAGCAAAAGCATAAGGCACATTGGCCATATTAGCTCGTTCCTGCTTTGTAGAAGGTGATTGCTCCTTAAAAAGCCTAAAGCGACTAGCGAAAGGAATACTCACTGGTTTTGCATCATTCCTGTTGAATTTGATCAGCACTTTCTTCACATATTCTTCTTGTGACTATTTTAAGACATCAATATCCCTAGTATTCCTCATCCCAAGGATTTATTTTGCAGCACCCAAATACTTTATTGCAAACTTCTTGGACAACTCCCTTTTCAACTTATCTATTTCTTATTTGCAAGCACCTGCTATCAACATGTCATCAACATATAGCAGTAGTATGATGTAGGAGTCATCAAAGTTCTTCACATAACAACAATGATCCGCCTAGCACCTCAAGAAATTATTACTACTCATAAAGGTGTTAAACTTCTTATACCATTGTCTTGGAGCTTGTTTAAGACCATACAAGCTCTTTTGAAGTTTGCACACCATTTTCTCCTTTCCTTGTGCTTTGAAACCCTATGGTTGAATCATGTAAATTTCTTCCTCCAAATCACCATGAAGAAAGGTTGTCTTTACATCCAACTGCTCTAAGTGCAAATCTTCATTTGCCACTTGTCCAAGCATTGTCCTAATACTAGTCAATTTTACTATTGGAGACCCTTTACCATCAGTCTTTGTTTTTTGCTTTTTACCATCATGTTCGTCTTTTATTTTGTACTCTCATTTATTCTGCAAGACCTTCTTCCCTTTTGGTAACTCAGTCAACTACCATGTCTGATTGGATAATAGTGAATCCATCTCATCCCTCGTGGCCAATTCCCACTTGGTTGATTCATCAACTTGCATGGCTTCCTCATAGCTCTCTGGTTCACCTTTATCAGTCAACATAATATAATTCAGTGCAAGGTAATACCTCTATGATGGTTAGCTAGTTCTAGCAGATCTCTTGAGTTCAGTCACAGGAATGTTCTGATTTACTTCTGGAGGTATATTTTCGTGGTCTTCCTGAACAATATTCTCCATCTCAATAACTGAAAGTTCTCTCAACTAAATCACTTCAAACATCTTGTCTTCATCACTTGTGCTCTCAGACATTGTTCTCAACCTGTCTTTATACAAGGCACCATCATTAAAATCGCATCCTTGCTCTTGATAACCTTACAAGTTTGGTTATCCCATAAGCGATAACCAAACTCGGTACCACCATAGACAATAAAGAAACATATCTTAGATTTAGCATCAAGTTCATTTCTAACAGCAAAATCAATATGAATATAAGAAACACAACAAAAACCTTCAAGAAAAAAAGGTCTACCTCTTTCCCGCTTGTTGGTTTTCAAGACTCCATGGATTTAGCTCATGGAGAAAAAGAAAAAGAACTCATTGAGAGAAAACAAGATGAAGAAGAGGTTATAGAATTGATCCCAACCCTCCCCCATAAGGTATATTTATAGGTATCAAAACTACCAATATTACAAGTATACCCTTCACCCTTATAAGAGTGAAGAAGAGACAAAAAATGTAAACTGATTACATCAGTGCCACCCTACTGAAATCATATATTACAACACATCCCTCCCCTCAAGCTGGGAGGTAATGATAGTGATCCCAGCTTGAACCAAATAACATAAATATAGTAATAATCTCCTTCATCACAATGTCCCAAGGATAAGTACGAATCTGGACACAAACTCTCAAAAGGTAAAAATGGTGATAAAACATAAGTCGAAACCAAACTCGAAGGATTTTGAACGAATATAGTGAAAATAATCACTAAAGTGGGTAATGTCTGTCATTCACAAGACAGTGATAAAATACCCACTGGTACCAATAAAAAGTTTCAATGGACTTAAAATACCCATATAAATAAAAAGGACCAACCAAAGCAAAGCTCCAACAGGGTTGGCCAATAGGGGTAAGTGAGAGTCAAATAAAAGGATGGTAGGAGAAAGGTTGTCAAATAACCAATGGGTAATGGGTAATGAAGAAGATACGATGCTAAGGCCACCATGTGATTTATTATTCTAAGAAATTCAAATTTTGCATCAAACGAACCAATGTCAACAACAGTCAGCAAATAATGAACCCAAGGCAAGCAACCAAGGATTTTGTTGAATTTAGGATCCATTTTCCAATATTCTAAGCAAGAGAAGGGAGAAAGAAAAAGAAGAAAAGGGAAGAAGATCTCTCGGGTAGAGAGAAGAGAAGAGGTAAAGAGAGATGTGCACCAAGCAAAGACAGAGAGATTTACTCAAGAATGAATTGTGTAACTTGATTATTTCCGAATTACAATACCTCTATTTATAGTAGATGGAGTGAAAGAGTCCTTATACAATTAACCTTTCAATCTCCAAATTACATTCCAACTCTAACTCTCTAATATAAGTCTATCAAGAAAAGATAACACAATCTACTAGAGGTCTAATATAAGTTGAACTAGAACTCTTCCTCAATAACGTGGACATAAGGGAGGAGGCTAGCTCGTGGCCTTATCCTTGAGGATCCCACATGATCTTCCAGCTCATATTGATAAGATTACCAGTTCGTGTTATCTGTGTAGATCCCACATGATCTTCCAGCTCATATTGATAAGATTACCAGTTCGTGTTATCTGTGTAGGTCCCACTTGATCTTCAAGTCTTCTAACACATTTCAGCTTGTGCTTCTTATCTTCTTAACTCGTGCTAGCTTGGGTGAGGACTCTTCTTGGCATCCCACATCCTTGTGGTGGGTCCCACCAACTCGTGCACCATGGTAGGTCCCACATTGTAACACTCCCCCTCAAGTTGGGGGTGAGAAAACATTGTAGATGCCCAGCTTGCTGCAGATGGTAGACATAAACTTGTGAGTGACCGGCTTGGTGAGAATATCTGCAACATGACTTTGTGTGATATAAGCCTTAGAGACAAAAAGCCTACTTGGAACTTTTCTCGTATAAAATGGCAGTCCACTTCATTATGCTTTGTTCTTTCGTGGAAGACTAGATTTGATGTAATATGTATTGTTGTTTGATTGTCACAATATGGATCCATTGGAGCTTCTTTGTAGAATCTCAATTCAGTGAGAAGAGATCTTATCCATAGGAGTTCACTAACAGTATGTCCCTGTTGTGGACTCAATAGCACACCGAGTCACGCAACGAAGGAGGCAACAACAACTCACTCAATAGGATTTATTTCTTATATTACTTTGAGTAGGATTTATTTCTTATATTACTTTGAGTAGGATTTATTTCTTATATTTTTTTAAGTAGGAGTTATTTCTAATTACTTTTATATGTAGGGGCATTATGGGAATTATTGTAACCCTAACCCTAAAACTCCATGACGTGCTCTATTTAAAGGGAAAGAATGAATGAATGAGGCAAGCTTTGAGATTTTAGAATAACCTAGTGTAAACAAGCTGAGATCACCTCTTGATCTCGAGTCTAGGGTTTACTCCAAAAATCCAACGTATCCTTCACCCTCCATTACCATCCATCTTCATCCACCTTCATCCTCCATCATCCATAGCTGGAAGAGGAGCTTCCTGCCCTTTTTTGAGCCCAAAGAGAGGGTATTCCCTCATTCTCAGTGTCAACAGCCAGCAAGGGTTCTAACCCTCTTGACGAGCAGAAAAAGGAAGGGTTTTTTGGTTGAAGGTTTGGTGTATCTCTTCCTAGCTTGGAAGCATCACGGAAACCTAGCATCAACGTCCACCAAGGTGAGCCAAGGGCTACACAAAAGATAGGACTTCAATCCTAGCATGAACAGCAACCAAAATAGGGTTGAAACCCTGGTTTCCGTGAGCAACAAAAGGTGTCTATGCCAGTCCTTTCTCCAAGTGAATTAATTCAATTCTAGCTATAACTTTAGCACTAGAGTGGATACATAAAAAGGGGAACTGATCACGTGTGGAAGATCAAGCAAAGAAAGGAGCTTTAACCCTCCTTATCAAATCCAGCAACTCTGTACAAGTGCTGGATTCACAAATCCCACACCGTGTTACTCGATCCATGACCCGGGACCGTAACAACGTGGTATTAGAGCAGGGTAACATAGGGGATACTCTTAGCAATGAAAAAATCCAAATCAGGATACAAAAGATAGAAGATAACCTTGAAACAGCACAACCAGAGTGGGGGAAGGTTTTAGGTTTGGAAGAAGAGATGAGTCGAGTCATCAGCATGCTAACTGAGCTGAAGGCAGAGAGACGTCAGAGTCCAGAGGCGAGAGAGGTGGCTCAACCATATCACAGAAGAGGGGAGCAGTGGCCTGGGCGCACTGCTGTCCAAGGACCCCAGCATGGAGGCACAGTTCCAAGGTACACCAAGTTAGAGTTTCCCTCTTTCAATGGTTCAGTTGATCCCTTAAATTTGGTTGCATAGATGTGAATTTTTTTTTTTTTAAACCAAGGGACTATGAATGGGATAAGGTGCAACTAGCCTCTTTCCATATGACAGATGAAGCCCTGTTATGGGTTACTCAAGTAGAAAAAGAGAGACCAGGGATGAAATGGGGAGAACTTTAAAATCATTGCACAGTTAGATTTGGCCCTCCCGCCAACAGCAACCCCTTGGGGGAGTTAGTCCTATTGCGAAAAACTAGTTATGTGGAACAATATCAAAAATTGTTCCAGGAAAAGTTGGCTTGTGCTGGTGAGAGGGTATTGGTTGACCAACAGGTCTCCCTATTCACAGCGGGTCTCAATGAGTATTTACGGCAAGAGGTGGAACTCCTTATGCCTACGGATTTAGCTCATGCAATGAATATGGCCCGAGCAATGGAACAACGACAACAGTTGCAGCAACGTAAGCCGGGTTGGTCTGGTGAGAGGAACACTTCCTCCACTTGGCAAGGGCGTCGCTATACTTAATCTCAGGGAACATCTCCAGCAGCACCATTCTCTAGACACACTCCGACTAAGACTCGGATAGCCGATCCCCACCCTGGTAATCCCCTACCGAATTTTATCAAAAAATTAATGAGTGCGGAGATGGCAGAACGATAGTCCAAAAATTTATGTTATAACTACGATGAGCAGTATCGGGTGGGGCACCAATGTAAATGATTGTTTTGGCTCGAGGTGGCGGATTTAGAGGAGACAGAGGATATTATCGAGGAGGAACCATCGGAGATATCCTTGCATGCTATTACTGGGCAAAAATTGCCTAACACAATGCAAGTTCGAGCTCATGTCATCGACCGATAATTGGTGGGACTAGTCGACTCAGGGAGTACACACAATTTTTTGAGTTTGATAGCCGTACAACACCTCCAACTCCAGATACACCTTCATCAGACAGCCACCGTCTCAGTGGCCAATGGCGATAAGGTCCCTAGCTATGGGATTAGTAAGGTGGTAACTTTTTCCATTGGCTCTACTTTGTTTAATGCTGAATTTTTTATTATTCTTCTGGCTGGATTCGATATGGTATTAGGCATTAAATTGTTACAAACTTTGGGGCCCATCTGTGGGACTTTTTGGCTTTAACCATGAGCTTTGATTTGGCTGGGAGTCGGGTGCTATTATAGGGCTGTCAGGTGGACAGGGCCCACCGCATGCACTCTTTGCAGACACAAGAATAGCCTGACAATACTAGTGATGGTCTGGTTGAGGAGTTCTCTGACCTCTTCAAGGAGCCTTCGGGATTGCCTCCCCTGAGGCACAGTGAACACAGGATCTGTCTGAAACCAGGATCTAAGGTAGTGGTCGTGCGACCGTACCATTACCCACACCTTCAGAAGGACGAGATAGAGCGTCAGTGCCAAGAGATGTTGAAACAGGCTCTTATTCGTCTTAGTCGCTCCCCGTTCCCTTCACCCATCTTACTTGTGAAGAAACATGATGGGACATAGAGATTCTGCGTGGATTATCTAGAGTTTCACCTGCAGACAGTGAAAGACAAGTTTTCGATTCCGGTAGTGGATGAGCTCATGGATGAGTTACATGGGTCGTGGTTATTCACTAAACTCGACCTCCGTTCGGGATACCATCAGGTCCAGATGCACCCCTCTGATATCGAGAAGACGGCGTTCCGCACACATCATGGCCACTTTGAGTTCATCGTCATGCCGTTCGGGTTATCCTATGCACCCTCCACTTTTCAAGCTTTGATGAACGAGGTATTTAGCCCCTATCTTTGAAAATTTGTTCTTGTGTTTTTTGATGATATTCTTATACATAGCAAGTTGGTTGAGGAGCACTTGGCACACTTGAGGATTGTTTTCGACTTGTTATGAGCACATCAGCTCTATTTAAAACATTCCAAGTGTTCTTTTACGACTTCGCATGTGGCTTATATGGGACACATTATCTCACATGAGGGGGTTACGGTGGATCCCGAGAAGATGCGAGTTATTCATGAGTGGCCGATTACGGGGTTTTTTGGGTCTTGCGGGCTACTACCGCAAATTTATTCAGAACTATGGGCCGGTGGAAGCACCATTGACCGGTCTGCTCAAGAAAAAATCCTTTATTTGGAATGAGGAGGCCACCCAGTCATTTGCGGCATGAAAATATGCTCTCGCATCCGCACCAGTATTACAACTTCCCAACTTTGACGAATTATTTGTGGTCGAGTGCGACGCTTTGGGCTTGGGCATTGGGGTCGTTTTACAACAGTTGGGCCATCCTATTGCGTATTTTAGAAAACAGTTGGCAGTCCGCCATCACAAGCTGGCAGCCTATGAGTGAGAATTGATTGGGTTGGCCAAGGCGGTCCAACATTGGAGGCCTTATCTATGGGGTCGGGCTTTTCCCATACGCACGGATCACTATAGCCTTAAATTTCTACTGGAACAGCGTTTGACTACGTCGCCACTGCAGCACTGGATCAGTAAGTTGTTGAGGTTTGACTTCTCGGTGGAATATCATGTGGGGAGATTGAAAAAGGTGGTAGATGCCTTGTCGCGGTGTTTTGAGGATCAACAGTCAGTCTATTCGATCAGCCAGGCGAGATTTCTCCTCCTGGACTTGGTGAGAGATGCACTTGCCACTGACCTTGCACTGCAGGAACTGCATCAGAAGATTTTAGAAGGGACAATGAATTCGAAGTGGTCCATCCAGGATTAACTTATTTATTAAAAGTAGTGGCTTTTCCTTCCACCTGAGTCCGAGTTGATTCCAGCTATACTCTCAGCCTACCATGACAGTACACACGAGGGGATACAGAAGACCTTGCACAGAATTCGAGCTGATTTTTACTGGCAAGCCATGAAGCCCTCTATTGCAACTTATGTGGGCAACTTTCAGGTCTACCAGCCCAACAAAGCCGAGCACTTGAGTCCAGCCGATCTTCATTAGCATCTGGCCCTTCCTACGCAGGTTTGGGCTTACATTTCGATGGATTTTGTGGAAGGTCTACCCCTGTCCTCCGATAAATCCATAATTATTGTGGTGGTTGATAGATTCTCCAAGGATGGACATTTTATACCGCTGGCTCATCCTTATACAGCAACACGGGTTGCTCAGACTTTCCTGGAGCAGATAGTCCGCTTACATGGCATTCCAGAATCCATTGTGAGTGACCGAGATGCAATTTTCACGAGCACATTTTGGCGGGAACTTTTTCGCTTGAGTGGGACTAAATTGAAATGTTATGCATGCAATAACATTATTATTTTAGTGTTTTCTTTAATTTACTTTATTTTATTTCAGTTTTAGTTCACAGGGGTATTTTTGGAATTATTTATTAATAGGGATATTTTTGGAATATTTTATTCATAGGGATTTTTTTGTAATATTTTATTAAACCCTAACAGGGTGAACCCTATTTAAGGGGTAAGAGTAATGAGAAAAGGAAGCATTGAAGTATTAAGAATTAGGTTAAATCTAGAGTAAAGAGGCTTAGAGTTCTCCTCAACGAGCTCTAGGGTTTTCAAGCTTCCCTTTGGCTTGATCTTCGTTTTCATCTTCCCCATGTCTTCCTACTACCCCTACGGTAATGCCTGGAAGACCCGTAACCCGTGGCAGACCCCAGATCCTCCCAAAGAATCCTTGTGTTAGATCCGGGACCGTAACAACTGGTATCAGAGCGGGAACACAATGTGTTATTTTATATCCCAAGAAAGATGGATTGCTATGGGTAAGGAATTGGAGGAAATACGAGCGCGGTTAGATGCTTCCATTGAACGTGCGACAAGGGAGCCACGTGCTCCCACAGAAAAGGTCATACGACCTGAAATCTTCGATTACGGCATATGCGTAGAAGAGGCAGCTGCTGCCTCGGACGAGCAAAAAGGCCAATGGCCAGGAACTCCAGCGGCGACGACATTGGAATTTGGGAATTCCAAAATTCCAAAAACGGTGGCACTGGAAATTCCGACAGCACTCGAAATCTTCGAGCAAGCGTAAAACTCCCGAAATGCCTCCAAGGGCTACGATTCGCCTCCAAGTGGTGCGATTCTCCACCGGAGTAGCAGGCGACTCAGTCGTGTCCCTCGGGTCCGTTGGCAAACTTTTCGAGAGCCCTCTATGGCGGAAAAATTCCAAGCGGCGACGCCTCAACGGGTTTCTCGTCACCAACGGCGAAGCAGGATAGTTCGTCGACACCGTAAGCGACTTTTTCGCAAGGGATCTCGGTTTTGGGATGCTGAGCAACGACGATTCACAAGTTTCCGAGAGCGCTCTGTCTCGGAAACTATCCAGGCGGCGAAACCCCGACGGGCTGCGATTCGCCACCTGAAAATCAGGCGATTCCACCGGTGTCGGAAGAGAGGAAGGAGACGTCCGTCGCCGGACTTCGTCGGTGCCGTGAGGAAAGGATTTGCCGGCCGCAGAGTTCGGGAGTTGCCAAAGGAAGAAGACGACTCCGGATTAAATTTTCCTAACTTAGGAAAATTTAATCGGCCCGGTCCGTTGAGTCACACGTCGGACCGGGATTCCTGAACCGAGTCAACCCAGGTTAACTCGGACCGGGGTTCCTGAACCGAGTCAACCTAGGTTAACTCAGACCGGTCCAAAAAATAATAATAATAAATAAATAAATAAAATAAAATAAAAAATAAAAAAAGTGGTCAAACAGAGGGGGGGTCATAGCTATTGCGGCTGCTACTTCGGCACCGGTGGAGACGTCGGCATACAGACACAACTTCCGAGCTTGAGGACAAGCTCGTCTTCCAAGAGGGGTGTAATGTTATGCACGCAATAACATTATTATTTTAGTGTTTTATTTAATTTACTTTATTTTATTTCAGTTTTAGGTCACAGGGGTATTTTTGGAATTATTTATTAATAGGGATATTTTTGGAATATTTTATTTATAGGGATATTTTTGTAATATTATATTAAACCCTAACAGGGAAAACCCTATTTAAGGGTAAGAGTTATGAGAAAAGGAAGCATTGAAGTATTAAGAATTAGGTTAAATCTAGAGTAAAGAGGCTTAGAGTTCTCCTCAACGAGCTCTAGGATTTTCAAGCTTCCCTTTGGCTTGATCTTCGTTTTCATCTTCCCCATGTCTTCCTACTACCCTACGGTAATGCCTGGAAGACCTGTAACCCGTGGTAGACCTAGATCCTCCCAAAGAATCCTTGTGTCAGATCTGGGACCGTAACAAAGTTCTCCTCCGCTTATCATCCGCGGATAGACGAGCAGATAGAGGTGGTGAACCGCACTATCGAGATGTATCTACGGTGCTTGGTGGGTGATCGTCTGTGGCAATGGGTTCAATGGCTCCCATGGGCCGAATACTGTTACCACACTTCGTTCCACTCTGCCTTGCAATCCACTCCTTTCCAGGTTATATATGGCCGGGATCCACCTCGCATTCTCTCGTTCAACCCAGGGTCCACCCCCTTGGATGCGATTGATCAGACACGCATGGACCGGGATCTGCTGCCACAGAATATTACAGAACAGCTACGACGCGCCCAAGTTTGGATGAAGGATGTCTACGACAAAGGCTACCATGAGGTCTCTTTCTAGGTTGGATTATGTGTGGCTATAGCTCTAGCCCTACCGTCAGCAGTCTCTTGCGAGACCTCCAAGACACAAGCTCTCTCCCAGATTTTTTGGGCCGTTCCCCATTCTTCAACACGTGGGACCAGTTGCCTATCAGCTCAAATTACCGGACACGGCTAAACTTCATGATGTGTTTCATGTCTCTCTTTTGAAGCCACATTCCGGGGCGCAGCCTACATCCACTCCATTCCTACCACCGGTTGATAACGGCGAGGTCATTCTTACCCCTGCTGCAGTGTTACGCACTCTGCTGACCAATAACCATTGGGAGATTCTGGTTCAATGGACGAACACTGACCCCGACGCTGCAACATGGGAACTTGTGGACATCTTCAAACAAGTCTACCTAGCTTTTGAGCTTGAGGACAAGATCTTTCTCCAGGGGGAGGCAGATGTTGTGGACTCAATAGCACACCGAGTCATACAACGAAGAAGGCAACAACAACTCACTCAATAGGATTTATTTCTTATATTACTTTGAGTAGGATTTATTTCTTATGTTGTTTTAAGTAGAAGTTATTTCTAATTACTTTTATATGTAGGGGCATTATGGGAATTATTGTAACCCTAACGATTAAACTCCATGACGTGATCTATTTAAAGGGCAATAATGAATGAATGAGGCAAGCTTTGAGATTTTAGAATAACCTAGTGTAAACAGGCTGAGATCACCTCTCTATCTCGAGTTTAGGGTTTACTCCAAAAATCCAACGTATCCTTCCCCCTCTATTGCCATCCATCTTCATCCACCTTCATCCTCCATCATCCATAGCTGGAAGAGGAACTTCCTGCCCTTTTCCGAGTCCAAAGAGACGGTCTTCCCTCCTTCTCAGTGTCAACAGTCAGTAAGGGTTCTAACCCTCATGACGAGCAGAAAAAGGAAGGGATTTCTGGTTCTTCCACATGAAGGTCTTGTGCATCTCTTCCTAGCTTGGAAGCATCACGGAAACCTAGCATCAACGTCCACCAAGGTGAGCCAAGGGCTACACATAAGCTAGGACTTCAATCCTAGCACGAGCAGCAACCAAAACTAGGGTTGAAACCCTGGTTTCCATGAGCAACAAAAGGTATCTCTTCCAGTCCTTTCTCCACGTGAATTAATTCAATTCTAGCTATAAATTCAGCACTAGAGTGGATACATAAAAAGGGGAACTGATCACGTGTGGAAGATCAAGCAAAGAAGGGATCTTTAACCCTCCTTATCGAGTCCAGCAACTCTGTGCAAGTGCTGGATTCACAAATCCCACGACATGTTACTCGATCCATGACCCGGGACCGTAACAATCCCATGACCCTATATTCTGCTTCTGCACTATACCGTGCTACTACTTTTTGCTTCTTGCTTTTTCATATAACCAAATTCCCTCCAACCATCGTACAAAATCCCAAAGTAGATTTTCTGTCATCCAGGGAACTGGTCCAGTCTGCATCTGAGAATCCTTCGATGTTGAAGTGACCATGGTTTTTGTAGAGAAGCCCTCATCCTGGAGCTCCTTTCAGATATCATAGTATCCTTTCAAGTGCTTGCCAATGACTAAGTTGTGGCTTGTGCATGTATTGACTCACCACACTTACTGCGTATGATATATCCAACCTTGTTACACACAGATAAATAAGTCTTCCAACTAATCTTTGATATTTCCCAATATCTACATCTTCTCCAGTGCCTCCACATAATTTAGTATTTGAGTCCATAGGAGTTTCTGTTGGTTTGCATCCCATTTTTCCTGTCTCCTCTTGTAGATCAAGGGCATACTTCCTTTGGGATAGCACAATCCCATGTCTGAATTGTCATGCTTCAATGCCCAAAAAATATTTGAGGAGTCCAAGATCCTTTGTCTTGAATTTAGCACATATTTTTTCTTTGTTTTCTAGATGCCCTCAGAATATCTACCAGTTAAAATGATATCATCAACATATACTATCAGAATTATCTTACCTCTCGGTGTCTTTTCAATAAATACTCAGTGATCTCCAGAGCATCTGTAAAATCCGGCCAGTATGAGGGCTTGACTAATTTCTCAAACCATGCCCAAGGGGACTGCTTGAGACCATACAAAGATTTTTTTAGTCGACATACTGACTCCCACTCAACCACATACCCAGGTGGTTGTTGCATATAAATTTCTTTTTTAATATCCCCATTCAAAAATGCACTTTTCATGTCAAGTTGATATATCGACCATGATGAATTGCCAGCCAGAGATAATAATATACGTACTGAGTTCATTTTTGCCACTAAAGAGAAGGTTTCTTCATAATCAATACCATAACATTAAGTATAACCTTTAGCAACCAGTCGAGCCTTCAATCGTGCTATTGACCCATCCGGATTATGTTTCATAGTATAAACCCACTTGCAACAGATGGGTTTTTTATCTGTTGGAAGAGGAACCAATGACCATGTCTGATTGTCAATAAGTGTTTTCATTTCTTCATCCATTGCTACCTTCCACCCTAGATGTTACAGAGCCTTCTGATAGGATTATGGAATAGATATAGAGGAAATAGAAGAAAGAAATTGACAACATAGAGGTGAGAGGTGATGATGAGACACAAAATTTGAAATGGTATGAGAAGTAGAAAGTCTACTACATGATCTAGGTTATTTCTGTACAACAATAGGACGAGTATCATATTGAGGGCCAAAAATAACTAGGGATGAAGGACTTACCTCTATGGGATCTGTTAACTCGGCAGGTGTGGTGTCGGCCACTTGCTGATGGGGTTGAATAATCTATGTATCACGAGGCACAACCGATCGAGGGGAACCTGTACTGAGGACAAACCAAGAGGAGCACTGTGAGAATAAAATGATGAATCTTCAAAAAATGTGTTATGCACGCAATAACATTATTATTTTAGTGTTTTCTTTAATTTACTTTATTTTATTTCAGTTTTAGGTCACAGGGGTATTTTTGGAATTATTTATTAATAGGGATATTTTTGGAATATTTTACCCTAGATCCTCCCAAAGAATCCACGTGTCAGATCCGGGACCGTAACAAAATGTTACATCCCTGGACTCAAATAAACATTGAAGAGTGGGACTATAATAAACATAACCCTTTTGTGTGCGAAGAATCCCAAGAAGATACACTTGATAGATTTAGGATCAAGTTTGATGTGTCTAGGAAAATAATTATGAATAAAGCATTGATATCCGAAGACTCTCAAAGGTAGTGAAAATGGATCATCATTTGGTAATAATCTAGAGTAAGGAGATTTATTACCAAGAACGGAAGATGGTAGATGATTTATAAGAAAGCAAGTCGTAAGGACTACATGAGGCCAATAAAAGTGGGGAACTTTCATGGCATATAATAAACCTCGAGCTACCTCAAGAATATGACAATTTTTTCATTCGGCTACACCATTTTGTTCAGGAGTGTAGACACATGATGTTTGATGGCTAATGCCATTTTCTTGACAAAAAGAGTCAAGGTCTTTGGAAATGTATTCTTTGGCATTATCAAACTGGAGTATTTTTATTTTCTGACCAAATCGTGTGAGTACCATAGCATTAAATGACTTAAAAATCAATGGTATTTTAAAACGCTCCTTAAATACAAACAACCAAGTTGTGTGAGTGAAATCATCAAGAAATGTAATAAAATATTTGCCTTGAGAAATGTTTGAGACACTCAAGAGCCCCCAAACATTAGTATGAATTAAAGAAAATGGAGTAACACTTTTGAATTCTGGACAAGCAGAGTATGTACTCCTTTGATGTTTACTCATTTGAAAAACCTCACAATAAAATTCTGACCTTAATTTAAGAGTAGGAAACATATAATGAAGAGAATATGCAGATGGATGTACCAACCGATTGTGCCATAGTCTTGTCTCATTTTCAGTGGTGGAAACCATATTCATTTTTGGCACATCCAGGTAGTAAAGCCCCCCTTGTTCATGGCCTCCACCAATCACATACTTTGTTATAAGATCCTAAAATACACATGAAGTGGGTGAGAAGGTAACAAAGCAATTAAAATATTTTGTCAGCTGACTAACAGATAATAGATTCAAAGGGAAAGTAGGAATGAATAGAATATCAATGAGCGGAAGTGATAGTGTGACAGAAGTGGATCCTTTTCCTTGGACTTTGGTTTGAGAACCATCAGCTATGGTAACAAACTTGTGTGAAAGACACAGAGATAGAGAATGTAATAAATTTTTGTTACCTGTAAGATGGTCAGAGGCTCTTGTGTCAAATAACCAGGATGAAGAAGAGGTAGATAGCATACCTGAAGCAGTAGTGGCAGCAGTAGTTGCTGAAGCACTAGAAGAAGAACCCAACATTGTCTTCATTTTCTGAAATTGCCCATACTCTTCATCAGTAAAAATATTTTGTGCTGCTGATTTTGTGGGTTGTTCTTCTTTTGTATCACTTACAAAGGTTTGATTTGCCTTTGTCAATTCTGACTGTCCATTGGCTTTATAGCATATTTTTGTATAATGACCATATTGTCCAAAGTAATTGTATGCCTTGTAATCTTTGTAATAGCATTGATCTATAGTGTGGTCAAATTTCTTACAATAAGTACATTCTTTCCCATCTGCTCTGCCGAAGCCAGTCCTTCCACCTCTTCCTCGGCCTCCTCTATAACCTTTGTGTCGGCCTTAGCCGTGATCAGATGATGTTCCTCTATGATCTGAATACATGGCGGATGATAAGGAAGAAATGTATGGAATACGGAGTAGTGTTGCACATACAACATCAAACATGGGGACAACAAAAGCACTCAGAAGTTGACTCTTGTCAATCTCAAGATATGGTTTAATATTTACAAGTAAAATAGCAGTAATTAAGGCTTCCTTTTGCTTGTCTTGGACAGAAATATATGTGGTTGAAGGCTGAGCTAACTTTGACTCTTGAAGAAAGCCTCTAAAGCGGGCCAAGTATTCATGGATATTTTCTCCTTGTTTAGTATTCAACATTCTTTGGAGAATATCATATGGTCTATGTGGAGTATCCGGGCAAGACTACAGCTTAGCACATGTCTCCCAAATTTTTTTAGCAGTGTCGAGATGAATGACATTGTTGGAGACATGTTCTTCCATGCTGTTGATTAGCCAACTATTAGGTCCTTTGTTATAAGAAACCTCCGAATCGATGTGAACCAACTCATAAAATTTGATACCCCATGTAAGGGTATAGTGGAAATTCTTAGTATATCACCTTTGATATTCATATTCTCTTCGACCATGATAGGCCCTTCTTCAAAAAAATTCTAACAATAACACCAAGTAGTATTCTTCAAACAACTCGATATATGGAGAACTTTAGCATTGATGCTAAATCATTATTTTGATTTTTTTAATAATAACACTCATAAGAGACTCAATAACAATATTCTATATCAGGGGACTCTTGTTCCCACAAAAAAAAAATTAGCAATCTGATCATGGACTGGTCTCGGTTTACAAAATTTCCAAACCGACAAAACTGTTTTGATAGCTTCTTCTAGATGGAGAGGTATGCATATCCACAATATCATAAGATGAAAAGCATTCACATAATCATCTTTAAATCATCTTCTAAATTTTTAAACCAGTAACATGAGGTAATAAAAAAATAAAGAACTTATCTCACGGTTTGTGATCTTTCTTCACAAAAGACCCTTCTTTGAGTGGTGTTGATCATTTCTTATTTAGAGCATTCCTTTTGACGCGGGATCCTAAATTTAATTATCTGATACCATGTTGAATTTAGGATCCTTTTTTCCAATATTCTGAGAAAGAGAATGGAGAAATAAAAAGAAGAAAATGGAAGAAGAGCTCTCAGGTAAAGAGAAGAGAAGAGGAAAAGAGAGATGTATGCCAAGCAAAGAGAGAGAAATTTACTCAAGAATGAATTGTGTAACTTGATTAATTCTGAATTAAAATAGCTCTATTTATAGTAGAGGAAGTGTTAGAGTCCTTATACAATTGACCTTTCAATCTCCTAATTACATTCCAACTCTAACTCTCTACGATAAGTCAATCATGAAAAGATAACACAATCTTCTAGAGGTCTAATATAAGTTGAACTAGAACTCTTCTTCAATAAAGTTGACATAAGGGAGGAGGCTAGCTTGTGGCCTTACCCTTGTAGGTTCCACATGATCTTCCAGCTCATTGATAAAATTACTAGCTCGTGATATCTTTGTGGGTCCCACTTGATCTTCAAGTCTTCTAACTCAT
Organism: Aristolochia californica; assembly: GCF_029961685.1. NCBI lineage: Eukaryota > Viridiplantae > Streptophyta > Magnoliopsida > Piperales > Aristolochiaceae > Aristolochia > Aristolochia californica. Next base: position 11,353,828 of record NW_027182214.1, read on the forward strand.
TCCAGCTTGGGCTTCTTATCTTCTTAACTCGTGCTAGCTTGGGTGAGGACTCTTCTTAGCATCCCACATCCTCATGGTGGGTCCCACATTGTAATAAAGTTCTTCTTCAGAAATAATGTCTCAATCAAAGAGACACAATAGCAGCAGTGGAAATGGGCTAATGCCCAACTAACATGTACCATATGTGCAGTTGTAGAGTAGCGGATAACTAGTAAATAATAGAAATCCTTAAGAGTAATAAGGACACATGAAATAGTCTACAATGAGTCCATCAATAAATAAGCAAGTTGCACCAAATCTGGGTAATAATTCAAGATAACAATCTAGCCGGAGAAAAAGAACCGAGACGAACTGAGTAAGATATCATACCAACATAGCCAAGTCATAGGAAAAATAGGTATAAACCTTGTGATCCAGACCCCCTATAACCGAGGCATGAAATAAGTGGGCCATGTTTGAGTTAAATCACTGAGTTGACCTAGATCGAGTTGACTCGATTGACCCAAACCCATTGTGTTAACCCGAGCGGAACAAATTGAGTCTGGCGCCTACCTGCTAGGCTAACTCGGCGGAACAAAACCTGCTCGCTCGGCAAATTAAATTCGCTGCAGCACCTAAGTTGGCATTTTATTTCAAGTCATCGTCTTCCTCTTGGCCAAAGAGAGTGGGACAATAGAAAAACATATGCAGAACATAATCTCGGTAGAAACAGAACCTCGAAAGAGATACTCAGCAAGCAATCGGTGCAATCCAGCAGAGTGACGGACAAAGTCCTCAGAGAAGCAGAAAAAATTGAAGAACGTCTTCTTCACGATGCATGCGTGACAGCAGAACCAGGCCAGCCAGTGGAGGGCTTCCAGTGATAAATCAATCTAGTAGAGAGTGTGCTAGATGGAAATCAATAGCTCTCAGTGGAACCAACAGAGACTTTAGCATCTGGTGGCTCATGATGGACAATGCCAACAGGATAATATTCCTCAATAAACTTTTGCTAGCCAGTGGCTTTAGCACTCTTCCAGAAATAAGATAAATGCCAAGGAGTAATTTTGGAATTTTGGAATGAGATTATGGTTGTTGGAATGAAGAGAACTTTCTAGCGAAGGCAACTTTTCAAGATTATAAATCAAGTTTCCTAACTTAGGAAACATTAAAATTTTCAACAGTATCTTCTTCTTCCCCATGGCGCCAAACAGTGGTAGATCAGCCATCTTCGCCCTCCAAAGTGGCAACCAAGCTGGCACAAAAATAGAATAGTAACAGATAGCTAAGCCTTGAATCTCTAGAAAGAGTAACAAAGCCAAATCAATTTTTTGGATAAACAGCAGATTGATTCGTCGTCCAGAAATGGCAACACAGCAATAGAGAAGATGATAAATCCGTAGCGTAATCTAATTATTTTAAGGTTGGCATGCTCTGTTGGGCATTGCTGTTTTTTCGAAGATGCTAGTGGGATAACCTTCCAGATAGTACAAAATCCCGTTAATTCAGCTACATGATAATCATAATCAGCAATAGAATCATCGGACTCTTTTCTGAAATAAATGCCAAAAAGCGAGATACAACATCAACATAAAATAATAACGATGATAGCAATGATTTATCAACAACTTTTGGTAGAGAGCAGTGCACAATAGGAATTAGCCGAGCAGATAGAACTTCCAGAAATAGAAGATCAGCCATGAATCAATTAGCAGCGATCATGTATAATCAACAGATATAGATGGCAATAATCTGGGTGAGACAATGGAAGACTTCCAAAAATAAAAACATGCAGCAGCAAAGACGTCTAGATAGCAATGAAAAATGGAAAAATTTGTTGTCAAGGAGATACTTATCTGCTCCTTCGTCGTCTCTATCACCAACAAAAAATTGAGATTATTTGAGGCCAGAGAACCAAGAGAAGCAATGTAAAAAATAAAATAAAGTTCCAGCAGTGACAAAAAAAAAACACAAAAGAAAGAATTGGTTTCTGGAATTCTAAAAAACATACCCGAGTCCTGAAAATCAAAGCTCTGATACCATGTTGATTTTTGGGACTCCATGGATTTAGCTCTTGAAGAAAAAGAGAAAGAACTTATTGAGAGAAAACAAGAAGAAGGAGAGATTATGGGCTTGATCTAAACCATCCCCCATAAGGTATATTTATAGGTATCAAAACTACCAATATTACAAGTATACCCTTCACCCTAATAAGAGTGAAGAAGAGATAGAAAATGTAAACTAATTACATCAGTGCCACCCTACTTACATCATTTATTCCAACACCAGTCCAGACCTCTTCTGATATTTTTCAATCTAATGGTGGTGAAGGACCTTTGTTGATCAAATAGGCAGCAGTGCTAATAGCCTTAGACCAAAACATCTTTGGCAATCCCGCATGTAATCTTTTGCTCCTAGGACGCTCATTCAAAGTTCTATTCATCCTCTTAGCCATACCATTCTGTTGAGGTTTTTCAAGAATGCTCTTCTTCATCTTGATTCCATTGTCGACATAGTACCGCTTGAAATCATCATCTACGTATTCTCCCCTATTATCTGACTGCATATACTTCACCTTCAAATTTGTCTCATTCTAAACCATTGCTCTCCATCTCTTGAAGGTATAAAAGACAACAAATTTCTTTCTCAAGAAATAAATTCATACATTTTTGCTTGCATCATTAATAAATCTTACATAGTAGTTAGAACCACCAAGGGAGGTAACAGTTGAAGGCCCCAACACATCTGTGTGAACCAACTCCAATTGTGTTATTTTTTGCTCCTTTCTAGCCTTAGAAAAGCTAACCCTTTTTCTTCTTGTTGAAAATACAGCCTTCACACAAACTATTGTTTATAGTTTTCAACCATGATAGCTTCCCTTTGGACTGAACCACCTTCATTCCCTTCTCACTCATGTGACCAAGCCTATACTACCACAAATCAAAATCAGTAATAGCATTAGCTACTGCAACTGTGTCTCTGCAACTGGAAGTGATGTACAGAGTTCCAGTTTTAACTCCTCGTGCAACAACCATAGCTGTTATGGACTCAATAGCACTCCGAGTCACTCAGAGGAGGAGACAATGACTCACCAAGTCACCTAATTTGACTTTTATTACTTATGTTGCTTTTAGTTTCAAATTTGATTGATTATGTAATAAGACTTGAAGGTAGGGGTATAGTTGGGATTTATAAACCTAACCCTAACCTATCTTAGCGTGAATGACCCTATTTAAAGGGTGAGGAATGAGAAATAAGGTAAGTTCGGATTTAGAGTAAAATAGTGTAATTAGGTTCTTGCTAGGTTCCCTATCCTAGGTTCTTGGTGTGAATTATTCTTGGTGGTTTGTTGCATCCATTGGGGAGTCTTTGAGGAGATCTTTGAAGGAAAAGGAAGAGGAATCAGCCTTCTCTTCCAAGCTGCAATAGTCATCCATCTCTTCCACGAACCAGCACTGAGGGAAGGAGGATTCGTGTGAGCCTTAGAATCAAGAAAGGGGTTTTCGAGTTGCTGATTGAAGGAGGTCTTCAAGAGGTATTTTTATCTATCTTTTTCGACTTTAGAAGAGCTAGAGACTGCCCTCTTTACATTCAGCATTGGTAGTTGCATGAATTCAGAAACCCTACTCATCGACGTGAGGTATAAAGTGGGGTTTCATAATTGGATCCTTAAAACAGTCTCTTGATTGAATTGGTGCATCTATAATTGACAAAAGGAAACTCCTTTTCAATTATAATGTGTGAGGGAAGTAAAAGAGAGTTTATTTTCACAAAAACGTGTTAAGAAACCCTCTAACAGTGTTGGATCCATATTTGACTCACCGAGTTACTAGATCCATGGCTAGGGACCATAACAACTTGGTATCAGAGCAAGGTAACCCGACAGATATCAGTAGCCATGAATTGCTTGAAGCTATCCTCGAAGGCAATGCAGATAATGAGAAAAGATTTGCTGAATTTAAGGAGAGGTTCGCTAAGGTTGATATCGGTATGGAGACCTTGAATGGAAGAATGGACAGCATGGAGACTGGTCTGACTACTGGAAGGAACACAACTCCAGAGCAAAGAGGAGGGGACCATTCATATAACAGAGGGGGAGATGAGTTTACGAGGCGCACGAGTTTCTCTAGCCAGCAAGGACCCTTCATCCCAGGGGGACCCTTCAACCAGCGGGAGGCACTGTACCTGGCCAGCAAGGACCCTTCGTCCCAGGGGTACCCTTCCACCAGGGAGGAGGCACAGTACCTAGGTACACTAAACTCGAATTTCCCACTTATAATGGGTCAAAAGACCCTTTGGTATGGCTATATTGTTGCAAAAAAAATTTTGCCCATCAACGAGTACCAGCGTATGATAAAGTGGGGATGGTTGTTTTCCACTTACTGGGAGAAGCACAACTCTGGTATTAGCAAGTTGAGGCGGATAGACCAGTTGTGGAGTGGGAATAATTTAAGAATTTATGCCCTCTTCATTTTGGTCCTCCGGCGTATAGCAATCCCTTGGGTGATTTGGTTCTGTTACGACAAACTGGTTCCGTGGAGCAATATCAAAAACTGTTCCAGGAAAATTTAGCATGAGCAAACGGTATGGTACGAGTGGACCAACAAGTGGCGTTATTTACAGCAGGCCTGATGCAGGCATTAAAACTTGAGGTGGAGCTCTATGCACCGATTACATTATCACACGTGATGAATATAGCCCATGTTTTAGAACTGCGGCAGAAGGCCCTGCACAAATGACCCACATGGTAAGGGGAGAGGAGCACTTCCTCCACCTGGCAAAGCAGACGCAATTATCCTCAGAGGATTCGGACCACAACACCTCCTCCCAGACACACTCCGAGCACCACTTTACTAGGGGATACAAAATCGAGCAGTCATCCACCTCAATACATAAAGAAATTGACAAGTGCTAAGATGATGGAGAGGCGGTCCAAAAATCTGTGATACAACAGTGATGAACCATATCGGGTTGGTCATCAATGCAAAAGATTGTTTTTAATTGATACGGTTGAAGATGATGATATCGAGGTGACAGAAGATATGATAGAGGAAGCACCACCGGAAATTTCCTTTCATGCAATTACTGGGCAAAAGCCGCCCAAAACCATGCAAGTCAGAGCTTAGATCTTCGATTGGGAACTCATGGGCCTAGTGGACTCGGGGAGCACCCACAATTTCCTTAGTTTGACGGCAGCCCAACACCTGCAGTTACAGATTCTTCCCCATCCAATAGCCACAGTCTCAGTGGCCAATGGAGAGAAGGTTCCTAGCTACGGAATCAGCAAGGCGGTAAATTTTACTATTGGCACTATTTTGTTTCATGCTGAGTTTTTTGTTATTCCGCTAGCTGGTTTTGATATGGTGTTGAGAATCAAATGGTTACAAACGTTGGGACCCATTTTGTGGGACTTTTCTACATTGACAATGAGTTTTGTCCTACGTGGTAGCCAAGTGCTCCAACAAGGAAGTCAGATAGAAACACAGCAGCACATTCATTCTCTGACTGCCCGGATAATTCAGCAGGCAGTATTGATGGCATGATTGGTGAGTTCTCCGACCTTTTCTGTGAGCCTACAGGGCTCCCCCCACTCAGACAGTGTGATCACCGTATATGTTTGAAACCAGGGTCAGATGTGGTAGTTGTTCGTCTGTATCAATACCCTCACCTCCAGAAAAATGAGAATGAAAGATAGTGTCTGGCGATGCTACAACAGGGCCTTATTTGCAGCAGTAGGTCCCCCTTCTCTTCACCAGTTCTACTCGTGAAGAAACATGATCGGACTTGTTGCTTTTGTGTTGATTATCGTGAGTTGAACGCGCTGACAGTGAAAGACAAATTTCCCATTCCGGTGGTGGAGGAACTCCTCGATGAACTACATGGATCGTGGGTCTTCACAAAATTAGACTTACGGTCTGGGTATCATCAGATTCGCATGCATCCAGCAGATATTGAAAAGACAGTTTTCCGAACACATCACGGCCACTTTGAATTTGTGGTCATGCCTTTTGGGCTATCAAATGCTCCTCCTACTTTCCAGGCGCTAATGAATGAGGTATTTAGCTCTTACCTTCAGAAATTCGTACTTGTTTTTTTTAATGATATACTCATATATAGCAAATCTCGAGATGACCACTTAGCACATTTGAGAATTGTATTTGATTTATTGCGAGCACACCAATTATATTTGAATAAGTCCAAATGCTCCTTTGGGGCATCTCATGTTGCTTACCTGGGCCACATTATTTCCCATGAGGGGGTCACTGTTGATCCCGAGAAGATTCAGGCCATTAGTGAGTAGCCACAGCCTCAGTCTTGCTCAGCAGTACGGGGATTCTTGGGTTTGGCAGGCTATTACCGGAAATTTATTCGGAGTTTTGGTCCGTTGGCAGCACCTTTGACAAACCTCCTTAAAAAGAATTCCTTCCAGTGGAATGAGGAGGCTTCCATGGCATTTGACGCACCGAAGAATGCTCTTGCATCTACACCGGTGTTACAGCTTCCAAATTTTGATGACTTGTTTGTGATAGAATGTGATGCTTCTGGTGGGGGCATTGGGGCTATGTTGCATCAGAACTCCCACCCCATTGCTTATTTCAATCGACAGTTGGCCTCTCGTTATCAGAAATTGGCTACATATGAACGCGAGCTAATCGGGTTGGCCAAGGTGGTCCAACACTGGCGGCCATATGTATGGGGATGTACTTTTCTCATCCGCACTGATCATTATAGTCTCAAGTTCTTACTTGATCAGGGTCTCACGACGTCACCACAGCAGCATTGGATTAGTAAGTTGATGGGCTTTGATTTCTCAGTGGAGTATCATGCGGGAAGATTAAACAAGGCGGTGGATGCGTTGTCCAGACGTTTTGAACATCAGCAGCTCATCTATCAGCCAGCCGCGTTTTCTCATTCTAGACATGGTCCGTGACGCGCATGCCACACTTCCAGCACTACAGGAGTTGCACCGCAAAATTTCCAATGGGGAGATGGATTCTAAGTGGTCCATTCAGGATTCACTAATTTGCTATAAGCAGCGGATTTACCTTCAGACCACGTCCGAGTTGATTCCAGCCATTCTCTCGGCTTATCATGATTCTACCCATGAGGGGTTACAGAAGACGTTGTGGCGTATTCGGGCGGATTTCTATTGGCCGGCTATGAAGTCCTCCATAACTACAAATGTCTCCGATTGTCAGGTATGTCAAAGGAACAAATCAGATCATTTGAGTCCTGCAGGTCTTCTCCAGCCTCTTGCTCTCCCTACTCAGGTCTGGGCAGATATTTCAATGGACATCGTGGAGGGTCTTCCCCTCTCAGCCGGGAAGTCTGTTTTTATTGTGGTGGTTGATCGCTTCTCCAAGTATGGTCATTTTATCCCGTTGGCTCACCCCTACACGGCAGCCCGCGTGGCTCAGACCTTCTTGGAGCATATTGTACGCTTACATGGCATTCCTGAATCTATTGTGAGTGACTGGGATGCGGTTTTCATGAGTACTTTCTAGAGGGAACTGTTTCGACTGAGTGGCACGCAATTGAAATTTTCCTCCGCATATCACCCTCAGACGGATGGCCAAACCGAAGTGGTTAATCGGACCATCGAGATGTATCTCCGATGTTTAGTGGGAGATCGACCGAAACAGTGGGTTCAATGGCTACCCTAGGCAGAATACTGTTATAACACTTCATTCCACTCGGCCTTGCAGTCCTCTCCTTTCCGGGTTCTTTATGGGAGGGACCCCCCAAGGCTTCTCTCTTATACCAGAGGCACCACCCGCGTGGATGCCATTGATGAGGCACTCATGGATCGAGATCAGGTGTTGAAGACATTTATAGACCAGCTACAAAAGGCTTAGGACCGGATGACTACGGCTTACAATAAGAGCCATCGGGATGTCTCATACGTGGTTGGGGACTATGTGTGGCTACGTCTCCAGCAGTACCGACAACACTCTCTCGCAGGGCCAGTGCGCCATAAGCTATCCCCCAAGTACTTTGGGCCCTTTGCCATTATTCAACGCATCAGGCAGGTGGCGTATCAACTAAAATTTTCGGACAAAGCAAAGCTGCATGATGTGTTTCATGTCTCACTACTGAAACCTCACAAGGGGTCAGCCCCTTCTTCTCCACCGTTCCTTCCTCCAGTGAACAATGGCCACGTCATTCTGACACCCTACGCGGTGTTACAAGCGCGTGTGACGAATGACCAGTGGAACATCCTCGTGCAATGGACCGCTATAGACCCCGAGCCAGTGACATGGGAGCAGTTAGAGACCTTCAAACAGGTCTATCCATATTACGAGCTTGAGGACAAGCTCTTTCTCCAAGGGGGGGCAAATGTTATGGACTCAATAGCACACCGAGTCACTCAGAGGAGGAGACAATGACTCACCAAGTCACCTAATTTTGCTTTTATTACTTATGTTCCTTTTAATTTCGAATTTGATTGATTATGTAATAAGACTTGAAGGTAGGGGTATAGTTTGGATTTATAAACCTAACCCTAACCCATCTTGGCGTGAATGATCCTATTTAAAGGGTAAGGAATGAGAAATAAGGTAAGTTCGGATTTACAGTAAAATAGAGTAATTAGGTTCTTGCTAGGTTCCCTATCCTAGGGTTCTTGGTGTGAATTATCCTTGGTGGTTTGTTGCATCCATTGGGGAGTCTTTGAGGAGATCTTTGAAGGAAAAGGAAGAGGAATCAGCCTTCTCTTCCAAGCTGCAATAGTCATCCATCTCTTCCACGAACCAGCAGTGAGGGAAGGAGGATTTGGTGAGCCTTAGCATCAAGAAAGGGGTTTTCGAGTTGCTGATTGAAGGAGGTCTTCAAGAGGTATTTTTATCTATCTTTTCTGAGTTTAGAAGAGCTAGAGACTACCCTCTTTACATTCAGCATTGGTAGTTGCATGAATTCAGAAACCTTACTCATCGACGTGAGGTATAAAGTGGGGTTTCATAATTGGATCCTTAAAACAGTCTCTTGATTGAATTGGTGCATCTATAATTAACAAAAGGAAACTCCTTTTCAATTATAATGTGTGAGGGAACTAAAAGAGAGTTTCTTTTCACAAAAACGTGTTAAGAAACCCTCTAACAGTGTTGGATCCATATTTGACTCACCGAGTTACTAGATCCATGGCTAGGGACCATAACAATAGCTCCCTTTGTGACTTTCCAGGCAGAACCATTAAAATTCACATTATGATCTTCATCATCAAGCTACACCATCACGTGATCTCCAACAACATAATTCTTCATGATCTCACAGTGCATAGTGGTGTGAAAGGAAGCTCCTGAATCTAACACCCAAGAGTAACCGACAAGAGTGAAGCATCTTATACCTCTTCAGTCACCGCATTTGCAGCATAGCTTTTCTTTTCATCCTTCTTCAGTGCTCTTCAGTTCTTCTTTATGTGACCAAACTTACGACAATTCTAGCATTCCACATTCCTTCCAAGCTTAGACTTGCTTCTACCATTCCTTAACTTCTCTTTAACATTGCCCTTGTTGGAATTCCTCTTGAAATTCTAGCCCCTAGTATCAACATTTAGGGCAGAATTAGATGTCAACGATTCTTCAGAGTCTTTTCTATGAATTTCTTCCACGAGAATGGTATCCCGAACATCATTAAAGATCAACTTCCCGTTGCCTACAGAGTTGTTGACCGCAACCCTCATAGGCTCCCTACAATTTGGCAGAGACGCCAAAATAATTAAAGCACGAACCTCATCATCAAATTTAATTTGAACGGATGCCAATTGATAAACAAACATGTTAAACTCATTCAAATGTGATGCCACTAATGTATTATCTGTCATTTTTAAATTGGAGAGTTCTTTCATTGTTGGAAAATAGGCCCAAACCCATATGACCAAGAAAGGCCCACATATTTAAGAGTATTATAAGATGGGCTACACGACCAAGGAAGGCCCAAAAGAAGGGCCCAAGCACATAAGTAGGACCCACCATGATTACTACAAGCCGGCATCCTTATCATATAAGTTGGAAGATCAAGAAGGACTCACAAATGCATCTTTATCTTAAGGTCACATCCTAGAAGAGTTCTAGCTTGTGTTATGTTTGTCTTTTATCTATATTGAGTTATTTAATTATGCTAGGACTTATTTTTAAGTGTTTGAGTTTGGGTGTAATTGGGACAAAGGTAGTTTTATTGTAATTGGACTCTACAACCTTCCTCTTTTATAAATAGAGGTTCATGTACTCTGATTATAATAAGTGAATAAATTAAATGAAGTATTTCTCTTTTCCATAAATTTAACATGGTATCAGAGCAGGTTTTGTGAGTTGACTTGGTCAACCCACAGAGATAATGAGATCATTTTCTCTAAACCCTAAACCCTAAGTCTAGGTTCGTATTTATTTCTTTCAGTCCCCACACCCGTAGTTTTCTTTGCGTTTTCACATATATATAATGACCTTTTCATATTTCAAATTATATATTTACAAAAATATATTTGAGTCTACATTCCAAAGAAAAATGATTTTTTTCCAATCGGAGTTATCTACAAAGAGATATCGATATTTTAATGAGCGAAGGTCATATTGCAAAAAAGGTTTGAGCAGCAGCAAAAAGCTTCAGCTTTCGAGGTATTTTATGCTATCAAGAACTAAACTTTATATGGAGATATATATATCAAAATAAATATCTGTAAGTATATTCTCTTACAAATTCAACCAATTTTCAATCGGATTTATCTACAAAGATAAATTGATATTTGAAGTAGCGAAAGTCAGATTGAAAAAAAGGTTCGAACAACAGTAGAAAGCTTCAACTTCCGAGGTATTTTATTCTATTAAGAACGAGACTTTATATGAAAAAATATATATCAAAAGAAAGATATGTAAGTTTATTTTCTTACCTATTTAACTAATTCTTTATATGAATTTCTTATAAGGATATATTGATCTTGGAAGAGTCAATATTCATTTTGGAAAAAAAATGAGAAACAGTGCTTACTTCAGCCAAATGACAGAAACCGAAATCTATCAGATTATTTATCTTCTAATAATAATATTTTATGAAGAGAAGTTACACTTTTATGAAAGGTATTGAAGTCTAGTTTCATAAGGAGAAAATTTCATGTCAATCTAATCTATTTCTAAAGATATATTCGCATTGGAAGAATCAAAGGTTGTGCTGGTATTCTATTACATTGAAAAATATGAATTTATGCCCATTGTTTTGCGTCACTTTTTGAGTTGATATATTAGAAAAATATCTCACTTCTCCCTAGTTTGAGGGCTTATTTATACATCTCTATTATTTTGGCTAATTTCTTGTATCTATGATGTTTGGTTCAAGTTGGGATGACTGCCATTACATCCCAGCTTGAGGGGGAGAAGTAGAAGAAGTAAAAGAAAGAGGTATTTGATTCCAGATGTTGTGGATAAGTTTATATGACCAAAATATTCAAGAAAGTGACAGCACAAAAGATGAAGCTTCTGCATCTAAGAAAAAATATTTATATCGAATTATGATTATTTCATGGGGTCCTTCTACAAGGTTTATTATTTTGGTTCGTGTTATATGTGTTGGAAGATGGTCGTGTTACATTACAGTTGCTGCCATTATGTCTCTTTGGATGAGACATTATTATTGAAGAAGAGGTGACCTCAGTACCTTTTCTCATACCATAATTTATTTCACTCTCAAAAATATCACGGTTGGGACACCATGAAAGTTGGTGCCTGGATTGGGACACCATGATAAATTTAATATTCAAAAATACCACGATTAGGATACCATGAGAGTCTGTGTCCGGATTGGGACACCATTATATATAAACCCACTACCCCCCTGTAATGGCTTTAATTACTCCTACCACTTGAGAGTCGTTATCCTATGAAGGAACACAGTGGTGGACACTTCAGATCAATGTCGATAGACACACTACCTACAGAAGACAGAGTGTACCCTACCTCCAGCATTAGGACTGGAGTATGGAGCAATGTCTAACCGGCTAGGAGTGATTTTTACTCTCACTTATATTATGCTAGTAGGGCCTCATGGAAGGACGCAACAACATGAGGGGGAGTGTTGGAAGATGAAGGCATATTGGAAGATGTGCCATTTTATACAAAACTATTTCATACATCATTTGTAGCAAGTTGGGAGTTCAAGTTGTTCTCTCACGCCCAGCTTGAGGGGGAGTGTTGGAAGATAGGCCCAAGCCCACACGACCAAGAAAGGCTCACATATTTAAGGGTGTTATAAGATGGGCTATATGACTAAGGAAGGCCCACAAGATGGGCCCAAGCACATAAGAAGTAGGACCCACCATGATTACCACGAGCTAGCATCCTTACCACATAAGTTGGAAGATCAAGAAGGACTCACAAAGGCATATTTATCTTATGGGCACGTCCAAGAAGATTTATAGTTTGAGTTATGTTTGTCTTTTATCTATATTGAGTTATTTAATTATGCTAGGACTCATCTTTAAGTGTTAGAGTTTGGGTGTAATTGGGACAAAGATAGTTTTATTGTAATTGGACTCTACAACCTTCCTCTATTATAAATAGAGGTTCATGTACTCTAATTATAATAAGTTAATGAAGTCAATGAAGTATTTCTCTTTTCCATAAATTCAAGATGGTATAGTTGAAGGTTCTGTGAGTTGATTCTGGTAACCCACAGAGATAATGAGATCTTTTTTTCTAAACCCTAAACCCTAAACCGTAAGTCTAGGTTCGTAGTTATTTTTTTTAGTCCCTACACTTGTAGTTTTCGTTGCATTTTCACCTCTATAATGAGATTTTCATATTGAAAATTATAAATTCAGTGAAAGATGTTTGAGTCTACTTTCCAAAGAGAAATGATTTTTCCCAATCAGAGTTATCTACAGAGAGATATTGATATTTTAATGAGTGAAGGTCATATTGCAAAAAAGGTTCAAGCAGCAGTAGAAAGGGTTTCCTAGGTTTTTTTAATCAAATTTTAAGTTTCATTTAATAAATAAATGCTCCTTACTGATGCATACATCATTAGAGAATCGGTTAGGTCTTACAAACAAAAACAAAAACAAAAGTTGACTAACTTACCTACAAAATTTCTATATTTTCTAGTAAAACCCTCTATTAGGTTTTCTTTTCAACCACAATATTCTTTTTTCTTTGCTCCACTACTCAATCTTTTTTATTTTTTTTACTTGTATTTTTTTCATGAATTTACTTTGATCAAATTAAAGAATTGGTAGAAGGCTGCCTTTAACAACACTTGTTTTTAACATAAGTAACACCACAAATTAAGTTTTTTCTATCATCAAATATATGAAATTAGAAAAATATAGACTAATAAGAAAAATACATTCTCTAAATAAATCACTTTAAAAATGATTATTTTTACTAGACATTCTTTATCCGCACCATCTCCCAATAAGAATCAAATGCTATTTGTTTTACTTACCATATATAATTCTAAGAAAATTTAGAAGTAGAAGTTTATTTTCTTGTTCCAAGTGGTACTAAGTTACTCACCCATAAGCAATGAAGGTCTACTTAAAAAAAAAGTGATCAACCAAATTTCTGATTTTTCTTTGTTGGTGTTCGATTTAAAATCCTATGATAAGGTCCTCGGCCAAGAGGGTGAGAGAGGAGATAAATAAGAAGAGGAGAAGTAAAGGAGAGGGAGAGGAAGAGAAAGAGAGGATAAATGAGAGAGAGGGATAGCTAAGGAGATGGAGAAAGAGAGAGAGGGTTTCAGAGAAAAGTCTAAGGACAAATTTGAGAGAGAAGAGGGGAGACTTAGTGATCAACCCCATGCCTTGAGTGTCTATTTATAGTTGAGGAAGGAAGTTTACAATGACTACAATGCCCAAAGGGCTACAAGCTCTCAAAAGGAAAAGACGTAAGTAGACATACATCATCTTCTTTAATTACCCCCGTGTGCCATCCTTATGAGAAGACCATTAAATTAAATCTTTTGCCATCTCCTTGATGTAGGGAAGGTATTTACCTTAATGCCACTTTGAGATGTCTTCCAACACTCCCCCTCAAGCTGGGGGAGAGAAAACATCGTAGATACCCAGCTTGTCGCATATAGTGGTTAAGATCTTGAATGTGATTGGTTTCGTAAGAATGTTTGTCACCTACCCTTGTGATGAAACATGTCTAAGAGATAAGATATCAGCCTGAAATTTCTCCCGTATAAAGTGCTAGTCTACCTCAATGTGTTTTGTCCTCTCATGGAAGACATGATTCAAAGGGATATGAATGGCCGCCTGGTTGTTGCAATATAATTTCATTGAAGATCCTTTATAGAATTCTAATTCAGTAAGAAGGGATTTGATTCATAGAAGTTCACTAACTGTGTAGGCCATAGCTCTATACTCTACTTCTATACCAGACCTTGCAACAACATTCTGCTTTTTGCTTCTCCATGTAACCAAGTTACCTCTAACTAAGGTATAGTACCCTGAAGTGGACTTCCTATCATCAGGTGATCCAACTTAATATGCATCTTAGAAACCTTCTATGTTGAAGTGGCCATGATTTTTATAGAGAAGCCCTTTTCCCGGAGTTCCTTTTAAATATCTCAATATCCTCTCCAAGGGTTGCCAATGGGTAAATTGTGGTATGTGCATATACTAACACACAACACTTACTGCATATGATATATTTGGTCTGGTCATCGTGACGTAAATAAGCTTTCCCACAAGCCTCTGATATTTACCTATATCAACATCTTCTCTAGAGCTTGCACATAGCTTCACATTGGCATCCATAGGAGTATCTGTAGGTCGACTCCCCATCATCCCTATGAACTCTAGTAGATCCAAGACATACTTTCTCTGAGATAATATAATCTTAAGCTTTGACTAGAATACCTCAATTTCCAAAAAATATTTTAGAAGTCCAAGATCCTTTGTTTTAAATTCTTGGCATATCTTCTCTTTGACTTCTTTCATGTTGTCTTCATCACTGCCAATTAAGACTATACCATCCACATAAACTACTAGTAATATTTTTCCCTTTAAGGCATTCTTGACAAAGATTGAATGATCTACAGAGCACCGATTGAATCCAAACTACAATATTGCTTGGCTAAATTTGCTAAACCAAACCCGAGGAGAATGTTTAAGCCCATATAGAGACTTCCTCAATTTGCATATAGACTCCCCCTCAAGCACAAAACCAGGTGGTTGACGCATATATATCTCTTCTTTTATGTCCCCATTCAAAAAGATATTTTTGACATCCAATTGATATACTGGCCAAGAGGAATTAGCAGCTAGAGATAATAAGATGTGTACCGAATTTCCATTAGCCACTGGAGAAAATGTGTCTTCATAATCCACTCCATAACACTAAATGTATCCCTTGGCAACAAGTCGAGCTTTGAGACGAGCAACTGAACCATCTAGATTGTGCTTGATAGTGAAAACTGTTACAATGTGGGACCCACATGGTGCTCAAGCTGGTGGGACCCACCATAAGGATGTAGGTCATCAAGAAGAGTCCTAGAGGACGTGGGACACCAAGAAGAGTCCTCTCCCAAAGCAAGCACGAGTTAAGGAAGCAAGAAGCACAAACTGAATTGATTTAGAAGACTTGAAGATCAAGTGGGACCCACAAATATCTCGTGAGCTGGCACTCTTATCAAGGTGTGCTAGGAGATCATGAGGGGCCCACAAGGATAAGGCTACGAGCTGTCTTATCCATTCCCCTCACATGAATCATTAAGGACTCTTAGTTCTACTCAAGTTAGTCTTCTAGTTGTTTAGTTTAAATAGACTTACTTATATTGAAGAGTTAGAGTTGAAATCTAATTAGGATTGAATGATAAGTTGTATAAGGACTCTAACTCCTCCTCTACTATAAATAGAGGTATTTTAAGTCGAAATTAATCAAGTCACACATTCAATCCCGAGTTGGTTCTCTCTCTCCCTCTCCTTGCTTGGCACAACTCACTCTTCTCCTTTTTATGTTTTTCTTCTCTACCCGAGAGCTTTCCTCCCCTTTTCTATTTTTTCTTTCTTCTTTCTCTTGTTCGTGATCATGGACAAGGAATCCTAAATTCAACATGGTATCAGAGCAGCATATTTAGGATCCCTCGACAAATGAATGCTCTAGAGAAGTGATGATCAACACCACTCAAATAAGGCTCTTGTATGAAGGAAGAACACTAGCCGAGAGATAAGTGTTCAAAAATTTTTTTTTTGATGCTACTGGTTCTCAAATTTAGATGATGATTCAAGGATGAATATATGAATGCTTTCATCATATTATGTTATGAATATGCATGCCCCTCTATCTAGAAGGAGCTATAAAAACAGATTTATCGGTTTGGAAATTCTGTTTGCCGAGATCAGTCCATACTCAGATTATTGAAATTTTTTTTTCATGTGATAAGATTTCCCTGATATAGAATATTTCTATTGAGCCTCTTATGAGAGGTTTTTTTGGAAAAAAAAATTTTTTACCGTTGATGCTATATTTACATATACCGAGTTTATTGAAGAAGTGCTACTTGGTGATATTATTTGAAGATTTTGAAGAGCCTATCATGGTTGATGATTATATGAATATCAAAGGTGATATATTGAGAATCACCACCATACCCTTACGTGGGGTATCAAATTTTCTGAGTTTGTCCACCTCGGTTAGGAGGTTTCTCATAACCAAAGACCTACTTGGTCACCTCACTACTCGAGGACCACCTATTGATGAAGATGATATTTTTTATATGAAATGGCTGAAGAATTATACTTTGGTAATTGGTTGGCTAATAAATAGCATGGAAGAACATGTCTCTAGTAATTTTATTCATTGTGACACTGCTAAATAAATTTTGGAGACATGTACTAAATTATATTCATGCCCTGACACACTGCATAGACCCTATGATATTCTCCAAAGGATGTTGAATACTAAACAAGGAGAAAATATTCATGAGTACTTGGCACGATATAAAGGCTTTCTTCAAGAGTGGAAGTTAGCTCAGCCCTCCACCACTGATATTTCTATCCAAGATAAACAAAAGGAGGCATTAATTATTGCAATTTGTCTTGGAAATGTTAAACCTCATCTTGAGATTGCCAAGAGTCAACTATTAAGTGTTTGTGCTGTCCCAAAGTTTGATGATGTGTGTGAAACATTACTTCGTATTCCAGACACTTCTTCCTCCACTACTTATGTGTCATCAGCTATGTATTCTGATCATAAAGGATCATCCTCTGACCGCGATTGAGGCCGAGGAAGAGGGTATAGAGGGGGCAGAGGAAAAGGTGGAAGGTATAGTGCTGGCAGAACAGATGATATTAAATGTACTCATTGTAAATTTCCTTGCCATACTACAAATCAGTGTTGTTACAGGGCATACACTTACTGTGGCAAATATGGCCACTATAAAGAAATATGCTATAAGGCTAATGACAAGTCAGAATTGACAAGGGCTAATCAAGCCCTTATTATTGATGCACAAGAAGACCATCCCACTGCACAGAAGATTATTACTGATGAGGAGTATGAACTATTTCAGAAAATGAAGGTCATGCTAGGGTCTTCTCCTAGTCCCTCTGCAACTACTGCTGCCACTACTGCTTCAGGTATGCTATCCGCCTCATCTTCATCCTGGATAATTGATTCAGGAGCCTCCGAGCATCTCACAGGTAACAAAACTTTATTACTGTTGAATTTATGGAAAAGTGAAATACTTCATTGACATCAATAACTTGTTGTAATCAGAGTACATGAACCTCTATTTATAATAGAGGAAGGTAGTAGAATCCAGTTACAATAAAACTACCCTTGTCCCAATTACACCCAAACTCTAACACTTAAGGTAAGTTCTAACATAATTAGGTAACTCAATATTGATAAAAGACAAATATAACTTAAACTAAAACTCTTCTTGGTCGTGACCCTAAGATAAAGATACTTTTGTGAGTCCTTCTTGATCTTCCAACTGATGTGATAAGGATGTCAGCTCTTGGTAATCATTGTGGGTCCTACTTCTTATGGGCTTGGGCCCATCTTGTGGGCCTTTCTTGGTCATGTGGCCCATCTTATAATAATCTTACATATGTGGGCCTTCCTTGGTCGTTTGGACTTGATCTTATCTTCCAAAAATCTCTAAATCATCTTCTATGTTGGAAGATGGGCTCCAACCCACAAGACCAAGGAAGGCCCACATATCTACGAGTATTATAAGACTGGCCACATGACCAAGGGAGGCCCACAAGATGGGCCCAAGCCTATAAGAAGCAAAACCCACCGATAAAACTACCATGGTAACTTTTTCTAATCTGAGATGCATATATCTTCACAAACTCATCAGATGAAGATAGCCATAAGCATCTCAATTTAATTTATGGAAAAGTGAAATACTTCATTGACATCAATAACTTTTTGTAATCAGAGTACATGAACCTCTATTTATAATAGAGGAAGGTAATAGAGTCCAATTACAATAAAACTACCCTTGTCCCAATTACACCCAAACTCTAACACTTAAGGTAAGTCCTAACATCATTAGGTAACTCAATATTGATAAAAGACAAATATAACTTAAACCAAAACTCTTCTTGGCCGTGACCCTAAGATAAAGATACCATTGTGAGTCTTTGATCTTCCAACTGATGTGATAAGGATGCCAGCTCTTGGTAATCATTGTGGGTCCTACTTCTTATGGGTGTGGGCCCATCTTGTGGGCCTTCTTTGGTCATGTGGCCCATCTTATAATAATCTTACATGTGTGGGCCTTCCTTGGTCGTTTGGGCTTGAGCTTATCTTCCAACAATTACATTCTTTATCTCCAAGTCTTTCACACAAGTTTGTTACCATAGCTGACGGTTCTCAAACCAAAGTCCAAGGAAAAGGTTCCACTTTTGTCACCCCATTACTTTTACTCACTGATATTCTTTTTGTTCCTTCTTTTCCTTTAAACTTACTCTCTGTGAGTCAGCTTACAAAATATTTTAACTGCTCGGTTACTTTCTCACCAACTTCATGTGTTTTTCAGGATCTTATAACGAAGCAGGTGATTGGTGGAGGCCATGAACAAGGGGGGCTCTATTACTTGGACGTGCCAAAGATAAATATGGTGCCTACTACTAAGAATGAAACACGATTATGGCACAATCGGTTGGGACATCCTTCCATACAACCTCTTCATCATATGTTTCCATCTCTTAAGATAAGTTCAGAATTCAAATGTGAGGTGTGTCAGTTAAGTAAACATCAAAGGAGTACATACTCTCCTCGTCCATAAGTCAAAAGTGATATTCCTTTTTCGTTGATTCATACTGATGTTTGGGGGCCTTTTAGTGTCTCTAATATTTCTCAAGCCAAATATTTTATCACTTTTATTGATGATTTCACTCGCACAACTTGGTTATTTATTTTTAAGGAGCGTTATGAGATACCATCTATTTTTAAATCTTTTTATGCGATGGTCCTCACACAATTTGGTCAGAAGATAAAAATCCTCCAGTCTGGTAATGCCAAAGAGTATATTTCAAAAGACCTTGACTCATTTTGTCAAGAGAATGGCATTATCCATCAGACATCATGTGCCTACACTCCTCAACAAAATGGTGTAGCCGAACGGAAAAATCATCATATTCTTGAGGTAGCTCAAGGTCTATTATATGCCATGAAAGTTCCATAATTTTATTGGCCCCATGCTATCCCTACCGCATGTTTTCTTATAAATCGTCTTCTGTCTACCGTTCTTGGGAATAAATCCCCCTACTCTAAACTATTACCACATGATGATCCATTTGCATTACCATTGAAAGTCTTCAGTTGTCAATGTTTTGTTCATAATACATTGCCTAGACATAGCAAACTTGACCCTAAATCTATCAAATGTATTTTTTTGGGATACTCTCGCACACAAAAGTGTTATGTTTGCTATAGTCCTCCTTTGCAACGTTTATTTGTGTCCAGGGATGTAACATTCTTTGAAGACTCCTCTTATTATTCTGATAGCGCTCTACCTGGTATGTCATCAGTACCAAGTTCTTCTCGACCGGTTGTGCCTCGTGATACAGAAATTGTTTAGCCCCCAGAGACAGTGGCTGATACGACACCTGCCGAGTTGTCGGATCCACCAGAGGTAAGTCCTTCATCTCTAGTCTTTTTTGGTACTCAATTTGATATTCGTCCTATTGCTATAAGAAAAGAACCTCGATCATGCACTCAACCTTCTACTTCTCATCCTATTTCCAATTTTGTGTCTCATCATCGCCTCTCACCATTATGTTGTCAGTTTCTTTCTAGGGTGGAAGGCCACAATGGATGAAGAAATGAAGGCACTTAATGATAACCACACATGGTCTCTGATTCCTCTACCTTCAGATAAAAAACTAGTTTGTTGCAAGTGGGTTTATACTGTCAAACATAATCCGGATGGGACTATTGCACAACTGAAGGCACGTCTGGTTGCAAAAGGTTACACTCAATGCTATGGCATTGATTATGATGAGACATTTTCTCCAGTGGAAAAAATGACCTCGGTACGTATATTATTATACTTGGCAGCTAATTCTTCATGGCCAATATATCAACTAGATGTTAAAAATGCATTTCTCAATGGTGATATCAAAGAAGAGATTTATATGCAACAGCCACCTGGATATGTGGTTGAGGGGGAGTCTGTATGTCGCCTTAAAAAATCTCTATGTGGATTATAGCAGTCCCCACGGGCATGGTTTGAGAAATTTAGTCAAACCATCATATGGGCAGGCTTTTAAATATGCTCTGCAGATCACTCAGTATTTGTTGAGAACATAGCACCAGGTAAGGTGATTCTAGCCGTTTATGTTGATGATATTATTTTAACAGGGAGTTATTCTGAGGGCATTTAGAAAATAAAAGAAAGAATATGTGCTGAATTCAAGACGAAGGATCTTGGATTAATGAAATATTTTTTGGGTATTGAGGTCTTACAATCCAGACAAGGGATTGTTCTATCCCAAAGAAAATATGCCCTTGATCTACTAGAAGAAACAGGTATGATGGGATGCAAACGGGAGACACTCCTATGGATGCAAATACAAAATTATGTGAAGGCACTGGAGAAGATGTAGATATTGGAAAATATCAAAGGTTAGTGGGACAACTTATTTACCTATGTGTAACGAGGCCAGATATTTCATATGCAATAAGTGTGGTAAGTCAGTACATGCACAAGCCACAACTTAGCCATTGGCAAGCTCTTGAGAGGATACTACGTTATCTGAAAGGGGCTCCTGGAAGGGGGCTCCTCTATAAAAAAACATGGCCACTTCAACATTGAGGGATTTGTGGATGCAGACTGGGTTGGATCCCCAGATGATAGAAAATCTACTTCTTGTTTTTGCACGATGGTTAGAGGAAATCTGGTTATGTGGAAAAGAAAAAAACAAAATGTAGTAGCACAATCAAGTGCAGAAGCAGAATACAGAGTCATGGCACACACTGTAAGTGAACTCTTATGGATAAGATCTCTTTTCACTGAATTGGGATTTTATAAAGAAGCACCAATGGATCTATACTGTGACAACAAAGCAGCAATACATATTGCATCGAATCCAATCTTCCATGATAGGACAAAGCACATTGAGGTAGATTGCCACTTGATACAAGAAAAATTCCAAGCTGGTCTCTTATCCCTGAAGCACATATCATCACAAAATTAAGTTGCAGACATCCTCACCAAACCAGTCACTCACAAGATTATGTCTACCATATGCAGCAAGCTGGGCTTTTATGATGTTTTCTCACCCCCAGCTTGAGGGGGAGTGTTACAATGTGGGACCCACCATAAGGACGTAGGTCATCAAGAAGAGTCATAGAGGACGTGGGACACTAAGAAGAGTCCTCTCCCAAAGCAAGCACGAGTTAAGGAAACAAGAAGCACATGCTGAATTGATGTAGAAGACTTGAAGATCAAGTGGGACCCACAAAGATCTCACGAGCTGCCACTCTTATCAAGGTGCGCTGAGAGAACATGAGGGGCCCACAAGGATAAGGCTACGAGTTGGCATATCCATTCCCTCATGTGAATCATTAAGGACTCCTAGTTCTACTCAAGTTAGTCTTCTAGTTGTTTAGTTTAAATAGACTTACTTATATTGAAGAGTTAGAGTTGGAATCTAATTAGGATTGAATGATAAGTTGTATAAGGACTCTACCTTCTCCTCTACTATAAATAGAGGTATTGTAAGCCGAAATTAATCAAGTCACACATTCAATCCCTAGTTGGTTCTCTCTCCCTCTCCTTGCTTGGCACAGCTCTCTTCTCCTTTTTATTTTTTTCTTCTCTACCCGAGAGCTTTTCTCCCTTTTTCTCTTTTTTGTTTCTTCTTTCTCTTGTTTGTGATCATGGAAAAGGGATCCTAAATTCAACGAAAACCATTTACAGCCCACGGGTTTCTTGTCGGGAGGAAGAAGAACAAGGGCCCAAGTCTAATTCTTATATAAGGCATGCATTTCTTCTTCCATGACTGCCTTCCATCCTAGATGTCTCAGAGCCTCCTGATATGACTGTGGAACAAAGATGGAAGAAATAGATGTCAGAAATTGATAGCATGAAGAAGACAATCGATGGTGATAAACAAAAGTAGATATATTATGACAAGTGGAGGACCAAGTACAAGTCAGAGACTTCTACCGTAGAGCTATGAGCCAAGTATGAAATTGTGGGTCACATATAATATGGAAAGACGGGCTTACCTCAGAGGGATCCATAACTTCACAAAGTGGTGTTGACCGAGTCTTTAGGGGGTTGAAATATATCTGCATCAAGTGGCACAAAGGGCTTCGGAGCTGCCTGAACTGATGAAAGACCCGAAGAGTAAGGAATAAAAAGATGTGTCCTAAAATAAGGTGACATCCCTAGAGACAATTAACTTCCAAAGAGAAGTATTATAACAAATTTAACCTTTTTGGGTACGAGAGTAACCCAAAAAAATACACTTCAGAGACTTGGGCTCAATCTTTCTCTTTGGAGGGGATGTGACATGAACAATGCATGTGCAACTAAAGACCTTCAAAAGAAGGGAGAAGGAGTCTTCATCTAGAAATAATAATGAGTATAGGGATTTATGGCTAAGAACTGAAGAAGGTAGCCTATTAATAAGGAATTAGGCTGTAAGAATGGCATGAGGCCAATAAACATAGGGCACCTTCATAGAGTAGAGTAGGCCACTAGCTACCTCAAGGAGATTTTGGTTTTTTCTTACAAAAACATTTTTTTTGAAGGGTGTAGGCACAAGATGTTTGATGGATAATGCCATTATCCAAACAAAAAGATTGAAATTCACTAGATAGGTACTCTTTGGCATTGTCTGATCAAAATACTTGTATTGGTTTTTTCCAAACTTAGTGAACACCATGGCATGAAATGATTTAAATATGGAAAAAGTTTTAGACCGTTTTTTGAACTGAAGTAGCCATGTGACTCGAGTGAAGTCATCAACAAAGGTGACAAAATACTTAGCTTGAGATATGTTCGAGACACTTAAGGGTCCCTATACTTCTGAATGAATTAATGAAAAGGGTACAATACCTTTATGTTTAGTTCGAGGAGAATATGTTGCCCTCTAGTGTTTGCTCAATTGACAGACTTCAAAATTGAAATTTCATAAAGTTTTTAAAGATGGAAATAAGTGTCAGAGAGATGCTAAAGAAGAATGACCAAACCGATTGTGCCATAACATTGCCTCTATCTAAGAAGTGGCAGTCACAATTACCGGTGGCAAATTTAAGTAATAAAGGCCCCTCTATTCATCGCCGCCACCAATCACCTTCTTCGTTGTGAGATCCTGGAAAACACAAGAAGGAGAGAAGGTGATGAAGCAATTAAACCATGTTGTTAACTGGCTAACAGATAACAAATTTAAGGGAAATTGATGGACAAATAGGACACTAGCAAGCAGAAGAGATAGTGTAACAAAGAAGGATCGCTTCCCAATAATTTTGGTTGAGATTCGTTGGCTATGGTAATAAACTTGTTTGTAGACATGGAGACAGGGAATGTAACACTCTTTATTACTTGTAAGATGTTCAAAGGCCCCTAAGTCGATGATCCAGGATGAAGAGTAAGAAGTGGCATAAATCATACTTGAAGCAGTAGAAGATCGGCCCCTATTTCTTGAGTACATAGCGAATGATATTTCACTATGAGGTGTGGAGGAAGGATCTGATATCCGAAGTAATGTTGCACTTATGTCATTGAATGATGGAAGTGTAGATAAGCTAAGGAGTTGGATTTTGGCCACTTCAAATATGACTTGATATTTGATAAGAAAATAGTAGCTTCTAAGGCCTCGCGTTGCTTTTCTTGAACTGATATATCGGTGGAATAGGGCTAAGCATTTTTATACTCCTGAATCAGCCCTCTAAACCTAGACAAGTACTCATGCAAGTTATCCCCTTGTTTTGTATTAGACATGTTATGAAACACATCATATAATTTCTATAAATTTTCGGTGCTAGAGTACAATTTGGAACAAGTATCCCATATATGTTTTGCGATCTCAAGGTGGACAACATTATTTTCTACATGTTCCTCCATGTTGTTAATTAGCCAACTAATGACAAGTGTGTCATTCTTGAGCCACTTAATATAGAAACTATTATCTTCATCTATGGGTGGAGCTGGTTTAGTCAAATGTCCTAAGAGACCTCTAGTGATAAGGAATTTCTTAACCGACTGAGCCCAACTTAAGTAATTTAAAAAAACTCTCAAGGATATAGTGATAATCTTAAGTAAGTCACTTTTACCACTCATATTCATACATTATTCACCCATCAGTAATGAATATTCAATGCACTATATCAACCAAGCAATAATAGAAGAGAGGAAACCAAACAAGCCAAATTGAGTCAATCAACAAATCACACTAAGCCAAACCAAACCAAGACTTAATCATGCATATAATCAAGGAGATTTTGACTCTACATACTAATCCAAATCATATAATATTGACTCCATAAATTTCTCAATTAATAAAAAATTATAAAAGGCAAGTGAAATATCAAGGGATCTTTGAGAACTTAAAGGATCTTCTTAAAGAAGGAAATTTTCATTCTATGTCACTTGCGCAAACTATCAATACAAGATCAAAATATTTGACTTCCTTCTTTCCTTAAATGCTTTAGGAAAGAAATTCCAGGGAATAATCTAATGTAGGAAGCCTTTAAATACATAAATCACAACACTTTCTTTTCTCCAACTTTCCTCTTGGCAAGCTCAAGAAGAAGGAAACTTTTCTTCTATACAAAGTGCACAAACTTTGTGATTAAATCACAACTTGATCTTAACTTTTCTCCTTGATTTTTTTAGGTAAGATAATCCAGAGGATAGCACAACCAATGGAAGGTAAAAAACAATGCAAAAGACCAACACCTTTTAAAAAAAGTTCCTCTATCTCGGTAATCATAGAACATCCTTCACCAAGGTCCTTTTAGAGAGTAAACATACAAACATCAACATAAACCAATATTGAAAGAATTTAATCATGCTTTGATCATGATAATACTCATATATAGCAAGAGGATGAGAATATTTTCATCCAGCATATGTTTTTCTAGGAAAGAAAGTCGAACTTCTATGCTTAAATCGAGCATTTAATATTCTCTTGCATGATTCAAAGTAAAATGAGCACAAGAAATCTTGCATGAGATGGAATAATTATCTTTCATCTAGAGAAAAATTTACCAGTAAACCTCTTGTTGAGATCAAAACATTATCAAAATCATCTTATAAAAGGTAGAGGAAAAAAACACTTATCATGCTTGTCGAGCTTTTTCTACACCAACAACACATGAAGCTTGATAAAACTTACTTAATCACTGCCTTAATGTCGGGATCCTAAACCCATTGCTTTGATACCATGTTGGATTTAGGATCCCATGATAAGGTCCTCGACCAAGAGGGTGCGTTATGGACTCGATAGCAGAACGAGTCATCCAAAGGCGACGCGGGTGAGTTGGTGACTTAGAAGATCATTCAATTAATTTAGGATTTTTATGTAATTTAATTCATTCTATGGTAGCTTGTAAGCCAGCAATGGCAGTATTGTAAAAACATTATTCTGGTCCTTTGCGTGATTTGCCTTAAGAGGACTGACGGAAGGAAATAAAGCAAGTCAAATTTTACCCAAATCAGGATCAGTGTTCTCCTCTAAGGAACCTAGGATCGGCTTTCCCCTTGACGAACCCAAGGTTCAGGTCTCCCTTTGATGAGCCTGGCTTCTTCTATTCACGAATTCCTTCCTTCTAACCATTCTCGATAAAGATAGGTCGCCCAGGCAAGACTGTTCGCACTGGTTCATCCCTTGTTCCCCTTGACGATCCTTCACTTCGTCGAGTGACGAGGTCTATGGTCAAGGACCGAAACAGGGCGAGAGAGAGGAGAGAAAGAAGAAGAGGAGAAGAAAAGGAGAGGAAGAAAGGAGAAAGAGAGAGAGGGTTGGAGAGAAAAATATAAGGACAAATTAGAGAGAGAGGGTTTGAGAGAAAAATCTAAGGACAAATTTGAGAGAGAGGAGGGGGAGACTTAATAATCTACCCCATGCCTTGAGTTGGGTGGTTCCAAGGTACACTAAACTCGACTTTCCTGTATTTAATGGGTCGGAGGACCCTTTAATTCGGTTGTATCATTGTGAAAAAAAATAGAATCAAAGAACGGATGCACTAGACAGAGTTGGGTTGGCCACCTTCTACATGCTCGATGAAGTGCAGTTATGGGGCCATCAACTTGAATTGGAACATCCGGGTATAGATTGGGAGGAATTTATGGAATTGTGCACCATTCGGTTTGGCCCGCCGACTCAAAGCAACCCTTTGGGTGATTTAGTACTCTTAAGACAAACTGGAAGCGTAGCACAGTACCCAAAACAATTTCAAGAAAAGTTAGCCCGAGCCAGCAAGATGGTAAGAGTTGATCAGCATGTCAGTTTGTTCACGGCAGGATTAAATGAGGCCCTTCGATTGGAAGTGGAACTCCTTGCACCTTCGGATTTGGCGAGAGCAATGAATTTAGCACGAGCATTGGAGGCCAAACAAAAATTTCAAACAAGAAGACCAATGTAGCAAAGTGGAAAAAATAACTCGGGAGTGTCCTCCACAGCATCCCAGTGGAGAAGTAGTGCTACTGCCCCTACTACTTCCACCCCTAAAAATTCCCCAACCACTCCAACGTTCATCCAAAAATAAACAGAGCATAAATGAAAGCACATAGAGAAAAGGGGTTATGTTACAATTGTGATGAACAATACACATTCGGGCATCAATGTAAGAAACTCTTCTGGTTAGAAATTGAAGATGAGGAACTGGAAGAACCAGAAATAGAACAGTTAGACACTAAAGAGCCTGCTATTTCATTAAACGCCATCACAGAACTCCAGACCACCAAAACAATGCAGGTTTGTGCCTTAGCCAGCAATCAGCTACTCTTAGGTCTTGTGGACTCAGGCAGCACTCATAATTTTGTGAGCTTCACAGCAGCAAAGTATTTACAACTTCCAGTTCAATCCCAGCCAGTCATTTCAGTCTTTGTTGCCAATGGGGAAAAGGTTCCTAGTTACGGTGTCAGCAAGTCAGTCTTGTTTACTATTTCTGGTCCAAAAATTTTGGCTGAATTTTTTATCATTCCACTCGCTAGTTTTGATATGGATTTGGGCATCAAGTGGCTCTAGACATTAGGGCTGATATTGTGGGATTTCGATGCGTTGACAATGAGCTTTGAAATTGCCAACGAAATGATTACACTACAGAGCCGTCACATTGAGGTTCTAGCCCATCTTCATGGACTGCAGCAACAGCAACACACGGAGAACAATTTAGATATCTTGCTGGAAGACTTTATAGATCTCTTTCAGGACCTGTAAGTCTCCCACCATTGAGACACTGTGACCATCGCATTCGTTTGAAGGGTGGCTCCGAAGTGGTGGTTGTGAGACCATATAGATACCCTCACCTTCAAAAGGATGAAATTGAACGACAAAGCACATTAATGTTAGAACAAGGCCTCATAAGACCGAGTACCTCCCCTTTCTCTTCTCTAGTTCTTTTGGTGAAGAAACATGACCACACTTGGAGGTTTTGTGTGGACTACCGGGAATTAAATGCCAAGACTTTTAAGGACAAGTTCCCTATAATAGTGGTGGATGAGCTATTAGATGAACTTCATGGGGCAAAACAAATTCACAAAGTTAGACTTGCGCTCATGCTATCATCAAGCCAGAATGTACCCTCTTGATATAGAGAAGACCGCTTTCCGTACTCATCATGGTCACTTTGAGTTCATTGTCATGCCTTCAGTCTCTCCAATGCCCCATCAAAATTTTAGGCCTTAATGAATGAGGTATTTCGTGACTATCTCAAAAAAAAAAAATTTAGTTTTCTTTGATGATATCTTGATTTTCAGCAAGTCATGGACTCAACATTTCAAAGACTTGCGTCTAGTATTCTAACTTCTTAGGACTCAGCATCTATATTTAAAACGTTCAAAGTGCTCATTTGGTTGAACTCAAGTCGCCTATCTAGGTCACGTTATTACAGCAACTGGGGTTACCATGGACTCGGGAAAAATTGAAGATATCCTTCAGTGGCCACCACCGAGAAACATTGCAGCCTTGAGGGAATTTTTGGGCATAGTAGTTTACTATCGAAAGTTCATCCACAATTATGCACCCCGAGCAGCTGCCTTATCCAACCTACTGTGTTGTAATGCCTTCCACTAGAATGATGCAACCAAGACATCCTTCTAGAATCTCAAGCAAGCTTTAGCCTTTGTGACAACAGCTAACCAATAAACCCAAAAGACCGATTTGTTAGGTGCGGAAAGCTACCGCCTACAAGAGTGGACGGAACCACTTTGACAGCCACCCCGACCATTCTTGACCGCTTCTCACGGGATTTGAATGTGGGACGTGGCGTGCCCAGCTCTGATACCATGACAGCGGCTAGCCAATACACCCAAAAGATCGATCTGTTAGGTGCGGAAAGCTACCGCCTACAAGAGTGGACGGAACCACTCTAACACTTTGCACCGGTACTTCATTTACCGAATTTTGAGGAAGTGTTTGTGGTAGAATGTGATGCATTTAGAAGCGGTATTGGGGCGGTGCTTCAACAATCTCAGCATCCAATAGCCTATTTCAGCCGTCAGCTAGAGATCTACCATCATAGGTTACCGGTCTATGAAAGAGAACTCATTGGCTTAGCGAAGGCCATCCGCCATTGGAGACCCTACTTGTGGGGCAATTTTTTTTATCATCCGCATTGACCACTCCAGTTCGATGTTTTTATTGAACCAACGTATATCAACTTCTCCCTAACAACACTGGCTTAGCAAGTTAATGGGGTTCGATTTTACAGTGGAACACAAGCCGGGTCCATTGAACAGAGCTGTTGATGCTCTCTCACGTACTTCAGATGAAGTACTCCAAATTGCTGCCATTAGTCAGCCAACACCTCTTTTACTGGAGTCCATCCGCAAAGATAAACAGAGCACACCCGAATTGCAGCAACTCTCCCAACAAATTGCAAAGGGCAAGATGGCGTCCCAATGGTCAATAAATGACAACATAATTCTTTATAAACAGCGCATATATTTATCTCATACTTTTCCCTTGGTGACGGTTGCATTATCAGCTTATCATGATAGCACTCATGAAGGCCTACACAAAACTTTACATCAGATCCGCGGGGATTTTTATTGACCACGTCTGAAATCCACAATTGCAACGTATGTGGCTGCTTGTCCGGTGTGTCAATGGAATAAGGCCAACCATTTATCTCCAGTTGGGATACTACAACCACTCAATCTTCCCACTCAAGTATGGTCGGACATCTCTATGGATTTCATTGAAGGTCTCCCTAAGGCATCGGGGAAGTCTATTCTTTTTGTGGTGGTTGACCGTTTTTCCAAGTATGCACATTGTTAGGATCTTCCCGAGCCATGGATCGAGTCACACTTCTTTCCTCTCTTCCCTCCATATTGAATCTTGATGCTGGAAGAGGATTCTTGTTTTTGGAACGTGGAATGGTGGAATTCGGAAAGGAATGATTGAGCTTTGAAGGAAGCTCGACTTGGACCTCAGAGGGAGAATCCGACCTAGACCTTTGAGGGAGAATCCGACCTGTTTAATTCTAATTTTCTCAATACTTATTTTCCTTCACCTTGACGTCCCCATAAATAGGGTTGAGGACGGAAATACAAATTAGACCCATGGGTCAATTGGTTCATGCCATATTACATCTAAACCAAACCAAGCCAAATGGAATTACATTAAAAGGAAATTGACATAATTTAATTCCTATGCCTGTTGATAACTCGTGATGCTATGGAGTCCATAACATCACCCCCCTTCTGGAGAAAGAGCTTGTCCTCAAGCTCAAAATAGGGGTAGAGGGCTCTGAAAGCTGCTAAGGGCTCCCATGTAGTGTCACTGGGGTCAGCATCAGCCCATTGCACTAGTATCTCCCAATTACCCTGAATGCGACGAGCCTGTAACACCTGTGCTGGAGTAGAAAGGACACGTCCCTCATGTAGTGGGGGCAGAGGGATGTGCAGCAAGGAAGAGTCACCCTGGAAGGCCTTCAGTTGGGAGACGTGAAACACATTGTGAATCCTTCCCTCTGGCAGAAGCTGCAAGCGGTAGGCGATTGTGCCAATGCGGTCCATCACCTAAAAGGGACCATAATACTTCGGAGAGAGCTTGTGGCATTTGGAAGGTGTCAATGACAGCTGCCTGTAATGTTGGAGATGCAGCCATACATAATCTCCTAGAGAAAAGAATACTTCCCGGTGCTTCTTGTCATAATATAATTTCATAGTATTCTGGGCCTCCTGGAGATGAGTGCGCACCTCACTGAGCATGGTGTCTTTTTCTGCTAACGCTTGGTCCAAAGTGGCTACCTTGGATGCACCTGGTTCATACGATAAAAGTCGAGGCGGGTCTCTTCCATATACTACCTTGAATGGGGTAGTTCCGAGTGCGCTGTGGTAAGAGGTGTTGTAACAGAATTCAGCCCAGACGAGCCATTTAACCCACCGTTTAGGTGAATCCCCCACGAAACAATGAAGATACATCTCAATCATCCGGTTGATGACCTCGGTCTAACCATCAGTCTGCGGATGGTAGGCGGAAGAGAACGCTAATGTTGTGCCTTGCAGCTTGAATAGTTCTTTCCAGAATGTACAGGTAAAGATGGCGTCTCTATCACTAGTAATTGAGGTAGGCATCCCATGTAACCAAACAATATTATCCATAAAGAGCTGAGCTACATGAGCTGCAGTGTAAGGATACACCAGAGGGAGGAAATGGCCATACTTTGAGAAACGATCAACCACTAAAAAGATAACGGATTTTTCGGATGACGAGGGTAGGCCATCTATGAAGTCCATGGAAATATCTAACCAAACTTGTGACAGCAGCTGAAGTGGTTGGAGCAAACCTACTGGACTTAATGATTCAGCTTTATTCTGTTGACAAATCTGACAAGCCGCCACATAATCGGCTATATTGTGCTTCATACCCCTCCTATAAAAATCCCCACTGATCCAAAAATATGTTTTTTGTCGGGCCTCATGTGTACTGTCATGGAACGAGGCTAGAATGTTGTGAATAAGTGGTGACGTGTGGTGTAGAAAAATCTGGTTTTTGAAGAGGACAAGACGATCCTGAACCGTCCAATGTTTCTCTGATCTCCCCTGTTGAATCTCATGATATAATGCAATAAGTTTCGGATACTGTTGTGTTTCCTCCCGAATAGAATCCAACAAGAGAGCTCTGGGTTGACTGATGGATGTAATTACGGCTCTGGAATGTCCTGGCGAGATAAAGCATCAGCCCTCACATTCAAGCTCCCAGGTTTATACTCCACGGTAAAGTCAAACCCCATCAGTTTACTTAACCAGTGCTGCTAAGGTGAGGTAGTGAGGCGTTGCTCAAGAAGATACTTGAGGCTGCAATGATCAGTGCGAATCAGAAATGGGCACCCCCAGAGATAAGGATGTTATGGACTATATAGCATCACGAGTTACCAATAGGCGTAGGAATTAATGAATGTGTTTTTCAATTTCCATGTAATTGTTTTTGGTTTGGTTTTGTCTTTGGTTTTGGTTGGTTTAGCATTTATTGGTTTGAACCATTGACCCAAGGGGTCTTTAGAGTTTTGGACGTCCTCAACCCTGTTTAAGGGGACGGCTAGGGTAATGAGAATTATGAATTGAGTCTACTTTAGCTAGAGTAAATTAGATAAATAGGTCTAGAGCTCCTTCAAGCTCTCTCCCGCTTTTCCCCAATTCCTTTCCGAAATTCTCCTTTCCGAAATTCAATCTCCATCATTCCATCATTCCACCTCAACGTCAAGCAAGGTAATGGAAGGAAGAGAAGAGAGGAGGGTGACAAGATCCATGGCTCGTGAGGATCCTAACAACGTGGTATTAGAGTCAGGTTCACCCTCGATGATTCCTCTTCTCCAGAGGACATACGTCAAGTACTTTTAGAACTTCAACAATGATCCACTCTTCAAGGTACTGAAATTTCTCACATCAATAATACATTACATACGTTGGAATCATCTCTCCAAACAGTCATCCAACAACTTGCTGCACTTCAAGCACCAAAGCCACCACCAGCCACCAATTTTCAACCACAACCAGTACATCACCAACAATTCACACCACCACCAAATCCACCCCTGCACCAACCATTGGTTCCCATGGCTACTCACGCACAAGGACCATCCACGGTTCCAAGGTACTTTAAACTTAACTTTCCTACATATGATGGCTCTAAAGATCCTTTACTGTGGTTCACGAAATGTGAACAATTCTTCTATCATCAACAAACGGTGGAAATGGACAAGGTTACTTTGGCCGCCTACCACCTGCTCGATGAAGTGCTCATGTGGTTCCATCACTACCGAAATGTTCATTCCACTCAAAATTGGCTGCACTAATCATGCTTGCCAGTTGAGGTTTGGACCTCCAGCTAGCAGCAACCCAGTGGAGGAATTGATCAACTATAAACAGACAGGCACCTTAGAAGTTTACCAAAAAATGTTCCAAGAAAGGTTGGCCCGAGCGAGTGAATTTGTTCCTCCTCACTTACATGTTCAGATTTTTAATGCTGGATTGACAGAGGCGGTTAGATTGGAAGTGGAATTACTTGGTCCGACAGATTTGGACTTAGCAATGAATTATGCCAGAGCTGTGGAACACAAACAGAGAGTTCTAAAAGAGTCTTTACACCGAAAACCATTTTTGAACAACAGAATACAAAGTACTGCATTTGGTCCACGTTTTGGGTCCTCTGCCCCTAACCAAGCAGATTAGTCTACCAGTGTGCCTCCACACACTCTGCCACGTAAATTTTTGACTAAATAGGAAATGGAAGCTAGAAAGGCCAAAGGCCTATGTTTTAATTGTGATGAATAATTCCTTCCAGGACATACCTGTAAATGCTTATTCAGTATTGAACTGTTGGAAGAAGATTCAGAAGAGCTTCCTGAAAATGAATTTGTTGAAGAGGTACAGCAAGAACCAGAGCTCTCCCTCCATGCCATGCATGGCCTGCGTAGTTCTAATACCATGTAGGTAAAGGCCAGGTGACATCATCCCATGCTACTTGCTTTAGTTGATTCGGGCAGCACACATAATTTTATCAGTGAACCAGCAGTGCAACAATTGGGAGTGGAAATTCAACAGCAAAGGGGACTCTCGGTTTTAGTGGCCAATGGGGCTAAAATTGCAAGTGTGGGTTGATGTGCAAACACCCCTTTCACCATTGAGGGACATTCCTTTCAGGCAGATTTACTAGTCATTTCCTTGGTTGGATTTGATTTGGTGCTCAAGGTCAAATGGCTTCAGTTATTAGGACCTATATTATGGGACTTTCAGGCTCGGACTATGACCTTTACAGCACCACAAGGTCAAATTACATTACAAGGTATTGTGGCACAGGTCCCTAACGCACTTCACACTTTACAGCTTCAGCACAATGGTGATGGTCAGTTAGCTCCTTTACTTACAGCATTTGCGGATTTATTTAATGATCCTACGGGTCTACCACCAGTGCGTCACTGCGATCACCGCATTCGTTTAAAGTTGGGAACTGATCCAGTAATGGTGCGGCCTTATCGTTACCCGCATATACAAAAAGATGAAATAGAACGACAGTGCATGCATATGCTCGCTTAGGGCGTGATCCAGCCCAGTCGATCTCCTTTTTCCTCACCAGTGTTACTAGTACGTAAAAAGGATAAATCATGGAGGTTTTGTGTCGACTATAGGCAACTCAACTTCCAGACAATTAAAGACAAGTTCCCCATTCCAGTCGTGGACGAGTTGCTGGATGAGTTACATGGTGTTATAATTTTTACCAAATTAGATTTGAAATTGGGCTATCATCAAATTAGAGTTCACCTGGCGGATGTCAAGAAGACTGCGTTTCGCACACATCACGGTCATTTCAAGTTCCTCGTCATGCCCTTCGGTCTCTCCAATGCACCCTCCACCTTTCAGGCCCTCATGAATGAGGTATTTTCATCACTTCTGCGCAACTATGTGTTAGTCTTTTTTTATGACATTCTGGTCTACAGCAAAAATTGGGAAGAACATCTCCACCACCTCCATCAGGTATTTACCATTCTACGCTCTCATCATTTGGTTTTGAATAAATCAAAATGCTCTATGGGTACATCTGAGGTGGCATATTTGGGCCACATCATATCAGCTAGGGGTGTGAAAGTTGACCAAAGCAAGATACAAGCAGTAACAGATTGGCCGATTCCCACCTCCATCACAACATTAAGGGGATTTTTGGGCCTAGTGGGCTATTACAAAAAAGTTATCCAATCTTATGGCCAAATAGCAGCACCACTCAACAATCTTCTCAAAAAACATGCCTTCCACTGGTCTTCTTCAGCGGAACAGACCTTTCACTTGTTAAAGGAGGCCTTAGCCTCAGCGCCAGTCCTACAATTACTAGATTTTGAGGGCAACTTTGTGGTGGAATGTGATGCATCCAGGGGAGGTATAGGGGCAGTGTTACAACAATTGGGACACCCCATTGCTTATTTCAGCTGTCAGTTGGGACACCACCACCATAAGTTAGCTGCATATGAGAGGGAATTGATTGGGTTAGCCAAGGTTGTCCAAAATTAGCGACCTTATCTCTGGGGACGACCATTTCTCATTCGTACAGATCATTGCAGCCTCAAGTATCTTCTTGAACAGCGCCTCACCACATCCCCACAGCAGCATTGGTTAACTAAACTCATGGGCTTCGATTTTACGGTTCACTATAAGCTAGGTAGTTCAAATTTGAGGGTTGATGTTTTATCACGTCGAGATAATTCAGCCACACAAGTTTATGCTATCAGTCACCCACGTTCACTGGTATTAGATTCTATTCGTGAGGAAGTACATCAATATCCGGATCTCATGTCATTATATCAAGATATTCAACAGGGGACAACAACTCCACATTGGACGATTCAGGATCTTCTCATACTCTACAAAAACAGGATCTTTATGCATCATACATCCCCACTTCTTCACACCATCCTGTCCTCGATCCATGATAGCACACATGAGGGTCGACAGAAAACATATTTCTGAATCAGTCGGGACTTTTACTGGAAGGGCATGAAGAGCACAATTGCTGATTTTGTAGTTGCTTGTCAGATTTGTCAACGAAACAAGGCCAAATCTTTAAGTCCGGCCGGCCTACAGTAACCTCTGCAACTACCGTCTCAAATCTGGTTCGACATTTCCATGGACTTCATTGCTGGCCTTCCCGTTTCATCAGGTAAATCTGTGATATTCATCGTCGTTGATTGGTTTTCAAAATATGGTCACTTCATTGCTTTGGCGCATCCATATACTGCTGCTCAGGTTGCTCAATTATTTAGGGACAACATTGTCCGATTACACGGAATTCCCTCATCCATTATCAGTGACAGGGATGTCATTTTTACCAGTATCTTTTGGAAGGAATTATTCAAATTACAGGGCACCCAATTGGCATTTTCGTCTGCATATCACCCACAAATGGACGGACAAACAGAGGTCGTCAATCGCACGATTGAAATGTATCTTCGTTGTTTTGTGGGGGACGCACCTAGACGGTGGGTGAAATGGCTTTCATGGGCAAAATTTTGCTATAACACATCTTACCACACAGCACTGGGAACTACACCTTTCAGGGTCGTTTATGGCAGAGATCCACCTCGTCTGTTACCATATGAACCTGGGGCATCCAAAGTCGTGACTTTGGACCAAGCGTTAGCTGAAAGAGATGCTATGCTCACTAAGGTATGTACTCATCTACAGGAGGCCCAACACTCTATGAAACGCTATTATGATAAGAAGCACCGGGAGGTATCTTATTTTCCTGGAGACTATGTGTGGTTAAAGCTTCAACACTACCGCCAGCTGTCTCTGACTGCATCCAAGCGCCATAAGTTGTCTCCAAAATATTATGGTCCATTTCAGGTGTTGGACAAAATTGGGCCCGTGGCATACCGCTTGCAGCTATCACAGGAATCCAAGATCCATAATGTATTTCATGTCTCCCAATTGAAGCCCTTTCAGGGTGACTCGCCCCTACTGCAGACTCCACTACCGCCACTACATGAGGGCAGAGTCCTTTCTATTCCAGTTCAGGTGGTAAAAGCACGCCACATTCAAGGCGATTGGAAAATTCTCGTCCAGTGGGCAGATGCCGACCCCAGTGACACCACATGGGAGCCGTTATCAGCATTTCGACTCTTATATCCTTCCTTCGAGCTTGAGGACAAGCTCTTTCTACAGGAGGGGTGATGTTATGGACTCTATAGCATCACGAGTTACCAACAGGCATAGAAATTAATGAATGTGTTTTTCAATTTCCATGTAATTGTTTTTGGTTTGGGTTGGTTTAGCATTTATTGGTTTGAACCATTGACCCAAGGGGTCTTTAGAGTTTTGGACATCCTCAACCCTATTTAAGGGGACGGCTAGGGTAATGGGAATTATGAATTGAGTCTACTTTAGCTAGAGTAAATTAGATAAATAGGTCAAGAGCTCCTTCAAGCTCTCTCCCATTTTTCCCCAATTCCTTTCCGAAACTCTTCTTTCCGAAATTCAATCTTCATCATTCCATCATTCCACCTCGACGTCAAGCAAGGTAGTGGAAGGAAGAGAAAAGAGGAGGGTGACAAGATCCATAGCTCGTGAGGATCCTAACAAAGGCCACCAATGTTGTATTACTTTAGCTAACCCGATCAGTTCCCTCTCATAAACTACTAACTTGTGGTGGTGTTGGCCAAGCCGGCGGCTAAAATAAGCTATCGGGTGTCCTTGTTGGTGTAACACTACACCAATACCGCCCCCTGAAGCATCACATTCCACCACAAACAACTCATCAAAGTCCGGTAGTTGCAAAATCTGTGCGGATAATAATGCCTCTTTCAACTGCTGAAAGGAATGAGCCACTGTCTCGGACCAAGTAAAGGCATTTTTCTTGAGTAGGTTGTGATGCGGTGCTGCAATCTGGCCATAGCTGCGGATAAATTTCCTGTAATACCCAGCGAGGCTCAAAAATTCCCTTAACGCTGTAATGGAGGTGGGAGGAGGCCAATCTATGATGGCTTGAATCTTACTCTGGTCAAACTTCACCCCTACTACTGAAATAACCTGACCCAAGTATGCCACTTCGGAGGTACCCATAGATCATTTGGACTGATTTAAAACCAAATGATGTGAGCAGAGAAGAGTAAATAGCTGGTGAAGGTGTTGAAGATGCTCTTCCCAATTGTTGCTATACACCAAAATATCATCAAAAAATACCAAAACATATTTCCTCAAGAGAGAGGAAAATACCTCATTCATGAGGGTCTAGAATGTGGAAGGTGCATTGGAGAGACCAAATGGCATCAAAAGGAACTCGAAATGAACGTGGTGCATGCGAAATGTTGTTTTCTCCACATCTGAAGGATGAACGTGGATCTGATGATAGCCAGACTTCAAATCCAGCTTGGTAAATATAGTAGCACCGTGTAACTCATCTAGCAACTCGTCCACCACTGGGATGGAAAATTTGTCTTTAATGGTGTGAGCGTTGAGTTGCCTATAATCCACACAAAACCTCCATGACTTATCATGCTTTTGGACCAGTAATACCGGGGAAGAGAAAGGAGACCTGCTTGGCTGAATAATTCCCTGGGCGAGCATATTTTGGCACTATCTTTCAATTTCATCCTTCTATAGGTGGGGGTAATGGTAAGGTCGTACCACTACAGGTTCAATGCCCGTTTTCAATCGGATGCGGTGATCACAGTGCCGAATAGGCGAAAGAGCAGTAGGTTCATGAAATATATCCTCAAATTCTATAAGTAATTGAGATAACTTACAGTTGTCGGTGCTATGGACCTGAATAGCCTGAAGTGCGCAGGGCACTAGTGCATGGGTGCCATGCAATGTGATCTGACGCTGGTCCTCTGTGAAGGTCATGGTCAGATCCTAAAAATCCCATAAAATGGGCCCCAATAGTTGGAGCCATTAACTCTAAGTACCAAATCAAATCCTGACAGTGGAATCATCAGGAAATCTACAATAAAGGAGTGTCTCTCAATATCAAAGTGGGTAGCTGGAGATATGCCCACACTGGCAATTTTGGCCCCATTGGCTACTGAGACAGAGAGGCATGTCTGCTGCTGGATGACTAACCCAAGTTGTTCGGCCGCTGGCTGACTGATGAAATTATGCGTGCTGCCAGAGTCAACTAAAGCAAGTAATTGTAGATGATGTAACTGGGCTCTAACTTGCATGGTATTAGAACTAGGCAGGTTAGTCATGGCATGAAGTAAAATCTCTGGACCCTCTTGGTCTGTCTCCACAATCTCTTCCTCTAGTAGTATGTCCTCACAATCCTCCCACAGACACACACTGAATAATCATTTGCATATGTGACCCTAGACATACTAGTCATCACAGTTAAAACAAAGGCCCTTGGCCTTTCTTTGTTCCATCTCCTATCTATTTAATTTTTTGAAGTAAGGGGTTGGTGGCATAGAGTTAGAACTTTCTGGTCGTGGTGCTGCACTGGCTCCAGAACGTGGAGGCCCAGAATATGGTGCTGGCGCAGTGACATTGTGCCTTCCTGGCCAAACTGGTTTTCTGACCAGTGAATCCTTCAGAACTCGCTGCTTATGCTCAATTGCCCTGGCTAAACTCACTAGCGTGGGCCAAACGTTCCTGGAAGGTCTTTTGGTACACCTCTAGTGATCCATTATGTTTATAATTGATTAATTCTCCCAATGGATTGCTACTAGCTGGAGGACCAAACCTCATCATGCATGATTGTCTAAAGGTCGCCCAATCCTGAACCAATTGGTCATTTCGGAATTGGTGGTACCATAGGAGCGCTTCATCGAGCATGTGGTATGCAGCCAAATAAACCTTCTCATCCGCTGATGGTTTTTTATGATAAAAGAATTGGTCACACTTGGTTAACCAAATCAAGGGGTTCTTAGACCCATCATATGTAGGAAAATCGAGTTTGAAATACCTGGGAACCATATTTTGTCCCTGAGTGGCAGGCCCCAGATGGGGATTGTTGTGGCGCAATGGTGGTGGAGGAGGTGGTGGTGGCTGGTAGTGATGGTGGTCGGCCAGTGGAGAGTAGGCTGCCGGAGGCGGCGCTCGAAGACCACTGTCATCTTGTCATAGAAGGATGGCTTGGATTGCTGCGTCCATGGATTTGATTGCTTCACGTAGGTCAGATGTCGTTTGACGCACCCCATTTCGGATCAACCACTAGACGATTTCTTCCAGCGTGGGGAGGAAGGGATTGAGCCTGAACGTCTGTCCTCTGACAATTGTCCTCAACTAATTGTCGTAAATCCTCAGGGGAAGAGGAATCCCCAAGGGTGGACCTATCTGATACCAAGATGTTAGGATCTTCCCGAGCCATGGATCGAGTCACCCTTCTTTCCTCTCTTCCCTCCATATTGAATCTTGACGCTGGAAGAGGATTCTTGTTTCTGGAACGTGGAATGGTGGAATTCGGAATGGAATGATTGAGCTTTGAAGGAAGCTCGACCTGGACCTCAGAGGGAGAATCCGACCTAGACCTCTGAGGGAGAATCCGGCCTGTTTAATTCTAATTTTTTTAATACTTACTTTTCTTCACCTTGACGTCCCCATAAATAGGGTTGAGGACGAAAATACAGATTAGACCCACGGGTTAATTGGTTCATGCCATATTACATCTAAACCAAACCAAACCTAATGGAATTACATTAAAAGGAAATTGACATAATTTAATTCTTATGCCTATTGATAACTCGTGATGCTATGGAGTCCATAACACACATTTCATTCCTTTGGTGCATCTTTATACAGCAACATCAATAGCCCAAGTGTTCTTTGAGAATATTGTTCATCTCCATGGCATTCTGGAATCAATAGTCAGTGATTGAGATGTCGTCTTTACCAGTAACTTTTGGAAAGACCTATTCAGATTATGTGGTACAAAACTGAAATTTTCCTCCGCTTATTACCCTAAAACCGATGTCCAGACAGAGGTGGTGAACCACACAATTGAAATGTATTTAAGGTGCTTTGTGGGGGACACTCAAAAAAAGTGGGTGCAATGCATTATATGGGCGGAGTATTGCTACAACACATCATTCCACATGGCTTTACAGGAGACACCATTCAAAATTCTATATGGTCGGGATCCCCTTCGCTTACTTTCGTATGCTAAGGGGTCCACAAGAGTGGATGCAGTTGACCAAGCTCTTATGGGTCGAGATCAATTGTTGGACTATGCTGTCCAATGCCTTCGAAAGGCTCAAGCTCGCATGAAGGACTATTATGATAAGGGTCACCGTGATGTTCAGTACAACCTAGGGGACTTTGTATGGCTTTGTTTCCAGCCTTACCGTCAAAATTCAATTGCGGGCACTCAACACAAGCTTTCTTCAAAGTATTTTGGGCCCTTCAACATTATCCAGCGGGTGGGCCAAGTTGCCTATAAGCTCTAGCTTCCTCCAGAGTCCAGGCTTCACGATGTCTTTCATGTCTCTCTGCTTAAGCCACTCAAAGGATTAGTACCCACTACCATTCCTTCCTTACCACCGATTGAAGAAGGTAAAGTCTCGCTCACTCCCATCAAAGTTTTGTATGCTTGCTAGAATGTGGCAAGGAAAGAAATACTGGTTCAGTGGTCCCATACTGATGTCAGAAAAGCCACTTGGGAAGACCTACAAGTATTCTGGCACGTCTTTCCTACATTCGAGCTTGAGGACAAGCTCTTTTCCCAAGGGGGGAGTGATGTTATGGACTTGATAGCCGAATGAGTCATCCAAAGGCGACGCGGGTGAGTTGGTGACTGAGAAGATCATTCAATTAATTTAGGATTTGTATGTAATTTAATTTAGTCTATGGTAGCTTGTAAGCCAACAATGGCAGTATTGTAAAAACATTATTCTGGTCCTTTGCGTGATTTGCCTTAAGAGGACTGACGGAAGGAAATAAAGCAAGTCAAATTTTACCCAAATCAGGATCAACGTTCTCCTCTAAGGAACCTAGGATCGGCTTTCTCCTTGATGAACCCAAGGTTCAGGTCTCCCTTTGATGAGCCTGGCTTCTTCTATTCACGAATTCCTTCCTTCTAACCATTCTCGATAAAGATAGGTCGCCCAGGCAAGACTGTTCGCACTGGTTCGTCCCTTGTTCCCCTTGACGATCCTTCACTTCATCGAGTGACGAGGTCTATGGTCAAGGACAGAAACAGGGTGAGAGAGAGGAGAGAAAGAAGAAGAGGAGAAGAAAAGGAGAGGAAGAAAGAAGAAAGAAGAAAGGAGAAAGAGAGAGAGGGTTTGAGAGAAAAATCTAAGGACAAATTTGAGACAGAGGAAGGGGAGACTTAATAATGTACCCCATGCCTTGAGTCTCTATTTATTGCTGGGGAAATTTTTTTATAAAGACTAGAATGCCCTTAGAGATACAAGCTCTGAAAATGAAAAGATATAAGCAGACATACATATTCTTCTTTAATTACACCTTTGTGCTATCCTTATGAGATTAAATTATATCTTTTGCTACTTCGTAATGTATGGAAGGTATTTATTTTAATGCCATTTTGAGATGTCTTCCAATAGTTAACATGACCTTAGAAGAGAAGTAGCCAATAGCCAATAATATATCTATTGTTGTCTATTGAGAACAAGGAAACCAAATGATTATACGGGTTTTAACTTACAAGAGTGAGTATGACTAAAACCTAACAGGAAAAAATAGGAGATACATAATTTTGATTTGAGTAGATGTTAAACAAAGCTTAAAGTGGTAAAATATTTTATTTACAGATAATGAAATCCCTATAAATCGTCAAAAGGAAAGGAAAGAAAATATAATAAACAAACATTGCTCGAACACTTTAAGAGGAAATTCACCGTCCACTCAGCTAACAACAGCAGTCAGTACACGCGTAATCATGAGGGCCGAGGAGAAAAGGGGCCTGTCACCTGAAAATTAAATCACGGTGACTAGTTAGAATTTGGATATTTCATGAGCGGTGAACCGTCTCGAATCAGCAGACTGGAGTCGGTGATGGAAAGTGCGAACAAAATGGACTGAAAATTTATAAATGATGGAAACTTATAGAGAAGGAACGGCGGACACGAAGCGCATAAATGATTGGAAAGATTGGGGCTTCTTTGAATCGGTTTGATCTGTCCTGCATCGTCCGAGGATACTTACTTGTTTTCAATTTTGCTTCATTGCAACGCTGGGGCGTGGAAGATTAGGATCCAGCCGTTGGAGGTGCACGCATTGGCTGCGGTTTATGGCCGGCATGGAGGTAGACTCGCCCCCAGAACGGAATTCCTTCTCGCCTCAAGACCGTATCTTACAGGTACTGCCTTAGAACTCCTTACATTGAATTATGCCTCTTA
This sequence comes from Aristolochia californica, assembly GCF_029961685.1. Taxonomy (NCBI): domain Eukaryota; kingdom Viridiplantae; phylum Streptophyta; class Magnoliopsida; order Piperales; family Aristolochiaceae; genus Aristolochia; species Aristolochia californica. The sequence continues at coordinate 11,396,721 of NW_027182214.1, forward strand.
TTCTGAACTTTTACTTTCTGTTTCTCAGTCTACTCTTTTGCTTCATGATTGCTGGTTGTGTGCTTGTATGTGTAATTCTCTTCTTTGTTTTTTTAAAATAACAATTTAGAAAATAAGAAGTTGAAAGTCCTTGCTGCATTATCGTTCATGAATTTCTTCGACATTTTTGGAGAACTCTTTACGATGTTGTATATGTGTTTATACTGCTTGGTTACTTAGTTTTTCAGCTGTTCACATTTTGTTTATTCGTTGCAATCCTACCGTTTGATTTGTTATTCTCACTTTAACAGCATATGATTCCATGGTCTACTGAGGGCCTTTCATTTTTTTGAATTTTACTTTATTTGGGACTAATGCCTGGACAATGTGCTTTTGTGGATAACTACAACAGAGACTTGTCAGATGTGGTGTTTCAGAGAGCTACTTAACTGAATTGCAGCCTGGTTTGATAAAATTCGTTAAGGAGAACAAGTCTGTAATACCTCTGGTAGTAGCTGCCATCTTGCCCACTGAGATGGATGTTTCTGGGGATGTCCTTGAGGCTGCTCAGGCAGAGAGCTCTGGATTTCGACAGGGCCCAAGCATTAGAGGTCAGTATTGTGAAAGTTTTTTGTGGCTTCAATGGCTAATGTTTGAGGATGAACCTCAAAGATCTTTGCAAACTTTAGCGAAGATGGGTTCGGGCCAGAGGGGTGTTTGTGGAGCTGTGTGGGGTGAAAAAGATATTGCCTATCGATGTCGAACTTGTGAGCATGATCCTACCTGTGCAATATGTGTCACATGTTTTCAAGATGGCAATCATAAAGAACATGATTATTCAATCATGTATACTGGTGGAGGATGTTGTGATTGTGGGGATGTAACGGCATGGAAACGTGAGGGATTTTGTTCAAAGCATAGAGGGGCAGAGCAGATTCAACCACTTTCTGAAGATATATCAAGTTCTATGGGCCCAATCCTGGATGTCGTTTTTGGGTGTTGGCGGGACAGGCTATTATATCTGGAGAATGCTACTAGGAGAGATCATAGGGGCCTAGATGATTCTAATGTGCATGATAGGTTTGTGGGAAGCTTCTCTTCTGTTGCTACTGAAATGCTGCTTGACTTTGGTAATTGCAGTGAAAGTCTGCTCAGTTTTGTTTCAAAGCAGATGCTTCTCTCACCTGGTTTATTGGATGTGCTAATTAGAGCAGAGCAGTTCTTGAATAAATCTATTGTACAGAAGCTTCATGAGTTACTTTTAAAAATGCTAGGAGAGCCTATATTCAAGTATGAGTTTGCAAAAGCATTCATTAACTATTATCCAGTTGTAGTCAATGAAGTGATAAGGGAGGGCTCTGATGATGAATTTTCTAAGTATCCCCTCCTATCAACTTTCTCTGTGCAAATTTATACTGTGCCTACACTTACTCCACGACTTGTAACGGAGGTGAATCTATTAGGCATGTTGCTGGGATGTCTGGGGGAGCTTTTCCTTTCTTGTGTCGGAGAAGATGCCCATTTACAGGTAAGGTGTTTCTGTAATGTTTCTTTATTTAGTTTTCTTACTTCTCCAAACCAAAACTTTGGAAGCTTTTATTTTCTTCTCACTCTGTTTCAATATCAGAGCTCGTGGTTGCATTTTAAGATTACATCCTATGCTTCTTCTCCGAGAATTGAGTAATAAAGTTCAACTGATTATTCTGGTGCATGATGATAATTTTCAGTAGCTGTTTTTCCATGCCTTCCTCGGGTGCCCAAACATTCTCAATAGCTCTGTTCAATTTTTCCTTGACTTTGGATAGGACCCCTCCTATATATTTTGCCAATCAAAAGGGCAATAAAAAACAACAGTGAATTGGTATGCTAATTTCGTGTATTATGATTAAAGGAATGAGTGTAAAGCTTCCTGGACTTTGGATAGGACCCCTTCTATATATTCTTGTATTATGTGATGTCTTGTAGGATGATTCATTCTTTTCTATTATTGCAAGTGAATTTGGGCAAGATTGACCTCCATACTTCATCCAGTAAGGACTTACACACGAATTGCTTCATTTCTATGTTTACATTGCACTGTGTCCTGCTGGGCTTGAGTAAACATTAAGACATTCACCTGAAGATTCTCTGCTAACACCTCCAGTTTCAGCACTAGGGCTGTAAATGGGCTGGATTCATTCCGGCAGTTGGTCCGTTTCCAGATATCCAGATATCCAAAATCTAAAAATCCAAGAAATTGTCCAAAGTTGGATTTCCAAATCTGATCCATCAAATAATTCGGATAATATTCAGATCCAAAAACTTAATCAACCTTTTTCTTGAAGAAACCGAACCAGCCTTCAATTAGTCAAACTCCCCACCAGAGATGTAGATTGAATTATTGATGGGTCTCTAAAGGTTTATTTTTGTTTTTATGAGAAGTGTGAATTTATTGCAAGAAAAGGAACATAGAACAAACTAGGGAGGGGCCTCCCGTTACAATAAGAGATTGAAAGGAGGTACCTAATTTACCTTGACCATCAGCAAAGTCAGCAAAGTAGTTAGCTGCCCGGGGGACATGAGTCCAGGTACATTGTGAATTGGAGGCAATAGTACATATATCTAGAAAGTTGTACATATATCCTTAGCACACTAGTCAATAACAACCTTGGAGTCCCCCTTAATAATGAGTGGCCTAGAAAATCTATCGCGGAAGATAATGAGACCATTGAGAAGGCCAACAAGCTCTGTAGAGATGGAGTTGGAGATGCCAAAAGGACCAGCATAGGCAGCAAGGAGAGAACCATCTTCCGAGCGAATGCCGCCACCAAAGCCAGCTAAGATCGGGCTGTCCAAGGCACAGCCATCGAAATTCAGTTTGAGGGATCCAGGAGGAGGGGGCTGCCATTCTGCCATAGTGGCAGGTCGAGAGGGGCTGACCATTTGGGAAATTAGCCGCCAGTTACCTCTCAAGTGCATGCCTTGTAGGTGGAGAAATTCCTTCTTGGATAGGAGCCAGAGGATACCTGACCAGCAATGACATCAGCAAGGGACTCAGCATTTGTGAACTTGCACTGAAAAGGGCTTACAGTTCTGTTCTTTCCAGAGGGACCAGGGAATGAAACCTATGCAGTTAGAGAGGAGCATTTTTCCTAGCATGGGCAAACGTGAGCCTCCTGAAGAGATTGGATCATAGAGGGGAAGTCTTGGGGCGCAGGTTTGGATGCCAATCTGGTGTAATAGATTAGACCAAACACTCCAAGCAAAAGAGTAGTGTAGGAGAACATGGCTAACCAGTTTTGGCTCAATGCTCCAGGTTTGAGTTGCCACGCTAGAGGAGATTGTCAGTGGTTAGGATTTTATTCAGGCTGGCAGTCCAAATGAAGAACCAAGCATGTGGGTCCTTTTCTCCTCAGCGTGGTCAAGCTCGGAGATTTGGTTGAACAAAGATCTCTTCGTAGTAGCGGTTGCAAAGCGTCTGCTAGAGGACCAGGATCAAAGTTTGCCATTGAGGAGCTTGAGTTTGAGAGGAAACGCCCAACCAAGGTTGGCGTTGGGCAGGAGATTTTACCACCAATCCACGAAAATAAAATCAAATTGAGGGTCTCTCGGCCAGCAATTCTCAAACCTGAATGATTTGTTCCCCCTACATCTGAACATTGTGTCCAGGAAGATGGGCCAATGGTCCGAGCAAGCACGGTTGATTCGGAGGCTTTGCCTTAGAGCCGAAGCCAACTAGGATTAGCTAGGAATCGGTTGAGCTTGGATAGAATTGGCTTTTTTTGCTGGACCAGGTGAATTCTTTCCCAGAGAGGGGGATTTCCTCAAGGTTGTAGTTGGCAACAAAGTCAATTAAAGTTCGCATGGAGGATGTGATGCTAGTGGCTGGCCAGGATTTCTCATCACAGGAGCAGATCCCATCACTGGAGAAGATTGACAAGTTCGTCCCAGAAAGCCGCACGGTCACGATAACTGGTGGGACTGTAGATACTAGCAATTCCCCAAAGTCCCGATTGGCGGTAACAGAGCTGGAGATTGACAGAGTGGATGCCCGAGATGGACATGAGAACTTCAACGTCATTGGTGTTCCAGAGCATGAGCAGGCTGCCAGAGTGGGCCAGTGGCATTGATGGCAGTCCATTCAATGTCTAGGCAATACCAAAGGTCTCAAACACTGCTGCTCGCCAGGGATTGAGCTTTAGATTCCTGGAGAATGGCAATTGAGGGCTTATAGTAGACAAAGATGCTTCGGATAGTTGCCCACTTATGGTGCAAGCCAATTCCCTTGACATTCCTAAAGACAATAATCATCGTTGGGTTGGTTTGGGGATTTCAATAGACTCATCAACACTAGGGAGCTGACCATTGTAGACTGCACCGAATTTTTTAGCGAGCTCCATCATTTGATTCCAAGTCTCCTCGTTGTATTTGTGTTTCTCTGTTTGGAGGCCCACGATTAGTTGTTTGGATCTTTCGCTAGATGAGGGGAAGGAAATTCATCCGGAGGCTTGGTCAATTGGAATATGCAAGGGCTTTCTAAAGGGTTGAGCAAAGAAAAGATCAAGATATCAAAACAAGATAAAAGACAAAAGAGAAAATCTTACTGGTTGGCAAGAATGGAGATGATGAACTATAGAGCAGGACAAAGAAGATCAAGATTTTTTATTTTTTTTTTGCTTATCTCTCAGCATGGAGATAGCAAGGGAGGAGACCTGAGATGAAGATAATCACTGTTGTTGTTGTTGGACGAAGATGGAGAGAATTGGGATGAAGACTGTTGCTATTGCCAATGCTGGAGACGGAGAGATGGAAAGGGAAAGTAAAGTGGAATGATCTCAAACCGAGGCTGAAAAGAGTCAAATCTAAAACGATTCCCCATACAGAGGTACCTAAAAAGAGGGATCATTAAATAGGGAAACTGTTAAGAAAGTAAAAAAAATTCAAAACTGTTGGAAGATATTATGTAATTAGAGTATCATTGATGTAATTAATTTATGTTTTCTGTCCCTTCTTCATTCTTACTAGGGTGAAGGGTATAATTGTAATATTGTACTTTTACCATCTATAAATATAGCTTAAGGGGGAGGGTTTGGACTAAGTCCATTACCCTATTCTTCCTCCTCTTTTCTCCAAATTCGCCACACTTCCTCTTCTCCTCCTAAAACCTTCTCTTCACAACTCTTCTTCTTCTTCTCACCCCTTAATCCTTTTCTACTATGATTATACATCATGGAATCCTAAGTTTCAACATGGTATCAGTGCAGACAAATATCTGAGATGGAAAAGGAGAAGAAGATGGAGAAGAAAGGGAGGAGGAAGAAGAACAAGAAAAAGAAAAAAAAATAGGATTTTCTTTTTCTCCTCAAGTCTTTCTTTCCCAATTTCTGTTTTTCATTAGACGTTTTAACTCTCTTATCGTATGTTTCATATAGCAAATTATATACCGTTGGAAAGATATTTCAGTCTAGTTTCCAACTAAAAGAATCGTTGGAATAAGAATTTTCTAAAAAGAGAAATCGATATCTAAAGCAGCCGAAAAGTTTCACATGGCAACAGAAAGCTACTTTCGAGCAGTTTTATGCCATCAAGAATGAAACTTTATATGGAGAATTATATATCCAACGAAATATTTGTAAGTCTATTTTCTTACCTATTCAACGAATTCTCAATCTTAGTTTTTTGAATGGAGATATCGATCTCAGAAGAGTCAATGGTCATGCTGGCCACCCCTCCATTCCGGATGACCCCTTTTCCTCTCCTTCTGATTCCACCCCATCTCCATGGACACTCCCTCCTTCTTTACCTGATTTCCCTTTGGATCTTAAACCCTAAACCCTAAACCCTAAACTCCACCTATAGCGCCAGCACACAAAGAAGATGTTGATACTATTTTGGATGACAACATTGTGTTTACTAGGGAGTGGTGTGGTTTAACGTTTCTTAGTGCGATGGACAAGGCGACCAAATTCTGACTACACATGGTTTACTAGAGACACACTACAACAGTTGTATCCTGATTTGTTTGAGTACTACCAGAGTCAGTAGGAGTCCAACTCGACAGGGTTGAGTTTTTCCCAGCCCAAGAGAGTTGAAGGGGTCATCTCTTGTGTGCCACAAATTACATGAGTCAATACTCGGAGACACCGGACTACGACAAGACCCACTACGTTATGGTTGGGGAGTCAGACATTTAGGACAGATTAATTATTATTTTATCTTGTGTTGTCCTTAGAAGTAATTATTTTATTTGTTTAGGGTATTTTGGTTTTTACAGGCAATTTGAACATCAGGGGTATTTTGGTCATTTGAAATATTCTAGGGTTTTGGGTAGCTATTTAAACCCGTTACGCATGTAATTGAGATTATTGATTGATAGAATTGAAACTTTCTTCTCCCGCTGGTTTTCTTCTTCTTCCTTCTCTCTTCCTTTCTTCTTCTTTTCCTTCTTTTTTCCCCAATTCTGCCTTGTTGCAACTGCCTGACGCTGGTCCCGTGTCAAAAGGTAGTTTGCACAGAGCTCCATAGCTGGTGACATGCGCACCATTGATCTCCTCTCAAACCATACTACTGTAACACATCTCATATATATTTTCTCTGAGAAAGAACAATACATCGCTTGCTATGAGCAACTTCAATGCCAAGGAAGTACTTTGAGAGAGCCCAAATCCTTTGTCTGAAAATGTGTGACCAGATATTGTGCAACTTTTGTAATCCCATCAAAATTATCACCAGATAACACAATGTCATCTACATAGACAACCAAAACCACCATACCAGTCTTCCTTTTAAGTAAGAACATAGAATGATCACAGTGGCTCCTATAGAACCCAAACTGTAGTACCACATCACTAAACTTTTCAAACCAGGCCTGTGGATTCTGTTTAAGTCCATAAATAGCCTTTTGCAGCTTATACACCTTTCCTGTCTCCCCCTGAGTAACATACCCAGGAGGTTGCTTCATATATACTTCCTCATGTAGATCACCATATAGAGAGGTATTCTTCACATCGAGCTGAAAGAGAGACCAACCCTTATTAACAACCACAAATATTAAGGGGGGTTAGTCAACAAACTGGAAATTTGAAGTTCATCTTCATCTCATGACATGATCTTCATCTTCAAAATGGGTGTTAGTGTGGACAAGTTCATGTCCACTGGAAAACAATTTCTAGTGTTAGTGCCCCCAAATGAGGAAAACACAGAAAATAAGAGAATTAGTAACTTGTAAAGTATACTTAATTAAAATATAATACTTAAACATCAAATTAGGTAAAATAAACATTATTACTACACGAATAACTAATTTACTGTATAGCTAAAATATATTAAAGTACTAATTAATTTAATTATATATTATATTAGTTAAATATTACTGTTTATTGTACATTATAATACAGTAATTACGTGAGTTAATTACGATGTGGCTCTGATTGCAAGGGAGAGAGAAAGCTTGTAAATCACAACTGATGGTGAAGTTTCTCTTCTTCCCCAGAAGAAAGTTGTTCCTTTCAACTTAGCCATGGCCATGTAAATTTCCATTTCTTCTCCATGGGACTAACATTTATTGGAGCCTTACTGTGGAAAAAAAGGTTAGATGTTGCCCTATTCCAAAAACACATTCTAGTTGTCTGTTTTTTCTTTTTTGAAAACTTTCAGTCGTGTTTTAAAATTAAATGCAGAAGTAAATGCTCTCAAATTTCTTAGAGAGGCAAAGAAAACATTTGCACAAGAAGAATGAACCAATGTAAAGCTGAGATTTTTCTGAACATCAGAAAACTAAAATTTTCCATTGCACTTAGGAAACAGTTGTGTTTTTACACTGTGGAGAGCTCAGTGGGGAGAACATTATTTTGAGTAGGTATTAGAGCCAATGTCTGAGTTTTTATGACCCCCACGAAATTCTGGATATCTACATATATTGGAAGATTCTGAGAACAGCAAGGCTCCAATGTTATAAGGGCGGATTCCAGTATATGGGCCACCTCTCCTGGCGGCCACTGTCGCTCCGTACATATCTGCACAATAACATATCCATGGGAATATATATATCCAAAATATAAGCATTTGAACTAGACGCACAATAGGAAGTTGCAAATCATTCCCATCAGGATTGGCCTGCTTTACATCAACCATCAGGGGTACGGAAAGACATGAGTTAGTTTGATCCTGTTGGTTAAGAATGCCATGACTAGAATAATTAGCAGTAGCAGCAAAAGATTTGACTGCAAGAATAATTGCATCAATCCCACAAAGCCTGGTATCCACTGAAGCCAAAGCTTCCTCAAACTTCACATCAGGACTTTCTCCTTGCCTCAAAGAGGAGACAGTCTGAAAATAACCAAAATTATCTAGCTATGATCTCCTTGGACTGCCAGTGAATCTCAACTCTTAAGAAGCAGGAAACTTTCCCCGATTTTTTCTTTAATGACGAAACCTTCATCACTGATGCAAACAAAAACAATCCTATAACGTCAATTACCTGCATGGCCATGTCTACCATAGCCCAGGCTTTTCCTCTTGAACTATCAAGAATTTGAACCACGAGAGATCCAGAATCTTGATTGAACAAAGCAGACTGATCAAAAGACAACCCAGGGGGCCCCAATGGATAGGACTTAAGCCTACTGAATTGAGGTTCTGAGTTTCCATGAAATGTGTTGTGCTCTTTCAGAGCAAGAAGGGCAGCACAAACCTCAAAATGGATTTGAAGAATGTAATAGGAATATAATTTTAACAGTTGAAATCAGTATGCCAAATATTGACGATGGTACGAACAAGAAAGATACTTGCCTGATCATCAGCATTCTTGAGCTGTGTAACAACTTGGGCATGTTGAATTACGAAACTCTCATTCTTCTGGTTTAGAGAAACATCCTCGTTGAGGTTCCTGATCTCCCTCAACAACGCGTGCTACACGTGATTCAAAAGCAAGAGAGTAATAAGCTAATGTAACATGATAATCCCAAGCATGAGACCAGACAAAGCACAAACGAAGAGGAAGTGTTTTCAATTCAGTAGGTCAAATAGTCAAACATAAACACAAATATCCTTTTTTAAGTGCACAACCAGATGATCCACATGAGCAGGATAAGAGACCAGAAAACAAAACACCAATAAATTTTATCGCCATCATCAGAGCCTTTTTGGAGGTCAGCTTTGTTTCATTTGTCTCATCTGCTAGAAACATGAATCCAAGTGAAGCACCAACAAATAAAACAAAATAAAAAAATATTAATCTTGGAATGATGAACATCACTACAGTTCACCTTTTTATCAAGTGCACTAGCAACATCAGTGAGAGCCCAATTTGTGCTATACTACATGGACCATAGGCAGCCTGTGCTGCAACAGCCTCATTAAGAGCAGCTTTAGCCTGTAAAACCGAATCAATCGTGTCCCTCTGTCAAAAAGAACTTTAGCTCAGATATTCCTAACATGAGTTGTTTAAATAACATAACAACACAACAAGGTAAAATAAGAAATGGAAGAAACATTAATATTGATGGTTTGAGAACTGATGTTTTGCTAACCTTTGCCTGCTTCATCAATACATTAATGGGATAATTTGTTGAAGGCACACTAGACAATCCCTCAACGTTCTCTAAAGTCTTGCCGGAACCAAGTTTCCAAGAGCCCTCAAATTCCAACTCTTTATTTTCTAAAACTGTCTCCAAAGTGCTCCAGGCGTGTTTTCCAGGGGAATTAGAGGCATACAGTCCATATCCCGAGGAAAAAAATTACGAGAAATCAGAAAAAATATTTCATAAGTACTTCCTACTATTAGACACCAGCCAAACACATGGACCTGATTGTCAAACCCCCGTTACAAACAGAGTAAATCAATCCAAAAAGAAATTAAAAATTAAATCAAATAAAACACTAATTTAATGAAAAAAAATTAGGGTTTAGTCATACCTTCTGAAATTTGGGGAAAACCGAAGCTGAATGGGGAAATCAATGCCTAATCGAAGTAGAAATTAAGCAATCGATGCCCAAATGTCAAAATCGAAGAAAATCGAAATCGAAATGGGGAAATCGAACGAAATCGGAAGGTTTTTTGGGGGAAAGGAGAATAGTGAGAGAGAGACGGGAGTGGGAGGCTGAAAGGGAGAAGAGAGAGAAGAAAGGGAGGTCGAGAGGGATAAGAGAGAGGGAGAAGCAAGAGAGAAAAACGGAGAGCGAGTCCGAGAGAAGAGAGGGAGGCAAGGAGATGAGAGAGGGGGTGCGAGAGAGAGGGCGAGTCCGAGAGAAGACCGAGAGACGGAGGCCGGAGACGAGAGGGAGCAGAGACGGAGGGCGGAGAGGAGAGTCCGAGAGAAGAGAGGGAGCAGAGATGTCGAGGGCGCAAGGAGACGAGAGAGGGGGTGCGGGAGAGAGGGAGGAAAAAATGGAATTGAGGATGTGTGAGAGAGGGGGGTGCGAGGAGAGAGAGGGAAAAAAAAAAAAAGGTCGCGGCGCGCGTCCTTCATCTGGAAGAATTGGAAAAAGGGACAAAAAATAGATGAAATTTTTTATAACGTGGAGATGAAGTCCCGCTTCATCCCCAACATCCAGATGATATAAAAATTTATGGTTAAGATATTCCAAACCATTGTTAGTACGAAGCACATGAACACAAGCACCAAATTGATTTTTTATTTCATTGAAAAAGTTGAGGAATACATCAAATACTTCGGACTTCTCCCATAGGAGATACACCCAAGTGACTCTACTAAAATCATCAATGAATGACACAAAATACTTAAAACCAAATGGGCTAGGAACCCGATATGGACCCCATACATCAGGGTGGACTAATTCAAACAACTTGGTGCTTTGACTAGAATTAACTAGGAAACTAGAGCGACGATGCTTTCCCGGCTGACAGGATTCACAATCAAATGAAATATCGGTTGGCAAAGAAGGAAAATATTGACACAACTTAGTTGGTTAGGGATGTCCCCAGCGCAAATACCACAAGTAAGAAGAATCTGTAGTAGTGAGAGCTACAACTCAAAAAATGGATACATCGTCTAGCATTTAGAGCCCTTCCCTTCTCATGTCATGAACCAATCGTCCTCTGCATCTACAAGTCTTGTAACCTTGAACAGTTTAAGGATTTAGTTATATGACTTACAGACAAGAGATTAACTAGAAACTTTGGTACAAATAAAACAGAATCTAATGATATTTGTGGAATAGTGTGAATTATACCCTCCCCCTGAATGGGAGAGGTGGATCCATTACCTAAAGTAACTCGACGATATGAATGAGATGGACTAATGGATTGAAATAGGGAGGGCATACATGACATGTGTATAGGGGCTCCAGAATCAATGATCCAAGAGGGGGAATGAGACAAATTCAGTGCATTCATACCTGTACTAGCCATCGTGGCATTCGATGAGGAAGGAGGAGCCTTGATAGTCTGAGAAGTAGTAGATGAAGTAGTCAGTTGACCAAGTCGTTGTAATAATTGCTGGATTTCCTCATAGGATCTAGTGTACCGTCCTTATCTGTGACTGTAGAGTTGGCCGAGGTAGGCTTACCAATTTTTTTTCTAGTATTTATTAGAAATATGATTAGTCTGTTGTGGACTCAATAGCACACCGAGTCACACAACGAAGGAGGCAACAAGAACTCACTCAATAAGATTTATTTCTTATATTACTTTGAGTAAGATTTATTTCTTATATTACTTTGAGTAGGATTTATTTCTTATATGGTTTTAAGTAGGAGTTATTTCTAATTACTTTTATATGTAGGGGCATTATGGGAATTATTGTAACCCTAACGCTAAAACTCCATGACGTGATCTATTTAAAGGGAAAGAATGAATGAATGAAGCAAGCTTTGAGATTTTAGAATAACCTAGTGTAAACAGGCTGAGATCACCTCTTGATCTCGAGTTTAGGGTTTACTCCAAAAATCCAACCTATCCTTCACCCTCCATCCTCATCCATATTTGTCCGTCTTCATCCTTCATCATCAATAGTTGGAAGCGGAGCTTCCTGTCCCTTTTCCGAGCCCAAAGAGAGGGTCTTCCCTCCTCATCAGCGTCAACAGCAATCAAGGGATTCTAATCCTCTTGACAAGCAGAAAAGTAGAGAGCTTTCTGCTTCTTCACGTGAAGAAGTGGTGCTGCTGCTCCTAGCATGGCGCCTGCAAGGAAGGAGAGAAGAATTAATTCATTCACGTGGGCCAAGGCTTCTACAAGCCAGGCTGAGCATTCCAGCATGAGCAGCAATCAAAATCAGGGTTGAAACCCTGATTTCCGTGAGCAACCAAAGGTATCTCTTTCAGTCTTTCTCCATGTGAATTATTTCCATTCTAGCTATAACTTTAGACTAGAGTGGATTCATAAAAGGGAGACTGATCATGTGTGGAAGATCAGTCAAAGAAGGGATCTTTAACCCTCCTTACCGAGTCCAGCAATTCAGTACCAGTGCTGGATTCACACATCCCACGCCGTGTTACTCGATCCATGACCCGGGACCGTAACAACGTGGTATCAGAGCAGGGTAAGATGGGGGATACTCTCAGCAATGAAGAAATCCAAATTAGGATACAAAAGATAGAAGATAGCCTTGAAACAGCACAACCAATGTTGGGGAAGGTTTGTGGTTTGGAAGAAGAGATGAGCTGAGTCATCAGCATGCTAACTGAGCTGAGGGCAGAGAGACATCAGAGTCCAGAGGTGAGAGAGGTGGCTCAACCATATCACAGAAGAGGGGAGCAGTGGCCTGGGCGCACTACTGTCCAAGGACCCTAGCATGGAGGCACAGTTCCAAGGTACACCAAAGAGTTTCCCTCTTTCAATGGTTTAGTTGATCTCTTAATTTGGTTGCATAGGTGTGATTTTTTTTTTTTAAACCAAGGGACTACTGAATGGAATAGGTGCAACTAGGAGAATTTTAAAATCTATGCATAGTTAGATTTGGCTGTCCCGCCAACAGCAACCCCCTGGGGGAGTTAGTCCTATTGCGATAAACTGGTTCTGTGGAACAATATCAAAAACTGTTCCAGGAAAAGTTGGCTCGTGCTGGTGAGAGGGTATTGGTTGACCAACAGGTCTCCCTATTCACAGCGGGTCTCAATGAGTATTTACGGCTAGAGGTGGAGCTCCTTATGCCTACGGATTTAGCTCATGCAATGAATATGGCTCGAGCAATGGAACAACGACAACAGTTGCAGCAACGTAAGCCGGGTTGGTCGGGTGAGAGGAACACTTCCTCCACTTGGCAAGGACACCGCTATACTTCATCTCAGGGAGCATCTCCAGTAGCACCATCCTTCAGACACACTCCGACTACGACTCGGGTAACCGATCCCCGCCCTGGTAATCCCCTACCGAACTTTATAAAAAAATTAACGAGTGCGGAGATGGCAGAATGGCGGTCCAAAAATTTATGTTATAAATGCGATGAGCAGTATCAGGTGGGGCACCAATGTAAATGATTGTTTTGGCTCGAGGTGGCGGATTCAGAGGATCCAAAGGAGCCAGAGGATATTATCGAGGAGGAACCACCGGAGATATCCTTGCATGCTATTACTGGGCAAAAATCGCCTAACACAATGCAAGTCCGAGTTCATGTCATCGGCCGAGAATTGGTGGGACTAGTCGACTTGGGGAGTACACACAATTTTTTGAGTTTGACAGCCGCACAACACCTTTAGCTCCATATACACCCTCATCCGACAGCCACCGTCTCAGTGGCCAATGGCGAGAATTCCCTAGCTATGGGATAAGTAAGGCAGCAACTTTTTCCATTGGCTCTACTTCGTTTAATGCTGAATTTTTTGTTATTTCCTTGGCTGGATTTGATATGGTATTAGGCATTAAATGGTTACAAACGTTGGGCCCCATTCTGTGGGACTTTTCGACTTTAACCTTGAGCTTTGATTTGGCCGGAAGTCGGGTGCTCTTACAGGGCTGTTAGGTGGACAGGGCCCACCGCATGCACACTTTGCAGACACAGGAACAGCCTGACAGTACTCGTGATGGTCTGGTTGAGGAGTTCTTTGACCTCTTCCAGGAGCCTTCGGGATTGCCTCCCCTGAGGCACTGTGACCACAGGATCTGTTGAAACCAGGATCTGAGGTAGTGGTCGTGCAACCGCACCGTTACCCACACCTTCAGAAGGGCGAGATAGAGCGTCAGTGCCAGGAGATGTTGAAACAAGGTCTTATTCGTCCCAGTCGCTCCCTGTTCTCTTCACCCGTCTTACTTGTGAAGAAACATGATGGGACATGGAGATTCTGCGTGGATTGTTGGGAGTTGAAAGTGCAGACAGTGAAAGACACGTTTCCGATTCCGGTAGTGGATGAGCTCCTGGATGAGTTACATGGGTCGTGGTTATTCACTAAACTCGACCTCCGTTTGGGATACCATCAGGTCCGGATGCACCCCTCTGATATCGAGAAGACGGCGTTCCGCACAAATCATGGCCACTTTGAATTCGTCATCATGCCGTTCGGGTTATCCAATGCACCCTCCACTTTTCAAGCTTTGATGGAGGAGGTATTTAGCCCCTATCTTCGAAAATTTGTTCTCGTGTTTTTCGATGATATTCTTACATATAGCAAGTCGGTTGAGGAGCACTTGGCACACTTGAGGATTGTTTTCGATTTGTTACGAGCACATCAGCTCTATTTAAAACATTCCAAGTATTCTTTTACGGCTTCACATATGGCTTATCTGGGACACATTATCTCACATGAGGGGGTTACGGTGGACCTCGAGAAGATCCGAGTTATTCATGAGTAGCCGAAGCCACAGTCTTGTTCTGCATTACGGGGTTTTTTGGGTCTTGCGGGCTACTACCGCAAATTTATTCAAAACTATGGGCCGGTGGCAGCACCATTGACCAATCTGCTCAAGAAAAATTCCTTTATTTGGAATGAGGAGGCTACCCAGTCGTTTGCGGCACTAAAATCTGCTCTCGCATCCACACCAGTATTACAGCTTCCCAATTTTGACGAATTAGTTGTGGTCGAGTGCGACTCTTCGGGCATGGGCATTGGGGCTGTTTTGCAGCAGCTGGGCCATCCTATTGCATATTTTAGCAGACAGTTGGCAGTCCGCCATCACAAGCTGACAGCCTATGAGCGAGAATTGATTGGGTTGGCCAAGGCGGTCCAACATTGAAGGCCTTATCTATGGGGCCGGGGTTTTCTCATACGCATGGATCACTATAGCCTTAAATTCCTACTGGAACAACGTTTGACGACGTCGCCACAGCAACACTGGATCAGTAAGTTGTTGAGGTTTGACTTCTAGGTGGAATATCATGCGGGGAGATTGAATAAGGCGGCAAACGCCTTGTCGTAGTGTTTTGAGTATCAGCAGTCGGTCTATTCGATCAGCCAGCCGAGATTTCTCATCCTGGACTTGGTGAGAGATGCACATGCCACTGACCCTGTACTGCAGGAACTGCATCAAAAGATTTCAGAAGGGACAATGAATTCGAAGTGGTCCATCTAGGATTCACTTATTTATTACAAGCAGCGACTTTTCCTTCCACCTGAGTCCGAGTTGATTCCAGCTATTCTCTCAGCCTACCATGACAGTACACACGAGGGGATACAGAAGACCTTGCACAGAATTCGAGCTGATTTTTACTGGCAAGCCATGAAGCCCTCTATTGCGACTTATGTGGGCGACTGTCAGGTCTGCCAGCGCAACAAAGCCAAGCACTTGAGTCCAGCCGGTCTTTTCCGGCCTCTGGCCCTTCCTACGCAGGTTTGGGCCGACATTTCGATGGATTTTGTGGAAGGTCTACCCCTGTCCTCCGGCAAAACCGTACTTTTCGTGATGGTTGATAGATTCTCTAAGTATGAACATTTTATACCGCTGGCTCATCCTTATAGAGCAACAAGGGTTGCTCAGACTTTCCTGGAGCAGATAGTCCGCTTACATGGCATTCCAGAATCCATTGTGAGTGACCGAGATGCAGTTTTCACGAGCACCTTTTGGTGGAAACTCTTTCGCTTGAGTGGGACTAAATTGAAGTTCTCCTCCGCCTATCATCCGCAGACAGACGGGCAGACAGAGGTGGTGAGCCACACCATCGAGATGTATCTACGGTGCTTGGTGGGTGATCGTCCGCGACAATGGGTTCAATGGCTTCGTGGGCCGAATACTGTTACAACACTTAGTTCCACTCTGCCTTGCAATCCACTCCTTTTCGGGCTATATATAGCCGGGATCCACCTCGCCTTCTCTCGTACAACCCAGGGTCCACCCGTGTGGACGCGATTGATCATGCACTCAAGGACCGGGATCTGCTGCTACAGAATATCACAGAACGGCTACGATGCGCCCAAGTTCGGATGAAGGATGTCTACGACAAAGGCCACCGTGAGGTCTCTTTTGAGGTTGGGGATTATGTGTAGCTACGGCTCCAGCCCTACCGCCAACAGTCTCTTGCGGGACCTCAACGACATAAGCTCTCTCCCAGATTTTTTGCCATTCCCCATTCTTCGACGCGTGGGACCAGTCGCCTATCAGCTCAAATTACCAGACACGGCCAAACTTCATGATGTGTTTCATGTCTCTCTTTTGAAGCCACATTCCGGGGCGCACCCTACATCCACTCCATTCCTACCACCGGTTAATAATGGCGAGGTTATTCTTACCACTACTGCGGTGTTACGTGCTCGGCTGACCAATGACCATTGGGAGATTCTCGTTCAGTGGACGGACACTGACCCCGACGCTGCAATATGGGAACGTGTAGACATCTTCCAACAAGTCTACCCAGCTTTTGAGCTTGAGGACAAACTCTTTCTCTAGGGGGAGGCAGATGTTGTGGACTCAATACCACACCGAGTCACACAACGAAGGAGGCAATAACAACTCACTCAATAAGATTTATTTCTTATATTACTTTGAGTAGGATTTATTTCTTATATTACTTTGAGTAGGATTTATTTCTTATAAGGTTTTAAGTAGGAGTTATTTCTAATTACTTTTATATGTAGGGGCATTATGGGAATTATTGTAACCCTAACCCTAAAACTCCATGACGTGATCTATTTAAAGGGAAAGAATGAATGAATGAAGCAAGCTTTGAGATTTTAGAATAACCTAGTGTAAACAGGCTGAAATCACCTCTTGATCTCGAGTTTAGGGTTTACTCCAAAAATCCAACCTATCCTTCACCCTCCATCCTCATCCATATTGGTCCATCTTCATCCTTCATCATCCATAGTTGGAAGAGGAGCTTCCTGCCCCTTTTCCGAGCCCAAAGAGAGGGTCTTCCCTCCTCATTAGCGTCAACAACAATCAAGGGATTCTAACCCTCTTGACGAGCAGAAAAGTAGAGAGCTTTCTGCTTCTTCACGTGAAGAAGTGCTGCTGCTGCTCCTAGCTTGGCGCCAGCAAGGAAGGAGAGAAGAATTAATTCATTCACGTGGGCCAAGGCTTCTACAAGCCAGGCTGAGCATTCCAGCATGAGCAGCAATCAAAATCAGGGTTGAAACCCTGATTTCCGTGAGCAACCAAAAGGTATCTCTTTCAGTCTTTCTCCACGTGAATTATTTCCATTCTAGCTATAACTTTAGCACTAGAGTGGATTCCTAAAAAGGGAGACTGATCACGTGTGGAAGATCAGTCAAAGAAGGGATTTTTAACCCTCCTTACCGAGTCCAGCAACTCAGTACCAGTGCTGGATTCAGACATCCCACGCCGTGTTACTCGATCCATGACCCGAGACCGTAAAATAGTCCTACTACAATGAACACAGTTCCGATCCCCCTGATCATTATAGCCACGACTACGGGTAGTGTAAGAGTGACCTCTACCTCTATTATTACCACCATGAAACTAACCATCAGGCTTACCTGTAGAAGACTGAAGGTTGGAGTAGCTGCTTCTAAGAGAGTTCCACCTGACTCATTCTTATTTACAACTGCACCTCCAGCTCAATGAACTCTGTTAAAGTTTTGCTCAACGGTGGTCACATCCTCATTGACTAACAACTGGGCTCTAATAGCATCATACTCAGACCCCAAACCATCCAAAAATTGTGCTATTTGAATCTGATTTTCTTTCTACTAATGCCTTCAACATTTGTAGTAAAAGGATGAAATGTTCTAATCTCCTTTTAGTACTCCCCTCATCTTAGTGAAATAATCTGTCACTGATCTACCTCCACGCTTCATATTAAAGAACTTCACATATAACTTATAGATCCTTGAAAAATTACTTTCTTGAGACAAAATGAAAGCCAAGATAGTTCACATTGCCTTAGCATTACTGCAACTCAAAATCTGGTCATTAAATTTGGATTCCATACTGTTGACCAACCAGGTCATTACTAAATTATCTTCTGCCACACAATATTCAGTAACAAGCATTGGGGGATCATCGGTTATATATTTTGCCATTCTTCTGGCCTTCAAATACATCAAAATTGATCTGAACCAGTTTACATAATTTGATCCATTCAACCGGATCGTAGTTATCTGAATAGACTGAGAGAATTTCACATCTGAGCTCTCAGCAGTCCTCTGGACAGCAACCCGTGTGCTGGAATTAGCTATTAAATATTACCAAACACTACAACTCAGAGCATCAATTAACAAAAGGAAAACACTTTCCCCAAATTTCTATGCTTGCGCATTCAAATGGGCCCCACATCGAATTCAATTAGGGCAATTCAATAGCCAATTCACTCAATTTCGAACCAATAGTGATCAATTTCAGCAATTGAGACCATAAATCGATGAAAGAATGACCTAATTGCAAGAAATCAGGATGATGCAGGCTATATGGATGATGACACAAGCATTGGGTTGATGACGTAGGTAGATTTGAGAAATTTCCTCAAATTGGGATCATCAAACACTTCTAAATCCCAACAATCAATCAAATAAAAGTGTACTCATTAGCTAATAGGCTAAGATTGGCAGAAAAAGGGAAAAATTGAAATTTTTACCATACTAGTCTAGAAATTTGGGAAAAACCTTCAAGGAGATTGCTGAAAATGGAGAGAAGATCCACAAAATCGAAAGAAACCTGTCCAAGACTTGCGTTACTACTCTGATACCATGAAAAATATGTGATTTGGGGAGAAAATAGAAGAGGAAAAAGAGTTCTGGAAGAGGAGGAACTTTGTTGCCTTGGAAACCAAGCCAGAAAGGCCCGTCCAACTTCTCTATAATCAGGGTTAAGTGAAAATTTACAAAAGGACAAAAATGCCCCTCAATACTCAAAATTACATATTGCCTAAAATACATGTCTAAATTGAATGAAAATTTTACTAGAGATAAAATAAGACATTCTCTTTCTAAAAGCCATATAATAAGAGAAAAATGTAAAGTGGAGAATATGGAAAATGACCAAAATACCATGGACTTGTTTTTTAACACTTTTTGAGTACGGGAGTATCCAAGAAACACACATTTCATTGATCTAGGTGACAAGTTGTCATTAGATGAACCAAATACATGGACATAGCAGGCAGACCCAAAAATTTTAGGACAGAGTGGAAATAACACACAATTGGGTTTTGAAAATTTGTAGTGGGGCCCCTAGAACATGAAGGCATTTGGTTTACGAGATAGCAGGTCGTAAGAACCATTATCCCTAATAAGACTTTGAAACCTGCATTTGGAAGAGCAAAGTTCATGCAATCTCTAGAAAAAGATTATACTTACGATTGACTACATTTCACTGTGGAGTATACATACACAAAGAATGATGAATAATGCCATGAGTTTGACAAAAGAAGTGAAACTTATGATTCATAAATCTGAGTTCATTACTAGAACGAAAAATGCAAAAGGGAGACACCAAACTGATTTTTTATTTGACTATAAGCATCTAATATTTCAATTTTCTCTCTTAGGAGATATACCCGTGGTTGTCCTACTAAAACCATCATAAAAGAGAGTATTGGAGACCAATGATACTAGGGACTGTTAACTTGTGGAGCCTAATTAACGTCTTACGCTGAGTCGGTATGCAGATTGACCTAATTTGGGGATTTCACACTTGTATTAAGGTTGCGCTAGTTTTCTCTTTATATTTGGAGGCGTTGTTGTGAGGGTAATTATCATTCGGAGAAAGATCATTAGTTGCGGCTGAGAGAGGTTCGAGAAAAACACTTGAGTATGTGCGATTTCTCTTGTAAACAATTTCTTCGTAGTGAATTAATACAACGGCGAGAGACAGGATGTAGTCTCACCTTGAGGCGAACCTGCATAAATCTTGTGATTTTCGTACTTGTTTTTCCTTCTTCTGTGATTATTAATCGTCTCGTTAGTATTGAGTTAGGGCGTCTAATTCCTAATAGGGACTTGACAGGAAACCAAAGTATCAACTATCTCAAATAAATTGGTAGTACAATAATGCTGACACAAAGAAAGGACAAGCGATGGTGCTTCCCAAGTTGACATGATTCACATTGAATAGATAAAGTGCACGAAAATTTTGGAAACATTTGACATAAAGTGGGTGGAGAGGGATGTCTTAGCCGTAAGTGCCACTGGAAAGGTGACACATTTGCTTGAAGTGTTGAAGAAGATTGCAATGTTGAACTCTCTAAGTGGTAGAGCTCTTAATAAGTAGGGAAATGTTACTAAACAATTTGAAGACAGTAATTTGACTAACAGATAGTAGGTTAACGGAGAACTTGGGAACAAACAAAACCGACTCCAAAGGCAAGTATGAAGTAGGCTGAATTTTCCTTACTCCACTAATAGGTAAGATAGAACCATTAGCAAGAATAACATGTCTAGACATAGAGGACTGATTAAGACTAGTAAATATGGAGGGCATACTTGACATGTGAGTGGATGTACTAGAATCAATCACCTATAACTTAACAGGAGATGCATGGAAAGTAGACATACCTAAACTAGCCATAGTGACTGTGGCTGTGACTGTCGGGTCATTCGGCTATGTAGATATGCTAGATGAGGTCAATTCCACCATCCTTTCTGCTTAACTGCTGAAGTTCGTTTGGAGCACCTAGAATGATTCTCATAGGATGCCTAGATGGGCTTGCACTACTTTCACGAGCTCAAATTAGCTCAAGCAGGCTTATCGAACTTATCCCAACACATATAAGGGAAATGATTATTGCGCTCGCAGTGAACACACTTTTTGTCACTTCTACTGTTAGCACACCCTCTACCATGAACATACCTTCTCTTCCTCGGCTTCTATTACTCTCCCCACATCCTTGGGGAGCCTCTAAACAACCCTTTGTTGGCTAAGTTGTAAGGGCAACGACCTTTCTTCCCTTGTTATCCTTGTGGTCTGGTGTAATCATTGCCGTCTCAGCATGAACCACTCTGTTAAATGACTTCTTCAGTATAGATTTATCACCATCAGCAGATAATTAGGCTTGAATTGCATCATATTCGAGGCCTAATACGTCCAAAAACTTAGCCACATGAATCTTGCATATACCTTTCTTGTTTCCCCTTCTTCTTTATGAATTTCTTTCTTGTTTGTAGTAAATGGTTGGTAAACACTAATTTCATGTAATATACCCTACGACTCACCAAAATAATGAGTAACAGTTTTGTCTCCTCTTTTTAGGTTAAAGAATCTTGTGTACAACCCCTTACACCTTTGAGAGATTGCTTTCTTGATTACAGATGGATTCAAGAGTAGTCCATATTTCTTTCGTTGTCTCACAATAACTAAAATACCCCTACACAAGCCCGTTTGTTGAAGAGATCGTAGATTAAAAAAGAAGAGAAATCCTATGTGAAACCCTCGACAATCAGATCTTAAAGCTCTGAAACTATGTTAAATTGAGAGATTAAGGAGTAGAGAGAGAGAAGAAAGAAAATAGAAAGGAGAAGAGAGCTGAGAGAATTGTGTGGCAATATACATGCCCTTCACCTGGAGGATGGCTTCTCTTTATTAATATTCACTTAAGTGAAAATAAAGTGAAAAATACAGAAATACCCCTCTGCATTAAAATTTCTGTCTCCATATATACTTTTCAGCAATTTAATGAAATTGGAATATAAAGCTCCTGTAAATATCTGAGCTTACTATTAACCTAGAGGGACAATCTGACAAATATAAAATTACTAAAATGCCCTTTTTCACATAATTTAACAACTTTTTATCTTTTTGGGCCATCAAATCACACTTTTAAGAATTATTTATTCTTTCTCTTTGTTACATCAATTTCAAGCCTTTTTTTTCAGGTTAACAGGTGGGCAAACTTATATGAGATCACCCTGAGAATCATTACAGATATTCGCTTTATAATGAGTCATGCAGAAGTTCCAAAATATGTGGTTCATGAGCTTCCTGAGGTATCCAGGACCTGGATGAAACTTTTGTCTCTTGTCCAAGGTATGGATTCACAAAAAAGAGTGACGGGGCTCCATGTAGAGGAAGAAAATGAAAATACACAGTCTCCCTTCGTACTTGGGCTCTACATTGGAATACTCCACTCTCTTTTGGTCACTGGGGCCTTTTCAGCTGCTGTTGCAGATGGAATGAAAGATAACGCTGGCATTTCTACTGCAAACATTGGTGAAAATGATGATAATATTTTCCATGCAAAAATTGGAAGGCTCTCCCAAGAACGTTCCTTCTCTAGTTTACTGGGTTTAGCTTCACAAGTTCCATCTTCTGTTCATTGGTTAATCTATGAGTGCCTCAAGGCCATTGAGAATTGGTTGGAAATTAGTACTGCTTCAGGAAGGTTCCTAAATTCTTTCTTGCCTGGGTTGAGTAGAACCAGAACTGACCATAAGTTAGTTGTGAGAAAATCATTGTTGAAGATAAAGAAAGATAAAAGTGCTACAAGAGCGTATTTGGCACCATCTCTGTCTGGAGCAGCTACTAGATCAGGTGGTTCAAGTGAAGTTCATAAGAGGTTTGGGAGACTTCAGAATGTGGAGTCTGAAGAGAGGGCAGCAGCAAGAAAGGGTGATAATTCAATAACTGACATGGATGATGAGAACAGGATTTTTGATGATTTGACTGCGGAAACAGTCGATACCATGGATGTGGACTCTTTTAGTCTTTTGAGTTTGAGAGTTTGGCCAGATATTATTTATGATGTTAGTTCTCAAGATGTATCCTTTCACATTCCATTGCATCGACTACTATCACTATTGTTGCAAAAGTCGCTGAGAAGATGTTGTGAGGAGTGTGCATTGATGGAAATGTCAAATTCCCCTTCTACTCAGTTGTCAGCCCAATATCATAATTTCTTTGGGAAGATTTTACCAAATTGTCATCCAATTGGCTTTTCAGCATTTGTGATGGAACATCCCCTCAGATTAAGGGTGTTTTGTGCTCAACTACGTGCTGGCATGTGGCGCAAGAATGGTGATCCCGCCCTTGTCAGTTATGAGTGTTACCGTTCAGTTCGTTGGTAAGCCAGTAATGCTTACATTAACATTAACTTCAAGGTCTATATGACATATGTATGTACTGGTAAATTGTTGACATTAAGTGTATCTGACAGTTTCACTCTACTTGCTCAGGTGTGAACAGGGTCTAGAGTTTGATCTATTTCTGTTACAATGTTGTGCCGCTTGGGGCCCACCTGACTCATATGTGAAGAGGATTCAAGAAAGATTTGGGTTATCAAACTATCTTTCTTTGAATCTTGAACGGCCTAATGAGTATGTTTTTCTCATCACCAACCCATTGTTAGTAGTACCAATTGAGTTTGATCTTGCAAAGTATGAATGCGTTAGGATCTTTTTTTGAGTTTTCAGGAATTTATTTTTGATATGGGCAAGTTATTCGGAGAACGTCTGTGGAATTCTCAAATAATGGAACTGACTTGCCCATCTCCAGTGTCTGAAAATGGGGCACTTCAGGGTCTTGGAATTGGAGTTTTTATGTTGAGGCCAAGGGGGATTTGGCTAGAATAGTTCTAAACCAGATTTCGTAATGTTTTGGTCACATTATAATAGGCATATCTTGTCTTTCTAAGTTACAGTTTCTTTTGTTTCTTTGATTTGTTGGGGGAGGAGGTCATGTTTTAGAAAGGTTTCATGGACAAAATGGGGGATTCATAGTGAAAAGAATTCAAGGAAACAGAACTGATTCTGTGTAGTACTTCTCTGGGTACCATATATTTTCTTTTGTACTTTTGTTTTTTGTTAGTTCACTTTTCAGGGAACAAGAATACTTCAGATTGTTTATTCTTTTAGTCACAAATTGTAAAAGGCAATACTGTTTCCAGGTATGAACCAGTTTTGGTGCAGGAAATGCTCACACTTTTCATACAAATAGTTCAAGAACGCCAATACTGTGGGTTTTCTGCAGCTGAAAATTTGCACCGGGAATTGGTGTGTAAGCTGGCAGTTGGAGATGCCACTCACAGCCAGTTGGTGAAAGCTCTCCCTCATTACCTTTCTAAGAATGATCAGCTTCAAAAAACTTTGGACATGCTTGCTGTTTACACCAATCCATCTGGCTTTAAGCAGGTTTGTATATGCTGAAAATTCTTAATACTTGTTCACTTGAAGCAGCACTGGTATCAGGATTTTATTGAGTTAAACCTTGACAAAATGCGATCAAACTAATCATTCAGAAAATTATCATTATTTCTTTCTTCTTTATTTATGTTGGCTATTTATCACATGCTGCAAAGGGGCGTTGGACTGAAAAATGCACATCTTACTGCATCAAAACAGCAATAGGTGGGTGATGAGGTAAGGATGTCAATGCTGTGGCAGTGGTGTGACCCAGGTGTCACCATTGGACTTGATGACTTCAAAAGGAAAAGCCTTCATGACTGGCTGAGCCAAGGCCAGTTGTTTGCCCGTAACATGTTAGCATAAACTGTTTAGTCTCAGGCTCATGCAAGGTGTTGCCTGGTTGCATCCATGTAGTCTCTTCTTTTAATCGATTCACATGATTTTGACATGAATCTTAGGCACCATAGGTTGTCTTATTTTAAAAAAAATAATCTTTATCTCTATATGCATACTAGGGAAAATATTCACTTCGTAAACAATACTGGAAGGATTTGGACTTGTATCATCCTCGCTGGAGCTCAAGGGACTTACAGATTGCTGAAGAAAGATATCTGAGGTTCTGCAAAGTGTCACCTTCCACAACACAGTTACCTCGATGGACCAAGATTTACTATCCTCTCCATCCAATATCTAGAATAGCAACTTCTAGGACAGTCTCGCAGATTCTTTGTGCTGTTCTATTTTATTCTTATTGCTCAGAAAATTCAGCTCTATCACGTGCACCAGAAGGGGTTCTGCTTATAGCTCTGCACTTGCTTTCATTAGCCCTAGACATTTGTCACATGCAGAAACAGATCTACATGGATTCCAACAATGTGCCGTACATGGATAATTCGTCGGATGAGGACTGTCTTTCCTTTCTTGATTATGCTTGTGAAAAAATTGATGTTACTGAGTATAACAGGGCCAATTTGCAATCCTTCCAGAAGCAGCAATGCTTGCTTTCTCTACTTGTATTGTTGATGAGGAAGTACAAGCAGGTCCATGAATGGACTCTCGTGGAAGTAAACCAGTGTAACTTCTCTTTGTTGATTGAGAATTTATTGAAGAGGTTCAGTGAACTGCATACTGGCTGTATGAGTGTGCTACAAAAAGTTGCACCTGATTTGTTTGGCGGTTTATCAAAACCTGCCTATGGTCCAGGCCCACTGGATTCTGTTTCAGCAACTGATGTGGAAGAGAGAAAAGCAAAGATTAGAGAGAGGCAAGCTGCTATTATGGTTAGTATTGATAAATGAGAAAAGTGTTTTTATCATACATTTATTTTGTTTATTCCTCTATTATGGCATTTATTTTCTTAATTTATACTTTATATTTTCATTAAGTTGTGGTTCTTTTTGTTCGTTATGTCATGCTTGTGTTGTTGGGGCTATATTGACATGCAGGAAAAAATGAAAGCAGCACAAACCAAGTTCATTGATAGCCTTGATAGTTCTGTAAATTCTGAATGGGATTCATCTGATACTTACCAGGATGCATCCATCTCTGATAATGCTATTCAAGAGGAGTCTGCACCTGTTGTTTGTTCTCTTTGTAAGGATCCAGATTCAAAAAATTCTCTATCCTTCTTGATTCTCCTGCAGGTGAGATCTATTGAATTTTTTACTTTTTTTAAAGAAAATGTTCACCTTAGTTTATGTTAGGAATATTTTTCACTAAACGATTAAGTGGCAATATTTGCATTGTAAGGCTAATGACATACATGACTCTGTTGTTTTTTTTTTTTTTTTGGAAAATGGTGGAAATTTATTCGTGGAAACTAGAAATCTCGACTTGCTACTTTTATAGAGAGAAAACCACCATCTTGGGATAAGTCATACAGGGAGCAGCCTGTTTCCAGCAGCAACACGATGCAGAGTCTATCTGCGAGTGAAACACTCCCAAGTAGTTCAGAGATGATCTCATCCTCCCAGTTAGTGCATTTAGTACAAGATGCTGTTAATGAGTTTACAAGTGATGGACGGCCAACAGATATTGATGCGTTTGTGGAATTTATTAGAGCTCGCCTTCCTGCTATTAGGAACACCCAACTTCCAAATGCATCCAGTGAAGCAGACATGAATGCTCCATTTTCCCCTGAGATGATGGAAGATGATATTTACCGGTCCATTATGAGTGGTCTTTCTAATATCATGCTCCATTCAGACCATTTGGAAGTTGAAAAGGAATCATCTATTTCACATTTTGATGAAGATTCAGTGAGACTTAGTTCTGTTGTGCTTGAAGAATATGTTGCATCACTATCTCAGGAGACAGCAAGACATCCTTCGGCTTCAGAGGCAGGCCATTCAGTACAAAGGGAAAATGTATCATCCAGACTTGCTCCAGCTTCTGCTTTTAACAGTTTTGGGCCCACAAATTATGATGGGATCCATATATCATCATGTGGGCATGCTGTTCATCAGGAGTGTCGTGATCGATATTTATCCTCTCTTAGGCAGAGGTGAGTTTGATACCTGGGCTCCAGATTATTTGAGTATTTGTTATTTTCTTTCCAATACCACAAGAGTTGTTGTATTTCTTTTATGCACATATTTTTCTTTCTTCATAAAGTTATTTGTTTGCTTTTTAAAAAGAAAAATGTATCCTCTATATGCCATATATTCTCAGTCATACTGTTGTTAAAGAACACCTGCGTTGATATTCTATTGATTTATATCCACTTCTTTGTTATATGATATCACTGAATTTACTACAGAAAAAGAAAAGATTTCTTTATGTTGACATCAAGAATCTTGAAGCCAAACAGAGTTCCATTGGAATAAAATATTTGTGCTACTCTTTTCATTGAATCTAAAACCCAACTTTTATTGTTTGGCTGATTTAACTTTGTGTTACTCCTTGTCACAGATTTTTAAGGAGAATTGTTTTTGAAAGAGGGTCAATCGTGGATCCAGATCAGGTATGTTTGTTACTCTCTGGAAAAAAAAAACAAAAATAGAATGGGAGCTTCCCTGCAGTTATGCAGTTGAAGTTGTTGGTCTAGTAGTGATACCAAAACTGATACTGTGCTGGTGATGATTTTTTCCTGGAAAAATGTTTATTTGTATATTTAGTTAATGCTCATCTTGTATGCTGATTGATTTCTAGATTGGTAAAATTACTCATTCCCTCTTTCTCACTTGCTCAACTCAATTATTGCCATAGGTTTTCTTGGAAGTGAAGTTATGTTAATTCGTTTTTGTTTCCTTCTCAAGTCTGTGCATATGCTAATGGCTTTCAGCTGTTGCTTTTTTGGTTTGTTTGTAATTGTCTATTCCAGGGTGAGTTCCTATGCCCAGTATGTCGTAGACTTGCAAATTCAGTTTTGCCTGCTGTCTCAGCTGGTCCAAGTAAAGTCAATTTGAGGCTTATGATGCCTTCAAAGGATAATTTGATAGCCAGTACATGCTCTTTTCCAACTGCATCAGTCACTGACTGTAGTAAACTTAAGCTTGACTGTACTCTTCAGCTTTCATTAGCATTATCCCTTATTCGAAGTGCTGCCAGTGAAGTCGGGAAAAGTAAATATCTCAAGTGCTCCTCTCTTGAGCCCAGTGAGAGTATACCACAACCATTACAATCTGTCTTCCATTCACTTTGCAAAATGTATTATCCTGAATCAAGTGGTAGTTTGTTGGCATCGGGGCGTGTCAGCCCCTCTGTGCTTTTATGGGACACCCTTAGATATTCACTAATTTCAACAGAAATAGCTGCTCGTGGTGGTGGAATGAAGATGTCAGCAAGGGGTTCAGATTATGGCTTGAAAGCATTATATAAAGAAGTTGCATCTCCTGCTGAGTTCATATTTTCTACGCTACTTCAGGTTGCCCAAACCGCCCGAACTCATAATCGTTTGCAGTCGCTTCTTAGGTTCCGGGGCATACAACTTCTCACCAGATCTATTTGTTATGGTGTTTCAGTAGATGAGCTGTTAAGCAATCCAAGTAGCAGAAATGGTAGGACAATAATTGATGCTTTTTGTAATGTCTATTTTGTTTAATTTTTTATTGTTATAAAATTACTTCTCTTGTTAGTTTATTTTAATATTAACAGGAAATATGTCTTTGCTAAATATCCCTAATTATTTTGCTTCTAGTTATCTCTGAGATTCATCTTGTGTGCCATCTTCTCTTGTGGTTCAGGTAATATCTCATCTATCTTGAGGCATGTAGACAAGGGAGTCTTTTTCCCAGATATCCAGATTTGGAAACGAGCTGCTGATCCAGTCCTTGCTCATGATCCCTTTTCATCCTTGATGTGGGTTCTGTTTTGTCTGCCTCACCCCTTCTTGTTGTCGGTGGAGTCTTTCATAGCAGTTGTTCATCTTTTCTATGTGGTTTCTGTGATTCAGGTGACATAAATTACTAAGCTGGGAATTTTAGTAAGAAATTTTCTTTCCAAGCCCGAAGATTTTCTAATTTTGTTTGATGTTTTGTATTACAGGCACTAATTACATTGTGTCTAAGCGATTCTGCTAATCTCTCCAAGTCAGAATTTGGTTATCCCCTAATTAGTTGCATTAGTGAGATCATCCAAGAATCTACAGTTGCTCGAAAATATTTTGTCTCCAACTATATTGATTCTTCTAGTTTCAGTGATTTAATTCGTAGATTCACCCATCCTTACCTTAGGAGATGTGGCCTATTCTGGAAGCTGTTAAGATCTTCAAATGTTCCTCCTTTTGGTGATAGCTCTTATTTATGGGATTGGGCATCTTCACATTTGAGTGATGGAAATACCAAAGAAGTTTTGGTGCAACTGAGTGAAATTAGTCAACTTGAAAAGATGTTTAAGATCCCCCCCCTTGATACGGTGCTCAAGCATGAAACGGTGCAGTCTCTAACTATTAAATGGTGTGGGCATTTTTGCAACGACATTGGAGTCCATAATTGTGGACGGACTTTATATTGTACTCCTGCTGTTCCATTTAGGTTGCTACAACTTCCTCGGCTGTACCAAGATCTCCTGCAGAGGTTTGTCTGAGCTTATATATTATGTGCAGAATTCATTTGTTTGGAAACTCCTCATTTCAACAGTTATTTTGCCTTGGGACCTAAAAAAGGGACTTTATGGTTATTAACTATAGTTGAGATATTGTTTGTCTTAGGTTTACTCTGTGCTTTCAGGCTACTAATCGAGGCAATTGTGTTATTAGGTACATAAAAGCGAGATGCCCTGAGTGCAATCTTATTCCTGTAGAGTCTGCGTTGTGCTTGCTGTGTGGCAAACTGTGCTCTCCAAGTTGGAAGCCATGCTGCAGGTTTTTTGACATAATCTTCTTGTTATTTTTATTTTTTGTATATTTGACCATCTTTTATATAAGTGCTAAAAATAGTGCCATTGACTATCCTAATGTTGTGCCATACTGAAAATGTATATTTGACTATCTTCTTGTTATTTTGTTTTTGTATATTTGACTATCTTTTATACAACTGCTAAAATTAGTGCCATTTGACTATCCTAATGTTGTGCCATAGTGAAAATGATAGCCAAAGTCATTCAATCAGCTGTGGTGCTGGTATTGGTGTTTTTCTGTCAATTAGGGTATGCAAATTCTATTACTCATATCAATTCAGTTTTGATGAACTTTAGTGATTGTCTCACTTGATGCTTGGGTGAGACCTGCTATAGTTTTTCTATATTTGGTGATGACAAGGTGCTCTTCCCTTCATAACAGAGAACCACAGTCCTTCTGCAAAGATCTTCACGGCTTGCACCATGGCCTTCCCCTTACTTGGATGCCTTTGGCGAAGAGGTAAGCAAATTCATCTTAAGGTTTGAGCTATGATTATTCTGAATTAATTAAAAATATTATATATGATCCAGTGTTCTGGTTCAACTTGGTGTAAATTATGTAGACAATGCAAGGTATAAATAAATATGTTTAAAAAATATGTTTTTATGCCTGATTGAACTCAACTCTTTGTTCTAATTCGTTTTGAAGTTTTCCTTAGATATGCTACTATATATAAAATGAAAATTTTTGTTTGTTTGTGTTGAATTTAAGATCCAATGTTATGAACCTCGATCAAGGTAGTGAGAGAGGGAAGAAGGAGAAGAGAAGAAGAGAGAGGAGAGAAAGAGAAAGAGCAAGAGCTCGGCTAGAGAAGAGAGAAAAAGGGAGAGAATGACAAGAGAAAATGCTTGGATGAATTTAGAGAAGAGGAGAGGGCTTGATTGAAACCCTTAAACCAAGACCCTTATTTATACTTTTTCCATTACATATTTAGGGAAACTCCTCAATCAATTAGGATCCCTAATTACATAAATCAAGGAAGATAAATTACATCAATCAATTACATTATTCAAGGAAGATTACCAAATCTTCTACCTCATGTGATGACACCTCATGAATATTCGACCTCGTGTGATGACTCATTATGCCTCCTCATGTGGGCATGGTGGGTTTGGTCCCACCTTCTATCACCCCCCTTCTAAAGATAGGGGTGAGAAAACATCATAGATGCCCAACTTGCTACAAATGGTAGACAGGATTTTATGAGTGACTGGTAGAGAATGTCTGCAACTTGTCCTTGTGAAGAGATATGTTAGAGAGATAATATGCCAGCTTGGAACTCGTATAAAGTGGCAGTCTACGTCAATGTGCTTTGTTCTTTCATGGAAGACCGGATTTGAGGTAATATGACTCCCCTCTTGATTATCGCAATTTAGATCCATAGGAGATTCTTTATAGAATCCCACTTCAGTGAGAAGGACCTGATCCATAGAAGCTCACTGTGTGTGCCATGGCCTGTATTCTGCTTCTGCACTGGACTTTGCAACTACATTCTGCTTCTTGCTTATCAGTATCACCAAGTTCCCTCCAACCATTGTACAATATCTTGAAGTAGATTTTCTGTCATTTGGGGGTCCGACTCAATCTGCATCTATGAATTCTTCTATGTTGAAGTGATCATGATTCTTATAGAGAAGCTCTTTTCTTGGAGCTCCTTTCAAGTAT
Organism: Aristolochia californica; assembly: GCF_029961685.1. Taxonomy (NCBI): domain Eukaryota; kingdom Viridiplantae; phylum Streptophyta; class Magnoliopsida; order Piperales; family Aristolochiaceae; genus Aristolochia; species Aristolochia californica. Next base: position 11,428,081 of record NW_027182214.1, read on the forward strand.
CGCAATATTCTTTCCAGTGCTTGCCAATGAGTAAGTTGTGCTTTGTGCATGAATTGATTCACCACACTTACTGCATATAATATATCTGGCCTTGTTACACAGGGATAAATGAGTTTCCCCGCAAGTCTTTGATATTTTCCGATATCCACATTTTCTCCAGTGCCTTCGGATAATTTTGTATTTGAAATCCATAGGAGTTTCTGCTAGTCTACACCCCATCATACTTGTCTCCTCCAGTAGATCAAGGACATACTTCCTTTGAGATAGTATAATCCCATGTTTGGATTGCAGTACTTTAATATCCAAAACGCATTTAAGTAGTCCAAGATCTTTTGTCTTGAACTCTTCACATATCTTTTTCTTGGTTTTCTGAATGCCCTTGAGATCACGACCAATTAAGACAATATCATCAACATAGACAGAGTGATCTATGGAACATCTGTAAAACCCAACCCGTATCAGTTTTTGGGTAAATTTATCAAACCATGCACGAGGAAACTGTTTCAAACCATTAGGGATTTTTTCAATCGACATATCGACTCCCCCTCAACCACAAATCCAGGTGGTTGTTGTATATTAATTTCTTCCTTTATATTTCCATTTAGGAAACATTTTTCACATTTAATATGATAGACCGGCTAGGAAGAATTAGCAACAAGGGATAATAAGATATGTACCGAGTTCGATTTGGCCACCGGAGAAAAAAGTTTCCTCATAATCGATCCTATAGCATTGAGTATAGCCTTTGACAACAAGACGGGCCTTAAGGCGAGGAACTGACCCATCCGGATTATGTTTAACCTTATAGACTTACAGCTGACTGGTTTCTTGCCTGAAGGAAAAGGAACTAGAGCCCATGTCTGATTTTCATAGAGTGTCTGCATTTATTCTTCCATTGCCGCCTTCCACCCTAGATGTCTCAGAGCTTTCTGATAGGAGATAGAGGAGATAGACGCAAGAAATTGACAACATGAAGAAGATAAACAATGGTGAAACACAAAATTTGATATGGGATGAGTAGAGGGCTTAGTGCAAGTTCCGGGTTCTTTACTTAAGGCGATAGGCCAAGTATCACATTGTGGTCCAAAAGGAACAAGAGAAGATGAACTTACCTCGATGGGATATGCAAACTCTGCAGGTGTGGTGTCGGCCAATGCGTCAGGGGGTTGAACAGTTTCCACAATATGAGGCACAACTGGTCGAGGAGAAGCGAGTATAGAAGAGAGACCTGGAGGGGCATTTTCTGAGTAGTATGAAAAATCTTCGAAAAAGGTTACATCCCTGGATACAAGTAACCTTTGCAGAGTAGGATTGTAGCAAACATTACCCTTTTACTTGCAAGAGTATCCTAAGATTATACACTTGACAAATTTCAGATCAAGTTTACTACGCTTTGGTGAGGTAATATGAACAAAATATGTATACCTGGAAACTTTGAAGGGAAGCCAAAAATGATCATCATGTGGAAACAATAATGAATATGGGGATTTATGACCGAGAACGGAAGAGGGTAGCCTATTTATAAGAAAACACGTAATAAGGATGGTATGTGGCCAGTAAAAGTATTGTACTTTCATCGTATATAATAAGTCGCGAGCTACCTCGAGAAGATGACGGCTCTTCCGTTCTGCTACACCGTTCTGTTGAGGAGTGTAGATACCAGACATCTGATGGATGATGCCATTGTCTTGACAAAAGGAATCTAGATCACTAGAGATATATTCTTTGGCATTATCAGACCTAAATACTTTAATAATTTTCTGACCGAATTGAGTGATCACCTTAGCATGAAAGGATTTAAAAATTGATGATATTTCAGATTGCTCTTTAAAGAGAAATAGCCATGTGGTACGAGGAAAATCATCAATGAAGGTAATAAAGTACTTAACTCGGGAAATGTTTGAGACACACAAGGGTTCCTATACATCTATGTGAATCAACAAAAAAGGAGCAATACATTTAAGTTCAAGCCGAGGAGAGTATGGGGTCCTCTGATGTTTGTTCAGTTCCTTCGGGATTGATTTGGAGGGAAGGGTGTTCGGCGATGCTTGCCCAACTAACACGAGTCACATTGGAAGGATAGACTTGACGGAAATGCCGAAAATAGTTGAATCAACTTTGAAGGAGATGGATGACCTAACCGTAGATGCCATTGTAGAGGAGAAACCACAATGCATAATTTATGTGGAGAGTTTTGTGAATCATCCTCCACATAATATAGTCTGCCTTTCTCATGCGCCAAACCAATCATCCTCCTCATCGTAAGATCTTGAAAACACAGTGTGAAGGGATAAAAAGTTACGGAGCCATTCATGGATATAGTGAATTGACTTACTAACCACAAGTTGAGAGGAAATTTAGGGACAAACAGACTGGTGACATAAAAGTGGATGGGGTTGATGTACCCATTCCCCGTACTGGGAAATAAATCTATTAGCTAAGATGACATTTAATAGAAGTGGACTCCTTCAAATCTAAAAACAATGTGGACATACCTGACATGTAAGTGGATACCCCCGAGTAAAAAACCCAAGTAGAGGATGGACGCACATGAAAAGCTGGCATACCCGAATTAGCCAATGTGGCTGTAGGAGTGGAAGATTGAGTCACAAATATTGATGAGGAGGCAGCATTTAATTGTACCATGCACTGAATAAGCAGCTACATTTCATTAGAGGCGTTTGTTACAACTTGTACAGGAGGTTCAGTGGATGAGTTAGTACTCTCATAAACAAAAGAGTTGGCCCAAGCAGGTCTCCCAAACTTCTCCTAGCATTTTTCAGAGAAGTGGTTTGTGCGACCAAAATAAATGCATTTTTTGTTCAGCTTAGTGTCACCTCTGTGTTATGGTCCCTAGCCATGGATCTAGTAACTCGGCGAGGTAATTGTGAATCCAGCACGTTATGAGGGTTCTTGACCCAGATAATGAATAAAAAACTCCCTTTGATCTTAGTGTTATCGTGATGCTTGAAAAGGAGTTTCCTTTTCTTTGTCCTCTACGTAACTAGAAGACTAATGGTGCTGTTCTTGACCAAAACGAATGAAACCCTCTTTTAGACTCATGTCAATGGTGTAGGGTTTCTCTTGAATATTGCTATTGCTCACGTATGACAAGGGGTATGATCCTCTAACCCTTCTCCACTCGGGAAAGAGGTTAAAGTTGCCTCTTGATATGCTGTTCGAGTCTACAACCCAAGCACCTCCTCTCCCTTGTTCGGATTGAAGACAAAACCTTTCTTTCTTGCTGCTATTCCGTGGAAGAAGCTAAAACCCTCCTTAGAGCTCGTCAAGGAGACCTCCCAACCCTGGAGCTCGTCAAGGAGAACTCCCAACCCTAGAGCTCGTCAAGGAGAACTCCCAATCCTGTTTAACCTAATTCCAGACTTGCCTATTTTCGATTTCCTTACCCTTTAAATAGGGTTTTGACGTCATAAGTGTTTTAGGGCTTAAAATACCAATTCTGCCCCTACGTCCTTGCTCATTACATAATTAATGAAAAATTAAACTGAAAGCAATATAAATTATGAAAGTTAAACTAGTGAACTTAGTGAGTCATTGCCTCCTCCTTTGTGTGACTCGACGTGCTATTGAGTCCATAACATCTGCCTCCCCTTAGAGAAAGAGCTTGTCCTCAAGCTTGTAAGCTGGGTAGACCTGTTTGAAGCTGTCGAGCCGCTCCCAGGAAGCTCCTTCCGGTTCTGTATCCGTCCATTGAACTAGAATCTCCCACTGGGCGTCGACCAAACGGGCGCGTAACACCGCGGAGGGGGTCAGAATGACGTGTCCATTGTCCACTGGATGTAGGAATGGAGTGGAAGTAGGCGGTGACCCCGTATATGGTTTTAGGAGGGAGACATGAAACACATCATGCAGCCGAGCCGTGGCTGGTAGTTGAAGTTGATAGGCCACCTGTCCCACGCACCGAATAATGGGGAAATGCCCAAAATACTTGGGGGAGAGCTTGTGACGTGATGGACCCGCAATGGACTGCTGGCGGTATGGTTGTAGGCGTAACCAAACATAGTCCCCAACTTCGTATGAAACATCTCGGTGTCCCTTGTCGTAGGTACCCTTCATGCGATCCTGAGCCCGCTGTAGGCGGTCTGTAATAGTCTGTAATACCTGGTCTCGATCCATGAGGGCCCGATCAATGGCATCCATGCGGGTGGAGCCTCTAGTATAAGAGAGAAGGCGAGGGGGGTCCCGACCATAAAGAACCCTGAAAGGAGAGGATTGCAACGCGGAGTGGAACGAAGTATTGTAACAGTATTCAGCCCATGGTTGCCATTGAACCCATTGCTTCGGACGATCTCCCACAAAGCACCGTAGATACATTGCAATGGTGTGATTAACCACCTCGGTTTGGCCATCAAACTGAGGGTGATACGCCGATGAGAACTTCAATTTGGTGCCGCTCAAATGAAAAAGTTCCCTCCAGAAAGTGCTTGTGAATACCGCATCCCGATCACAGACAATAGATTCTGGTATGTCATGTAATCGTACAATATGCTCAAGAAAAGTTTGTGTCACTCGTGATGTTGTATATGGATGAGCCATCGGAATAAAATGGGCATACTTGGAAAACCGATCCACCACCACAAATAAAACTGACTTCCGGCTGACAGTGGAAGACTGTCAACAAAGTCCATGAAAATATCGGCCCATACCTGGGTAGGGAGGGCGAGAGGCTGAAGAAGACCTGCTGGACTCAAATGATCGGTTTTATTGCGTTGGCATACCTGGCATGCTGAAACATATTTCACAATGGAAGTCTTCATAGCCTGCCAATAAAAATCGGCGTGAATGCGCAACAAAGTTTTCTGAGTACCTTCATGTGTACTGTCATGATAAGCCAAGAGAATGGCTGGAATCAACTCGGACTTATGGGCATGGTAAATCCTCTGTTTGTAACAAATAAGTGAATACTAGATGGACCACTTAGAATCCATAATCCCGTCTGTAATCTTTTTGTGGAGCTTCTGAAGGGTAGGAAGAGCGATATGTGCATCTCGCACCAAGTCTAGAATGAGGAAACGAGACTAGCTAACTGCATATATGAGCTATTGGTTCAAAACGCCTGGACAAGGCATCTGCTGCCTTGTTTAACCTTCCCGCATGGTACTCCACTGAGAAATCAAAGCCCATTAACTTACTGATCTAATGCTGCTGTGACGACGTCGTGAGGCGCTGTTCAATTAAGAAATTGAGACTATAATGATCAGTACGGATGAGAAATGCACGACCCCATAAGTAAGGCTGCCAGTGTTGGACCGCCTTGGCCAACCCAATTAATTCCTGTTCATACGCAGCCAATTTGAAATGACGAGCTGCCAACTACCGGCTGAAATAAGCAATGGGGTGTGACTGCTGCTGTAAGACTGCCCCAATACCCCCACCAGAAGCATCACACTCAACCACAAATAAGTCTTCAAAATTTTGGAAGCTGTAAAACAGGTGTGGAGGTGAGGGCACTTTTGAGGGCCTCAAAGGGCTCTGTAGCCTCCTTGTTCCAATGAAAGGAAATCTTCTTGAGGAGATTCGTCAAAGGGCCTGCTAGAGGGCCGTAATTCCGAATGAATTTGTGGTAATAGCCCGCAAGACCCAAAAATTCGCGCAAAGCGGAGCACGACTGAGGTTGTCGCCACTCCCGAATTACCTGAATCTTCTCGGGATCAACAGTGACCCCCTCATGTGATATAATGTGGCCGAGGTAAGCCACATGAGATGCCGCAAAGGAGCATTTGGATTTCTTCAAATAGAGCTGATGTGCTCGTAATAGTTCAAACACAATCCATAAATGCGTTAAATGCTCTTCTTTGGACTTGGTATATATGAGTATATAACAAAAAAAAACGAGTACGAATTTCTGAAGATAAGAGCTAAATACCTCGTTCATCAATGTTTGAAAAGTTGAAGGTGCATTGGATAACCCGAACGGCATGACCACAAACTCAAAATGGCCGTGATGTGTTCGGAATGCTGTCTTCCCAATGTTGGAGGGGTGCATGTGAAGCTGATGATATCCCGAACGTAAGTCCAATTTTGTAAAGACCCACGACCCATGTAACTCATCTAGGAGCTCCACTACTGAAATCAGGAACTTATCCTTCACTGTCTGCGCGTTTAATTCCCAATAATCAATACAGAATTTCCACGTGCCATTATGTTTCTTTACAAGCAAAACGGGTGAAGAGAACGGAGATCTGCTGCTGCGAATAAGGCCCTGTTGTAACATCTCCTGACATTGTCTCTCGATCTTGTCTCTGTAGGTGTGTATACCGGTACGGTCAAACGACCACCACATCAGACCCTGGTTTCAAACAAATCCGGTGATCACAGTGTCTCAAGGGAGGGAGCCCTGAAGGCTCATGGATGAGGTCAGAGAACTCGTCAATAAGATTATCAAGAGTGCTGTCCGGAGTTGCTTGGGCGGTCATAGAATGAAGGTAATGCGGTTTGTCGACTAGACTCCTCTGTAGGAGCACTTGGCTACCGCGCAAGACAAAACTCATTGTTAAAGTAGAGAAGTCTCACAGGATGGGTCCCAATGTTTGTAACCATTTAACGCCCAATACCATATCAAAACGGGCCAGAGGAATGACAAAAAATTCAGCATGAAATAAAGTAGTGCCAATGGAAAAATTTACCGCCTTGCTGATCCCGTAGCTAGGAACTTTCTCCCCATTGGCCACTGAGATTGTGGTTGTCGGATGTGGAAGGATCTGTAACTGCAGGTCCTGAGCTGCAGTTAAGCTAAGAAAATTGTGGATACTCCCCGAATGCACTAGTCTCACAAGTTTCCGATCGAGGACCTGAGCTCTGATTTGCATAGTTTTGGGCGATTTCTGCCCCGTAATGGCATGCAAGGATATTTCCGGTGGTTCCTCCTCTATCATCTCCTCCGTATCATCTGGATTATCTGCTTCATCCACTTCAAGCCAAAACAACCTTTTGCACTGATGACCTGCCCGATACTGTTCATCACAGTTGTAACACAGATTCTTGGACCGCCGTTCCGCCATCTCCGCACTTGTCAATTTTTTTATATACTGAGGTGGAGGATTACGTGATCTCGTATCCTCTATCATAGTATTACCTGGGGTGTTTCTCGGAGGAGGTACTGTTGACTGAAACGCCTGAGGAGTATTTCGCCGTCCTTGCCAAGTGGAGGAAGTGCTCCGTTCCCCTTGCCATGCTGGTCTTCTGTGTTGGATCTTCTGGCGAAGTTCCAATGCCCGAGCTAGATTCATTGCTCTGGCTAAGTCGACAAGTGCATGTAGCTCCGCCTCTAGCCGTAAGGACTCATTAAGGCCTGCTGTAAATAAATTTACCTGCTGGTCCACCCGAACCATTCGGCCCGCTCTTGCTAATTTTTCCTGGAACTGTTTTTGATATAGCTCCACTGAACCAGTTTGGCATAACAACACCAAATCCCCCAAAGGGTTGCTTTGAGCCGGAGGACCAAAACGTAGATTGCATAATTCCTTAAACTTTGCCCAATCTATCAATAATCTATCCAACTCAATTTGATTATACCAAAGTTGTGCTTCCCCCAATAAGTGGAAAGCCCAACCCTACCATATCATTAGCTGCTGTTCTTTGATGGCTAAAATTTTTTTCACACCTATGCAACCAAATCAAAGGATCTTCTGACTCATTACAAGTAGGGAAATCAAGTTTAGTATACCTGGGTACGGTGCCTCCTCTCTGGTTGAAGTGTCCCTGCTAGCTAGGAAAGCTAGTGCGCCCAACAAACTCATCTCCCTCTCTGTTATGCGAGTTGTCCTCTCCTCTTTGTTCTGGCATTGTGTTCCTTCCAGTCGTTAGACCAGTTGTTATACTGTCCATCCACCCATTCAGCCTCTTAATTTTGAGATATATTCTAGGAAACATCTCCATGATTTGAGCAAATTTTCTGTCATTCTCTGCCTGACCTCTGAGCATCAACTCCCTTAATTTACTATTGCTGATCTCCGCCATGTTACCCTGCTCTGATACCAAGTTGTTATGGTCCCTAGCCATGAATCTAGTAACTGGGCGAGGTAATTGTGAATCCAGCACGTTATGAGGGTTCTTGACCCAGATAATGAATCAAAAACTCCCTTTGATCTTACTGTTATCGTGATGCTTGAAAAGGAGTTTCCTTTTCTTAGTCCTCTACGTAACTAGAAGACTAATGGTACTGTTCTTGACCAAAACGAATGAAACCCTCTTTTAGACTCACATCAAGGGTGTAGGGTTTCTCTTGAATATTGCTATTGCTCACATATGACAAGTGGTATGATCCTCTAACCCTTCTCCACTCGGGAAAGTGGTTAAAGTTGCCTCTTGATATGCTGTTCGAGTCTACAACCCAAGCACCTCCTATCCCTTGTTCGGATTGAAGGCAAAACCCTTCTTTCTTGCTGCTATTCTGTGGAAGAAGCTAAAACCCTCCTTAAATTCGGAAAGGAGTAATTAAAACCCCCTTCCTCCCTTCGATCTCGAAGGATCTTAATACAAACAGAATTCAAGATGAAAAGAATGAAAGATCAAATCAAGAACATACCTTGGAGCTCGTCAAGGAGACCTCCCAACCCTAGAACTCGTCAAGGAGAACTCCCAATCCTGTTTAACCTAATTCTAGACTTGCCTATTTTCGATTTCCTTACCCTTTAAATAGGGTTTAAGTGTTTTAGGACTTAAAATACCAATTTTGCCCCTACGTCCTTGCCCATTACATAATTAATGAAAAATTAAACTGAAAGCAATATAAATTATGAAAGTTAAACTAGTGAACTCAGTGAGTCATTGCCTCCTCCTTTGTGTGACTCGATGTGCTATTGAGTCCATAACACACTGCTTTTCCCTCTTCCTTGAACATCTTTGCCCTATCTTCGAATATTTCCAATTCTGCCCTTAGAAGATTCTAAGGAACCCTGAGAGTTTAGGGCTAATGTTGGGGTGTTGGTCACATCAGCGTTTTCTAGTGCTACAACGGCTTTCTCTGCACACAATACTGGCTATATGCTGTGAACAATGACTGATCCTCTGAGGCCAATAATCGAACCCAAATATAGTCAAATTCAGGTCCTAACCCATCTAGGAACTTAACAATTTGAACTTGTCCATTTTGTTTCCTTATTTCCCTGTCACTCGTGGTGATGAGATGGAAAACACTGATCTCCTGTAATATACCAACAAGCTCACTGTAGTATGCAGTGACAGACCACTAACCTCTCTTGAGGCTAAACATCTTGGCATATAATTCAAAAACACTGGACAAGTTACTCTTGTGCATAAACAAATTATAAGGAATTCCACATTTCCTTAGTAGTTCCACAATTCATGACCTGATTTCTCAAGTCAGGTCCAAGATTATTAAGTATCCGGGTCATAATCTAACAATCTTCAGCTTCCCAATCTTCGTTCAATGGGATATGAATTTTATCTTTTTCTTACCTTTCAAATATAGAAGAAATGATCGTGGCCAGCTTAAGTAATTTAGGCCATTTCGTCTCTCAGTAGTTATTATAATAGTACCCCTTCCTTCTGAACTTACAAATCCCCTTGAAGGAGTAAAAATGAGTCAGCTATTATGATCCCTAAGTAGTCTCCAAAATAGCACACTAGTCAATGTGGGCAGGTGTTGTGGGCCCCACCTTGCAGGGGAAAATTAGGGTTCTGGAAATTAGAAGATCCAACTCACCCTAACACACAATTCTTGTGGCTGTAGGTAAGTAAGAAACTCTCTTCCCCAGTAGGCTATCCCCTTATCTGCCTGCTTCTGTCGGCTATCGGCAAAGGAATGAGATTCCCATTCCCCTCACGCGCTTCTTCCCTGACTGCTACTGCTAGTCCAGAGATAAGAAATTAGGCTACCGTACATACAGAAAGAAGAACTTTCGTGCGCTCTCCTTGAGAAAGGAAATTATTCAGGCCTATCGGTTCGGTTAAGGAATTAGGTGCCCCTGTCGTCTTTCTTTCAGGTTAGGCGGATGCCCTGTAAGAGGTTGGTTCTACTGTGGTGTCTTGCTTAAGAAAAGAAGTCCCGGTAAAATATATCCATTATGAATTATATACACCCGGATCTTACCTTTCGATTCGAAAAGGGAGCTACCTCGCAGGCAGTACCTTACCCGCTAGCTTTGTTAGAGAAAAGAAAAGTATCCCCCAGCCATAGGCTCAGAAAAGAGATTCCCTATCCTCTGGGAAAAATCACAAATTTCACCCTTTCAGGGCTGACATCACCAAATTTTCTGATGATGCAGACAATCCAGCCCCAGTAACAAGCTGCTTGACAAGGAAAAAAGAGAAAATTCAAGTAAAGAACTCTCTTTTAGGGGTTAGTCAACAAAGGGGGGTTAGTGCACATGACTCAGGACATGATCTTCATGTGCATTACGTAGTTCATGTCCTGATGTCATTAGGGAGCGCCGAAATTCATGTCATGTACATGAAGATACATGACTCAAGAGTTCATGTCTCAAGAGTAACGGGCGGAAAGTGTTTTCCGCCCGATTTTGAGAATCATCTACATGACTCTCGCGCGGGCTCTCTCTCGGCGAGCGAGGCTGTCTCTCGGGGCTCTCTCTGCTGCACACACTCTTTGCCATTTCATTCCCACATCCCTCTCTCGTTCCACAGCCCTCTCTCGATGTTGCCGCAGGCCGGCCGTCGTCGTTGCCTACTAGCCCGTCCCTATCGCCATCGTCGTTGCCCTTTGGCTCGCAGCTGAGGAAGACGACGATGGTTTAATTTTTCCTAAGTTAGGAAAAATAAACTATCTTCATAAAAATTATTAATTTATAATTTTTATTTATAAAATAATTATTTTTATTTATTTAATATATTTATTTTACAATTACTATATTAAAATTGTGATTTAATAGTCATAATTAAAATATTGTTAAAATAAATATTTGATAAATTATTTTTGGCATAATTATCCGATTGCTATAGTTAATTAAACCAATAGTTTTAAATTTTGTGATAATATATTATTAATTAATAATACATAAAATATATTATGTACAAATATATAGTGTGTTAAAGTTATGATTAGATCAATTTTTTCTCTTAAATTATTCATTTTTAGGTTAAAGTATATCATATGTTATTAATAAATTAATAACTCAACGTATTACTTTCGTTTTTGTTATTTATAATGTTATTTATTTATTATTTGTAATTAATCATGTAGGTATTTCATTGGCTCATGTAATTACCATATTAATGTACAATAAAATATCTAATTCAATTAATAAATATATTAGTATATTTAATTATACATTAAATAACTTATTCGTGTAGTAATAATGGTTGTTTTACCTAATTTGGGGTTTAAGGATTATGTTGTAATTAAGTGCACTGTAAAGGTGTAGAGATTCTCTTGTTTTTTATGTTTTTCTCATGTTGGGGCACTAACACTGGAAACTGTTTTCCAGTGCACATGAAGTCGTCAACACTAACACCAAGTGCGAAGATGATCTTCATGTACATGACTGACATGATCTTCATGTTGGACATGAACTTGATCTTCAAGAATCCATTTGGGGCACTAACCCCCCCAAGATGGAAATTTGGAGTTCATCTTCATCTCCTGATTCAAATTCATTTCATTCATCTATATGAACTTCATCTTCAAACTTGGTGTTAGTGTAGATGACTTCATGTGCATTGGAAAACAGTTTCCAGTGTTAGTGTCCAAACATGAGAAAATATAAAAAACAAGAGAATCCCTAAACCCTAACAATACCTTAATTAAAATATAATCCTTAAACCCCAAATTAGGTAAAACATGCATTATTACTACACGAATAAGTAATTTAATGTATAATTAAAATATATTAATATACTCATTAATTGAATTAGATATTATATTATTTAATGATTGCATTTTATTGTGCATTAATACAGTAATTATCTGAGCCAATGAAATACGCACATGGCTGATGGACCCTACTAATGGTTCTGGCTGAACCCTCTACTGTAGACATGAAATCCATCAAAATAACTCTAGCAAGAGATGAATCCTATGGCAAAATCAAAAACAGTTTCTAAGGGCTTTGAAATTCACCATTGATCATTTTGTTCCTAAAAAAAATGGCGATTCTAGCTAGAGCATGAAAAGGGTGAATCTCAATAACTGGTTTAGATGAAGAAACATCTACACAGACACACATGGGTTCAGAGGACCTCTTCCTTCACATCAGCAAGAGAACCTTGGTACAGAAAGTAGATACATTGCAAGTGTTTTGTATAAAAATTATCTTACAATGCTTTAAATGGTGGATTTGGCAAAGTATTCCCACAAACACATGGGTTCAGCAACATCTTCTTTTCTTTTTTTAACATTTCAAACAAGATCTCGTAGGGAAAGGAGATACAGGATGTGGGGAGAAGGTAATAAATTTCAAATGGTCGACAAATTACTATGTAGTAACTGTCCTTCTGCAGCATGACAGCCTTGGTGAGGCCTAAAAATTAGTATTTCTTCTTTCTTTTCCTATTTTCCTCAGCTTTTGATGTCTCTGCAGATGTTTGACTGTACAAATGATGGTTTCAATAACAATTGATGAAATCGTCTCTAGTCATAGTTGTGAGAGCCAGCATTGCAGCACCCACTGCAGGCTCCAGCTGCAAAAGAAAAAATTGGAAAACAAGAGATAATTCTGGCAATCCAAAATCACTGCTGATAAAGAAATTGCACTGTGCTAATTCACTGCCAAAAAAGGAATAGTTCTGCGACTTAAGTTTATAAAAGGCTTATATGAGTCTTTGCTCAGAGAAATTTTTAGAAGCAGCATTGAAGATATGAAAAAAAAACTATAAATCAACTTTAGTGCTGTCCAGTGACTGAAAAAGTAACATAAATTTGCTGATTCTTGACTAATGAGGGATATACCCTAAAAATACCATAAACCCTATACCAAGCTTTAAACCCTAAATACACTAAACCCTAACCCTAATCCCAAAATTAAACCCTATAAAGACGACCAAACCCTGAATATAATCTAAATCCGAGATGGTCCTCATGGAAAAAACTTTATCAAATAACCTTTACCCGTCACGGAAACACAAACGACAAAAAATAGAATACCATGTGGTGGATATGTATAACACCCGAATCTCCTCACCACATGGCAAAAACATTCCATAACACTTAAAAAAATTTTCAACAACATTCTAAAACATTTCAAAATTAATTAAACTATTTTCACAATTGCAGATGCACTAAACAATGCAAAAACACACACATTGGGTCCAAATTCATCGAACACCCCTCGTAGAGCCTCATATGACTTCGCAGTTGTTCTTCTTCTTTTCTCCATTTTCGTGTTGTTCTTCTTCTTTTCTCCATTTTCGTGGTTCCCTTCATCTTTCTCGAATGTCCGTCTTCAAGAAGACTTCTTATGGTTCTCATTGTTCCCGTTTCTATCCATTGATGTTGCGGCATTATAATTGGATTTTCTCTCAAAATCTGTTAGCTTCTCTGCGGTGGCTAAAGTGGTTGCAAGCGTCTTGTTCATCTCAAAAAGAACATAACCAATCTTCATTGGTCATGTTAGAAATGCTTAACATTAAAAAAGTAAAGGACTAAATATACTCATGAATCCTCCTTTTTTGCTTCAATGTGCGCTATTATTTTCTAGCAAGGTAATCGACATCTTCGAGAAAGAAATGGTGCTTCAAATCACACTTGAAATCTTCCCAAGTGTCAACTGAGTTTTCACCATTCTCGGCATCACCAACCCTTCTTCTCCACCACAAAGATAGCATCATCAATGAGAAACATAGATACAGTACTAGCCCTTGCTTTCTCATTTGTGAGATTTGATGCTTTGAAGTACTGCTCGACTTGCCATAAGAAGTTCTCGATCGCCTTTGGATCTCGTACTCCCTCGTACGATTTAGGCTCTGAAATCTTGATCTTTTTGTGCGTAGGAACCCTTTCCCCATTCAAAATGGCTCGTTCGAGAATCACAATTCTCATCCGCATCTCTTCCAACTCTGTTCTCATCTCGTCAAGATCATTGCGAGTATCTGCCTTTAGAAGTATAATGGCAACATGCATATTGCCCTTGAACCGCTTTAAGGTTACATTCTTGAACCTCCTCCACTTCTTGAATCTTCTCCTCCCAACTTGAGCATTGACACTCCACCACTCGAGCCTAGATTAAAAGAAGTTAAATGAGATTTGGTTTCAAAGACTTTCTTCTTACCTTTGTTTAGAACAATTTCCGTTGTCTGTCCCGAGGAAAGCATGACTTGAACGTTTTTGCTCTGATACCAACTGTCATGCAGCTAGATTGAGCAAGAAAAAACTCCTAACCCTCAGCTTGTGACCTAACTTATTTTGGATGAAAAGTAGGCTAGTTAGCCTCTCTTTGAAGAAGAATTTAAGCCATAAATGAAGAGAAATGACCTTTCACAAAAATGGGGAACTCTAAGTACGAATTTGAAGATGCTTACAAGTGATTTGCAAGGCAAATTTAAAATTTATTCAAATTCAAATAAGGCATTATCTCACATGCCTAAAATCCCTCAAAAATCCTATCCAAAGTTGTCTGGAAAGGCCCCCAACTTCAAATTTCAAAATTTGAACCCATGAGCCAGCCATCTGGATAGGCCTGTGCGCATGGGCCACCCTAGGCTGCGTGCCTGCATATCACCCATGCAAGTTTTCATGCTCCTTGAGTCCAAAGCATTCACAAAACAGAGTACAAATTCAGCCCATGTCAGTTCACCTTTGTCCTTTTAATGGCTGCCCCTCCAGATAAAAACTGGTATGACCAACTTTCTGTTCCTCTCTTATGCCAAACTGTTGGTTCCTCGTAATCCACATATTTTGGACAGTCCAGCCTCATCATTCTTGTGCTAAAACCCATACGAGAAGAACTTCCAAGCTAATCTACCCCCGAAGTAGGCCATGTGCCTTTGTCATTGTGCATCACCTTCTCTTTAAGTATTTTATGCAACACTTCAAAATTTTTTTTTGATATTGTGAGACAATAAATCAATTTTTGCATGGACAGACTTGAATTCCACATCAAATCCATCATAATTTAAACTGCCTCATCTGTTACATCTAACAACTTGTATAGATATAGAGAGATTGAATCGATCAGCTGATTGGTGTATTTAGAAGTTTGCTCATTTGCACGCAGTGGAGTGCATGGATCTGAAACCGGTTTTTCTGGTTCTCTTCGGGTTTTGGCTGAAACCCTTTCGTTCTCCCCGCGTGCGAGTGATCTAGGATTTCCCTCAGAAACCTGTTTATCTGGTGAGAATGGGGTTTCTGTGCAGAAATCAGGGTTGAGACCGGATTGCTTGGTCACTTCTGCTTCTCTTCTTAACGGCGCCTTTGATGAACCAAACAGAGAAAAAAAAAAACTTTGAATAAAAACAATATTCAGAACTTCAATACCATGGAATTCCAGGCCTGTGTTTTCCTCCCACAACCAAGGAACGTTGCTTGGATACCTGTAGATACGGTTATTAATATTTTGATGAGATTGATGGAGAGATGTGAGCGAATGACAACGGCAGATGCCATGGAGATATGTGAGCGAATGACAACGGCAGATGAAAAACAAGGGGATAACTTTGCTTTTCGAGAGAGCCACTCTCTCCTTTTTCTAATAAGCAGATTTTGGGGAACAAGTTCTGGCCCGTGTGGTTGTGCATGCTCCATTCTATTATCAAAAAGAAATTGCAGTTTAGACTCCCATTACACTGAAATTGAAATATCTCCTACATCCCATAATTATGAAATGGCTTAAAGACATGATAAAAACAAGAGTAGCAAAATACACATATCAAATCCTAAGTTGTATTAAGAATTCACATGGATCTGCACTTACCTCATGATTCTGAATTGTCGGTCATTGCAGGATCATGAAATGCATCGAGGAAGACCACTGTATTTGAGTGAAGAACGCTATGCAGCCCTTACCTACATGGTGTGTAATTTTTTTCTCTCCTGTCGCTATTTCTTCTATTGGTTATTTGTCAAAGCGGATGTCCTTTGAGAGGACTGCACCTTTTCTTTTTTGGTATTAACTGGGTAGGTTCTGAAACTTCCTTATATGACAGGTTGCTTCCCATGGTCTGGATCGGAGTTCAGAGGTCCTGCGCCAGACAACATTCGATACAATGTTCACTGCATAATTTCTAATTTATTGTGAAGTACTTGTTTGAAAAGGTTTCAAGGCCATGGACACTCAAACTTGAACTACTTGATCTTCAATGCACTAAAGCTTGATTTATTCTAATCTGAAGACTTCAAGTGTATTTTTAGAATCATCGATCTGTCAAATGCAGAGATGAGCTGTGAATGTCTCTGTGGTTATGGGCCTGTGTAAGTATACAGTGAAGAAGAACCCTTTTAAGTGGCATCTGCTGTCAGATCAAGCCAACATCAGGTCTTATTTCATTTCATTTCATTTCTTGTTGTTTAGGTTCTTAGGTTAGTATTCACTTCCTTTTAAAATGCACGTTAACTCCGTATACTCGAGCAGGTTTTAATTCTTGTCTCTGTGCACAGGTGACTGGAAGTTATGTACATGATAGACATTGGGTCCTAGTTTCTGTTCAGTTTTAATTCATTTCCTGGTTGTACAGCCCCTTCCTGGTAAAACTCCATCTCGAATCCAAAGTGGTAATGCTGGTCAATTTTTTGACTGTTCCATATAATCTTCAAACTCATGCCGATTGCAGGTAGACGAGGTATTGTTTTTATATTAAATGTTGCAAGGAGTGCATTTAGGACAGTCGGTGTAGAGATCCTTTGAACATGCTGCTGGTTTTTTTGTTGTATATTTGTGTTCTAGAACAGGTATGAGTGGTAAATGATAGCAAATGAATGTACAGGTTTCAAAGACCACCATCGGGATAGTGGGACAAGTATACTATGAATATGCCTGTTAATAGTCATTTTGCCTCAAACCGTGCTACCCTGCTAACCATTTATGAATGATTTAATGGCCTTTGTACCCTGAGATATTAGATTTCAAATTAATATGTATAACTTCCATTAGTATCTACCTGCATACATTTACGGCTAAATTGGCGAATAAACGCTAACATCGAGACAAAAAAGAGAATTGTTTATATTACAGAAAAATATATCTTTTTTTTTTTCAGTATGAGAGCGCGGCAGCCATTACGCAAGTTCAATCGTCTTATAGCTGCTGCCTAGCAACAAGGGTCTCCGTTGTCAATAAGGAGGCAAGGAGGAGAGTACCCACTTGCCTAAAGGTACAAGGGACGCTCCCCCTCCAGCTCATGATAAGAAAGCTCTTTTACATTTTGCAGGTAAGTAGTTACATTAGTCGTGGGAGATAGATCAAAGGTAGGAGTGGGCATTGGATTGGGTTTTATGGAGAACGTGACCTGACCCAACCTAACCTGTAAAACTTGGGTTTGGGTTTCTAATTTCTTTCCGCTGGCCAAGGATGGGATGTCAAAAAACCCGTTAGATTTTGGGTTGGGATAGGTTTTCCCAAAACTAACAAGAACCCGATCTGAACCCGGCCCACAAATGTGACAAATATATAAAATGGGGTTGAGATGGGTCGGGTTTATTAGAACAGGGCAGGGATAGGTTTGGGTTTTAGCCAAGTTTACGGGAATGGGGTGGAGATGGGTTATAAGGTGTTGACGAAAATAATGATAATATATGTAATCAAGTGAGAGATTGGCACAGTGATGTAATTATGTGTAAAGTCTTTCTTTTCTTTCATGTATTAGGATTTATACCCTCATATTTATAAATAAGGAACAAGGAGAAGGGCTCATTAGGTCGTGCTCCTCTCTCTCTTTATCATGCTATAGTAATCTATGACAGTAGATTGTTTATCATAGAGACCTAAAGATTCTCTAGTAGGGCCCAACATGACTTCTTCTGCTACTTAGTATTATCCGGGTTTTGACTCTATTCTTGCCGGCTTACCACTACGTGGGCTAAATCATCATGCAACCTCGCAGTTTTGAGAGGTCCCCAAGCCGTACATGTCAATCGATGCGGCTCAATGGCTGCTTTAGCAGGGTAGAGCACAACTTCATTTTGTTTTCTACCTCGGAGCGTAGCCAAATAACAATAAGTACCTGGCTTCGGTCCTATTTGGCACTATTTCGATATTATTTAAGTGACTATTCTAAACAATTATTGTTAAGATTACAACATGAGGATAACATAAATAATACACTATGGAGATCAAATATATTTATATGTAGAATTTAAACATAAACAAATACTGTAAAGAATCTAATATTACAATCATGCGGAAAATGAAAATGTTGTTCATAACAAAACAAAAATATAAAAACTAATTACATTACCCCCGAAGTTATAGACCATGTTACCAGTTGGTTCCCTTCTTTACTACTCAACCATTACGGCTGTTTTGCACATACCGTGCTTTCGTCGAAAATTATGCTGCTGTCGGAAATCGCCTTGCTTCGTCGGTCTTCAACTTGCTTAAGGATTTTCGGGTTTGTCTACGAATGCCTTGAACTTCTTTTGGGCTTCAATTTTATAGCTAGGGGTGGAAAAATTCTTTCCCCTCTTGCCCTTGAACTAATGATTTTTGTTAAAAGACAAAGGGTAACTTTCGTCTTTATTTGCTTCCATCTTTACCCTTGCTTTGTCACCTTTCGGCACCGAAAGAGTGGGTAGATGAGTCTTTTTAACTTCTAACGTCATTGTGATGACGTAAGAGAATCATTATTGTCGCCATTCTGCTGACATAGTTGCCGACACCTTGAAATGAATACCTTCATTTTGCATGCTATCTTCTGATGGCTTCTTTGTGCATAGTTGACATTTGTGCAGTTTGTCGAAAGTGAGCTGGGCCATGCCACAAAAGCTTTCTTTCGTATTTTTACTTGCAGGGATTTTTCCAGTGAGTATTTTCGCTAGCGTTTCATTTCTAAACATTTGCTAGAGATTCTTTGAAGCTTTTTGAGACAACAGTCAGTGGCACAGATGTCTTGTATACATAATATTTCTTCTTTTGTACCGGTATTTGGAGGTACTGGATGATATTTTTTATTTCCATTATCCTTCTGTTTTTCTAGGCCTCTTCAAAATATGGTCGTGATTTTGATTTAAGCTTTGGATCCAAATCCGATAGATTTCCATCTTTGTCAAGAATTTCAAGTGTTATAACCGAAATACTTGGTATAATCTTGTTATTCTCTATAATTTATGCTTTGGATGAGACAAATCTCAATCTTATAGCTTTAGCCTTAGTAGCAAAGTAGAAACTCTTGCATGCTTCGGTTAATTCTTTTGGCAATCTTTCAAGTACAAATAAATCAGTTGTTTGTATAAAGATTTGTCCAATTAGTCCGTATGTGTATAACATACTGACTTATTTATTGTCCAATTCCAGATGTATCACCAATTGGTTCCAGTGTTCGCTAGAGTCCATGGTCATGAAGGGAGTATGAATCCCCATGCCAATTTTTTCATTCCAGTTTTGGAACTGAGTCTTATGGCAAATGAACTCTTTGGAACTATCACTGACCATATTTTGAGGGCGTAGTGAAGGTTCTTCCGACATAATGACCGTGAGTTTTAGAGGTTTGATTTTCTTAAGAAAATCGTACTCATTAAACTCAATTTTATCCGTTTTTCCTAGGCTTTTCAACCTAGTGAATTTGGATGGGATAACTAACCTTGCGTTGAAAGAAATATCTTTCTTTGGCTTATCCGTCTCCATGGGTACTGGAGTCGTTATGGCTTCTTTTCCAACTCGAGACTAGTAGGTAGAAGTCCCTAATTTCTCTGTCTTGCTAGAAGACTAGAGTTATGGTTTCCTTATTATGCTAAGCATAATCGGTAGAAATCCTGATTCGACCTGTATTCATCTGAAACTACAATCATCCATCTGCATTTCTGCTGACGTTGTTGCTTCCTTTTCCTTCAAGGGGGATCCTGTAGAAGTCCTGGAAGAGCTTAGCAAATCACACCTTTTCTTGAGTTTTTTTAAATCTTCGGTTAGTTCTTTAACCTTGAGTTGTAAGTCCTCGTTGTTTAGCCCATAGCCGGCACAATTCTCTGATTGTTCTCCTCGTTCAGAAAGAACTAAGTGCTTGTCAAAAAGAGCCTATAACGTTGAGAGCAATACCGTAAGAGTGGCTATTGCTGTTGCAAGATTCGTCAATGTGTTGCTGAGGGGATCCATCTTCTTTACTTGTCTATAACACAAGAATTTTTTTGAGTAAGAGTATCAGGTAAATAATTTTTGTCTCCTTTAATGTGTTCAACAGTAAAAGAGAATTGAAAGAACCACTGCTGCCAGCGGAGTAATCTACCCGACAAAGTGAATCTTCTAAATTTCTTGTCACGAAACCGACAAAATTCTTATAGTCAGTTCTAACTAGAAATTCTTTGGGGGCAAGATAAATATAAAATTTCTTTATCCCATTTTTTACCGCTAAAATTTCCTTTCCATATGAATGATAATTTATTTTAGTAGATGTAAATGGTCCTGAGGTATATTTACATATTCTTTTAGAATCATTGGTTTTACATTTTAGTACCGCTGTCCATGTATGATCTGAGGCATCGGTTTCTAAAATTAGTTTTGCATCTGGATCAGGTAGAGTTAACACAGGGAGATGCATTATCATTTGTTTGATGTTGACGACTCTAGACCTATCATCGGGACTCCATTCCCATTCCCATCTGACATCTTTCTTTAACTTCTATTGAAAGGGTTTTCTAATTTCTGCTAAATTCTTTATGAATTGTTCAACATATGTTAGACATCCTAAAAAAAGTTGAAGTTGTTTTACGTCTTCTAATTCATTCGGGAAAGCTGCTAGTTTTTCCAGAATATGGTTTTGGAGAATGATTTCTCCTTTAGAGATGTTTAAACCTAAGAAATCTATCTTAGTCTTAAACAATTCTGATTTCTTTTTGCTAGTTGTTGAGGACTCAATAGCTCACCGAGTCACCCAAAGGAGGCGGCAATGACTCACTGAGTTAATTACTTTTAATTTCATATTTTATATTATTTTTAAGTATAGTTTTTTTATTAAGTACGTAAGGATCTAGGTCGGAGGGGTAGAATTGTCAAATTTAAGCCCTAAACTCTAATGACGTCAAACCCTTTTTAGAGGTAAAAGATTAGAAGAAAGGCAAACATTGAATTAGGTTAAACAAGGTTTGGAGTTCTCCTTGACAAACTCTAGGGTTTTGGAGGTCTCCTTGACGAGCTCCAGGTATAGTCTCTCTCTTGATTTTGGGTTTGTTCTTTCCCTTTTGAATTCTGTGTTGCATTGATCTCACCAAAGCCAAGGGGGAAGGTTTGTTTCCTGTTTTCGAGTTCAATTAGAGGCTATAGCCTCCCCTACTTCCTCAGAAAAAAGTTGAGGGCTTCTCTCCCTCATTCCAAGCAAGGGTAGGGGTTCTCCAGCCCCAAACCGAGAGCAAGCTCTAAGAGAGGTGTGTCAGCCTCTAATCTAGCAAGGAGCAGGATTAGGGATACCTAATCTTACAACTGTGCGTAGCAACACTTAGCCAAGAGGGTCCTAACACCTCTCAGAAGTGAACAACCAAGGGTCCAACCCTTCCTGGCCGAGAGAACAATTAAGCTGGATAGAAAACAGATTTCTTTTTATCTTTACTGAGAGCAACAACTCTTTTACAGTGCTGGATTCACAAATCCCACGCCGAGTTACTCAATCCATGGCTAGGAACCATAACAACGTTGTATCAGAGCAGGGTAACACGGTGGAGAACAACATTAGTGAGTTAAAAGAAGTGGTGATCAGAGGGCAGCAAGCGCAGGCAGAGACTGACAAAAAAATTGTTGTAATCATGGAGCAGTTGGTACAACTCCCGAACATGAATCTCTAGATCAATAGACTTTCTGGGATGATGGGAAATATGACGGCTGGAAGGAACTCAACCCTGGAACAAAGAGGAGAGGACAACTCACACAATAGAGGGGGAGATCAGTTCGCAAGGCGCACTGCCTTTCCTGTCCAGATGGGAAATTTCAACCAAGGTGGAGGCACCGTACCAAGGTATACAAAACTTGATTTCCCTACTTTTAATGGGTTAGATGACCCCTTGATTTGGTTACATAAGTGTGAAATTTTTTTACCCATCAAAGGACATTAGAAATTGATAAGGTGGGACTGGCTGCCTTCCACATGCTCGATGAAGCACAACTCTGGTTTCATAAAGTAGAGTTGGATAGATTGGTGTTGGATTGAGAAGAGTTTAAGGAATTATGCACTATACGGTTCAGTCTTCCAGCCCCTAGTAACCCCTTGGAGGATTTGGTGTTGTTAACTGGCCCAGTGGAACTATATAGAAAACAATCCCAAGAAAAATTGGCACGTGCCAGTCGGATGGT
Organism: Aristolochia californica; assembly: GCF_029961685.1. NCBI lineage: Eukaryota > Viridiplantae > Streptophyta > Magnoliopsida > Piperales > Aristolochiaceae > Aristolochia > Aristolochia californica. Next base: position 11,450,439 of record NW_027182214.1, read on the forward strand.
TCGCGTAGACCAGCAGGTCAATTTATTTACGACATGCCTTAATGAGTCATTAAGGTTAGAGGTGGACCTCCACGCACCTATTGACTTAGCTCGAACAATGAATTTAGCTCGTGCACGGGAAACTCGACAAAAAGTTCAAAACAAGATGTCAGCTTGGCAAGGGGACCAGAACACTTCCAATAGTTGGCAAGGGAACCAGAACACTTCCAATAGTTGGCAAGGGAGGGGCAACACTAATCCTCAGATAACTTTTCCAGCATGGCAACAGGTCAAAAATCATCCCAGTACTACTCCTGTAGCCGATACACGGCCGAACAACCTGCCCACCCAGTATATTCAAAAATTAACTAGTTTGGATATGGTTGACCGCAGGGCAAAGAACTTATGTTACAAATGTGATGAACCATACAGGGCAGACCATCAGTGTAAAAGGTTGTTCTGGTTAGAGGTCGATGAAATCACAAAATTACAACAGATTGATGATCATTACTATCTTAAAAATTTGCTGGAGCAGCGACTCACGACTTCTCCTCAACAACATTGGATCAGTAAATTGATGGGATTCGACTTTACAGTGGAATACCGTGGTGGTCAGTTAAACAAGGCGGCCGATGCCTTGTCACGATGTTTGGAGACTCCACCGCTTCTCTATGCTATCAGCCAACCTCGTTTTATTCTATTAGACTTGGTCAAGGAGGAAAATGCCAGCAATCCAGTTCTTCTTGATATGCACAAGCAAATTACAGTGGGGGCATTGGACTCTAGATGGGCCATTGGGGATTATCTTACTTATTACAAATTGCGATTATATGTCCTACACACTTCGGATTTGGTTTCAGCCATCATCTCTGCATACCATGACAACACTCATGAAGGCATCCGGAAAACATTGCATCGCATTCAAGCGGATTTCAATTGGCAGGTTATGAAGACCCCCACTGTAGCATATGTAACATCCTGTCCGGTGTGTCACGCAACAAGGCTGAACACTTAAGTCCCGTGGGTCTTCTGCAGCCTTTGGCACTTCCTACACAAGTGTGGGCCGATATTTCTATGGATTTTGTCGAAGGTCTTCCACAATCTTTTGGCAAATCGATATTATTTGTGGTGGTGGATCGGTTCTCCAAGTATGCTCACTTTATTCCCATGACACACCCATATACAGCGTCCAGAGTGGCACGAATATTTCTCCAGTATATTGTTCGTTTACATGGTATTCCCGAATCGATTGTCAGTCATCATGATGCGGTCTTTACCAACACTTTTTGGCGTGAATTGTTTTGTCTATGTGGCACCAAGTTGAAATTTTCATCATCCTATCATCCTCAAACAGATGGCCAAACAGAGGTTGTTAACCGTTGTTGGAAGATAACCTCAAGCCCACACGACCAAGGAAGACCCACATATCTAAGATTATTATAAGATGGGCCACACGACCAAGGAAGACCCACAAGATGGGCCCAAGCCTATAAGAAGTAGGACCCACAATAATTACCATGAGTTGACATCCTTATCACATAAGTTAGAAGATCAAGAAGGACTCACAAAAGTATCTTATCTTATGGTCACGTCAAAGAAGAGTTTTAGTTTGAGTTATGTTTGTCTTTTATCTATATTGAGTTATTTAATTATGTTAGGACTTATCTTTAAGTGTTAGAGTTTGGGTGTAATTGGGACAAAGGTAGTTTTATTATAATTGGACTCTACTACCTTCCTCTATTATAAATAGAGGTTCATGTACTCTGATTACAACAAGTTATTGATGTCAATGAAGTATTTTACTTTTCCATAAATTCAACATGGTATTAGGGCAGGTTTTGTGAGTTGACTTGGTCAACTCACGGAGGTAATGTGATCCTTTTTTCTAAACCCTAAACCCTAAGTCTAGGTTTGTAGTTATTTTTCAGTCCTTATATGTTTTTCTTTAAGTTTTTTACCTTTATACGGTGTTTTTAATATTGAAAAATATATATTGACGGAAATATATTTGAGTGTACTTTCCAAAGAAGAATGATTTGTTCCAATCGGAGTTATATACAAAGAGATAACAATATTTGAATGAGAGAAGGTCAGACAGCCAAAAGTTCGAGGGAGGAATCGTCAGATTCCTAGGTATTTTTTGCTATCAAGAACTAGACTTTTATGAAGAAATATATATAAAAAAAAATATCTGTATGTCTATTCTTTTACCTATTCAACCAATATTTTATCTGAGTTATCTACAAAGATAAATCGATATTTGAAGCAGCAAAGATCAGATTGAAAAAGAGTTTCGAGCGGCAGCAGAAAGCTTCAAATTCTGAGGTATTTTATGCTATCAAGAAAGAGACTTTATATGGAGAATTATATATCAAAATAAAGATATGTAAGTCTATTTTCTTACATATTCAACTAATTCTTGGTATGATTTTTTTATTAGGAGATTGATCTTGGAAGAGTCAATGGTCATTCTGGAAAAATAGGAGAAACAGTACTTAGTTCGGCCAGATGACAGAGACCGAAACCTATCAGATTATTTATCTTCTGATAATTATATTTCATGAAGATATTTTATACTTGGATGAAAGGTATTTAAGTCTAGTTTCAGATGAAGAAAATTTCATGTCAATCTAATCTATATGTAAAGATATATTTGCATTGGAAGAATCAAAGGTCATGCTGGTATTCTGTTACATTGAAAATCCGAATTTATGCCGATTGTTTTGTGTCACTTTTTGAGTTGATATATCAGGAAAATATCTCACTTCCCCCTAGTTTGAGGGCTTATTTATACATCTCTGTTATTTGGGCATATTGCTACATCTATGATATTTGGTTCAAGCTGGGATCACTGCCATTACCTCCCAGCTTGAGGGGGAGAAGTAGAAGAAGTACAAGAAAGAGGTATTTTATTTCATATGTTGTGAATAAGTTTATGTGACCAAAATATTCAAGAAAGGGGGATAAAAAATGATGAAGCTTGTGCATCTAAGAAAAAATATTTATATCGGATTATGATTATTTCATGGGTCCTTCAACAAGTTTTATTATTTTGGTTCATGTTATATGTGTTGGAAGATGGTCGTGTTATATTCAACGTCAGCTATTATGTCTCTTTGGGGACATTATTATTGAAGAAGAGGTGGCCTCATGTCATCATTTATTTTACCCCATCAAAAAGATCAAAATTATTTGTGGTTGGGAGTCCATGACGGAGGAACTTCATCCCCGTCAAAAAGATCAAAATTATTTGTGGTTGGAAGTCCATGACGGAGGAACTTCATCCTCATCACAAAGATCAAAATTATTTGTGGTTGGAAGTCCTTGACGGAGGAACTTATTATTACATCTATGTTATTCCCCCCTGTAATGGCTATTATGTCTCCTACCACTTGAGAGTCGTTGTCCTGTGGAGGGACATGGTGATGGACACTTCAGAGCAATGCCGATAGACACACTTTCGATAGATGATGGAGTGTGCCCTACATCCAGCATTAGGACTGGAATATGGAGCAATGGCTTACCGGCTAGTAGTGATTTTTACTGTCATTATATTATGTTGCAGGGCCTCAATGAAGGACGCAACAACGTGAGGGGGAGTATTGGAAGATGAAGGCATATTGGAAGATGTGCCATTTTATACAAAAATATTCTATACATCATTTGCAGCAAGCTGGGAGTTCATGTTGTTTTCTCACCCCTAGCTTGAGGGGGAGTGTTGGAAGATAAGCTGAAGCCCACACGACCAAGGAAGACCCACATATCTAAGATTATTATAAGATGGGCCACACGACCAAGGAAGGCCCACAAGATGGGCCCAAGCCTATAAGAAGTAGGACCCACAATGATTACCATGAGCTGGCATCCTTATCACATAAGTTGGAAGGTCAAGAAGGACTCACAAAAGTATCTTATCTTATGGTCACGTCAAAGAAGAGTTTTAGTTTGAGTTATGTTTGTCTTTTATCTATATTGAGTTATTTAATTATGTTAGGACTTATCTTTAAGTGTTAGAGTTTGGATGTAATTGGGACAAGAGTAGTTTTATTGTAATTAGACTCTACTACCTTCCTCTATTTTAAATAGAGGTTCATGTATTCTGATTACAACAAGTTATTGATGTCAATGAAGTATTTCACTTTTCCATAAATTCAATAATTGCACTGTGGAAATGTATCTCCGATGTCTAGTGGGCGATCATCCTAAAAATTGGGTTCAATGGTTACCGTGGGCTGAATATTGTTACAACACTTCCTTCCACACCGCATTATAGTCTACTCCCTTCAGCGTTCTATATGGCTGAGATCCTCCATGGCTTCTCTTGTATACCCAAGGCTCCACCCGAGTGGACTCTATTGATCAAGCACTCATTGAATGGGACCAGGTGCTACAGAATATGTTGGCTCGCCTCCTCAAAGCACAAGTTCGTATGCAGGACTTCTATGACAAGGGACACCGAGATATCACATACAAGGAAGGAGACTATGTCTGGTTACGACTCCAACCGGTTACGACTCCAACCGCCAACACTCACTAGTTGGCCAACACCGTCATAAACTTTATCCAAAGTACTTTGGACCTTTCTCTATTATTTGACGCGTCAGGCCAGTCGCCTATCAATTGTAACTTCTTGTAATGGCTAAAGTTCATGATGTGTTCCATGACTCCTTACTTAAACCCTTTCAGGGTCCACCTCCTTCGACAATCCCGTCACTTCCTCTAGTGGACAATGGACGGGTTATTCTTACTCCATCTACGGTATTGCGTGCCTATTGTATTAATGACCAGAGGAAGATTCTAGTCCAATGGAAGGACACCCAACAAGAGGCTGCTACATGGGAACAACTGGCCAACTTCAAACAGGTCTACCCAACTTACGAGCTTGAGGACAAGCTCTTTCTCCATGGGGAGGGGGCAGATGTTGAGGACTCAATAGCTCACCGAGTCACCCAATGGAGGCAGCAATGACTCACTGAGTTAATTACTTTTAATTTCATATTTTATATTTCTTTTAAGTATAGTTTTTCATTAAGTATGTAAGGACCCAGGTTGCAAGGGCAGAATTGTTAAATTTAAGCCCTAAACTCTAATGACGTCAAACCCTATATAGAGGGTAGAGGAATAGAAGAAAAGCAAGCATTGGATTAGGTTAAACAAGGTTTGGAGTTCTCCTTGATGAGCTCTAGGGTTTGGGAGGTCTCCTTGACGAGCTCTAGGTATAGCCTCTCTCTTGATTTTGGGTTTGTTCTTTCCCTTTTGAATTATGTGTTGCATTGATCTTATCGAAGCCAAGGGAGAAGGTGTGTTCCCTATTTCCGAGTTCAATTAGAGGCTATAGCCTCCCCTTTGTCGACAACAGCAAGTTGAGGGCTTCTCTCCCTCATTCTGAGCAAGGGTAGGGGCTCTCCAGCCCCAAACCGAGAGCAACCTCTAAGAGAGGCGTGTTAGCCTCTAATCCAGCAAGGAGCAGGATTAGGGATACCTAATCTCACAACCGTGAGTAGCAACACTTAGCCAAGAGGGTCCTAACCCCTCTCAGCAGTGAACAGCCAAGGGTCCAACTCTTCTTGGCTGAGAGAAGCAAAGGTTTCTCAACCCTTACCGAGAACAACAACTAAGTTGTAAAGAAAAGAGACTTCTTTTCATCTTTACCAAGAGCACCGGCTCTATTACAGTGCTGGATTCACAAATCCCATAGTGAATTACTCGATCCATGGCTAGGGACCATAACATGAGTGTTGTCCTAGCAGTTTTTAAGGCATTTAATACCTTAAGTAGTTGTTCTTTATGTTGGTTTTTGTTGTCTGAGAAAACCAAGATATTGTCAACATAAACTAAACAGAATTTGAAAATTGGTTTGAGAATATCATCCATTTTTCTTTGAAAGATATTTGGAGCTTGTTTTAACCCAAAGTGCATGACAAGCCACTCATAGTGTCCAGAAGGACAACTGAATGCAGTAAGGGGAATAGCTCATTCTGTTAGACAAATTTGCCAAAACCCTTACTTGTAGTCAAACTTGGAAAACCACTGTTTTCCCCGTATTGTGGCTATTAACCTTTCTTTATTAGGAAGATAATAGCCATCCACTTTTGTGGCTTCATTAACCTTTTTATAGTTAATGACCATTTTTTCTTTTCCACATTTTATCTCTGCATGATTCCAAACGAGGAAAGCAGGAGATGTGTGTGGAGTTAAACCTTGGGTTAGCCAGTCATTTATCTGAGTTGAGAATTCTTCAACATAATATGGAGTGTAAACCATAGGTTTTTCTCGAACCTATTTTTCAGGATCAAGAAGTTCGAGGTATGTATATGGTTTTTGTTTATTCGACCATTCTAAAGGTTCTTAGAACAAGTGGATTCGAGAAGCTGTTGAACTTCTGTATCGCAAGATTCTGCAAGGAGGAGAGATTCTGGGGGGGAACCTCGTCACCACACTTGCTGTGTTTTTTGAAGACTTGATGGAGGACTTCTCCATTGCCAGAGATGGCAAAAGCTTTAGGAGGTTTTACTGCATAAACATATATTGCAGAATTGTCTATTTCGTGTCTGGTTTGACAACGAAGTTTGTAGTAATTTGGAGTTTGTTCTACAGGGGAGTGAAACATTAACCATTCATTTCCTAGGACTAGGTTTAGTCCTGAGTTAATATTTGGTCCTAAACTTATTAGTTTTGGGATTATAAAATTTTCACCTCCAATGTCGAGATGAACATTTCTGGTTGCTGTAGGAAGGGAAATGTTTTCTCCTGAGTCAACTATTACTTGAAGCCGTACTTCAAGTGTTTTCCATAAATTGGCGGGAAGTAAATTTTGTTGGGCTAGACAATAAGAACTTCTAGTACCTACAGGAGCGTGTATAAGGAATTTTATATATCCCGGAAGCTTAAGCATGACCGTGATATATGAATTTTCAGAGGCTCATGCTCTGCATTTATGCGGATACTCATTCGAAAAATGTTCCTTATGAGTCCAACATATCTTTTGAGTTTTCTGAAGTAGAAAACTCTGTCTTGAGATGAAGTTTATATACTTCATCTTCTGACTGGATTTCATCATGATTAATGTTTTCCAATCCTTTTTCTTTGGCTAATACCATATGTATTGTATTGTCATTTTTTCTTATCATGAGGACATTCGTGGGAGAAATGTCCTTCTTTCTGGCATATCCAACACTTGCATTTGCTCGGGGTTTTCCCTTTGGGAAATATGCATTTGACCTGTAGAGATTTATATTTATATATGCGGAATTGAATAGTAAAACAAGCAATGTAGGGATTCAAATATTACACACATGTGGAAAATTAAAATATTGTTTTTAAAACAAAAATATAAAAACTTACAATCATGTGGAAAATAGAAACTACATAACTCTCGAAGTTACCGACCGTGCTACCGGTCGGCTCCCTCTTTACTACTCAGACATTATGGCTGTTTTGCACATACCGTGCTTAAAAAACTTTGTCGGAGGATGCTCGCTGGAAATCGCCTTCTTTGCTCAAACCGCCTTCTTCTTCTAGAAAACTCGGAGTGATTTTCGAATGCCTCTATCTTCCTCTAGGCTTCGAATTTATGGGTCTATCCAATTTTTAACATTGTGTCATATGAAGGACCGTTAAGTTCCCTCTAACTGACCGATTGAGGTCTTTGGTACATTTGTGATTTACAAATGTTGTTTGGAATGTGACTAGTTTTGGGTCGTAACTATTTTGGGAGTATTTAAACCTAAACAGAAAGAACCAAAGCTAAATACTGAATGAGGTGGGGTCAGAGTTTGTTCTTTTTGAAAGTATCTTTTTTTAGGAGTATACCTAGATTTTGAACTTTTTTGTATCCTAAATTTTTTCTTATGAAATTTCTTAGGATATTTTCTTGGCTTCTGGTTGTGATTTTTACAACCATAAGCTCCTACATTTTTTTTCTATTTGGAACAACATAATGTGTGTTTGTGAGCTTTACTACTTTTCTTTTGTAGTCATTGTGCTTCACAGAGGTTTGCCAACATGTCTTGTATTGGTATGGACTCGATAGCACATCGAGTCACCCAGAGGAGGAGACCATGACTCACAGAGTTCACTATTTTAACTTTTATTATTTATATTACTTTCAGTTTAATTTTTCATTAATTATGTAATAAGCAAGGAAGTAGCGGTAAAATTGGCATTGTTAGCCTAAAACACTTTTGACGTGAAATACCCTATTTAAAGGGTAAGGAAATAGAAGAAAGGCAAGTCTGGAATTAGGGTAAATAGGATTGGGAGTTCTCCTTCACAAGCTCTAGGGTTGGGAGGTCTCCTTGACGAGCTCCAAGGTATGTTCTTGATTTGATCCTTCATTATTTTTATATTTGAATTCTGTTTGTATTAAGAGTATTCAAAATCAAGGGAGGAAGGGATTGAATTCTCTTTTACGAGTTAAGGAAGAGCTTTAGCCTCTTCCACGATATAGTTGAGAGAAGGAAGGGTTTGTGCCTCAATCCGAGCAAGGAGAGAAGGGGTTTGGATTGGATACTCGAGCAACATATTGAAAGAGGAAACTTTAACCTCATTTCCAAGCGTAGGAGGGTTAGAAAATCATTACCTCTCTTACGTGGGTAGTAGCAGTCTCCAAGAGAACCCCTACCTCATTGACGTGAGTCTAAAAGTGGGTTTCATCCATCATGATCTAGATTAGCACAATTAACCTTCTAGTGACATAGAAGAATACGAAAAGGAAACTCCTTTTCAAGGATCACAATAATAGGAGGAGAAAAGGGAATCTTTGCTGTATTAATTTGATCCAAAACCTTCCTAACGTGTTGGATTCTTAGTTACCTCACCGAGTTACTAGATCCATGGCTAGGGACCATAACAACTTGGTATCAGAGTAGGGTAACACGGTAGAGATCAACAACAGTGATTTAAGGGAGTTGATGCTCATAGGTCAGGTAGAGAGTGACAAAAAATTTGCTCAATTAATGGAGATGTTCTCTAAAATTAATCTCGATATGGAGAGATTGAATGGAAGGATGGACAACATAACAACTGGTCTAATGACTGGAAGGAATACAATTCTGGAACAAAGAGGAGAGGATCACTCGCATAACATAGGGGGAGATGAGTTTACTGGGCGCACTAGCTTCCCTAGCCAGTCGGGACACTTCAACCAGGGAGGAGGCACTGTACGCAGGTATACTAAACTTGATTTTCCTACTTTTAATGGGCCAAAATATTCTTTGATTTGGTTGTGTTGGTGTGAAAAACATTTTAGCCATCAAAGAACAATAGCTAATGATAGGGTAGAGTTGGCTGCTTTCCACTTACTAGGGGAAGCACAACTTTGGTATCAGCAAGTTGAGTTGGATAAATTATTGGTAGACTAGGAAGAGTTTAAGGAATTAAGCATTCTGTGTTTTGGTCTTCCAGATCACAGAAACCCTTTGGGGGATTTGGTGCTGTTATGCCAAACTGGCTCAGTGGTGATATATCAAAAACAGTTCTAGGAAAAATTAGCAAGAACAGGCAGGATGGTTCGAGTGGACCAAAAGGTAAATTTATTTATAGTAGGCCTTAATGAGTCTTTACGGCTAGAAGTGGAGCTATATGCACTTGTTGACTTAGCCAGGGCAATGAATCTAGCCTGAGCATTAGAACTTTGACAGAAAGTCCAGCACAGAAGACCACCATGGCTAGGGGAACGGAGCACTTCCTCCACTTGGCAAGGATGACGTAATACTCCTTCTCAGGCATTTCAGTCAGTAGTACCTCCTCTGAGAAACACCCCGGGCAATCCTATGACAGCTGATACGAGATCCAGTAATCCTCCACCTCAATATATAAAAAAATTGACAAATGCTGAGATGGCAGAAAGGCTGTCCAAGAATTTGTGTTACAACTGTGATGAACAGTATCGGGCAGGTCACCAGTGCAAAAGGTTTATTTTGGCTCGAAGTGGATGAAGCAGTTAATCCAGATGATACGGATGAGATTATAGAGGAGGAACCACCGAAAATTTCTTTGCATGCCATTACAGGGCAAAAATCGCCCAAAACTATGCAAGTTTGTGCTCAGGTCCTTGATCGGGAACTTGTGGGACTAGTGGATTCGGGAAGTACCCACAATTTTCTTAGATTAACTATGGCCCAACATCTGTAGTTACAGATCCTTCCACATCCGACACCACAGTCTCAGTGGCTAATGTGGAGAAAGTTCCGAGTTACGGGATCAGTAAGGCAGTAAAATTTTCCAATGGTACTACTTTATTTCATGCTGATTTTTTTGTCATTCCTCTAGTGGGTCTTCTTCCTAGAGTATCCATGTGAAGGAAAACATCCATGGTCAAGACTGGAAACTCTGTGTTATTTTGCCAATATTTTGCAATGTAGTATTTTTCAGCAACAGTTGCAAAAAGTTTTGGCAATTTTGAATAAAAGATGGGCAGATAAGGTTTATGGCCAGGTTTTTTTAGTTTATAGAAGTTACTTTCAAATTCGCAATAATACTTCTCATAAAAATAGATGTTACAGATTTGTAACTTGTTTAGTTTTTAGAGAGTTTCTAAATTTTTTCTTTGTTTAATAGTCTCATTATGAGCTTCTAGGGTGATATCTTTGCCACTAATCCTTTCAAGATTAAGGCTATAGATGTTGATGTAGCTATTTTTGGGTCTTCGGGAAGGTTGTCCCACCAATGATCTACATTACCATGTAAAGCATGGGTAAAGAAGTTAAATGCTGAATCTTTATCTCAATATTCGTGCATATTGGCAGCATTCCTCATACTTCTTTCCATTCTTTAAGGACTCTTTCTCCATCCTTGGGGCAATCCAAGTTGAGATAAAATCCAAATGTGTTTATGCTATCAATGGATTGGTGTTCTTTAGTAGCATGTAACGGATCGACATTAGTGTATTTTGTCGAATACCTTTGTCCTCCCAATGATATTTTAGAGTGGGAGTAACTTTATCTTTCTCGAGAGTTATCCGTTGTGCGGTCTCAGAAGTTGTCTTCCTTGTAGGTATGTCGTACCCTTGAAGTTTCTACTTCATGATGGCTGGTGTTGCTGCCTCGAAGCATTCTAAATATTTTACCAAGATCATCTGCCTTTTTGTCTTTAGCAGAGTAGTCTTTTTTCTTGGTATTTTATATTACAACTTCGTCAGAGTCCCATGCCTCTAGTTCACTATCTTGTTGCTCTTTTTTTCACTAGAGGATGATTTTTTCTCTTGAATATAATAAATCGGTTGTCGACTGAAAGTATTATATTCTGCATAAACTTCATTATCAGTGGATGATGATGCTTTGGAAGCGATCCTAACCGCTGATAGTTCTGGATCTTTCATTCTTGGTGTTATGCAAGGTGCAATATACACTAATTTTTTAAGCCATCCGGTAATGTCAGAAAAGCATAATGGTAATGGAGTTTCCATATATGTTAAATAAAAAAACTCATTCATTTTTATAAAGCTATGGCTTTTAGCTTTCTTTTAATTCGTCCAATTTTACATCTCATTTTGTAAGCTCGGTCATTATGTCTCATCCACCAATAATGAGACATTACTTGGGATGGGATTGTATCATCTTTAGGTTGAAGATTATCTCTTTGTTGTAGAGTGAGTGCTAGTTCTTCTCTACAATATTCTAGACAATCTAATACTTTCCACCTATAGATCATTCTAGTGTCCAACGTGTAAAAGGAGTTTCATACCTTGATGGACTGGAAGAAGAAGAACCTAAATGTTCTTTTAATGCTAAGACTTCTAGTAGAAATTCTTGCATTTTATCTTTGTTTAGATTTTCTAAACTTTCTTTTATTTCTGTTAATTCTTTAAAGAAAATAGGACTATTTTTGTGGTCCATTTTTTCTAGAATGTTTTCTAAGATAGTTTGACATGTTATTATTTCTCTATGTCTATGTTCATCATAGAGGAAATTTACTTGTTGCTGTAGATTTTCAATAGCATTCTCTAACCTGGTTAGGGTCTTTCCATAAGATTCTAAGGTTTGGTTGGAATAGGTGACTATGTCATTGTTTCCTATTGATGGGCCTAAGGCTTTATATGGGCTATGTGCCATCATCAATGTGAAATGGAACATAGGCATTGGGCCTTGGGTTGCCTATTCCTTCGAATTGGGAACTAGTAGAGGCTCTACTGGAAGAGGTAGAGGGCCTATCCTGTTCAAGGGAAAAGCTGGATCTAGCGTTGGTAATCACTAGTTTTCCTTCTATCTTCTTGATGGTTTTTCGTGAGAGTGGAGGGTATCTGGGAGCCTGAGGTTGGACTACCCATTCTGTTGGCCATGTTAACTCTCTTGAGTCGAGTTATTCTATGGTCAAAATTTTAGAATATCCAATATTTTTGGATAATTTCATAATTTTATTTGAATTTTTAACTGGAACCTTTCCAGTATTTATTCCTCTTGCAACTACGCATATGAGTATGCGCATTACTCTTCTTCCTGGTTGAATGACATTTTTCGACTAGTTATTTGTGTAAATTTTTAGGGACAAGGTATCTTGGATATGCTTGTCATCTAAATCTATTTGTAGGTTGGGCCAGGTTGTAAAAGAAACTAGGCCTAACCTAAGTTTACTCTAGCTCCTCCGAGTAGAGTTTTTTCAAAATTATTCTTCATTGAGTAATCAACGATAGCTGCTATGAAGAGTAAATTTTGGTTGATTCATATTAAGGGGGGGGGGGGGGGGGGGGGTCCAATCCTATAAAAACTAGTCCATAATGGACATATTTGAATCTTTTTAGCTTAGCTAAATTGGATTCACTTAACAATCTATAGCAGAAAGTATCGAAGTCGGTATCTTGTATTTCTACAGATAATTCCTTTTGGATGACAAAGGATTTTTTCTGGAACTCAATTCAATCTTTGTTGTAGAATTTAGTTGACCTAGGGATACTGATTGTCCACTATTGTCCATCCCGCATATGGTTTGGATGTTCTTCGTATTCTCGTTGTGTTTCATGATGTACATGAACACTGTTTTGAAGAGAAGTACATTCTATTCCTAATTGTTTAGACATTTAGGAGTTTTAGTTGAGATGCTCTCTTCTAATTTTTGGAACAAAATCAAGAGAAGATGTTCCAATTGGTATCAGATCCAAGGATTAGCTTTGGTTCTTTCTGTTTAGGTTTACATACTCCCAAAACAATTACGACCCAAAATCGATCAAATCCCAAAACAACATTTTTAAATCACAAAAGTACCAAAGACCTCAATCGGTTAGTCATAAGGAACTTAATGGTCCTTCGTATGACATAGTGTTGAAAAATAGACAAACCCATGTTTGTCCAATAATAGGCTATCCACACGAATGGTATGATAAACATAATCCAATATTAAACAATATAATGGATTTAGTAGGTGATATTCATCACAGTTTCTTTATGAAAAGTTGTTGTAAAAAATACACTACAAAATACGTAGCTTTCTTATGCCTAGGAATAGAAAGTGACGTAAATGAACAAGTACAATTGCACAAGAGAGGAATAAAATCCCATCTTGAGATATTAAAAAGAAGATATAGTCAACCTACAAAAAATCTTGTTACAGATCTACAAAGTTTTTTAGATCATGAAATTGAACACTCTAGGGTATTAGAACCTATCCGAGAGATGAAAACTAAATTGGTTAAACACAAATCAAGTAGAAAAGAATTACAAGAAGTTATTTGTAAAATAGCTTCTGTAAAAAATCAACCAAGTGTAGATAAAGAACATCTAATACGAGACATTTGTGCTTTAAGTCAAAATAATGAACTAAGAGAACTTGTTATTCAACATACCCCTCCGTTCATAACCTCGCTCTTTGAGTCTCACTTGCTCTCTCCTCTCTCTTGCTCTCTTTCTTTTCTTTCTTCTTCTTCTTTCACTCATTTCTTTCAAACCCTAAATCTTCTAAGCATGCAACTCTAGACTCTAATATGGTATGAGAGAATAGATCTTAGGGTTGTCAATAAAAATCTGCTCAAAAGTGTTTGAAGTATGTAAAGGAGATGTTTTTCAACTAAGGTGGAGGCAAAAGTGTTGTTTTTTCGAGGAAAGTTGTTGTTCTTTTAATTCCAGCAAGGTTTAAATCTAGAGTTATGGCTCTCATTCATCCAAAATAATCTTTAGTTTTTCCAAAATTCATTTTGAACCCCTTTTATCTTCCTTGAAAAATTGATGTTCTTCATGGCTTATGCATGGATGAAAATGAATTTTTGATTAAGTTATGTATTGCTACTATATTTGGCCATAAAATTTATGCCAAAAATTCATGTTACTGATTTCTAAAAGTCCTTTTAAGTCCCTTAAAAAATCTTCTCTTGATAAGAAGTGTTGTGTTGTCCTTTCATCTCAATAAAACCCTAAGTTAGGGTTTATGTTTTGGAGATTTTTGTTTCATATTTATTTTTTAATTCAAGGTTTAATATGCAATGTGGTTTTGAAAAAATCTCCTTTTTTTCAGCATTAAGTGTGTGTTTTAATTGCTGGAATTGAAGGTTTCATAATCTAAGTTTTTTATTGGCTGTCATATGCAAGCCCATGCATGGTTATGCATAGTTGGGTCTCCTCTTGCCTAGCTATTGCTTAAGGCATTAATTTGGAGTCTTTCATACTTAAATAGTCTGCTTTGTCTTAGTAACATATATGCCTGATTTCTGAAATTTCTAGTTGAAAAAATATTGACTTCAAGTATTAAGAAGTTGTCCTATTCATATATGTTTTTTTATTCTCATCTGTCCAACCATTAATTGAGTGATTGTGCATAGTTATTTTTAATCAGTTTTTTAAGGACTATTATTTGAGAATTAACACTTTGTGTAAGCCATAAATTCAAGTGTTGAAATCTTGTCTAAACATGGTGGGTTTTTCAGGTAATTCATATGTTGATTTTAGTAAACATGATCCGTTGAGAATCACTACAATTCCTCTTAAGGGTTTGAGAAATTATGTGTCTTGGTCACAATCCATCAAAAGATTCTTAATCACTGGGGACCTTGCTAGCCATTTAAATCAGCCACCTATGCATGAAAATGAGGCCTCCTATGACAAGTGGCTAAAGGAAGATACATTAATAATAAGTTTGTTAATCATTAGTATGGAAGAAGTTATTGCATACAACTTTATTCACGTAAACACAGCCAAGGACATTTGGGACACTTGCTCTCAATTATATTACACTCCTGATTGTAATCAAAAGGTTTATGACATATTTCAGGATATGTGCAACACAAAACATGAGAGTAATCTCTATGAATATTTTTCTAGATTCTAAGGCTTGCTTCAAGAATGGATAGTAGCTCAACCATACTCAATTGATTTTGCCACTCAAGCAAAACAAAGAGAAGACTTTGTGTCAGCCATATGCCTTGATAATCTACAATCCTATTTAGAGGTTGCAAAAACTCAGGTATTAACCTCATTTGCTAGACCTTCCTTTAGTGATGTGTGTGCAACTATGCTTAGGGTACCAATGAAGGTATCCTTCTCTTAGCCAGGTCGAGTAGAAAATATTGCCATGTACTGATAAGGAAGGAGGGGACGAGGAAGAGGTGGTAAATCCTATAGTAGAGGTAGAGGAAGAAGTGGTAGTGATTCAAACTCTAATTCCTTCTCTCGATCCAAGTGACTTCTCAAAACAGGGGGGGGATTGAGATTATCAAATTAAAACTGACTTGTGCCTGTAACTAAAAATTCACACTCATGCATAAAACAATTCAAGATAAAATATAACATGCACAGACCATGGGGAAAAAGAGATGTTTTATTATTGATGTTCCCCTAGAGGTAGTCACTGCCCAGGAACCCTAGGGAAAAAAACCACTATTTTCAAAACCTCTAATAGTTAGAATTACAAAAGAGGTTCGGGCTGTCTTTAGCCACATTTAGGTCAATACACGATTTTTACAAAGCCAATCTCCCCAAGAGATTGTTGCTAGATTCTAGCTCTATCTAGGCCTTTCTATTTAGGTTATATAGGTTCTAAATGAACCTTTCAAAAAATCAAATGAAAGAAAGATGAAGATACACCCTTACTACTTCAAGCTTCCTCTTCCTTTGTAGCACAATGTGAAATGATGAATGAGGTTGGACTATATGAATACAAGGGTTGATGCAAGAGAAATGAGATTTTTCAAAGTGTGAGGCTCACTCTTTTACTTTAAAGCACTTTTCAAGGGAAATTTGCAAGATAGAGAATAATGGCTTGAGTATTTGTCAATAAATGCTCATTCACTTCTCTATACATGGTTTGGTGGGGGTATTTAACTTCCCAACTCAAACTAGCCGTTATTTGCATGTTTTCAAAAATTAGTACTTGGATTGATCTATCAATCAATCATAAAGACTATTTTTTTGTTAGACAGTGACTTATTAATCGATGGATTGATCAATCAATATGTTATTTTTGGTTCAGAAAAGATAATTTGATCGATCATTACCGGTGGATGATCGATCAATTGAAACTCCTTCTTGTTGTGCAATACAAGTATGATTGATTTGTTACGATGTATTGGGATGCATATTAGGTAGAATTTATGTTAATACTTGTTGTATAATTTGTGTTATGTACATAGGGTAATTAGATAGGGCTTAATGGGCTGGGTTGCATTGTAATTGGCCCATGGGCTGTTATGTAATAAGCTTCCTAAGACCTAAGTTTAAATAGAAAAATAAAGAAGGGAAGGCAATGAATTCCATTCCAGAAATCTCTTCGTCTCCCTCATCGAGAAACCAGAGAGTGTGAAGCTCTTTGTCTGGACTGCGCCTTCGGTCCTTGGAGGTTGTGGTGGTTCCATCCACCACCATCAGAGCTGAGTCTCTTTGTTGGGCTGTGCTGTCAGCCTTGTGATGAGGTAGTTCCGTCCCCAGGAAAACCAGACAGTGAACTCTAGTCTTGGTTGATCCATTAGCCTTGGTTCATCATCGTAGACCTCATTTTGTCATGGTATCAGAGCTTAGTGGTTCAGCTTCCCTGCGCTGAATGTGAGCTTGGAACTCAAGCTCTCTCCGTCCGAAGAGTTCCTGTCCGAAGAAGTTCTGTCCGACGAACTGCTGTCCGTCGACTCAGAGTTCGGTTAGAGCTCTCAGGAGTGGTTGGAAACTTTTGTCCGAGCTTTAGAGGGGTGGGGTGATGGATCCTTTCCTGGAAGGTGAACAACCAGATGGGTGTTTCTCTCCGAACTTGGATTTTTGGGCTGATATTAGGTGCATAAGGTGGTTTCTGAAAATTTCAGAAATGATGGGGTAAATCTGGAAATTTTAGAAAGTGTGGGGCAGATCTTGAATTTCTGAAATTGTGGGGGTAGATCTGGAATTTTCAGCAACATCGGGGGTAGATCTGGAAGTTTTTGATATTGTGGGGGTAGATCTGGAATTCTCAGCAACAACGGGGGTAGATATGGATTTTTTGGCATTAGTAGGGGTATATCTGGAATTTTCAGTAGCAGTATGGGTAAATCTAGAATTTTCAGTGGGGTGGTATTTCTGAAAATCTCAGCAAACTCTCGCTCTTATTATGTCAACGGACAAGTTATATTTCTCTCCTATTCGGTTCACGAGTAAGAACTATAGTGCCTGGGTATTTCAGTTCCAGTTATTTGTCATGGGCAAAGTTTTATGGGTCTTATTGATGGGTGTGATCCGACACCTCGTGAGGCTCAAAATGGACCACCATGGATGCTAGGGTCATGACCTGGATACTTGGATTCATTGAGCCTCATCTAGTCCTTAATCTGAGGCCCTACAATACTGCAGCAGATATGTGGAATTACCTCCACAAGGTTTATCATCAAAATAACACGGCCCGACGGTTTCAAGTCGAATATGAAATGACAAATTTCATGCAAGGAAGATATTTCATTGAAGAATATTTCTTTGGTTTCCAAAATTTGTGGGCTGACTATACTGATATCATTTATGAGAACGTCCCAGTTGCTGCTCTCTCTATAGTGCAAGCCGAACATGAAACCAGTAAGAGGGATCAATTCTTGATGAAGCTCCATCCAGAATTTGAGAATGCTCGTTCACATATGATGAATCGTCATCCAGTGCCGTCTCTGGTTGCCTATTTGAGTGAACTTCTTAGGGAGGAGTAGCGCATTGCTACTCAGGCTGGCATGGAACATCAAGTCCAAGCTGATACCTCTGCTCCTATGGCCTATGCAGCACAAGGGAAAAATAAAGGTCAGCTGTTCAATAAAGTGGAATTTGAAAGTATGGAAATAATTTTCTCTATGTGCTCTAGCCTGTTATAGATGATGTTTATGATGATCCTTAACATGTCTAAGTGTAAATTATGACCTAAACGTTCGATTTCACATATGTACTTAAAGAAAGGGAGTTTAGAATACTCTCTTATATATGTGACTGAGTTTGGATATTTGACTATTACACTTGAACTCTTGTCTTCTCTTTATATTCTTCCTTTTGGGTGCTTCTTCAAGAAACGTTCTTCAATTGTGTTTGAGGAGAGTTTGACTTGTAGCTTTAGACCTTGAGATGCATCTACTCTCGAAGGTGAAGTATCTGAAATACTTAGATTTTCAAGTTGTTAGATCAATTAAGTTTAGTTATCATCAAAAGCAATAAGGAAGTCAACCTACAGTCAACAGTCTCCCCCTTTTTTATGATGACAAAACCAAACTTAGAAAAATAAAAATTACACATCCCTAACGGTTGGAGTTAAGTAATTGGTGCAAATTTAACCTAAGCTACCCCTTAATCTTTGCATAGCATGTTTTGATTCTTTTAAGCGTAAGATTTGTAAAATTGTGAGTACCTAGGTCTTTTGATCCAAGTTCCCAATTTTTTCTCCCTCTTTTTGTCATACTCAAAAAGATAGTCAATGAAACACATTATAACAAAAACATAGCTGAAAGGCCGTTTCATAGGTAAGATTTTCAATTTTTTTTATATGTGTACACAACATTAAAATGAATACAAACAAGTACCATAAAAAAATTACACTGAATCTCTCCCATTTTGATGATGACAAAACCTAACTTGGAAAAATAAAAATTACATGTCCCTAAGGGTTGGATTTAAGTAAATGAGGCAATTTTAAACTAAGCTACCCCTTAATCTTTTCATAGCGTTTTTGATCATTTTAAGCGTAAGATTTGTAAAATTGTGAGTGCGTAGGTCTTTTGATCCAGGTTCCCAATTTTTTCTCCCCTTTTTTTTATCATACTCAAAAAGATAGTCATTGAAACACACGTTATAACAAAAAATAGCTCAAAGACCGTATCATAGATAAGATTTTCATTTTTTTTAAAATGTTAACACTACATAAAATTAATACTTACAAGTATATCTTAAAAAAATTATACTGAAAGTCAAAAAGATGGGTGGATCCTAAAAGGACTAAGCTGGAAGGAGGAAATGGCTAAGGATGGTCTCAAGGAGGTGCTCTATCTTCTGTTGCCCAGCCTTCCAACTCTTTCTGGGTGGATAGAATAACTACCTGGGTAGCCTTGACATTATCCACGACATACTCTAGTGTTGATAGCCGATCAATGGATGACAAGTTGCCTTCTTCCGTTCTTCTCCTCTTTGTGAATTCAAACTGATCCGTGGGAGGCTATAGACTAAGCTTATCTTCGGAAGGTACAAGCTGAGGGGAGATTCATTGGGTATTTTTTCCTTCTGAATCCATTGACCTCACCACTTGGCGAAGCCAGCATTCCTAAACTTTGTTTCTCTAATGGACATCTTTTTTGTAATTTCCACCGACACCTCGTCTGAAAAATCTACTCCACAATGTAGGAGGATGGTTGTGATCACTTGAGTGAATGGTAGACTATCTGCCCTCGAGTTTACTGTAATGTCGGCCATCCGGCTAGCCATGAAGTATCCAAACTCGAGTGGAAAATTTTGGAAGATCACCATCATCTAAAAAATGTTGGCCGTCGTGAGCCTAGAGAAGGTGCCCTTTCTTGGATTCAACTTGTGAGTCATAATTTCCATAACAACTCTCTGGGGCATAGTGAGGTCCCATACTCTGATCTCATAGGAACTCCTAGCTGCCTAATCAATGACTGATAGGATAGCTTCATGGATGTTATGCGGGAGGTCCCCGTGGAGATCTGTCAGCCAGTTCTCTTTAACGTATCTCATCATACCCATAATAGTGGAGCTGAGGTGGTCATTCATAGATGGAGTTTGAATAGAGATAGGTTTTTTCTTCACATAGGAAGAAATCTCAAGGCTATGTGGCCCAAGCTCCTCAATTTCAAGGTTTGTGTAAAACACCTTGACAAGAAGGGGATACACAAGCTCCTTTCTTTCCAACAAGCCTCTATAGGGCTGGAATAGTTCTTCAAAACCATCAATTTTCCTCTCAGAAAAGGAAATATTAACTTTTCATGGCTCAACAACACTCTTGGGAGAAAAAGAAGAGAAATACCTTTCTCATTGCTATCTTGTGTGAAAGTATTGCCTCCAATTTGGCATTTCCTCACAATTGCCACTCTCCTTCCTTGGAGTCTTCAACTTGGCAATAACCTTGACCCTTACCATTGTTGCTTGGTGTTGAATTTAGGATCCCTTTTCCATAATTTCGAGCAAGAGAAAGAAGAAAGAAAAAAATAAAAAAGAAAAAAAGAAGAAAAGGGAAGAAGAGCTCTCGGGTAGAGAGAAGAAAAAATAAAAGAGAAAAGAGCGGTGGCGCCAAGCAAAGAGGGAAAAAGACATTAACTCAAGAATGAGATGTGTAAATTGATTAATTATGGATTAAAAAACCTCTATTTATAGTAGAGGAAGAGGTAGAGTCCTTATACATTTAGCCTTTCAATCCTAATTACATTCCAACTATAACTCTCTAAGTTAAGTCTATTCAACCCAATCTACTAGAAGACTAATATGAGTTGAACTAGAATTCTTCTTCATTCACATGAATATAAGGGAGGAGGCCAGCTCGTGGCCTTATCCTTGTGGGTCCCTCATGATCTTCCAACTTATCTTGGTAAAGTTGCTAGCTCGTGAGATATTTGTGGGTCCCACTTGATCTTCAAGTCTTCTAACTCATTTAAGCTTGTGCGTCTTAATTCCTTAAATCATGCTTGCTTGGGTGAGGACTGTTATGCACACAATAACATTATTATTTCAATTATTTTTCTTTAATTTACTTTATTTTATTTCAGTTTTAAGCCACAGGGGTATTTTGGGAATATTTCATTTATAGGGGTATTTTTATAATATTTTATCTTAAACCTTGTAAGGGTCAACCCTATTTAAGGGGTAAGAGTAATGAGAAAGGCAAGCATTTATTTTAGGTTAATTTTAGGTCAAACAGGCTTGGAGCTCTCCTTACGACTTCTAGGGTTTTCATGCTTCCCTTTGGCTTGATCTTCGTTTTCTTTTCTTTCTCCCTATGAATCCCTATGAATCCCTACGAATCCATGTGTTAGATTTGGGACCGTAACAACTGGTATCAGAGCAGGAACACAATGAATGATTCTTTGTTCCAAGAATTATGGTACAACGAATTGGAAGCCCTACTTGCATTGGACAGAGCATCTGACGAAAGATGGCGTGCATCTTCCATTGAACGTTCTGCAATGGAGAAACTTGCTACAACAAGGGAGAAATTTGATGCCGTAGGAAAGAACACTGATTCTTCATTGCAAGAATTATGTATTGCCATTCACAATGAATTGGAAGCCCTACTTGCATTGTATAGAGCATCTGACAAAAGATGGCGCGCATCTTCCATTGAACGTTCTGCAAGGGAGACACTCACTGCCACAAGGGAGAAACTCGCTGCCACAGAAAAGGTCATATGACCTAAAATCTCCGAGCAACACGTATGCACAGAAGGAAAAGTAGCAAACGCCGTCTTGGACGGCAACCAGGAAATTTCACTGTCTCTGTCTCGAACAGGTAGAAATGCCAAGGGCCAGGAAGTTTCAATATGTCTGAGTAAGGAACTCTAGCGTCGGGCTAGAAAAAATTGATTTCCGGATCATGGAAATCAAACGAGAGGGACCCTGTACATCAGAAATCGAAGTCGACTTCAAATCTGAAATTTCCTCCAAACTTTCGAAAACAGACAGCGGTTCTGCCAAAACCTCATCGGTAATGGCTGCTGTGGGTTCGACCTCAAAAAACCCCTTTTCACGGCCAACAGAATGTCTCCCAGAATAGGAAAAGGTAATATTTATGGCGATTCTTTCGACAAGGATGTGTTTCTGAGAGCCCTCTATCTCGGAAAATCCCCAAGCGGCGAAGCCCAAAAGGGCTTGCTCTTCACCACCAATCACTAAGGAGGCTCCGTCGGCGCTGTCGGAAACAAGTCTGGTGGGATTTGACTTCCGGCCACCACCTCTCACTCTCAATCCAGTTCTTGGCAGTCTAGCGGTGAGGCTATTTAATTTTTCTATTAACGAGACCCCTAGTAGTGTGAATGTCCCGTATATGTTTGTGCTTAATGGGATGCTCCAGCATGATAAGCACGTTAAATTTGAGAAGGTAGGAAATGTTGCTCTAGCTGTTGAGGGGCTTAATTTTTTCGGTCCCATGTCTGTAGTCATGTGAGAAGGAGATGGGAATTCTAAATATTTTGGTTTTGTTGACTTTGAGAATGCAGAAGTATGCATTAGTGTTGTTTCTACTGCTAAGAATGCATGCGTGGTGAATGAATACAGCAACAACGTGGCTACTTCGGGTCATTTTTCCAGCAGTAACAGTCAATTTAAAAAAGTTGTGTTAATTATTTTGAATGTGTTGGAAGATAAGTTCTAGCTCATACGACCAAGGAAGGCCCTCAAGATGGGCCCAAGCCCATAAGAAGTAGGACCCACAATGATTACCATGAGCTGGCATCCTTATCACATCAGTTGGAAGATCAAGAAGGACTCACAAAAGTATCTTATCTGATGGTCACGTCAAAGAAGAGTTTTAGTTTGAGTTATGTTTGTCTTTTATCTATATTGAGTTTTTTAATTATGTTAGGACTTATTTTTAAGTGTTAGAGTTTGGGTGTCATTGGGACAAGGGTAGTTTTATTGTAATTGGACTCTACTACCGTCCTCTATTATAAATAGAGGTTCTTGTACTCTGATTACAACAAGTTATTAATTTAAATGAAGTATTTCACTTTTACATAAATTCAACATGGTATCAGAGTAGGTTCTGTTAGTTGACTTAGTCAACTCACGGAGGTAAAGTGATCCTTTTCTCTAAACCGTAAACCTTAAGTCTAGGTTCATAGTTATTTTTTTCAGTCCCGACACCCGTAGTTGATTTTTGATTTTTACCTCTATACATAGTTTTTTATATTTCAAATTATATATTGAAGGAAATATATTTAAGTCTATTTCTAAATAAAACCTATTTGTTCCAATCGGAGTTATCTGCAGAGAGATATCGATATTTGAATGCGCAAAGGTCAGATTGAAAAAAGGTTCGAGCTGTGGCAGCAATCTTCCTATTCTGAGGTATTTTTTACTATCAAGAACTAGACTTTATATGGAGAAATATATATCAAAATAAATATATGTAATTCTATTCTTTTACCTATTCAACCAATTTTTTATCTGAGTTATCTACAAAGAGAAATAGATATTTGAAACAGCAAAGGTCAGATTGAAAAAGAGGTTCGAGCGGCAGCAGAAAGCTTCAAATTCTGAGGTATTTTATGCGATCAAGAAAGAAACTTTATATGGAGAATTATATATAAAAAGAAAGATAAGTAATTTTATTTTCTTACCTATTCAACCAATCCTCAGTATGATCTTTTTATAAGGAGATATTGATCTTTGAAGAGTCAATGATCATTCTGGAAAAACAGGAGAAACAATATTTAGTTCGGCCAGATGACAAAGACCAAAATATATCAGATTATTTATCTTCTTAAAATTAAATTGGAAGAATCAAAGGTCATGCTGGTATTCTGTTACATTGAAAATCCGAATTTAAGCCCATTGTTTTGCATCATTGTTTGAGTTGATATATCAGAAAAATATTTCACTTCTCCCTTGTTTGAGGACTTATTTATACATCTCTGTTATTTGGGCTTTTTGCTATATCTATGATATTTGGTTCAAGCTGGGATCACTGCCATTGCCTCCTAGCTTGAGGTGGAGAAGTAGAAGAAGTACAAGAAAGAGGTATTTTCTTTAATATGTTGTGAATAAGTTTATGTGACAGAAATATTCAAGAAACGGGGAGCACAAAAGATGAAGCTTATGCATCTACGAAGAAATTTTTATATCGGATTATGATTATTTCATGGGTTCTTCTACAAGGTTTATTATTTTGGTTCGTGTTATATGTGTGGGAAGATGGTTGTATTATATTCAGCTACAACTATTATGTATCTTTGGGGACATTATTATTGAAGAAGAGGTGGCCTCATGTCATCATTTATTTTACCCCATCAAAAAGATCAAAATTATTTGTGGTTGGGAGTCCATAACGGAGGAACTTTATCCCCGTCAAAAAGATCAAAAATTATTTGTGGTTGGAAGTCCATGACGGAGGAACTTCATCCCCGTCAAAAAGATCAAAATTATTTGTGGTTGGAAGTCGATGACGGAGGAACTTATTATTACATCTACGTTAATTCCCCCCCCCCCCCCCTGTAATGGTTTTTATGTCTTCTACCACTTGAGAGTCGTTGTCCTATGGAGGGACATGGTGGTGGACACTTTAGAGCAATGATAGACACACTATCGATAGAAGACGGAGTGTGCCCTACATCTAGCATTAGGACTGGAGTATGAAGCAATGACTTACTGGCTAGGAGTGATTTTTACTCTCACTTATATAATGCCGTAGGGCTTTATGGAAGGACGCAACAACGTGAGGGGGAATGTTGGAAGAGGAAGGCATATTAGAAGATGGGCCATTTTATACAAAAATATTCTATACATCATTTGCAGCAAGCTAGGAATTCATGTTGTTCTCTCACCCCCAGCTTGAGGGGGGAGTGTTGCATGATAAACTCAAGCCCACACGACCAAGGAAGGCCCACATATCTAAGATTATTATAAGATGGGCCACACGACCAAGGAAGGCCCACAAGATGGGCCCAAGCCCATAAGAAGTAGGACCCACAATGATTACCATGAGCTGGCATCCTTATCACATTAGTTGGAAGATCAAGAAGGACTCACAAAAGTATCTTATCTTATGGTCACGTCAAAGAAGAGTTTTAGTTTGAGTTATATTTGTCTTTTATCTATATTGAGTTATTTAATTATGTTAAGACTTATCTTTAAGTGTTAGAGTTTGAGTGTAATTGGGACAAGGGTAGTTTTATTGTAATTGGACTCTACTACCTTCCTCTATTATAAATAGAGTTTCATGTACTCTGATTACTACAAGTTATTGATGTAAATGAAGTATTTCACTTTTCCATAAATTCAACAGGATGAATTGTTTGATGTTCGACCTGGTGTGCCTTTTGGTGGTGAAGATTTGAAGAAACTATTTGGCGAGTATGGAAACATTACAAGCGCTGTAGTAATGAGCGAAGGATGGGAAATCCAAATGTTTTGGATTTGTTAACTTTGAGAATGCAGAAGATGCTGCTCTAGCTGTTGAGGAGCTTAATGGGAAAATTTTTGATGACAAGGAGTGGTATGTCGGGAAGGCCCAGAAGAAATCAGAAAGGGAGATGGAATTGAAGGGACAGGTTGAGCAGAATAATACGGGGACTGTAGCCAAGTTTTATGGGGTGAACCTGTCCTTGAAGAACTTGGATCCTCAGCTTGTGAAGATGATTGGAGAAGAAGCTGTTTTGGATGTCATAGCCACTGGGATTCAGTACGTTTTTACTCCATGTATTGCTGTTTGCAGAGACCCCAGATGGGGCCGTTGCTACGAGAGTTACAGCAAGGATCCAGAGATTTCCGAGGAGGTGACAGAAATCTTCTATGATTTACAGGGAGAAATCCTTCAAGGACGACGACTGGTTGCTCCTGATTTTGCTGGGCAAAAGATGGTTGTTGTTGTGGCACTGCAGCATCCAGTGTTGCCCATAGTGCCACTGCTGCAACTAGTGCTGATTATTCAGAAAGTAGTAGCAGCAGTGTTGATAATGTTTGTTCTTATTGCATGTACCATTAGTGGAGCTCTCAAGAGCCTAAGATGATGCTGCTATCTCATATGGCTGCTGCTATTGCAATGCAGATAAGGGCAACACAGCAGAACCTACAAATGGAAACATATAATGCAGCCAAGTACCAGAAACTTTATGAACCAATATATACCAAGAGATATGACATAGTAAATGGAGTAATTAAAATCGAAGAATCTACAACACCCGTTGAGGAGGTTTCTGGAGAAGAAAATGCAGTTGAGGGGAAAGGTGTTCCCAAATTCTGGCTTACAGCGATGCAAACTAATGAAGTGATTACAGAGGAGATACAAGAGCGTGATGAAGGGGCTCGTAACTATTTGAAATATATCAAGTGGTCTAGGATTGATACTCCCAAGGGCTGCAAGCTGGAGTTCTTTTTTTATCCCAATCCATATTTTAAAAATATTGCCTTCGTCAAAACTTATCACATGTTCATTGAGGAAAAAAACCATTTTAGAGAAAGCAATAGGGACAAAGATTCAGTGGCTTCCAGGGAGTGCAAAAACTGCTGAACCGCTTCAGACTCAAATGGACCAAGATTATGATATTGGATCCACTGTCAGAGCCAAAATTATCCCAAATATTGTCTCATGGTTTATGGGAAAGACTGTTCAGGGTGACGAGTTTGATGATATAGAAGGGGATGAGGATGAAGATGATGCAGATGTTGATGAGGATGAAGATGATGCAGATGTTGATGATGATGAAGAGGACACTGCAGCCAAAAACCGACCAAATAAGGTATTTGCTGGACGGAAGGTGAAGAGCAGAGTACCACATGGGGTAAGCCAAGAGAGGCCTCCAAAGTGCATGCAGCAGCAGAGTCAATTCATCCAAATGAAGCCAGTTGCAATGCCACCTATAGTTGCTGATCGTGTTCCATTTTATTTCCCAGGTGCTCCAGGGGTGGGACATCAACTATTTTATGGCGAAGGTCCTCCCGCTAATGCAGTGCTTAATGGGTTAGGGTCTAGTGAGAGAATGATGCAATTTAAAATTGTTGTTGTTGTTGCAGTCAGCATGGTGGTCTCTTTTCATCAATTCCCTCTGAATTTGGAACTTCATGACCAATTTCATCCAAAATGGATTCAAACAGCAGTGGTAGAGATCGTAACATATGGGGAGGTGTTTGCGGTACTCCAGGACAGTGAACAACAGCTTGTGCTGTCTGGATTTTTTAGAAGGAACAACTGGTTGGTGTCATACAAAGCTGGGTTTTCTGCTGACAGTGGGCTTCCTAGTGTTGTTCAGTTACCTGCCTGCTCGTTTGAATTACAGGAAACATGTGGCCTGGCTCGTTCTACCGGGGCCTCTGAGTGTTTCAAGGTGCAGCAACTGGAAGGGGTTAGTGCAGTTGAGGCTTCTCAATCCTAGGGGGACTGGTCATGATGTTGTTGCTGCCTTGCTGGCCATGTGTAGGCAGTGCAATCTAGGACTGTGGGAAGGCCAAGATGCTGCTTGGGGAGATGTAGCGACATTCGGCATGCATCCCTACATGCAATCATAAAAAAAAAGTTACTTCTCTGGTTGGATGTTCCAGTTTTGTAGTCCAACCGGATGACACATATATCGTGGTTGATAGTTGAGAACGGATGGAGACATCGGCACGGGCAAGCAGACCTACCTTTGAGCTTGAGGACAAGCTCTTTCTTCTAGGGAGGGTTTAATGTTATGCACGCACTAATATTATTATTTTAATTTTTTTCTTTAATTTACTTCATTTTATTTCAGTTTTAAGTCACAGGGGTATTTTTGGAATAGTTCATTTATAGGGGTATTTTTGTAATATTTTACCTTAAACCTTGTAAGGGTCAACCATATTTAAGGGGTAAGTGTAATGAGAAAGGCAAGCATTGATTTTAGGTTAATTTTAGGTTAAACAGGTTTGGAGTTCTCCTTACGAGTTCTAGGGTTTTCAAGCTTCTCTTTGGCTTGATCTTCGTTTTCTTTTCTTCCTCCCTACGAATCCCTACAAATCCATGTGTTAGATCTAGGACCGTAACAGGACTCTTCTTAGTGTCCCACGTCCTCATGGTGGGTCCCACCAGCTTGAGCACCATGGTGGGTCCCACATTATAACACTCCCCTTCAAGCTGGGCATGAGAAGATATCATAAATGCCCAGCTTGCTGCATATGGTAGACATGATCTTGTGAGTGACCGGCTTGGTGAGAATATCTGCAACTTGACTTAGTGATGATATATGCTTCAGAGATAAGAAACCAACTTGGAACTTTTCTCGTATAAAATGGTAATCCACTTCAATATGCTTTGTTCTTTCATGAAAGACTGGATTCGATGTAATGTGTATTGCTGCTTGATTGTCACAGTATAGATCTATTGGAGCTTCTTTGTAGAATCCCAACTCAGTGAGAAGAGATCTTATCATATGAGTTCACTAACATTGTGTGCCATGGCCTTGTATTTTACTTCTACACTAGATTGTGCTACTACATTTTGCTTCTTGTTTTTCCATGTAACCAAATTCCCTCCAACCATCGTACAAAATCTAGAAGTAAATTTTCTGTCATTCGGGGATTCGGCCCAGTCTACATCTGAGAATCCTTCGATGTTGAAGAGACCATGGTTTTTAGAGAGAAGCCCACTTCCTAGAGCTCCTTTCAGATATCATAGTATTCTTTCAAGTGCTTGCTAATGATTAAGTTGTGGCTTGTGAATGTATTGACTTACCACACTTACTGCAGATGAAATATTCGGCCTTGTTACACGTAGGTAAATAAGTCGTCCCACTAGTCTTTGATATTTCCCAATATCTACATCTTCCCCATTGCCTCCACATAAATTTTGTATTTGAGTCCATAGGAGTGCCTGCTGGTGTGCATCCCATCATTCATGTCTCCTCTAGTAGATCAAGGGCATACGTCTTTCGGGATAGCACATTCCCATGTCTGGATTGTAATACTTCAATACCCAAAAAATATTTGAGTAGTCCAAAATCCTTCATCTTGAATTCAACACATATTTTCTCCTTTGTTTTCTGGATGCCCTCAAAATTACTCCCAGTTAAAATAATATCATCAATATATACAACCAGAATCACCTTTCCTCTCGGTGTATTTTCAATAAATACTGAGTGATCTCCAGAGCATCTGTGAAAGCCAGCCCTTATGATGGCTTGACTAAATTTTTCAAACCATGCCTGAGGGGACTTCTTTATACCATATAAAGATTTTTTTAGGTGGCATACTGACTCCCCCTCAACCACATACCCAGGTGGTTGGTGCATGCAAATTTCTTCTTTAATATCACCATTAAGAATTGCATTTTTACATCAAGTTGATATATCGGCCATGATGAACTGGCTGCCAGAGATAATAATATATGTATCGAGTTCATTTTTGCTACTGGAGAGAAGGTTTCTTCATAATCAATTCCATAGAATTGAGTGTAACCTTTGGCAACCAATCGAGCCTTCAATCATGCAATTGACCCATCCGGATTATGTTTGATAGTATAAACCCACTTGCCACCAACGGGTTTTTTATTTGTGGGAAGAGGAACCAATGACCATGTATGATTGTCATTAAGGGCCTTCATTTTTTCATCCATTGCTACATTCCACCCTGGATGTTGTAGAGCCTCCTGATAGGACTGTGGAACAGATATGGAGGAAATAGAAGAAAGAAACTGACAACATAAAGGTGAGAGGCGATGATGAGACACAAAATTTGAAATGGGATGAGAAGTAGAAGGTCTAGTGCATGGTCTAGGTTCTTTCCTTATTGAAATAGGACGAGTATCATATTGAGGGCCAAAAATAACTGGTGATGAAGGACTTACCTCTGTTGGATCTGTTAACTCGATAGGTGTGGTGTCAGCCACTTGCTCGGGGGGTTGAATAATCTTTGTATCATGAGGCAAAATCGGTCGAGGGGAACCTGGTACTGAGGACAGACCAGAAGGAGCACTATCAGAATAAAATGAGGAGTCTTCAAAAAAGGTTACATCCCTGGACACAAATAAACGTTGAAGAGTAGGACTATAACAAACATAACCCTTTAGTGTGCGAAAGTATCCTAAAAAGATACACTTGATAGATTTAGGATCAAGTTTGCTGTGTCTAGGTAATGAATTATGAACAGAACATTGACATCCGAAGACTTTCAAAGGTAGTGAAAATGGATCATGATTTTGTAATAATCTAGAGTAAGGAGATTTATTGCCAAGAACGGTAGGTGGTAGACGATTTATAAGAAAGCCAGCCGTAAGGATTGTATGAGGCCAATAAAAGTATGGAACTTTCATGGCATAAAATAAACCTCGAGCTACCTCAAGAATATGATAATTTTTCCATTTGGCTACACCATTTTGTTGATTGTAGGTGCATGATGTTTGATGGATAATGCCATTTTCTTGACAAAAAGAGCCAAGGTCTTTGGAAACATATTCGTTGGAATTATCAAACCGGAGAATTTTTATTTTTTGACAAATTGTGTGATTACCATAGCATGAAAAGACTTAAAAATGAATGATATCTCAGAACGCTCCTTAAATATAAACAACCAAGTTGTACGAGTGAAATCATCAATAAATGTAATAAAATATTTTTCTTGAGAAATGTTGGAGACACTCAAGGGCCCCCAAACATCAGTACAAATTAAAGAAAATGGAGTGACACTTTTGACTTCTGGGCGAGGAGAGTATGTACTCCTTTGATGTTTACTCAATTGACAGACCTCACAATGAAATTCTGACCTTACTTTAGGAGAAGGAAATTTATAATGAAGAGATTGTGCAAATGGATGTCCCAATCGATTGTGCCATAACCTTGTCTCATTTTCAGTAGTAGAAACCATATTTATTTTTGGCACGACCAAGTAGTAAAGCCCCCCGTGTTCATGGCCTTCACCAATCACCTGCTTCATTATAAGATTCTGAAAGACACATGAAGTGGGTGAGAAGGTGACGAAGCAATTAAAATATTTTGTTAGCTGACTAACAGATAATAGATTCAAAGGGAAAGTAGGAATGAAAAGAATATCAGTGAGCAGAAGTGATAGTGTGATAGAAGTCGAACCTTTCCCTTCGACTTTGGTTTGAGAACCGTCGGCTATGGTAACAAACTTGTGTGAAAGACTCGGAGATAGAGAATGTAATAAATTTTTCTCATGATTCAATTATCTAGGATGAAGATGAGGCAAATAGCATACCTGAAGCGGTAGTGGCAGCAAAAGTTGCAGAGGAACTGTGAGAAGAACTAGCATTGTCTTCATTTTTTGAAATAGCTCATACTCTTCATCAGTAAAAATTTTCTGTGCTGTTGATTTTGTGGGTTCTTCTTCTTTTGTATCACTTATAAAGGCTTGGTTAGCCCTTGTCAATTCTGACTATCCATTGGCTTTATAGCATATTTATTTATAATGGCCATATTGTCCATAGTAAGTGCATACCCTGTAATAGCAATGTTGTGTAGTGTGGCCAAATATTTTACAATGAGTACATTCTTTCCCATTTGCTTTGCCAGTACCAGTCCTTCCACCTCTTCCTCTGCCTCCTCTATAACCTCTACCTCGGCCTCAGCCGTGGTCAGATGATGATCCTCTATGATCGGAATACATAGCTAATGATACTTCAGTAGTGGAGGAAGAAGTGTCTGGAATACGAAGTAGTGTTGCGCATACATCATCAAACTTCTGGATAGTAGAAGCACTCAAAAGTTGACTCTTGGCAATCTCAAGATGGAGTTTAACATTTGCAAGACAAATAGCTGTAATTAAGGCTTCCTTCTGTTTGTCTTGGATAAAAATATCTATGGTTGAAGGCTGAGCTAACTTCCACTTTTAAAGAAAACCTCTAAAGCGAGCCAAGTATTCATGGATATTTTCTCCTTGTTTAGTATTCAACATTCTTTGGAGAATATCAAATGGTCTATGTAGAGTATCCGGGCAAGAGTACAGTTTAGCACATGTCTCCCAAATTGGTTTAGCAGTGTCAAGATGAATTAAATTGTTTTAGACATGTTCTTCCATGCTATTGATTAGCCAACTAATCACCAAAGTATCATTTTTTAACCATTTATTAAAAATATCATCTTCATCAATAGGTGGTCCTCGGGTTGTGAGGTGACCAAGTAGGTCTTTTGTTATAAGGAACCTCTGAACTGATGTGGACCAACCAATAAAATTTGATACACCACAAAAGGGTATGGTGGTAATTCTCAGTATATCACCTTTGATATTCATATTCTCTTCAGCCAAGATAGGCCCTTCTTAAAAAAAAATTATAATAATAACACCAAGTAGTACTCTTCAAACAACTCGATGTATGGGAAATTTTAGCATTGATGCTAAATTATTATTCTGATTTTTATCTTTAATACCACTCATAAGAGACTCAATAACAATCTTCTATATTAGGGAACTCTTAACCCACGAAAAAAATTCTAACAATCTGATCATGGACAAGTCTCGGTAAACAGAATTTCAAAACTGAAAAAAAATATTATGATAGCTGCTTCTAGATAGAGAGGCATGCATATCCATAATATAATAAGATGAAAGCATTCACATACTCATCCTTAAATCATATTCTAAATTCGGAAACCAGTAACATGAAAAGAAAAAAATTTGAACACTTATCTTTCAGCTTGTGTTCTTCCTTCATAAGAGAGCGTTCTTTGAGTGGTGTTGATCATCACTTCGTTAGAGCATTCCTTTGACGAGGGATCCTAAATATAATGCTCTGATACCATGTTGAATTTAAGATTCATTTTCCATAATTCCAAGCAAGAGAAAGAAGAAAGAAAAAAAGAAGAAAAGGGAAGAAGAGCTCTCGAGTAGAGATAAGAAAAAAATAAAAGAGAAATGAGAGGTCGCACCAAGCAAAGAGAGAGAGAGAGAGTTTAACTCAAGAATTAGATGTGTAACTTGATTAATTCCTAATTACAACACCTCTATTTATAGTAGAGGAAGATGTAGAGTCCTTATACAATTAGCCTTTCAATCCTAATTACATTCCAACTCTAACTCTCTAAGATAAGTCTATTCAACCCAATCTACTAGAAGACTAATATGAGTTGAAGTAGAACTCTTTGTTCATTCACTTGAATATAAGGGAGGAGGCCAGCTCGTGGCCTTATCTTTGTGGGTCCCTCATGATCTTCTAGCTCATCTTGATAAGGTTGCCAGCTCGTAAGATATATGTGGGTCTCACTTGATGTTCAAGTCTTCTAACTCATTTCAGCTTATGCTTCTTAATTCCTTAACTCATGCTTACTTGGGTGAGGACTTTTCCTGGTGTCCCACGTCCTGGGTCCCACCAGCTAGAGCACCATGGTGGGTCCCACATTGTAACACTTGGTTAGGTTTTGAAAAAAAAAGGTGTGAAAATTGTTGAATTTGTGGAAAAGTGAAATACTTCATTGACATCAATAACTTGTTGTAATTAGAGTACATGAATCTCTATTTATAATTGAGGAAGGTAGTAGAGTCCAATTACAATAAAATTTCCCTTGAGTCAACCAGGCTTAAGAGAGGGTGCTCGTTGACTAGAGCATAAAGTTGCATGGTTTTGGTGGATTGGAGGCCAGTAATGGCGTGGAGAGAAATTGCAGGTTCTTTCTCCACGGGCTCTTCGCTCTCTGGAGCTTCCTCCTCCTCATCATCCACTTCTAATCAAAATAACTTTAGACATTGATGTCCAAATGTGTACTTTTCATCACAATTATAACATAAGACTTTGGACCTTCTGCCTTCCATCTCTGTCCTGTTTAATTTTTGGATTTTTCAATTCTAATTGGTGGCCCCATAGCTGGGCTTCATCGAGCATTTGGAATGCGGCCAACCCCACCTCGTCTATTTCAGCCATCTTTTGATGTGAAAAAAATTTCTCACACCTATAGAGCCAAATCAAAGGGTCCTCAGACCCCTTAAAAATTGGTAAGTCCAATTTGGTATATCTTGGGATGGTCCCACTATCTAGACCAGCACTCACGCCACTTGCTGGGTACTTTATTCGTCCAGCAAATTGGTCCCCTTGTGTGGTCGGAGGGCTCCTCCCTCCTTACCAAGGGGTTGGGTTTCTTGCCCACAAACATTCATCTCCTATTAGATAAACTTTAACCTATGCATTTACCTGGTTAGAGATTTACGAGTATCTGCTATCCACCAGTGTAGCCAGACACCCCTCACTTTCTTCCTACCCTGCTACTAGTTCGACACGTATCATTTCCCTGATGCTGTCTAACAATTCAGCGTTGTTGGAGGACTCTCCCATCCTGACCTGCTCTGATACCAAGATGTTGTGGTCACTGACCATAGACTGAGTAATTCGATGGTGGGAGAGAGTTTCTTGCAATTCTGAATTAGAACCAGGTCACCATGCTCTGCTCGATCGACCTATGTTGACGATTGGTGGGAAATAAACGGAATGGAACGAAGGGGAAATGAGAAATTGAATGGAGTGGAGGAAATCAGGCTCGTTAAAGGGAGTCCTACACCTTGGGTTCCTCAAGGGGAATGCCGACCCTAGGTTCCACAAAGGAGAATGTTGATCCTTGATAATTTCTGCTTAATTCACATTACGTTCGATAGCCTCTTAAAGCCAAGGCCCGATATCTCAGTTATTACAATAATGCCCTTAGAGGCCTTCCTACTTATAATTCATGAAATAAGAAATAAAGGAAACATGTAATGCCTAATGTCCTTCACTGCTCCACTGAGTTACTAACTCGTCCGCGTCGCCTCTGGATGACTCGTCCTGCTATCAAGTCCACAACATAAGTCCTTCCCCTCCTATGTTTAGGCCTAAATTTGATACTCGGCCTATTGTTTTAAGAAAGGAACACCGTTCATGTACTACTTATCACCCTATCTCGAACTTTATGTTTCACCATCGTTTGTCTTCAGATTGCTCTCAATTCCTTGCATCTCTTTCTTCTAATTCCATTCTACGATCCTATCATGAGGCCCTGAAGCATCCAAGATGGAAGGCGGCTATGGATGCACACATTATATGAGAATCAAACCTGGTACTTAGCATTGCTCTCAAAAGGGAAAAATCCAGTCGGTTGTAAATGGGTTTTTTGGGTTAAACATAACCTAGATGGGTCCATTGTTCGCATTAAAGCCCAACTCTTTGCTTAAGAATACACTTAGTACTATGGGATTGATTATGAGGAGATCTTCTCTCCTGTTTCAAAATTAAATTAAGTACATATACCCTTATCTCTTGCTTCTAACTCATCATGGCCCGTATATCAACTCGATGTAACGAATGCCTTCTTAAATGGTGATATACGTGAGGAAATTTATGGGTTCAACCACCAGGTTACGTGGTTGAAGGGGAGTCAGTATGCCGATTAAAAAAATCCTTATATGGGCTTGAACAATCCCCTCGGGCTTGGTTTGATAAATTTATCAAGCTCTTCTAAGGTTTGGTTTTCATTGGTGCTCAATAGATCATTCAATATATTTTAAAGATATTAGTTGTATATGTTGATGATATTATCTTAACTGGCGATGATGCACATAACATACAAGAAATGAAAAATATGATATGCCAGGAGTTTAAAACTAAAGATTTGGGACTGCTTAAGTATTTTTTAGGTATAGAAGTTCTTCAATCCAAGCATGGGATAATATTGTCTCAGTGGAAATATATCTCGGACCTCCTCGAAGAAACAGGAATGAAGGGGTGTCGACCAGTTGACACACCTATGGATAAAAATGTAAAATTCCCACCTGAAAGTGCTGGTAAAGACCGCATCACGATCACTAACAATTGATTCTGGAATTTCATACAAATGGACAATATGCTCGAGGAAGGTCTGGGCCACTCTGGATGTGGTATAGGGGTAGGAATAAAATGAGCATACTTAGAGAACCTATCCACCACTACAAATAATACTGATTTGCCTGTTGTCTGGGTAAGACCATCGATGAAAGCCATAGAGATATCTGCCTAAACTTGTGTAGGGAGTGAGAGAGGCTGGAGAAGATCCGCTGGACTTAAGTGTCCGGTCGTTGACAGACTTGGCATGTTGTGACATATGCTGCAATGGTGGTCTTCATTCCCTGCCAATAGAAATCTGCTCGAATGTGATGCAAGGTTTTCTGGATGCCTTCATGAGTGTTGTCATGGTAAGCAAAGAGGATTGCTGAAATCAACTTGAAAGTGTGTGGTAATATAAGCACTTGTTGTAGCAAACAAGAGAATCCTGGATTGACCACTTAGAGCCCATTGTCCCCTCTGTAATTTTTGTGTGTAGTTCTTGTAGGACCGGATTGCTAGTATTTTCCTCCTTAACTAAGTCTAAGAGAAGAAAACGAGGTTGGCTGATGGCATAGATGAGCTGTTGATTCTCCAAGCGTCGTGATAGGTTGTTTAACCACCCGAAGTAGTACTCCATGGAAAAGTCAAACCCCATCAATTTACTAATCCAGTGTTGTTGAGGAGAAGTAGTTGGGCGCTGCTCAAACAAATATTTAAGACAAATGATTAGTACGGATGAGAAATGAACGGCCCCACAAGTAAGGTCACCATTGTTGGGAAACCTTGGTCAAACCGATTAATTCCCGTTCATATGCTGCCAATTTTGTATGCCTTGCTGCCAATTGCCTGCTGAAATATGCAATGGGGTGGAAGTGTTGCTTTAGGACGGCCCCAATTCCCCCACCGGATGCGTCACACTCGACCACAAATAATTCCTCAAAATTTGGGAGTTGAATAACGGGTGCGGAGGCGAGAGCTAGTTTGAGCTCTTTGAAAGACTGTGTGGCCTGGTCATTCCAAATAAAGAAATTTTTCTAGTGAAGGCTGGCCAATCACACGGCTAACGGCCCATAATTTTTTATGAATTTTTTGTGGTATCTGGCTAACCCCAAAAAACCTCTCTAAACGGAGTTATTCTGAGGTTTGGCCAATCGGAAATGGCTTGAATCTTCTCGAAATAAATTGTAACCCATGCATGTGAAATAATATGGCCGAGACATGTGACTTCGTAAAAGAGCATTTAGATTTCTTTAAATATAGCTGGTGCGTTCATTAACTGTTGAAATACCAACCGTAAATCCTTTGAATGTTGATCCCTGGACTTGTTGTAAATGAGTATATCATAAAAAAAAAAAAGTACAAATTTTCTTAGATAGTTTTGGAATACCTCGTTCATTAACGTCTGAAAAGTAGATGGGGCATTTGATAACCCAAACGACACCACAAAAAATTCAAAATGGCCGAGATGAGTGTGGAAGGCAATTTTCTCGATGTCGGTAGGATGTATACGAAGTTGATGACACCCTGAGCGCAAGTCCAATTTGGTGAATACCCATGAACCATGTAATTCATCCAGGAGCTCCTCCACCACAGGGATAGGGAATGTATCTTTTATGGTGTGGGCATTTAAATCCCTATAATCGACACAAAATCTCCATGTACCATCATGTTTCTTGATGAGGAGGACTGGTGAAGAGAATGGGGAATGACTGTTGCGAATAAGGCTCTATTGCAGCATGGCTTGGCACGACTTTCCTATTTCATCTTTATAGAGGTGTGGATACCAGTATGGTCTAATAACCACCACATCTTAGCCAGGTTTTAAACAGATTTGATGATCACAGTGCCTCAAGGGAGGCAGCCCTGAAGGCTCTTGGAACAAGTCGGAGAACTCGTCTAGGAGTTTGTCTAAAGTGTTGTTCGGTTGGTCCTGTTTGTGGAGGGTATGAATGTGATGTGGCTAGTCAACTTAACGGCCATGTAACAACACTTGGCGTCTACCCGTTGAAAAACTCATAGTTAAAGCAGAGAAGTCCCACAGAATGGGGGCCAAGGTTTGCAACCATTTAATACCCAATACCATATCGAACCTGGCCAAAGGTATGACAAAAAATTCTGAATGAAAGAAAGTCGTACCGATTGAGAACTTTACCACTTTGTTGATCCCATATCTAGGAATTTTCTCTCCATTGGCAACCAAAACCATGGTTGTTGGGTGGGGAAGGATCTGCAGTTGAAGGTGTCGAGCAGCCGTTAAGCTGAGAAAATTATGTGTACTTCCAGAATCCACGAGGCTGACAAGTTCCTAGTCCATTACTCAATCCCTAACTTGCATAGTTTTGGCAGATTTCTTGCCCGTAATGACATTCAGAGAGGTTTTTGGTGCGTCCTCCTTTGTAGTATCATCACTCAGTTTTGGTTCTACTACTTCATCTACTTCTAGCCAGAATCATCGTAGTAATTAGGTTATTTCGGGTGGTTGCACTGCTGGAAAGGTCACCTAAGGTGATGTGTTATGCCTCCATTGCCAAGTAGTGATAGTGTTCCAATCCCCTTGCCAAGCTGTCCTTTGATTTTTGACTTTTGTCTTGTTTCCAATGCTCGAGCCAAATTAGCAGGTGCGTGGAGCTCCACCTCTAACCTTAAGGACTAATTAAGGCCTGCTGTAAATAAATTGACCTGCTGGTCTACACGAACCATCCGGCTGGCTAGGACCAATTTTTCTTGGAACTATTTTTGAAATAGTTCCACTGGGCTAGTCTGTCTTAACAACACCAAGTCCCCAACCAGGTTGTTGTGTGCTAGAGGACCGAACCATATAGTGCATAATTCTTTGAACTCTTCCCAATGCAGCACCAATCTGTCCAAGTTGATTTGATGAAACCAAAGTTGTGCTTCATCGAGCATCTGGAGGTGGCCAGTCCCACCTTATCAATTTCTGTTGTTCTTTGACGGAGAATTTTTTTTTTGAACCTATGTTATCAAATCAAGGGTTCGGCTGACCTCGTCAAAGTAGGAAAATCCAATTTTGTATACCTGGGTACGGTGCCTCCTCCCTGGTTGAAATTTCCAGTCTGTGCAGGGAAACCAGTGCACCCTGCAAACTGGTCCCCCCCTCTGTTTTGCAAGTTGTCCTCTCCTCTTTGTTCTGGGGTTGAGTTTCTTCTGGCCGGAATATTCCCCAGCATACCTGAGAGTCTGTCGATCTGGAGATTCATATTTGGGACTTGTTCTAATTTCTACATGATTTGAGCAAACCTTCTCTCATTTTCTGCTTGTGCCTCTACCAGGTCATTCTGCCCTCTGATCTCTAAGTCTCTTAACTCACCAATTCTGGAATCCCAGTGTTATCCTGTCTTGATACCAAGTTGTTGTGGTCCCTTGCCATGGATCTAGTACCTCGGTATGGAATTGGTGAATCCATATTTTGAAGGATGAATTCAGCATTGGAAGGTGTTGCTGCTCTCTGTCAAGAGGTATATGAACCTCTTGTTGTTCTCAAAAAAGAGGTTGTGAGACCTCTTGCTGCTCACAAAAAGAGAGGTTGAGAAATCTGTTGCTGTTCACGGAAAAGAACTTGAGAGACCTCTTTGCTCTCGGTAATGGATTATGGAAAAAGAGAAATCGGAAAAGGGTAAGAGAGAAGTTTAGATTCAAGAGGGAATCTGGACTGTTGAATTTATGGAAAAGTGAAATACTTCATTGACATCGATAACTTGTCGTAATCAGAGTACATGAACCTCTATGTATAATAGAGGAAGGTAGTAGAGTCCAATTACAATAAAACTACCCTCGTCCCAATTACACTCAAACTCTAACACTTAAAGATAAGTTCTAACATAATTAAATAACTCAATATAGATAAAAAGACAAACATAACTCAAACTAAAACTCTTCTTTGACGTGACAATTTGATGCAGAATTTCTTATCATTCCTCTAGCCAGATTCGATATGGTTCTCAGAACTAAATGGCTGCAAACGTTGGGACCAATTTTGTTGGATTTCACCGCTTTGACCATGAGCTTTGAGTTGGCAGGCCACCAGTTCACTTTACAGGGGCGCAAGGCAGAAGTTCAGCCACAATTACATGTACTCCAGCAACAGAATCATCAGCGTACTACCTTATGAAATTTGTTGGATGACTATACCGATATTTTCCAGGAACCTATAGGCCTTCCACCTTTGAGACAATGTGACCACATAATTTGTTTGAAGGCTGGCTCCGAGGTGGTGGTTGTACGGCCCTATCGCTACCCCCATTTGTAAAAGGATGAAATCGAAAAGCAATGTAAACTAATACTCGAACAAGGCCTCATCTGAAGGAGTACGTCCCCTTTCTCTTCTCCTGTCTTACTAGTCAAGAAACATGACAATACTTGGAGATTTTGTGTGGATTATCGAGAATTAAATGCCAAGATTATCACGGACAAGTTTCCTATTCCGGTAGTCGATGAGTTATTAGATGAACTACATGGGGCTCAGTTTTTCACCAAGTTGGACTTGCGTTCGGGGTATCATCAAGTCCGTATGCATCCTCCAGATATTTAGAAAACAACATTCCGTACTCATCACGGACACTTTGAATTTATCGTCATGCCATTTGGACTCTCCAATGCACCTTCTATGTTTTGGTTGTTAATGAATGAGGTATTTACTGACTATCTCAGAAAGTTTGTTCTCGTATTCTTTGATGACATCTTAATTTTCAGCAAGTCATGATCTCAACATTTAGAACATTTACACCTAGTTTTCCAACTTATTCATGCCCATCGGCTTTACTAAAAAATGACCAAGTGTACATTTGGGAGCCAACAGGTCACTTATGTGGGGCACATTATTACAGCATTAGGGGTTACAGTGGAACCGACAACAATTGAAGCTATTACACAGTGGCCTGCACCAAACACCATTTCAACTTTA
This sequence comes from Aristolochia californica, assembly GCF_029961685.1. NCBI lineage: Eukaryota > Viridiplantae > Streptophyta > Magnoliopsida > Piperales > Aristolochiaceae > Aristolochia > Aristolochia californica. The sequence goes on from NW_027182214.1 coordinate 11,491,131, forward strand.
AGGGGTTTTTTGGGCTTATTTGGATATTATAGAAAGTTCATTCCAAATTATGCGGCACTCACAACACCTTTATCCAATCTTCTACCTCTCAATGCCTTCCATTGGAGTGAAGAGACGAGCACAACCTTCCAAACTCTTAAGACAACACTAGCCACTACTCCTGTATTACAATTACCTAATTTTGAGGAGATCTTCGTTGTAGAATGTGATGCCTCCAGAGAAGGTATAGGGGCAGTGTTGCAACAAGCAAACCATCCAATTGCCTATTTCAGCCGACAACTTCCCCTCCACCAGCACAAATTACCAGCATATGAACGTGAACTTATTAGTCTAGCGAAGGCAGTACGCAATTGGCGACCTTATTTATGGGGTCGATATTTTATCATCCACATTGACCTTTACAGTTTGAAATATTTCCTAGATCAGTGCATTTCCACTTCCCCTCAACAGCAGTGGATATGTAAATTACTGGGATTTGATTTCAAGGTGGAACATAAGGCAGGTAGATTGAATACAGTAGCTGATGCTCTCTCACGTAGATCTGAAGCTTCAACGCAATTGAGTGCCATCAGTCATCCCACACTTATACTGTTGGACTCTATCAAGACAGCACACAACACCATAGAGGAATTGTAGGAATTATATCAGAACATTACAACTGAAAAAATGGCCTCACATTGGACCATAAGTGACAACATCATTCTCTATAAGCGACACATTTATTTGCCTCCATTGTCTCCTCTGATTGCCACCGTGTTGTCAGCTTATCATAACAGCTATCATGAAGGAATTCAGAAAACATTACTTGGATCATACGAGATTTTTATTGGGAAAGTATGAAATCCTCTATTACTTCCTATGTAGCTGCATGTCATGTGTGTCAGTGTAACAAGGCAGAGCATTTAAGCCCTGCCGGGGTGCTGCAACCACTCCAGCTTCCCACACAGGTTTGGTCAGATATATCTATGGATTTTATTGAAAGTCTTCCGAAGTCTTCTGGGAAATCTACCCTTCTTGTGGTCGTGGGCAGATTCTCAAAGTATGGCCACTTCATTCCTTTGGAACACCCTTACACAACGGCATCAGTAGCAAAGATATTTTTTACCCACATTGTTCGCCTACACGGCATTCCGAAGTTAATTGTCAGTGATAGGGATGTCATCTTCACCAATCAATTTTGGCGTGATCTTTTCCACCTATGCGGCACCAAATTAAATTAATTTTATTTAGCATATCATCATCAATCAGATGGCCAGACAGAAGTGCTGAACCACACTATACAGTGTTTGGAGGGAGACCATCCAAAAGAATGAGTAGAATGTATTCCTTGGGCTGAGTATTCCTACAATACCTCCTTCCACACGGCCTTACAGGAGACACCGTTCCGAATTGTATATGGCAGGGATCCCCCCCGTGTTATGGACTCCATAGCATCACGAGTTATCCATAGGCATAGGAATTAAATTATGTCAATTTACTTTTAATGTAGATTCATTTGGTTTGGTTTGGTTTACTTTGGTTTGGTTTGGTTTGGTTTAGATTTAATGTGGCATGAACCACTTGACCTATGGGTCTCTTTTGTAATTCCGTCCTCAACCCTATTTAGGGGGACGTCAAGGGAAGGAAAAAGGAAGCATTGAGAAAATTAGAGTAAACAGATCAGATTCTCCCTCAGAGGCCTAGGTTGGATTCTCCCTTTGAGGTCCAGGTCGAGCATCCTTCAAAGCTTACCCATTCTATTCGATTTCCATCATTCCACGTTCAAAAAACAAGGATCCTCTTCCAACGTCAAGAACCAATATGGAGGGAAGAGAGGAAAGAATGGTGACTCGATCCATGGCTCAGGAAGAACCTAACATCTTGGTATCAGACAGGTCTACCCTTGGGGATTCCTCTTCCCCTGAGGATTTGAGGCAATGAGTGGAAGATAATAGGCAGAGGATAGATCTTCAGGCTCAATCCCTGGAAGAAGTGCATTAGACAACCTCTGACCTGTGTGAGGCCATAAAATCCATGGATGCCGCCATCCAAGCTCTCCTCCGGCGACAGGATGACATTGGTACACGAGGACAACCTCCGGCAGCCTACTCTCCACCGACCGACCACCATCAATTCCACCCACCACCTCCCCCACCACCACCAATGTGTCACCATAATCCCCACATGGGGCCTGCCGCTCAGGGACCAAATACGGTTCCCAGGTATTTAAAACTAGACTTTCCTACGTATGATGGGTCTAAGGACCCCTTGATTTGGTTAACCAAGTGTGATCAGTTCTTTTATCATAAAAAAAACACATGCGGATGAGAAAGTTTATTTGGCCGCCTACCACATGCTCGATGAAGCGCAGAGGCCTTATCATCCACCCCAGTTTTTGCAGCTACACCAACAGGGACACCCGATTGCTTATTTTAGCCGCCAACTTGGCCAGCACCACCACAAGTTAGCAGCTTATGAGAGGGAACTGATCGGATTAGCGAAAGCCATACAGCATTGGCGGCCTTATCTCTGGGGACGTCCATTTCTGATTCGCACTGATCATTGCAGCCTCAAGTATCTGCTGGAGCAGCGCCTCACTACCTCACCGCAGCAGCATTGGTTAAGTAAACTTATGGGGTTTGACTTTACTGTAGAGTATATACCTGGGAGTTTGAATGTAGGGGTTGATGCTTTATCTCGCCGGGACATTCCAGAGCCGAAATTACATGCATAAGTCAGCCAAGAGCTCTCTTGTTAGATTCTATATGGGAACAGGCACAACAGTACCCGGACATTATCACTTTATATCATGAGATCCAGTAGGGGACAACGGCCACACATTGGACGGTTCAGGACAATCTAGTCCTCTACAAAAATAGAATCTTTCTACACCACACGTCCCCATGGATTCACAACATTTTAGCCTCCTTCCATGACAGTACACATGAGGGCCGAAAAAAAACATATTTCTGGATAAGTCGAGAATTTTATTGGAGGGGCATGAAGCGCAGTATAGCCGATTATGTGACGGCTTGTCAGATTTGTCAACGGAATAAAGCTGAATCCTTAAGTCCAGCTGGGTTGCTCCAACCACTTCAGCTGCCATCACAGGTCTGGTCTAATATTTCCATGGACTTCATAGATGGACTTTCCTCTTGGTCAGGCAAATCCGTTATCTTTGTAGTGGTTGATCGTTTCTCAAAGTATGGCCACTTCATAGCTCTGGCTCATCCTTACATTGCAGCTCAAGTCACTCAACTCTTTATGGATAATATTGTACGCTTACATGAGATGCCTAATTCCATTACCAGTGAAAGGGATGCCATCTTTACCAGTACATTCTGGAAAGAACTATTCAAGCTACAGGGCACAACATTAGCATTCTCTTCAGCCTACCATCCGCAGACAGATGGTCAGACAGAGGTCATCAATAGGACAATTGAGATGTATCTTCGTTGTTTCATGGGGGACTCACCTAAACGGTGGGTTAAGTGGCTCGCCTGGGCTGAATTCTGTTACAACACCTCCTACCATAGTGCACTCGGAACAACCCCATTCAAGGTAGTATATGGTAGAGACCCGCCCAACCTTTTATCATATGAACCGGGTGCATCCAAGGTCGCCACTTTGGACCAAGCATTAGCAAAAAGAGACACATTGCTCACTGAGGTGCGTTCTCATCTCCAGGAGGCACATCGTACTATGAAGTTGTATTATGACAAGAAGCATCGGGAAGTCTTCTTTTCTCCAGGAGATTATATATGTCTGCATCTCCAACACTACAGGCAGCTGTCACTGACAGCCTCCAAAAGCCACAAACTCTCTCTGAAGTATTATGGTCCCTTTCAGGTTATAGACCGCATTGGTACAGTTGTCTACCGCTTGCAGCTTCCGCCAGAGGCTAGGATTCACAATGTGTTTCATGTATCCCAATTGAAGGCCTTCCAAGGTGACTCTCCCTTGCTGAACACACCTCTGCCCCCACTACATGAAGGACATGTCCTTTCTACTCCAGCATAGGTATTACAAGCTCGCCGCATTCAGGGTGATTGGGAGATTCTAGTCCAATGGGCTGATGCTGATCCCAGTGACACAACAAGGGAGCCAGTAGCTGCGTTCCACACCCTCTACCCCTACTTCGAGCTTGAGGACAAGCTCTTTCTCCAGGAGGGGGGTGATTTTATGGAGTCCATAACATCACGAGTTATCCACATGCATTGGAATTAAATTATGTCAATTTACTTTTAATGTAATTTCATTTGGTTTGGTTTGGTTTAGATATAATGTGGCGTGAACCACGTGAACCCTATTTAGGGGGACGTCAAGGGAAGGAAAAAGGATGCATTGAGAAAATTATAGTAAACAGGTCAGATTCTCCCTCAGAGGTCTAGGTCAGATTCTCCCTTTGAGGTCCAGGTCGAGCTTCCTTCAAAGCCTACCCATTCTATTCGATTTCCATCATTCCACGTTCCAGAAACAAGAATCCTCTTCCAGCGTCCAAAACCAATATGGAGGGAAGAGAGGAAAGAAGGTTGACTCGATCCATGGCTTGGGAAGAACCTAACATCCCGTCCCCTTTCTTATGTTCAAGGGTCCACCCGAGTGGATGCAGTTGACAAAGCTCTCATTGATCGGGATCAGTTGTTGGCAGTTACTCGAATGTGCCTATGGCAAGCCCAAGCAGGGATGAAAGAGTATTATGATCAAGGCCACCGAGACATTAAGTACAACCAAGGTGATTTTGTTTGGCTACAGCTCCAGCATTACCGCCAATCTTCTATGGCAGGCACTCGGCACAAGCTCTTGCCCAAATATTTTGGACCATTCCTCATTACTCAGCGGGTGGGTGAAGTCGCCTATAAACTCCAGCTTCCTCCCGATGGTGAGATCCACGATGTTTTCCATGTCTCTCTCCTCAAGCAATTCAAATATAGCGTCCCTCTTCACATTTCGTCTTTACCACCCATGGAAAATGGGCAGCTTTCTCTCATGCCAACCAAAATTTTAAACGCTTGTCAGAATCAGCAGCGCTGAGAAGTGTTAGTTCAATGGTCACACTCTGACGCCACCAATGCAACTTGGGAGGACATTAATGTATGTCAGCAGGTCTACTCCACATTTGAGATTGCGGAAAACCTCGTTTTCAAGGAGGGGAGTGATGTTGTGGACTCGATAGCGGGACGAGTAATCCAGAGGGGACGTGGACGAGTTGGTGACTTAGTGGAGCAGTGAAGGAGATTAGGCATTACATGTTTCGTTTATTTCTTATTTCATGAATTATAAGTAGGAAGGCCTCTAAGGGTATTATTGTAATAACTAAGATATCCGGCCTTGGCTTTAAGAGGCTATCGAATGTAATGTGAGTAAGCAGAAATTATCAAGGATCATTGTTCTCCTTTGTGGAACCTAGGGTCGGTGTTCCCCTTGAGGAACCCAAGGTGCAGGACTCCCTTTGATGAGCCTAATTTCCTCCACTCCATTTGATTTCTCAATTCCCCTTCATTCCATTCCATTTATTTTCCTCCAATCATCAACATAGGTCGATTGAGCAGAGCAAGCCGACGTGGTTCTGATTCGGAATTGCAAGAAACTCTCTCCCATAGTCGAATTACTCGGTCTATGGTCAGAGACCACAACAACTTACCTCGGGTGGATCCGACAACTCCACAGGTGAGGTGTTGGCCGGTGCTTCAAGGGGTTGAGTAATATCGACATTGAAAGGCACAAGTGGGCATGGAGTGGTAGGAGGAAACGTCAACCCTAGAGGAGCATCATGCGAGGAGTAGAAGGAGGTGTCCTCAAAGAAGGTCACATCCCGAGATACAAGCATTCTCCGAAGGGTAGGATTGTAACAGATATATCTTTTATGGGTGCGAGAGTGCCCCAAAAAAAATACACCTCGTAGAACGAGGATCAAATTTACTCTTTTGTGGGGAACTGACATGGACAAAACATGTAAATAAAAAAACATTAAGAGCAAGAGAAAAGGGATCTTCACCATGAAATAAAACATAGTAAGGAGTTTTATTGCAAAGAACAAATGAAGGTAACCTATTGATAAGAAAACAGGTCGTAAGTATAGCATGAGGCCAATAAAAGTAGGGTACCTTCATGGAGTAGAGGAGGCCTCGAGCAACTTCAAGAAGGTGACAATTCTTTCTTTTTGCACATGATGTTTAATGGATAATCCCATTACCCTCACAAAATGATTGGAACTCACTAGATAAGGATTTGAATTTTCTTTCCAAATTGAGTCAACATCATAGCATGAAAGGTTTTAAAACTAGTAAGGATTCAAGATTGTTCTTTAAATAGAAATAACCAAGTGACTCGGGTAAAGTCATCCACAAATGTAACAAAGTATTTAACTTGAGAAATATTAGAGACACACAAGGGTTCCCATACATCAGAGTGTATTAAAGAAAAAGGAGCAACACTTGTAGTTGTAAGGTGAGGAGAATATGTACTCCTATGGTGTTTACTTAATCGACAAACCTCACAATTGAAAGTAGAAAGTGATTTTAATGAAGGAAGTAAATGTCGAAATGAAGATGTAGACGGATGGCCAAGCCAGTTGTGCAAAAGTTGAGCCTCAAATGTAGTGGATGATAGGGCAGTGTTATGGTCCTAGGTCATGGATCTAGTAACATGGCACTAAGAAGGATAATCCACAGTTTAGAGAATGAGTTCTTCTCTGTCAAGATCAGCTTTGATTACGGAAAAAAGGAAAAGAGATAGAATCAGATTCATAAGGGAACCTGGACCTTTGGGTTCCTTGAGGAGAACTCAAAATGTTGTTTACGCTAAATCAAGACTTGCCTTTTCTCATTTCCTTTCCCTTTTAATTAGGGCTCACAAATACAAGAGTTCATGAGGAAGAAATTACCGTTATGCCACTACGGATACACTTAATAATAAATTAAAATATAAATTGAAATAAAAGCAAATAACTCAATAAATCATTGACTCAGCCACGACGCTTCTGAATGACTTGGCTTGCTATTGAGTCCACAACATTACTCCCACTGGAGAAAGAGCTTGTCCTCAAGCTCGAAGGTAGGATATGCTTGCCGAAACATCTCCACATCTTCCCAAGTAACATATGCGGCATCTATGTCAGCCCACTGGATGACACAACCAGTGTAAGCGCTTCAATGTAGGACCACGGATGGAGAGTTTGTGGTATCCGAAGCCCTTCCTCTAATTCCCCCCTGTTGGCAGTATGTTCCACCTGAAAGGCAAAATTTGTTCCACCAAGAGGAAATCCTCTTTTATGTTTCCTCAATCTTCCCAGGGTTCCTGTCCTTAACCTTAACATTGAGCCAACTGACTCCATAAAACCTTTTCCACCAGGTCTTCCACCTTTCAAGATTTTGATCTCCGTAAACACATCATCAACTTTTTCAAAGCGATACACAATTAGAATTTTATCCTCCCCAGAAGCTTGAAGCTTCACAATTGCAAGGTGTCGTGTCTATAGTACATGTTCCATTGCCGTTTGTGTCTGAACAAGAAAATCCCTCTCTTGCAGGGGGGCTTCACAAGGTCAATATCACTTTTTATTTGGAATTGTAAGTTACTTCCAATCCCCTCACCAAAGACCGACCACCTTCCCACAGATGTTACCTTTGCTTCTGTTGAAGTCCCAAGCATGCTGTCAGGAGCAACTAGAAGAACCTTAACATAACCCTTAGAGTGGTCTACCAAATGAATTCCATCTGCAACGATTTTAGTATTCCATATTCTTTCAATTGACCTTCCATTCCTTGATAAGGAACGAATGATTCAAAAATAGAAGTCAATTCATGACTCCGCTTCTGTACTTCTGAACTAGGGACCTTTTTCATCCTAGCAGCTGGTGTTCCAGATCTAGGATAGAACTGTGAAATGTGAACTAGTGGAAACTTGTATTCCTTGATCAGATTGATAGTTTGAGTAAAATCTTCGTCTACTTCTCCTAGAAAACCACAAATTATATTAGTTGCAATCTGCATCCCAGGTACAAGTTGATATAGTGTGTCTACCACAGTTTTGAACTTGCTTACAGTGTATTCCCTATTCATTGCACTCAGAACCGAATCACTCCCCGACTGCACCAGCACATGCAAAAATGAATAGACACATGGATGTACTAAAATATTAGTAATTTATTTCAAGTGCACAAGAAGAAAAACGAGAATTACTCATTCCAATGCTAAGCATGGTACTTTTATCTTAAGGAAGCTCCACAACAATTGCATTTAACAAAATGGGATGATGAAGTCCAATGTCACGGCCATAGGCATTTGTTATGCACGTAATAAAATTATTATTTTAATATTTTTTCTTTAATTTACTTTATTTTATTTCAGTTAAATAATTAATAGGCCATAGGGGCATTTTTGGAATATTTAATTTATAGGGGTATTTTTGTAATATTTTATCTTAAGCCTTGTAAGGGTGAACCCTATTTAAGGGGTAAGAGTAATGAGAAAGGCAAACATTGATTTAAGTTAAACAGGGTTTTGAGTTCTCCTCAACGAGCTCAGGAGTGTACGTTATCTTTAACGAACCTAGGGTTTTCAAGCTTCCCTTTAGCTTGATTTTCGTCTTTCTCTTCTTCCTCCCTACGAATCTATGTGTTAGATCCAGGACCATAACAACTGGTATCAGAGCGGGAACACAATGATCCATTCTATATCCCAAGAAAAATAGATTACTATGTGTGAGGAATTGGAAGAAATACGTGCATGGTGTGCATCTTAAATTAAAATTTCTACAAGGGAGAAACTTACTGCCGCAGAAAAGAAGGTCATACGACCTAAATTCTCCAAGCACAAAAAAATTCACAGAATGAGAGGCAGCAAACGTTGTCTTGGACGAACAGAAGGGCCAAGGGCCAGAAAATTTTACCGTCTTTGAGCACGAAATAAGCACTGAACGAGAGGCAGCATATGCTATCTCAGACGGGCAGAAGGGCCAAGGGCCAAAAAATTTCAATATTTCAGAGCAGGGAAGTCCAACGACTGGCCAAACAAAATTAAATTCGAGATCATGGAAATCAGACGGCGATGAGCCTGATTTTTGGAAATTGGAGGGGTATTCCACAACCCCCTTCCCACGGGAAGCCATACATCTTCCACAGGCGACGCAAATAAATCTGAGACACCTCCCTCTCAGAAAATCGCCAAGAGAAGAGGCCCCAAAGAGGTGTTGTTTTCCGTCAGAAATATACCCTTGCCGCAACGCATTTACGTCGGGGTCCGTCGTTCCGGCAGTCGGCATGGTGAGGAGCAAAAGAGAGAAAGGGCGACTGGAAAAAGGAGAGCCAAAACCCCTCTCAGACCATGAGACGGAAAATCCCCAAGCGTCCTCCTGTTCGCCACCTAGAGAAAGAGGAGGCTCCATCGGCTCCATCGGACAAATTTTCGGTGGGATTTGACTTCCGGCCACCACCTCTCACTCTCAATCTACCTCTCGACAGAACAGAGGGAACCCAATTTCCAAATTTTTTGGGGTAAGTATCGGAAACCTCAAATTTGCATTCAATATTTTGGAAAGATAGGAAAATTCATGCAACTGTGTGATGAAGTGTCTGCAATACGATATAAATTGTTTTTGGGGATTCCGGGAAAGGAAAAAAAGTAGACGCTGACGAAAATTTTAGGAAAATGAAAGAAATGGGGCTCATCCCCAATGTTGTTGTTGTGCTTGATTGCCTATGCAAGGACGGATTGATTCAAGAAGCTATGAAGCTATTTGGGTTAATGCGTAAAAAGGGTACAATCCCTGATATTGTAATCTATACGGCTGTGGTGAAAGGCTGTTGCAAGGCCCTAAAGTGTGAAGTTGAAAAAGGGGAGATTGAGAAGTTGGGTTCTTTAGACCTTGGAGAATGGGGTAATGGATACATGGAGGACAATGGGTTAAAGAGAAACCAGCTTGTGACTACATCCCTTATAGATAAAAGTGCCAATTGTGGTCAGATCGATACCTCTAGACAAGTGTTTGATGCAAGGACTACCCGAGATGTTGTGTTACGCACCTAGCCAATACTACCCAAAAGACCTGCTTATTAGGAGCGAAAGGCATAGGTACTTAACCCAAGACCAGGGGTCACGGTGCCCCTTAACACCACATCCCCCCTTCTTGAGCAGATGACCACGGTGGCCCAATGACACAAGCCCGATCCGGGTTCATTACTTGGTGTTTCCCCCGACCCTACCTGTATTTTAATCCAGCCTTTGCGCGCGATGCAGAGACACTGGCCCAACCCAGGTTTCGTTACTTGGTGTTTCCCGTGGACCTACCAGTATTTAAATCCAACCTCTGTGCCGTTGCCGGGAATCGGTCTCGCGACCTAGCCAAAGCTTTGATACCAAATGTTACGCACCTAGCCAATACTACCCAAAAGACCGGCCTATTAGGAGCGGAAGGCATAGGTACTTAACCCAAGACCAGGGGTCACGGTGGCCCATAAAATGTTGTTGCATGGTGTTATGGACTCTATAGCATCACGAGTTACCAACAGGCGTAGGAATTAATGAATGTGTTTTTCAATTTCCATGTAATTGTTTCTTGGTTTGGTTTTGTATTTGGTTTGGGTTGGTTTAGCATTTATTGGTTTGAACCATTGACCCAAGAGGTCTTTAGTGTTTTGGACGTCCTCAACCCTATTTAAGGGGATGGCTAGGGTAATGAGAAGGAGGAATTGAGTTTACTTTAGCTAGAGTAAATTAGATAAACAGGTCAAGAGCTCCTTCAAGCTCTCTTCCGTTTTTCCCCCAATTCTCCTTTCCGAAATTCAATACCCATCAATCCCTCATTCCATCTCAATGTCAAGCAAGGTGATGGAAGGAAGAGAAGAGAGGAGGGTGACAAGATCCATGGCTCGTGAGGATCCTAACAACGTGGTATCAGACAGGTCCACCCTCGGTGATTCCTCTTCTCCAGAGGACATACGTCAAGTACTTTCAGAACTTGAACAATGATCCACTCTTCAAGGTACTGAAATTTCTCACATCAATAATACATTAAAAACACTGGAATCATCTCTACAAACCGTCATCCGACAACTTGCTGCACTTCAAGCACCAACGCCACCACCAGCAACCAATTTTGAACCACAACTAGTACCCCACCAACAATTCACGCCACCACCAAATCCACCCCTGCGCCAACCAATGGGTTCCATGGCAACTCACACACAAGGACCATCAACGGTTCCAAGGTACTTTAAACTTAACTTTCCTACATATGATGGCTCTAAAGGTCCTTTACTGTGGTTCACAAAATGTGAACAATTCTTCTATCATCAACAAACGGTGGAAATGGACAAGGTTACTTTGGCCGCCTACCACCTGCTCGATGAAGCGCTCATGTGGTTCCATCACTACCGAAATGTCCATTCCATTCAGGATTGGCTGCACTTTAAACATGCTTGCCAGTTGAGGTTTGGACCTCCAGCTAGCAGCAACCTAGTGGGGGAATTGATCAACTATAAACAGACAAGCACCTTAGAAGTTTACCAAAAAACGTTCCAAGAAAGGTTGGCCCGAGCTAGTGAATTTGTTCCTCCTCACCTACATGTTCAGATTTTTAATGCTGGATTGACAGAGTCGGTTAGATTGGAAGTGGAATTACTTGGTCCGACAGATTTGGACTCAGCAATGAATTATGCCAGAGCTGTGGAATACAAACAGAGAGTTCTAAAAGAGTCTTTACAACGAAAACCATTTTGGAACAACAGAATACAGGGTACTGCATCTGGTCCACGTTTTGGGTCCTCTGCCCCTAACCGAGCAGATCAGGCTACCAGTGTGCCTCCACACTCTATGCCACGTAAATTTTTGACTAAACAGGAAATGGACGCTCGAAAGGCAAAGGGCCTATGTTTTAATTGTGACGAACAATTCCAGCCAGGACATACCTGTAAACGTTTATTCAGTATTGAACTGTTGGAAGAAGATTCAGAAGAGCTTCTTGAAAATGAAATTGTTGAAGAGGTACAACAGGAACCAGAGCTCTCCCTCCATGCCATGCATGGCCTGCGTAGTTCTAACACCATGCAGGTAAAGGCCAGGTTACATCATCTCATGCTACTTGCTTTAGTTGATTCGTGCAGCACACATAATTTTATCAGTGAACCAGCCGCGCAACAATTGCGATTGGCAATTCAACAACAAAGGGGACTCTCAGTTTCAGTGGCCAATGGGGCCAAAATTGCTAGTGTAGGGTTATGTGCTAACACCCCTTTCACCATTGAGGGGCATTCATTTCAGGCAGATTTACTAGTCATTCCATTGGCTGGATTTGATTTGGTGCTCGGGGTCAAATGGCTCCAGTTATTAGGACCTATATTATATGACTTTCAGGCTCAGACTATGACATTTTCAGCACCACAGGGCCAGATTACATTACAAGGTATTGTGGCACAGGTACCTAACGTACTTCACACTTTACAGCTTCAACACACCGGTGATGATCAGTTAGCTCCTTTACTTACAGCATTTGCGGATTTATTTAATGATCCTACGGGTCTACCACCAGAGCGTCATTGTGATCACCGCATTCGTTTAAAGTTGGGAACTGATCCAGTAGTGGTGCGGCCTTATCGTTACCCGCATATATAGAAAGATGAAATAGAACGACATTGCATGTATATGCTCACTCAGGGGATGATCCAGCCCAGTCGATCTCCTTTTTCCTCACCAGTGTTACTTGTACATAAAAAGGATAAATCATGGAGATTTTGTGTCGACTATAGGCAACTCAACTTGCAAACAATTAAGGACAAGTTCCCCATTCCAGTCGTGGACGAGTTGCTGGATGAGTTACATGGTGCTACAATTTTTACCAAATTAGATTTGAAATCGGGCTATCATCAAATAAGAGTTCACCCGGCGGATGTGGAGAAGACTGTCTTCCGCACACATCATGGTCATTTCGAGTTCCTTGTCATGCCCTTCGGTCTCTCCAATGCACCCTCCACCTTTCAGGCCCTCATGAATGAGGTCTTTTCATCACTTCTACGCAACTATGTGTTAGTCTTTTTTTATGACTTTCTGGTCTACAGTAAAAATTGGGAAGAACATCTCCACCACCTCCATCAGGTATTTACCATTCTACGCTCTCATCATTTGGTTTTGAATAAATCAAAATGTTCTATGGGTACATCTGAGGTGGCATATTTGGGCCACGTCATATCAGTTGTGGGCGTGAAAGTTTACCAGAGCAAGATACAAGCAGTAACAGATTGGCCGATTCCCACCTCCATCACAGCATTAAAGGGATTTTTGGGCCTAGCGGGATATTACAGAAAATTTATCCAATCTTATGGCATGATAGAAGCACCACTCAACAATCTGCTAAAAAAGAATGCCTTCCACTTGTCTTTTTCAGCGGAACAAGCCTTTCACCTGTTAAAGGAGGCCTTAGCCTCAGCGCTAGTCCTACAATTACCAGATTTTGAGGGAGACTTTGTGGTGGAATGTGATGCATCCGGGGGAGGTATAGGGGCAGTGTTACAACAATTGGGACACCCCATTGCTTATTTTAGCCGTCAGTTGGGACAACACCACCATAAGTTAGCTGCATATGAGAGGGAATTGATTGGGTTAGCCAAGGTTGTCCAACATTGGCGACCTTATCTTTGGGGACGACTGTTTCTCATTCGTACAAATCATTTCAGCCTCAAGTATCTTCTTGAACAACGCCTCACCACATCCCCACAACAGCATTGGTTAACTAAACTCATGGGCTTCGATTTTACGGTTCACTATAAGCCAGGTAGTTCAAATTTGGGGGCTAATGCTTTATCACGTCGGGATAATTCAGCCACACAAATTTATGCTATCAGTCACCCACGCTCACTGGTATTAGATTCGATTCATGAGGAAGTACATCAATATCCGGATCTCATGTCATTATATCAGGATATTCAACAGGGGACAGCAGCTCCTCATTGGACAATTCAGGATCGTCTCATACTCTACAAAAACAGGATTTTTTTGCATAATACATCCCCACTTCTTCACACCATCCTGTCCTCTATCCATGATAGCACACATGAGGGTCGACAGAAAACATATTTCCGAATCAGTCGGGACTTTTACTGGAAGGGCATGAAGAGCACAATTGTTGATTACGTAGCTGCTTGTCAGATTTGTCAACGAAACAAGGCCAAATCTTTAAGTCCGGCCGGCCTACTGCAACCTCTGCAACTACCGTCTCAAATCTGGTCTGACATTTCCATGGACTTCATTGCTGGACTTCCCATTTCAACAGGTAAATCTGTGATATTCGTCATCGTTGATCGGTTTTCAAAATATGGTCACTTCATTGCTTTGGCGCATCCATATACTGCTGCTCAGGTCGCTCAATTATTTATGGACAACATTGTCCGATTACATGGAATTCCCTCATCCATTATCAGTGACAGGGATGCCATTTTTACCAGTATATTTTGGAAGGAATTATTCAAATTACAGGGCACCCAATTGGCATTTTTTTCTGCATATCATCCACGAACGGACGGACAAACAGAGGTTGTCAATCGCACAATTGAAATGTATCTTCGTTGTTTTGTGGGGGACGCACCTAGAAGGTGGGTGAAATGGCTTTCATGGGCAGAATTTTGCTATAACACATCTTACCACACAACACTGGGAACTACACCTTTTAGGGTAGTTTATGGCAGAGATCCACCTCGTCTGTTACCATATGAACCTGGGTCATCCAAAGTCGTCACTTTGGACCAAGCGTTAGCTGAACGAGACGCTATGCTCACTGTGGTACGTACTCATCTATAGGAGGCCCAACACTCTATGTAACGCTATTATGATAAGAAGCACCGGCAAACATCTTATTTCCCTGGAGACTATGTGTGGTTAAAGCTTCAACACTACCGCCAACTGTCCCTGACTGCATCCAAGCGCCAGAAGCTGTCTCCAAAATATTATGGTCCATTTCAGGTATTGGACAAAATTGGGCCCGTGGCATACCGCTTGCAACTACCACTGGAATCAAAGATCCACAATGTATTTCACGTCTCCCATTGAAGCCTTTCCAGGGTGACTCGCCCCTACTGCACACTCCACTGCCGCCACTACATGAGGGCATAGTCCTTTCTATTCCAGTTCAGGTAGTACAAGCACGCCACATTCAAGGTGATTGGGAAATTCTTGTCCAGTGGGCCGATGCCGACCCCAGTGACACCACATGGGAGCTGTTATCAGCATTTCGACTCTTATATCCTTCCTTCGAGCTTGAGGACAAGCTCTTTCTCCAGGAGGGGGTGATGTTATGGACTCTATAGCATCACGAGCTACCAACAGGCGTAGGAATTAATGAATGTGTTTTTCAATTTCCATGTAATTGTTTCTTGGTTTGGTTTTGTATTTGGTTTGGGTTGGTTTAGCTTTTATTGGTTTGAACCATTGACCCAAGAGGTCTTTAGTGTTTTGGACGTCCTCAACCCTATTTAAGGGGACGGCTAGGGTAATGAGAAGGAGGAATTGAGTCTACTTTAGCTAGAGTAAATTAGATAAACAGGTCAAGAGCTCCTTCTAGCTCTCTTCCATTTTTCCCCCAATTCTCCTTTCCGAAATTCAATACCCATCAATCCCTCATTCCATCTCAACGTCAAGCAAGGTGATGGAAGGAAGAGAAGAGAGGAGGGTGACAAGATCCATGGCTCGTGAGGATCCTAACACATGGCCGGGCTATAGCCAATCAAATAGCATTTGCATCTAATGCCGTAGTCGGGAGTGTTGTGTTACCTGCATGCCAAATTCACAAAAACGTTGAACTTGGGGAAGACTCATGGAGGCAGCTCTCTAGGTTGGACCCGGGGCATAGCGGTGATTATATACTTAAGTCCACTATTTATGCATCTGTGGACAGGTGGGAGGATGCACTGAATGTAAGCACACAGATAAAGGAAAGAGGAATTAAGAAGACTCCAGGTTGTAGTATGATTCAGGTGGATGGGGTGATTTATGAGTTCTTTGATGAAGATAGTGACCATTCTCTATCCAAAGACATATATGATACAATAGAAGAAATGCTTTAGAGGATAAAGTTGGAAGGTTTTGTTCCTCACACATCAGAGGCAAGATTAGATAAAGAGGATGAAGAGTACCCTGCTGCTGAGGTTGGTTGTGGTTTTCACAAGGATATGTTGGTGGGTGCTACTAAGACCATTGTTCAATCTAAACCTTCAGACGTGGAGATTCCCTTCGTTGTTGCTGCTTTTCTCAACATACAATCAATTCGTGAAGTGGGTGAAATGGGAGACTTGTATGTGGCACATAATTATCTGAGTACCTGGATAAAATGGGAGCGCAGCAACCAACACAGTTTTTCAACCCAAAAATTTTACTGTGATCTTTGGTTCATGAATACGTGTACTATGAAATCTCCTACTCAATCAGCCATGGAAACTTTAAAGCCCAAGATGCTGCTGCTATTTCATACTATTGCAGTGAAGATAAGGGCACCCCAGCAGCAACTACAACCTAAAAAATATAATGCAGCTGAGCAACACCTGGAAAATTCTGACTGCGACCAAATGCTTGTGCATGGGGAGAACATTGATGCTGCTTGTGGTGTATTTAATGCATTACCTTCCATTGCTCTCATCTCAAATGAAATCATATGTGGCAGAGGGGTTGTCTTTGGTAAAGATTGTCTTAATACCTTTGATTTTGAGAAGTTGTTGGCAGATAGGGAGACTATCCACGAAGAAGGTTCTCTTGGCCATATTTTGAATGCCATGCTGTGGGGAATGCTTTTTCTAGCTGTTGACGAGAACAATATTAAATTCTGAGTGGCGTCTGCCCCGCGTGTAAGTGCTGCTACTGTGGCACTGCTGCAACTAGTGCTGCCAACCATGGCACTGCTGAAAACAATACTCATAGTCCTGAGAGTAAAACCAGCAGTGCTTTATGAAGTCCATGATGTTTTATATTCGGGAGGGGCTCATAAAAATTTCCACCAAAAAGAGTGCGGTTGTGCCAAGAACACCATGCTGCTAGACAGCCAAGGATACAGTGCTGCTATGGCAGTGTAGACAACCACGTAAATAGTGATGCAGTGGCAGTGCTGAATGAAATAGGTGTTGTTCATGCTGGACATCTAAATAACTCTTTGACTGTTCTCTCCCATAACAAAGCTGCTGCAGCAATTACATCAGTGGCAACAAATATCATTGACACTAAAAATCAGGGAAACAAAAATGTTGGGCTTTCTGTGGATGATGATTGTTTACAAAATGCATTTGTGTCTGACCGGGCTACGCAGATGATGGTTTTCAAGAAGGATGGCACGATCACTGCTGGTAACTCAAGGCAAGTAGGTGATGGTGCTGGTGCAATCCTCTTTATGAGAAATTCAATTGCAGATCTGACGACTTTACCATTTCTTGGTGTATTCTGCAATTTTACTGTTGTTGGTGTGGACCCTTCTTTAATGGGCATAGATCAACCGGTTGTAATTTCGGCTGTGGTGAAAGCGCTATCTGAGGAAGTCATTCATGCATTCCAGGTCATGGTGCTTCACCGTCTTAGAGTGTGCTATAGCAAGTAATGATGACACAGTGTCCCAAAAAAATAAAAAAAATTGTTTCTCTAGTTGGATGCTGCAGTTTTGTAGTCTAGAGGGCTGACACAGATACTGCGGTTGATACTTGAGAACAGGTGGAGCCGTCGGCACGGGCAAGCAGACCCTACCTTCGAGCTTGAGGGCAAGCTCTTTCTTCCAAGGGGTGTAATGTTATGCACATAATAACATTATTATTTTAATAATTTTTATTTAATTTACTTTATTTTATTTCAGTTAAAGAATTAATAGGCCATAGGGGCATTTTTGGAATATTTTATTTAAAGGGGTATTTTTGTAATATTTTATCTTAAGCCTTGTAAGGGTGAACCCTATTTAAGGGGTAAGAGTAATGAGAAAGGCAAGCATTGATTTAGGTTAAACAGGGTTTTGAGTTCTCCTCAATGAGCTTAGGGGTGTGAATTCTCCTTAATGAATTGATTTTCGTCTTTCTCTTCTTCCTCCCTACGAATCCATGTGTCAGATCTGGGACCATAACGACATCAGTGTCCTCATTGTTTATCCATATCTCTTTAACACCTTCCTGTATGACAGTTTTCACATGCTCCACAAGACCATCCATTGTGTAGCTCCCTAGATGCCCACGAGCAAGTTGTGTCTTGCAATAAGTACAAACACCTAAACAACGAACTTTAATTGGAAGAATCTCAATAAATTTGTTCTTTCTCACCTTTGGAAAATCAAGTGCTGGCAATGTCTTCCTAGTCGAGAGTCTTACTACATGACCCTTGAGTGTCTCCTCAATTACTTCAACAACATGGTCTATTTGTTGCACTTCAATTATACTAATCCCTTCAAGCTCTTTCAAGTCTCTACTTCCTTGAGACACACATCCAACCACTACAAGGGACTTACCATCCTTTTTGCAGTTGAAATTTAAAGTTTCCACGACTAATTGAGTAGGAGATTTCATAGTACACATATTAATGAACCATTGAAATTTAAAGTTTCCACGACTGATTGAGTAGGAGATTTCATAGTACACATATTAATGAACCAAAGATCATAGTAAAAATTTTGGGTTGAAAAACTATGTTGGTTGCTGCGCTCCCGTGTTGTCAAGGTACTCAAACAAATAAGTGCACCATACAGGTCCCCAATTTCACCCTCTTCAAGAATTGAGGTAACAATAAAGAAGGGAACCTCCACGCCTGAAGGTTCAGATTGAACAATGGCCTTAGCAGCACCCACCAACATATCCTTGTGAGATCCACAAGCAACCTCAGAAGCAATGGTTGTGGAGTCCAACAATTTCTTATTATTTTGGAAAACATAATTGAAGTCCCAGTCTTGGATGAAGAATTCGTTGCTCCAATTGAGCAAGTGACTCCCGGCCACCGGCATGGCAAAACTGAAACTCGTTGCAAGGTACTCTTCATCCTCTGTATCTAATCTTGCCCCTGATGTATTAGGAACAAAACCTTCCAACTTTATCCTCTGAAGCATTTCTTCAATTGTATCATATATGTCTTTGGACAGAGAATGGTCACTATCTTCAGCAAAGAACTCATGAATCACCCCATCCACCTTAATCATATGACAACCTAGAGTCTTCTTAATTCCACTTTCCTTTATCTATTTTCTCACCTTCAGTGCATCCTCCCACCTTCCCACATATGCATAAATAGTTGATATAAGTATATAATCACCGCTATGCCTCGGGTCCAACCAAGAGAGCTGCCTCCATGATTCTTTCCCAATTTCAACATTTTTGTGAATTTGGCAAGCAGCTAACACAGTACTCCAGACTACGACGTTAGGTTCAATGATATTTGATTGGCTATAACCCGACCATGCAACAACATCTCAGGTAGTCCTTGGATCAAACAATTTGTTATGCACGCAATAACATTATTATTTTAATAATTTTTCTTTAATTTACTCTATTTTATTTTAGTTTAAGAATTAATAGGCCACATGGGCATTTTAGGAATATTTTATTTATAGGGGTATTTTTGTAATATTTTATCTTAAGCCTTGTAATGGTAAACCCTATTTTAGGCAAGCATTAATTTAGGTTAAACATGGTTTTTAGTTCTCCTCAACGAGCTCAGGGGTGTGCATTCTCCTTAACGAACCTAGGGTTTTCAAGCTTCCCTTTGGCTTGATTTTTGTCTTTTTCTTCTTTCTCCTTACAAATCCATGTGTCAGATTCGGGACCATAACACAATTTCCTAGCAGTATTGATCTAACCGCATTTGGCACTTTTGTCTACAAAGAATGTAGTCAAAAGTTGGCTTCTCTTTAACCCGTTGTCCTCCATATATCCATTAACCCATTGTCCAAGATCTAAGCCACCCTACTTCCCCATCTCCCTAAATAGCTTCAGCCCATGGCCTGGGTGTCTACCATTTAAATATCCAACAATCATCAGATTCCAAGACACGACCTTTTTCTCGGGCATTTCATCGAAGAGTTTCTGGGCAGATACCAAATCTTCCTTTTTAACATAACCGCTAATTATTGAATTCCATGACACCACCTCTTTTGTAGGCATTGTATCAATGATAATATGAGCACCATAGTCCAAGCCACATGTTGCATACATATGGAAGCAATGCGGTCCTCACCTGTATCACTTCAGTAAGGCCATTCTTAACTATCTGCCCGTGGCATTTCTCCCCATCAGGAACAGAACAGTTCATTGCACAAGAAACTGCCGACTTTGGATTTCCAGGCTCAGAGAATTGTGGTGGAATGATTTCAGGATGGGCTAATTTATTACTGAGACAGAGGTTGCACCGTCTTCTTTCGGAACAACGACCTTCCTTTCTGAATCCTTATCAAGATGCATCTCGATTTCGGCCAATCTCTCAAACATTTTAATGGAAACCTGATGGGTATCCTCACATATTGCTGAAGTTAACTCTGTGCACATTTCTACGATTGATGTGCAACGAGCTGTTATGCCACGGTGGCTACACTTAATAATAAATTAAAATATAAATTAAAATAAAATAACTCAATAATGAAATTACTCAGCCACGACACCTCTAAATGACTCGACCTACTATTGAGTCCACAACATTAGATTCCCTTACGAATCTGATTCTATCTCTTTTCCTTTCCCCTTTAATTAGGGCTCACGAAGAAAAGAGTTCATGAGGAAGAAATTACCGTTATACCACTACAGGTACACTTAATAATATATTAAAATATAAATTGAAATAAAAGAAAATAACTCAATAACTCAATGACTCAGCCACGATGCCTCTAATGACTCGGCCTACTATTGAGTCCACAATAATGGTGGAAGAGTGAAGTAGTACAAACCCCCTTTTTCATGGCCGCCACCAATCACCCGTTTCATAGTTAGAGCCTGAAATGTACAAGAAAAGGGTGAGAAGGTAACAAAGAAATTCAATTTTATTTTTATTTGACTAACCGAAAGAAAATTTAAAGGAAATTGAGGGGCAAACAAAACATCTTGAAGAGGGATAGAAGATGTAAGAGATGAGGAACTGTTATGGACTCATTAGGGGTTTATTTGCAATTTCTATTCATCATTAGGGGTTTATTTGCAATTTCTATTCATTAGAGGTTTAATTGTAATTTGTTGAACATTAGGGGTTTATTTGTAATTTGTAGAACTTATGACCTTTGGCATGTTTTCACTAATTCCCTATATAAGGGCGTAAGATGAATGAGAAGGCAAGCATTAATCCAATTAGTTGTTAGCATAGCAAGGTAGGATTCTCCCTTCTAGCAGAGATCCAGGGCGAGCTTCCCTTCACAAGCTCACTCCATCTTCATCGTCTTCGCTGCCCCTCGCCATGTACCCTTACAGGTACAAATGGTCCCCCGTGACCTACGAGCTTCCATCTTCTTCCTTCCCGTATCCCTTCCAACCAACGTTGAAGAATCCGCATGGTGGCAGATCCGAAATTGGGCATAACAACTTGGTATCAGAGCAGTCCACCCTCGGCAACTCCTCTTTTCCAGAGGACATACGTCTAAGTGCTTTCAGATCTTCAACAAAGATCCACTCTTCAAGGTGCTGAAATTACTAACATCCATAATAAATTGCACACTCTGGAATCCTCTCTCCAAACCATCATCCGCCAGCTTGCTGCAATTCAATCGCCAACACCACCTTTGCAATCGGGAGGACCCTTCGCACAGCCTTCATCGGCAACCACGATAGGGGGTTTTCCGTCGAACCCTTCTCCCGCACAGCAGCCGTCGGAAATCAGGCAGCTACCTATCACAGAAAAGCCTTCCGCACGTCCAGTATCCGATGGCGGGGCAACCTCAAATCCGACGACATACTCTGCTCTAGCAGACCCACAACACCTATTCGTCGTCCAACAGAAAATTTCGCAAAATCTGCCAATCCTTCATGATGTTCGCTGTCGGCCACAAGCCAAGCTAGAAATTCGCAAGGGGAATGGCCATACTAGACAAGCTCTATTGACGGCTTATACAAATCGACAACCACCAAAACCCAGAGATTTCAATTTCACAGTCGAAATCGTCACCCTAGTGGAAGCTGAAATCATGGTTGCACGGCACACATTCAAGTATTCACATCCCGTTCCACACTTTCTACCAGTGGAGCGTGCCACCGAATTAACCACTCAACGTGAGGTTAGTGCCTGGACGGCAACGCCACCGCGATTCATTCCTCTTTCGGAAATAATGGTCATCTTACAATGCCAGCAGCAGCGGGCGTTAGCTCGGTGCCCCGTCAAATTTTTTTTTGATGAATTTGGACTTGGTTCTATTTCCTTGGAAAATTGGTCTCATCTATATGTGATGAGGCAGTGTGAAAATGGTGTCGCTGGCGATGTTTTGATGAACAACTCGCTCATAGATATGTATGGCCCCGGTGGGTTCGTCAGGTTTGCGTGGCAACTGTTTGATGAAATGCCAGAGCAGAACGTAACTTCTTGGAACTCCATGATTTTTGGGTTCGCAATGCATGGATATGTCCCAGAGGCATTAAACACCTTCTCTCAAATGTGCATAACAGGACAGGTAAAGCCTTACTCGATCTCATTCGTTGGTGTTCTAACTGCATGTCGCCTCAGAGGTTTGGTTGGTGTGGGTCGTAGGTACTTTGATTTAACAGTATCAGAATACAAAATTGTAACCCAAATTGAGCACTACGGATGTGTTGTTAATCTTCTTGTGTGTGCTGGCTCAGTGGAAGAAGCCATAGATGTTGTGTCTGCTATGCCCATTAGACCAGATGTGGTGATTTGGAGAAGCTTTCTTGGTGCTTATTGTAAGAGAAAGGCTGGAGTTGAGATCAGCAAATTACTGGCTCAACCAATTCTAGAGTTGGATGGTGGATTTTCTCGTGGAATCTATGTGATTCTGTCCAAGGTCTATGCCTCAGCAAACCAATGGAATGATGTTGGAATACTTAGGAGATTACTGTTTGAGAAGGGGGTATTGAAGGAACCCGGTTGTCGTTCAATTGTGATGGCTGGTATTGTTCATGAGTTTCTTGCTGGGGATTCTTCTCCTCCAAGAACAAAAGAGCTATTTGACATGTTAAGTCTTTACCCTTCGGATAGTGTCCCCAATCCAGAGATTGACTTACTTGCGCCTGCTGTGACTGGTACCCTCAATGTACTTACGACATCAACTGAGGCAAACATGACACAGGTTATTGTTGTTTCTTCTGCCTTTGCTGTTGCTATGACACCAACTTGGCCACAGGATACAATCATGGATGAGACTTGCTGGTCAGCCAAAGTATACTGCAGATCAACTGGGGACTGGCACTACCTTGCAACACCAGCACCAGAAAGTGAAGCTTTGGAGTATGGACCGCATAATAGACTTGACGTTGTGTCTGTCTGCCCAACTCTTATTCTGGGGCTGTGTTGCACCCAACCATGAATGGAAGCAGTCTTGTTTTATTCAAGATACAGACAGGAGTACACAAAAAAAAGAAAAAAAATCCGGAGAATAGTTGTTGGCCGAGATCGATTTGATAAGGCTGATTGGGAACATTACAACAAGCTAACAAAGGAGATTAGGGAGCAAGTTCAGAGTGTTGGAGATCATTTTCTTCTTTCTAACTCAAAGCGTGTGGAGAAAGTAATCCAGGACAAGGCGTGCAATGCTCTTCTGTTGAAGGTCATCAGTGTTGAGGCCCTCCACCAAGTCCTCAGAAAAGCCCAGATAAATTTGCCAGATGACCAGCTTGACCGTTTATGTAGTTCAGGGTTCATTGTCTAGAGTGAATTTTGGCAGGTATTATTGGAGGTAGAGAGAAGCTTGGGAGGTTTACAGGATTTTGCAAATTCGACGGGGAGGAAGCACACATGCCCCTCCTCAACCTATTGCGTTTGCTCTACCGGTACTATGATCACAGCAGCTGCCAGCTCTTGCTTCAGATTCCATGGTGGTAATTGTCTCCATGGCTCCATGCCGCTCCTCAACTGCCAAAATGCAATGATATTGCTGTTCGGGAAGGGACACTCCAATACCCCTACCTCCAAGGGAGGTGATTGTGTTATGATCGGCTACAGACAAAAAAAAAATAAATAAAAAATAAAAATAAAAAATAATTTGCTCCTCTGCTAGGTTGCTCTATTTTTGTACGAACAGGCAATTCTACTTTGAGCTTGAGGACAAGCTCGTTCTCCAGGAGGGGAGTAATGTTATGGACTCATTAGGGGTTTATTTGCAATTTCTATTCATCATTAGGGGTTTATTTGCAATTTCTATTCATTAGAGGTTTAATTGTAATTTGTTGAACATTAGGGGTTTATTTGTAATTTGTAGAACTTATGGCCTTTGGCATGTTTTCACTAATTCCCTATATAAGGGCGTAAGATGAATGAGAAGGCAAGCATTAATCCAATTAGTTGTTAGCATAGCAAGGTAGGATTCTCCCTTCTAGCAGAGATCCAGGGCGAGCTTCCCTTCACAAGCTCACTCCATCTTCATCGTCTCCGCTACCCCTCGCCATGTACCCTTACAGGTACAAATGGTCCCCCGTGACCTACGAGCTTCCATCTTCTTCCTTCCCGTATCCCTTCCAACCAACGCTGAAGAATCCGCATGGTGGCAGATCCGAAATTGGGCATAACAGGAACCCCTGGCAAGTACCTTGGTTTGGGTGCCGTTTACAATAGTAACAAATTTTTGGGGAATACATGGAGATAAGGAATGAAACATGTGTTTCTTACCTGATAGATGTTCAGAGGCCCCGAAGTTGATGATCCAAGAGGAAGATGATGAAGAGGAAGAAAGCATACCTGAGGCATTGGTGGTAACAACAGTAGGTAATAGTGGAATGGAGCACTCCATTAGAGACTTCATCTTCTTAAATGCGGCATAGTCTTCAGTAGTGAGAGCCACTTTCCTAGATTGGGAGTCAGCCTTTTCTTCCCATTTATCAACATTAATAGAAGCTAGGTTAGCCATGGCTTAATTAAGTTTGTCATGAAGTTTCCAGCAAGTTTCCACAAGGTGCTTCTGACCACCTCAATGTAGGAACGGGTCGGACCAGTTCAGCCACATCTATTGTGATCCCTCTAATATTTCTGCCATGTCCTCAGTATGAGGATGATGTACCCCTATTGCCGTAGTACATAGTAGATGTAGCATCAATGGAGGAAGTAGAAAATGGATCAGGGATCCATAGCAACGTGGCACTGATGTCATCAAAGGATGGAAGAGCGGAGGAGCTAAGAAGCAAGGTCTCGGCAACCTCAAGGTAGGGCTTGATATTTGTCAAGCAAATGGTTACTGCCAAGGCCTCCCATTGCCTTTCTTGAACAGGAATGTCTATTGAATATGGCTGAGTGATTTTCCATTCTTGGAGAAGGCCCCAAAATCGGGCAAAAAACTCATGAATGTTATCTCCTTGTTTAGCCCATCTCCCAACAAGATGCTTGTCCTTGAGAGATTAAATCTTCCTATTCCTTTGGAGCACAATGTGAAACAATGAAAGTGCGTAGACTATATGAAAGCAAGGATTGATGAAAGAGAAATGAAAATTTTCAATGCGTGAGGCTCACTCTTTCACTGTAAAGCACTTTCAAGGGAAATTTGCAAGATAGAGAATAATGGGGGTATTTGTTGTTAGGAATTAGATGCCCTATTTACAACCTAACGAGAGAAATAATAAAAAAATTTGGAAGAAGTAAAAGCAAGCATGGAATAAGAACAAGATTTATATTGGTTGGCCTCAAGGTGAGACTATGTCCTGTCTTCTGCCGCTGCAGTAATCCACTATGAAGATGAAGTAGTTTACAAGAGAAATCGCACACTTACAGGTGTTTTCTCTAACCTCTTTGGTTAGAACTCTAGATGCTCCTCGGATAATGATTCTCGTCAAGGTGATAAAATCCTAACAACAACACCCCCCATATATAAAGAGAAAATTAGGGCAACCAGATTACAAGTGTAAAATGCCCACACTACCCTTAATGACATAGTAGTCAATATATCGTGGATCTATACCAAACTCTAACACTTAAAGATAAGTCCTAGCATAATTAAATAACTCAATATATATAAAAGACAAACATAACTCAAACTAGAACTCTTCTAGGACTTGAACATAAGATAGAGATGCCTTTGTGAGTCCTTCTTGATCTTCCAACTTATGTGCTAAGAATGCTAACTCGTGGTAATCATGGTGGGTCCTATGTCTTATGTGGTTGGGCCCATCTTGTGGGCTTTCCTTGTTCGTGTGGCCCATCTTATAATACTCTTAGACATGTGGGCCTTGGTCATCTGGGCTTGGGCCTATCTTCCAACACTCCCCCTCAAGCTGGTGGTGAGAGAACAACCTCAACTCCCAGCTTGCTGCAAATGATGTATAGATTCTTTTTGTATAAAATGGCACATCTTCCAATATGCCTTCATCTTCCAACACTCCCCCTCACGCTATTGCATGCTTCCATGAGGCCTTGCTGGCATAATATAAGTGAGAGTAAAAATCACTCCTAGCCGGTAAGACATTGCTCCATACACCACTCATAATGCTGAAAGTAGGGCACACTCCGTCTTCTATATGTAGAGTGTCTATCGGCATAGCTCTGAAGTGTCCACCATCGTGTCCCTCCACAGGACAATAACTCTCGAGTGGTAGGAGTAATAAAAGCCATTATAGGGGAAGGGGGGTGTAAGTGGGTTTATTTATAATGGTGTCCCAATTTGGTCACTGACTCTCAAGGTATCCAACCCGTAATATTTTTGAGAGTTAAATTTATCATGGTGTCCCAATCCGGGCACCTCCTCTCATGGTGTCCCAACCGTGATATTTTTGAGAATCAAATAACTTATGTGTTAAATTTATGGAAAAGAAAAATACTTCATTGACTTCAATAACTTGTTGTAATCAGAATACATGAACCTCTATTTATAATAGAGGAAAGTAATAGAGTCCAATTACCCTAAAACTACCCTTGTCCCAATTACACCCAAACTCTAACACTTAAAGATTCCTAACATAATTAAATAACTCAATATAAGTAAAAGACAAACATAAATCAAACTAAAACTCTTCTTTGACGTGACCACAAGATAAGATACCTTTGTGAGTCCTTCTTGATCTTCCAACTGATGTGATAAGGATGCCAGCTCATGGTAATCATTGTGGATCCTACTTCTTATGGGCTTGGGCCCATCATTTGGGCCTTCCTTGGTCGTGTGGCCCATCTTATAATAATCTTATATATGGGGGCCTTCCTTGGTCGTGTGGGCTTGAGCTTATCTTCCAACATTATAGTATGAGAAAAGGTATTGAGGCCACCTCTTCTTCAATAACAATGTCTCATCCAAACAGACATAATAGCAGCAACTATAATGTAACACGACCATCTTCCAACACATACAACATGAACCAAAATAATAAATCTTGTAGAAGGGCCCATGAAATAATCATAATCCGATATAAATATTTTTTTCTTAGATGCATAAGCTTCATCTTTTGTGCTCCCCCTTTCTTTAATATTTTTGTCACATAAACTTATCCACATCATATGGAAAAAAATACCTCTTTCTTGTACTTCTCCCCCTCAAGGAGGGAGGTAATGGTAGTGATCCCAGCTTGAACCAAATATCATAGATACAAAAATAAGCCAAAATAACATAGATGTAGTAATAAGCCCTTAATCCAGGGAGAAGTGAGATATTTTCCTGATATAGCAACTCAAACAGTGATATAAAACAAAGGGCAAAAATTCAGGTTTTTCAATACAATGGGAATATATCTTTAAATATTGACATGATTGACATGAATTTTTCTCCTTATAAAACTAGACTTAAATACCTTTCATCCAAGTATAACTTATCTTCAAAAAATATAATTATCAGAAGATAAATAATCTGATAGATTTCGGTCTTTGTCATCTGGCCGAACTAAGTATTGTTTCTCTTTTTTTTTCCAGCATGATTATTGACTCTTCCAAGATCCATATCTTCTTATAAAAACATCAGATTGTGACTTGATTGAATAGGTAAGAAACTAGACTTACATATCTTTCTTTTTATATATAATTCTCCATATAAAGTCTCGTTCTTGATAGCATAAAATACCTCTGAAATTGAAGCTTTCTGCTGCTTAGGGGTGGCTTCGAATTGAGCCGGCTCACGAGCGGCTCGAGTTCGGCTCGGTGTCGACTCGGTTCGATTCATTATATCTCGAGCTTGAGCCGAGCTCGAGATCAGAAATAGGTTTGTTTAGATTAACGAGCCGAGCTCAAACAGAGCCAGGTTCGGCTCGCCGGCTAGCGGCGATTCGGGAATCTGGGGGATTTGGAAATTTTTTTGGAAAGAGAGTCCCGTCTTTTCCATTCCATCTTGCCGCTTGCGAAACCCATTCTTCTCTGCCATTTCCCATGTTTCTCTGCCATTGTCATGCCGTTTTAGCATGATTTTCTCGCGGAAATTGCTGTCCGTCGACGGGTATTCATGGGAAATGGGGATTTTGGTCTTCAAAACCCTCGTTCTCCCTCTCCCTCTTCAATTCCTTAGTCTCTGTCAAAGACTTCAATTTTTTCGTCTACAATTTCTTCTTCTGCGATTTCTTCCTTTTCTATCTTCCTCTTCTATCTTCTTGATTCTTGGAAAGGCTTTTTGGATATCGGAACGGCGAACACTCTGTTTCTGTAAGTGAAATATTCTATATTAGAATGTAATTATGCCTAAGCAAAGATAATGATTTGTTTTTTGTTTTGGCAGATATTTGCAGCTGACAGTTTTCTTGAACTTACAGAGTACACTCGGGAAGAAATCCTTGGAAGAAACTGCCGGTATGAATTTTATTTCATGATTTTGAGCAAACTTGTATGTTGTTTACCTTTGCTATCATGAGTTCCCATTCTTATTTCACTTCAAGTTATATTAATCTTCTGGCAGATGAAAGACTATATTGCAAACCCAAAACCTAATGGCTATCAAAGTCTTCACACTACTGTGATACCGTTTCTATATGAGAGCATGTTTAGGCTAGAGGTTCAGGTGATTCTATCAAGCCATTATGCACTGCTGTTAATTGAGTTTGCTGGCTTGGGTCTTAATCTATAGGAATTATATTTGGTGATCACTGGGGCCATTAGATTATTCTTTTTGGGATTATTTAAGCTTCTGAGAAAGATCGGTGTTCTGAATACAAACTTTGTTGCTTATTTACTCAATCCAGATAAGGACAGAGGAGATTGATCTGATAGCAGAGAGAGGCATTGCCGCTCATTACAGTGGCAGAGGATCTGTTACTGGTCTGGTTGAGCATTCTTCGTCCAATGGCAGGAACTCAAGAGGGAAAGCTGATTGTATGAACAATGCGGATATTGCCTTGAGGGTAAAGACATGTAACTGTTTTGGACCTAGTTCTGTTATGAGACTCTTGTACTTTACCCCTCTAAATTGAATTACCTATTTTGGATTTTATGCTACAATACAAATCTCTTTGTTTTTCCATCTATAGATTGGGTGGCTTAATGCTATTAGAGAATGAATAGAGGAATTTGTTGGAAACATGAGCTCAAGGGAATTTGTCACGAGAGACCTTTTGGGGAGTCGTGTCTTTGTTTTTACACCAAAAGGGGAGGTAAGATTTGATAGAAAAAGGTTGTGTATTTTATCATGGTTAACTGTGTGCACACCATGTAATCAATGTTGTTTGTCCTTTACGCAGATAAAAAACCTACCGAAGGGGGCCACTGTGATTGATTACGCATATCTAATACACACTGAGATTGGCAACAAAATGGTGGCTGCAAAGGTATGGAAAAATAAGCAATTTGTGTGGTATAGTTGTGTTGTCCATGTTGTCAAGGAATGAGTTTCCCAAAGTTGATGGCATGGTTTCTCAAGAGAATATTGATGGTGAGGCTAACAGAAATAACTAATGGTTGATGGAACCTGCTCAAGTATTAAAGTTGCAGATTCCGCAAGTTAATCAAAATTGTATTCTTTCGTGGATGAAGTTGACATTCTTTCCTATTTGCAGGTCAAAGGCAATCTTGTTTCTCCGATGAATGTACTTGCAAATGCCGAAGTTTTGGAGATTACATATAATGTTAGTTTATATTTCACTGTACACATGTACCTTGATTTTCTGATTTTCATTAAATTTTGCTGGCAATTTCTAATTATTAAGGATGTATCGTGTTAGCAATGCTGGGGACTGCCTTTAGGTGAACTTACCAAAAAAACTACTCTAAATATGGAAAAAATAATAGCAATAGCATAGTGCATGCTAAAGATAAATTTTGATTATTTAAATGTTGGGGTATGGCTTTCTAGAAATCAGCCAAAGCATGGATGGATGGATTCTCACTCTACATTTGTACCTTGATTTTCTTTTTTTATTAGATTTTGCAGATGTGTGGTTGGTACCTGTTTCTTATTTTTAAGACTGCATTATTTTCGTTAGCAATGTTGGGGACAGCCTGTAGGTAAATTTAACAAAAAAATAAAAAAAACAACTCTAAATATGGTGGACAGTAGCCACAGCATAATGCTGCTAAAGAGAAGTTTTGATTATTTGAATGCTTGAGTAAGGCTTTCTAGAAACCAAGAATAACTCTGTAAGAGTGGTCAAACCATACTTCCCGAAGAATGAATGAAGCAGCCAAAGCATAGACTGCATACTGAGTCAAGGTAATTACAAAACTATGAAAATCTTTTGACAAATATGGCAAGCACATCACTAACAAGTAGTAGCAAAATTTCAAGGTGTTATGAACTTAGCAAACTTATTATGATTAGTGGATGCTGCAGTCTGTTGCTTTGTATTATTGCAATCCATGGCTATGTTTATGGAATGTAGACAATTTTATGGAGTGTTTATACAAGTATTATGTATATTGATTATCCCCAATTTTAAGTAGAGGTCATGCCGAATTTTATACAGGTATTATATACATAGATTATGCTCAATTTTAAGTAAAGGTCATGCTCAATCTTATACATGTATTATATATATAGGTTATGGCCAATTTTATGTAGAGGTCATGCCCAATTTTATGTAAAATGTATGCATAATTTTATATACAATTTATTTTATATATATTTTTTGAAAAGTTTTAAATGTATGTTGAAGCTCGGCTCGTACTCGGTTAAAATTTTTGGACTCGAGCTCGATAACAATTTTAGGCTCAAAATGAGGCTCGGGTCGAAGCCCGGCTCAAAATATTTAAATCAAGCTCGGCTCGAACATAGGCAGGTTCGGGCTTAGCTCGGCTCGATGCCACCCCTACTACTGCTGCTCGAACCTTTTTCACAATCTGACCTTTGCACATACAAATATCGATTTCTCTTTGTAGATAACTCTGGTTGGAAAAATATATTTTTCCTTGGAACGTAAACTCAAATATATTTCCCTCAATATATAATTTTCAATATGAAAATCTCATTATAGAGGTAAAAAATACAAAGAAATCAATGGGAGTAGGGACTGAATAAAAATAACTATGAACCTAGACTTAGGGTTTAGGGTTTAGAGAAAAGGATCTCATTATTTCTATGGGTTAACCAAGTCAACTCACAAAACCTGCTCTGATATCATGTTGAATATATGAAAAAGATAAATACTTCATTGACTTTATTAACTTATCATAATCAGAGTACTTGAACCTCTATATATAATAGAGGAAGGTAGTAGAGTCCAATTACAATAAAACTATCTTTGTCCCAATTACACCCAAACTCTAATACTTAAAGATAAGTCCTAGCATAATTAAATAACTCAATATAGATAAAAGACAAAAATAACTCAAACTAGAACTCTTCTAGGACGTGACTATAAAATAAAGATGCCTGTGTGAGTCCTTCTTGATCTTCCAACTTATGTGATAAGGATGCCAACTTGTGGTAATCATGGTGGGTCCTACTTCTTATGTGCTTGGGCCCATGTTGTGTTCCTTCCTTGGTCGTGTGGCCCATCTTATAATATTCTTAGATATGTGGATCTTCCTTGGTCATCTAGGTTTGGGCCTATCTTCCAACAACCTCCACAAGGTTTATCATCAAAACATCACGGCTCGGCGGTTTCAAGTCGAATATGAAATAGCAAATTTCATGCAAAGATGTCATTCCATTGAAGAATATTTCTCGGGTTTCCAAAATCTTTGGGCTGTCTATATTGATATCGTTTATGAAAATGTCCCAGTTTCTGCTCTCTCTACAGTGCAAGTCGTACATGAAACAAGTAAGAGGTATCAATTCGTGATGAAGCTTCATCCAGAATTTGAGATTGCTCGTTCACATCTGATGAATCGTCATCCAGTGTCGTCTCTGGATGTCTGTTTGAATGAACTTCTTAGGGAGGAGGAGCGTGTTGCTATTCCATCTAGAATGGAACATCGAGTCCAGGTTGATACCTCTGCTCATGTGGCCTATGCAGCACAAGGGAAAAATAAGAGTCGGGACATGAGTTCTATCTTGTGCTTCCAGTGCAAGGCATATGGTCACTTTGCTTGGGAATGCCCAAAGAAGTCTTGTAACTACTGCAAGAAGCCGAGTCATCTCATCATAGTTTGCCCTACTCTCCCTGAAAAGAAGAAGAATACAGACTATCATGCCTCCACTGGTACTTCTAGTTCTGCAGCATTGTCGACTACCGTCCCTGTTACTACAATTCTTGTTCCTCCAGCACCTGCAAATCCGGACACACTCATCCCTGAAATGGTAGGTTAAGCAGGCTTAGAGCTCTCCTTACGATTTCTAGGGTTTTCAAGCTTCCCTTTGGCTTGATCTTAATTTTCTCTTCTTCCTCCCTACGAATCCTTGTGTTAGATCTGGAACCATAACAACTGGTATCAGAGCGAGAACACAATGAGCCATTCTATATCCCTAGAAGAATGGATGGTGATGCAGAGAGAAATATTCTTAGAAAGAATGGATGGCGAAGCACAGAGAAATCAGAGAAATGATTACGTAAAAAAATTCCTTGTACGGAAGCAAAAGGCTGCGCAGAGAAAGTCACACGATCTCAACTCATTGCGGGGATAGAGAAACTCACTACCGCAGTCATGGGAGACACTATTTCGCATGGGCAGGAGACACAAAAAGCCAGAGAGCCCCCTATCTCTCCGGTGGTGGCAAAATCCGAAACTGGGGACTCAAGACATTCCTTCGTCGAAAAATCCAGAATGGGTTCAGCATCAAATCCTTTCCCAGTGGATGTCGTACGTCTTTTCGAATAGAAGACAGAGAGAAATCCAAAGCCGAAAGATGGGGAGGTAATACAAATCCAAATAGAAGAAATTCTGAAATCGTCGGCACTGAACGATTTCGGGGCGACCTCAATTCCGAAATTGCGGACAAGGGAAAACTCCGAGCTGGAACATCCCGTGTAAAAATCCCGAGCAGGGCAATGGGAGCCAGAAATTCCAAAATCAAACCACCCCTACTCATGGAAAGCCACACTCCATCCCAAATTGGAGAAGGAAAACCTTCCGGCGACTATTCCAACCAGGACACAAGCGGCGACGCTCCAAATGGCTGCTATTCGCCATCGAAAACTGAGGAGGAGGCTCTGTCGGCACCGTCGAAAACAACTCCAGTGGGATTTGACTTCCGGCCACCACCTCTCACGCTGCCTCTCAACTTCATTCTCGTCTCGGCAACACAGCGGAAAATGAATTTACGAAAAAATTGGGGTAAACTCTTGCTACAAATTTCTCCGAATTTCGTCTTCTCTTTTCTCGAATCCCTCTATGTTTTACATAATTCCTCTGCAATGGCTTTGAAAATGTTCCGTGAAAATTTTTGTGTTGAGAAACAGAGGGGTTTTCTGTTCCGTGATGCGGAGAAACAGTACCCAATTGTAGGTATTCGGGCTTGAGTGTCTGTATTTCGAGAAGGAATTTTTTGGGGGGTGCTGGGCATGATAGAAAAATATTTTTGTTTGTTGTTTTATTTTCCTTCCGCCGAGAACAACAGCAATGTGCATACCATTATCCAATTGGCAACCTTGTGTTTTATCTTTTGCATGTTTGGTATGCTGCTCTTCCACTGTTCGTCAAAATTCTTTAACCAGGGATGACTATTCGTGATAAAATTTTGTTGGGTATTCAGAGCAGGGTTGAGATAATTCTGTGGATGAATTTTTCTATTGATGTGACCAGCAGTAGTGAGTTTGTTCAAGATTTAATTGACAAAGTTGGGCTTAATTTTTTGGGTCCCATGTCTGTAGTCATGAGAGACGGAGATGGACATTCCAAATATTTTGGATTTGCTAAATTTGAGAATGCAGAGAACCTGTCCTTGAAGAACTTGGATCCTCAGCTTGGGAAGATGATTGGAGAAGCAGTTGTTGTGGAGGAGATTATATACTGCTTGATTGTACAGCAGTTCATGGACAAAGAAAATTCTATGATACCCCCAATCTCCGTTCCATTTGTTCCTATTGCGACTATAGATTTATGGCCAAACCAAGAACAAAAACTTGAGTCAATTCATTCTGCAGAAACCTTTGAAATGATCCAGAGCCATTTCTATCTTATCCTTGTGAATAGGCCTGTGGGTCCCCTCAACACCATTGTTCATATCAGTAAGCTGACGCTAGGAGAGCTTTATACAGCATCCATAATTATGGTTATTTTCTTCGCAGAGTCGATTAGAGGTTTCAACTTGAGAGAACCATGGAAACTCTTCCAAAGAGCATGAAAGAAGATGATCAGATGCTCATCGAAGGTGCATGCCCCGGGGTTCAGCTTTGGGATGTGGATTCAATGGTTCAAATTATGGTGGAAGATGATTTTGAACAAAGTCAATTGGACTTCATGGAGGCAAAGTCATATAAATTGAGGTATTATGTTATGCACTTGGATGCAGATACACTGCAGAGATATGCCACTGTACAGTCAAAAGAATCTATCTCTTTGATAGAGAAATAGACACAAGCCTTGTTTGGGAGGCCGGATATTAGACTTCTTCAGGATGGCTCGCTTGATACTTCTCACGACGAAGTTGTTAACGTAACACTGTCTGGGCTTACGATGTTGGGGTTGGAAGTAGTTGCTTTTGGATCGTTTCTATGGGATGCCGAGGATTATGTTGAATCCAAGTACCATTTTATTTCAAACTCAACTTGAAAAGTTGTTCCACTTGATGATATTTCATCTTTATAGAAGCTACAATATCGGTCTTAAAAAAAAAAATCTCTGGGTGGATGCTCTACTTTTGTAGCCTAGAGGGTTGACACCGATACCGCGGTTGACACTCGGGCAAGAAGACTCGTTCTTCCAAGGGGTGTAATGTTATGCACACAATAATATATTTATTTTAATTTTTTTCTTTAATTTACTTTATATATTTCAGTTTTAGGCCACATGGGTATTTTTGGAATATTTCATTTATAAGGGTATTTTTGTAATATTTTATATTAAACCCTAACTAGGTGAACCCTATTTAAGGGGTAAGAGTAATGAGAAAGACAAACATTGATTTTAGGTTAATTTTAGGTTAAACGGGCTTAGAGCTCTCCTTACGAGTTCTAGGGTTTTCAGGCTTCCCTTTGGCTTGATATTCTTTTTCTCTTCTTCCTCCCTACGAATCCCTACAAATCCTTGTCTCAGATCTGGGACCATAACAACTTCTTATCAAGAAAATTTTGTGGTAAGGCAATTTTTTTTTAAACAATTTACTTTTTACAACAATAAAACCATCTTAGTGCCTTCTTTTATGAAATGTTGGAAATGTATTTCTAATAAAAATACATCTCCAAGGAGGAGTTACTACTGTTGGAACATGGGCACCAGCCCACACAACCAAGGAAGGCCCAAAATATGGGCTCAATCACATAAGAAGTAGAAGCCACCATGATTACTACGAGCTGGCATCCTTATCACATAAGTTGGAAGGACTCACAAAGATAACCACAAGCTAGTCGGAAGATCAAGAAGGACTCACAAAGATAACCACGAGCTGGCATCTTTATCAGAGGTTCTTGTACTCTGATTATAATAAGTTAATGAAGTCAATGAAGTATTTCTCTTTTTCATAAATTCAACATGGTATCAGAGCAAGTTCTTTGATTGGACTTGGTCAACTCAAAGAGATAATGTGATCCTTTTCTAACCCTAAACCCTTAGTCTAGGTTCGTAGTTATTATTTTTTAGTCCCTAAACCCGTAGTTTTCTTCGCATTTTTAACCTCTATATTGAGGTTTTCACATTTAAAATTATATATTGACATAAATATATTTGAGTCTTCTTTCCAAGGAAAAATAATTTTTTTCCAATCGGAGTTATCTTAAAAAAGAAATTGATATTTGAATGAGCGAAGGTCAGATTGCAAAAGAGGTTGGAGCAGCAGCCGAATGCTTCAACTTTCGAGGTATTTTATTCTATCAAGAACGAGACTTTATATGGAGATATATATATATATATATATATATATATATATATATATATATATCAAAAGAAATATCTGTAAGTCTATTCTCTAACATATTCAACCAATTTTCAATCTGATTTATCTACAAAGAGAAATCGATATTTTATGAAGCAAAGGTCAGATTGAAAAAAAGGTTCGAGCAATAGTAGAAAGCTTTAACTTTCGAGGTATTTTATGCTATCAAGAACGAGACTTTATATGGAGAATTATATATCAAAAAAAATATCTATAAGTCTATTTTATTAGCTATTCAACCAATCCTCTATCTTAGTTTTAATAAGGAGATATTGATCTTGGAAGAGTCAATGGTCATGCTAAAAAAAAAGGAGAAACAATGCTTACTTCGGCCAGATGACAGAGACCGAAATCTATTAGATTATTTATCTTCTGATAATTATATTTCATAAAGAGAAGTTATACTCTGATGAAATGTATTTAATTCTAGTTTCATGAGGAGAAATTTCATGTCAATCTTATCTATATTTAAAGATATATTTGCATTGGAAGAATCAAAGATCATGCTGATATTCTATTGTATTGAAAATTTTGAATTTTAGCCAATTGTTTTGCGTTAGTTTTTGAGTTGCTATATCAGGAAAATATCTCACTTCTCCCTGGTTTGAGGGATTATTTACACATCTCTTTTATTTTGGCTTATTGCTACATCTATGATATTTAGTTCAAGCTGAGATCACTACCATTACCTCCCAGTTTGAGGGGGAAAAGTACAAGAAGTACAAGAAACAGGTATTTTATTCCATATGTTGTTGATAAGTTTATGTCACCAAAATATTCAAGAATGGGGAGCACAAAATATGAAGCTTCTGCATCTTAGAAAAATTTTTTATATTGGATTATGATTATTTCATGGGTCCTTCTACAAGGTTTATTATTTTGGTGCGTGTTATATGTGTTGGAAGATGGTTGCGTTATATTCAATTGCAGCTATTATGTCTCTTTGCGGAAATTATTATTGGAGAACGGTGGCCTCGGTATCCTTTCTCATATCATCATTTATTTGACCCTGTAAAAAAATATCACGGTTGGGAAACCATGACGGGCCCTGTCAAACATTATCACGGTTGGGAAACAATGACGGGCGCTATAAAAAAATATCACGGTTGGGAAACCTTGATGGAGGAACTTAATACCCTGTAAAAAAATATCATGGTTGGGAAACCATGATGGGCCCTGTCAAAAAATATCACAGTTGGGAAACTATGACGGAGGATACCCTGTAAAAAAATATCACGGTTGGGAAACCATGACGAAGGATACCCTGTAAAAAAATATCACGGTTGGGAAACCATGACGGAGGAACTTATTATTATATCTATGTTATACCCCCCTGAGTTGGCCAGTTGGGTCTCATGGAAAAGAGCACTAGCGTGAGGAGTATTGGAAGATGGGAAGACTACCATTTTAAACAAAAATATTATATACATCATTTGCAGCAAGCTGGGAGTTCATGATGTTCTCTCACCCCCATCTTGAGGGGGAATGTTAGAAGATGGGCTCCATCTCACATGACCAAGGAAGGCCCACTTATCTAAGAGTATTATAAGATGGGACACAAGACAAAGAAAGGCCCATAATATGGGCCCAAGAACATAAGAAGTAGGACCCACCATGATTATCACGAGCTGACATCCTTATCACATAAGTTGGAAGATCAAGAAGGACTCACAAAGATAAGCACAAGCTGGTTGGAAGATCAAGAGGGACTCACAAAGATAACAACAAGCTGGCATCTTTATCTTATGGTCACATCATAGAAGAGTTCTAGTTTGAGTTATGTTTGTCTTCTATTTATATTGAGTTGTTTAATTATGCTAAGGCTTATCCTTAAGTGTCAGAGTTTGGGTGTAATTGGGACAAAAGTAGTTTTATTTTAATTGGACTCTACTGTCTTCCTCTATTATAAATAGAGGTTCATCTACTTTGATTATAATAAGCTAATGAATTTAATGAAGTATTTCTCTTTTCCATAAATTCAACAACTACCTCATGTTTCTTGGAGACATTTCTAGCTAAAAATTCTTACCAAGAAAATTTTGTGGTAAGGAAATTTTAGCTGAAGCAAATTACACTCTACAACTATAAGGCTTTCTTAGTGCCTTTTTTCTAGACACGTTGGAAAAATATTCCTAGTTAAAATAAATCTTCGGGGACCATTTGTGCCTCATGTTTTGTGAAAACACTTTTGTAGCTAAAATTTCTTATCCGGAAAGTTTTGTAGTAAGGCAATTTTTTTTTTTTTTTTGAAACAAATTACTTTCTACAACTATAAATCCTTGTTAATGCATTTTTTTTAAAAAAATTTAAATTTATTTCTAGTAAAAATACATCTTTTGGGACATTTAGTTCCTCTGTTTCCTGGAAACACATTTCTAGCTGAAAATTCTAACCATGAAAATTTTGTGGTAATGCAATATTTTCAGAAAGAAAATTACTTTCTACAACTATAAGACATTAATAGTACTCTTTTTTAATAGACGTTAGAAAAGTATTTCTAGTAAAAATATGCCTTCAGGGACCATTAGTGCCTCATGTTTCCTGGAAACAATTTTCTACATGAAAATTTTCATCATGAAAAATTTGTGGTGACACAATTTTTTTTAAAAACAAATTACTTTCTACAGCTAAAAGACCATGTTAGAACTTTTTTTCAGGAGATGTGCGAAAATTATTTTAGTAAAAATACGTCGCCAAGGACCATGAGTGGATCATGTTTCCTAGAAACACTTTTATAGCAAAAAATTCTTACCAGAAAATTTAGTGAAAATACTATTTTTTGCTAAAAAAATTGCTTTTTACAACTATAAGGCCTTCTTAGTGCATTTTTCAAAAAACATTAGAAAATTATTTCTAGTAAAAGTACGTCTCCAGGAACCATTAGTACCTCATGTTTATGGGACACACTTTTCAAGCAGAAAATTCTTACCTGGAAAGTTTTGTTGTAAGGCAATTTTTGCTGGAACAAATTACTTTCTACAATTATAAAGCCTTGTTTTAAAGGCAATATTTTAAAATTATTTCTAGTAAAAACATATTTCCAGGGACCATTATTTGCTCAAGTTTGCTGGAGAGACCTGGAATTTTTGTTGTAAAGTAATTTTTGAAGAAACAAATTACTTTTTACAACTATAAGGCCTTTTTAGTGCAATTTTTTAGAAAACGGTGAAAAAATACTTTTAGTAAAAAACGTCTCCGGAGACCATTAGTGCCTTATTTTTTCTTGAAACACTTTTCTAACGGAAAATTCTTACCATGAAAATTTTGTTGTAAGGCATTTTTTGTTGAAATAATTTTTTTTCTATAACTATAAGGGCTTGTTAGTGCATTTTTTAGGAAATATTTGAAAAGTATTTCTAGTAAAAAATGATCTCCAAGGACCATTAGTTCCACATGTTTCCTGGAGACATTTTTAGAGCAGAAAAATTCTTACTCGAATATTTTTTTGGTAAAACAATTTTTTATGAAACAAATTACTTTCTATAACTATAAGGCCTTGTAAATACATTTTTTTAAGAATATGGTGAAAAAATGCTTGTAGTAAAAAAGTTTATGTGGACCAGTGCCTCATGTTTCCTGGAAACACTTTTCTAGTTGAAAATTCTAACCAGGAAGTTTTTGTAGAAAGGCAATTTTTACTGAAATAAATTATTTTCTACAACTATAAGGCCATGTTAGTGCATTTTTTTAGGAAATGTTGGAAAATTATTTCTATTTAATATACATCTCTGGGGACCGTTAGTACCTCATGTTTCTTGGAAACACTTTAATAGCTAAAAAATTTTACTTGGAAATTTTTTTGGTAAAACAATTTTTGCTAAAACAAATTGTTACAATGTGGGACCCACCATGTTGCTCGAGCTGGTGGGACCCACCATGAGGACGAGGGACACCAAGAAGAGTCCTCACCAAAGCAAGCATGAGTTATGGAATTAAGAAACACAAGCTGAATTGAGTTAAAAAACTTGAAGGTCAAGTGGGACCGAAAAATATCTCACGAGCTGTCAACCTTATCAAGATGAGCTGGAAGATCATGATGGACCCACAAGGATAAGGCCATGAGCTGGCCTTCTCCCTTATATTCACATGAATGAAGAAAGAGTCTCAGTTCATCTCATATTAGTCTTCTAGTAGATTGGTTTGGATAGACTTATCTTAGAAAGTTAGAGTTGGAATGTAATTAGGATTGAAAGGCTAATTGTATAAGGACTCAACCTCCTCCTCTACTATAAATAGAGGACTTGTAATTCAGAAATCATTAAGTTACACATCTCATTCTTGAGTTACTCTCTCCCTCTCTTTTTGCTTGGCGCAATCTTTCTTTTCTCCTTTATTGTTTTTTCTCTCTACCAGAGAGCTCTTCTTCCCTTTTCTTCTTTTTCTTTCTTCTTTCTCTTGCTCGGAATTATGGAAAATGGATCTAAATTCAACATGGTATCAGAGCATTATATTTATGATCTCTCTTCAAAGGAATGCTCTAAAGAAGTGATGATCAACACCACTCAAAGAAGACTCTTTTATGGAGTAAGAACACAAGCCGAGAGATAAGTGTTCAATTTTTTTTATTTTTTTATGCTACTGGTTTCCTAATTTAGAAGATGATTTAAGGATGAATATGAGAATGCTTTTATCTTATTTTATTATGGATATGCATGCCTCTCTATCTAGAAGGAGCTATCAAAATAGTTTTCTCGGTTTAGAAATTCTATTTACCGAGACTAGTCCATGATCAGATTGTTGGAATTTTTTTTCGTGAGATAAGAGTTCCCTGATATAGAAGATTGTTGTTGAGTCTCTTATGAGTGGTATTAGAGAAAAAAAAATGAGTAATAATTTAGCATCAATGCTAAAATTCCCCATACATCGAGTTGATTGTAGAAGTACTACTTCGTGTTATTATTAGAAATTTTTTTAAAGAAGGGCCTATCTTGGCTGAAGAGAATATGAATATCAAAGGTGATACTAAGAATCACCACCATACCCTTATGTGGGGTATCAAATTTTATGAGTTGGCCCACATCGGTTCGGAGGTTCCGTATAACAAAAGACCTACTTGGTCACGTCACCACCCGAGGACCACCTATTGATGAAGATGATATTTTTTTATAACAAATGGTTGAAAAATGATACTTTGGTGATTAGTTGGTTAATCAATAGCATGGAAGAACATGTCTCCAACAATGTTATTCATCTTAACACTGCTAAACAAATTTGGGAGACATGTGCTAGACTATACTCATGCCTGGATACTCTACATAAACCATATGATATTCTCCAAAGAATGTTGAATACTAAACAAGGAGAAAATATCCATGAGTACTTGGCCAACTTTAGAGGCTTTCTTCAAGAGTGGAAGTTAGCTCAGCCTTTAACCACAGATATTTCTATCCAAGACAAACAGAAGGAAGCCTTAATTTCTGCTATTTGGGGGAAAAAATATCAGGAAATGTAATTTTTGTTGAAGCAAATTACTTTCTACAACTATAAGGCTTATTATTGAATTTTTTCAAGAAACGTTGGAAAAGTATTCTAGTGAAAATATGTCTCCGGTAAACAATAGGGCCTCATATTTCCTTGAAGCATTATTCTAACTAAATTTTTTTAGTAAAAATTTTTCTAAGGGAA
The DNA here is from genome assembly GCF_029961685.1 of Aristolochia californica. NCBI lineage: Eukaryota > Viridiplantae > Streptophyta > Magnoliopsida > Piperales > Aristolochiaceae > Aristolochia > Aristolochia californica. Next base: position 11,533,167 of record NW_027182214.1, read on the forward strand.
TTTTTGCTAAAACAAATTACTTTCTACAACTATAAGGCCTTCTTTGTTTATTTTTTAGGAAACATTGGAAAAGTATTTCTAGTAAAATTATGTATCTAGGGACAGTTAGAGCCTCATGATTCTTGGAAACTCTATTCGACCTGAAAATTATTTTCTTGAAAATTTTATTGAGACACAACTTTTTGTTGAAACAAATTACTCTCCACAACTAGAAGGCCTTGTTAGTGCATTTTTTCAGGAAATATTGGAGAAGTATTTCTCGTAAATATACGTCTTCAGGGACCATTAGTGCCTCATGTTTCCTAGAAGCATTTTTCTACCTGCAAATTATTTCTAGGAAAAATTAGTGGCATGATAATTTTTTTCTAAAAGAAATTACTTTCTATAACTATAAGGCCTTATTATTTCTTTTTTAGGAAACAATGGAAAAATAGTTCTTGTAATAATACATCTATATGGACCATTAGTACCTTATGTTTCCTGGAAACATTTTCTAGCTTAAAATTCTTATTATGAAATTTTTTGTAACACAATTTTTACAAAAAAAAATTAATTTCTACAATTATAAGACCTTTTTAGTGCATTTTTTAGGAAACATTGGAAAAATATTTCTAGTAAAAATTCATCTCCATGGACCATTAGTGCCTCATGTTTCCTACAAACATGTTTCTAGTTGAAAATTGTTACCAAGAAAATTTTGTGGTAAGTCAATTTTTTTCTGAAAGAAATTAGTTACAACTATAAGGCCTTGTTAGTACATTTTTAAGGAAATGTAGGGAAAATTTTTCTAGAAAAAATACGCCTCCCAAGTCCATTAGTTACTCAAGTGTCCTAGAAACCCTTTTCTTGCTGAAAAATTCTTACTACAAAAAATTTGTGGTAAGGCAATTTTTGCTTAAGCAAATAAATTTCTACAACTTTAAGCCCTAGTTATTGTTTTTTTTCAGAAAACATTGGAAAAGTATTTGTAGTAGAAATAAGTCTTGGGGTACCATTAGTGCAAAGTGTTTCCTACAAATACTTCTCAAGCAGAAAAATCTAGCCAGGAAAATTGTGGTAAGGAAATCTTTGCTAAAACAAATTACTTTCTACAACTATAAGGCCTTGTTAGTGCATTTTTTTAGGAAACATTGGAGAATTATTTCAAGTAAAAATACATATCTAAGGATCATTAGTGTATCATGTTTCCAGGAAACACTTTTTTAGCTGAAAATTCTTACAAGGCAATTGTTGTTGAAACAAATTACTTTTCACATTTATAGGACCTTGTTAGTGTATTTTTCATGAAATGGTTGAAAAATATTTCTAGTAAAACTACATCTCCAGGGACCATTAGTGCGTCATGTTTTTTGGAAACACTTTTATTGCTGAAAATTCTTACCATGGAAATTTTGTGGTAAGGCAATTTTTGTTAAAAAATTACTGTCTATAACTATATGGTCTTGTTAATGGATTTTTTAGGAAACGTTTGAAAAGTATTTCTCATAAAAATAAGTGTCAGGGGACCATTAGTCCCTCAAGTTTCCTGAAAACACTTTTAAAGTTGAAAATTCTTACCTGAAAAATTTTGTTGAATGACATTTTTTGCTGAAAAAAAATTATTTTCTACAACTATTAGGCCTTGTTTGTGCATTTTTGTAGGAAATATTGGAAAAATACTTTTAGTAAAAATAAGTCTCCATGGACCATATGTGCGTCATGATTCTTGGAAGCACTTTTTTAACAAAAAATTCTTACCAGTAAAATTTTTATGTAAGGTAATTTTTATGAGCCATATTATTTTGTACTAGTAAAAGGCCTTATTCATGCCTTTTTTATGGAAACGTTGAAAAAGTATTTTTTGTGTCAATATGTCTCTGGGTACATTAGGGCCTAATATTTCTAGGAAACACTTTTCTAACTTAAAATTATTTCTAGTAAAATTCAGTGGTAAGACAATTATCGCTAAAACAAATTACTTTCTACAAAAATAAGGCCTTGTTAGTGCATTTTTTCAGGAAACCTTGGAAAAGTATTTCAAGTAAAAATACATCTTCGGGAACCACTAGTGCCTCATGTTTCTTTGAAACTATATTCGACCAGAAAATTCTTTCCATGAAAATTTTGTGGAAACACAATTTTGTAGAAACAAATTACTTTCCACAACTATAAGGTCTTGTTAGTTCTTTTTTTCTGGAAATGTTGGAGAAGTATTTCTTGTAAAAATATGTCTCAAAGGACCATTAGTGCTTCATGTTTTCTAGAAGCATTTTTGTACCTGAAAATTCTTTCTAAGAAAATTTTGTGGTAAGGCAATTTTTGCTGAAATAAATTTCTTTCTATAACTGTAAGGCTTTCTCAGTTCATATCTTGAAGGAAACGATGAAAAAATAGTTCTTGTAAAAATACATCTCTGTGGACCATTATTGCCTCTTGTTTCCTTGAAACACTTTTCTAGCCAAGAATTCTTACCCAAATTTTTTTTTGGAAAGGCAACTTTTGCTAAAAAAAATTACTTTCAACTACTATAAGTCATTGTTAGCGAATTTTTCACTAAACATTGGAAAAATATTTCTAGTAGAAATAGGTCTCCAGTGACCATTAGTGCGTCATGTTTCTTTGAGACACTTTTCTAGCTGAAAATTCTAATCACGAAATTTTGAGGTACGACAATTTTTGTTGAAACAAATTATGTTATATAACTATAAAGCTTTGTTTGTGCATTTTTTTAGAAAATGTTGTAAAATTATTTCTAATAAAAATAAGTCTCCAAGGAGCGCTAGTGCCTCATTTATCCTGGAAAAACCTTTCTAGCTGAAAATTTTTACTAGGAAAATTTTTGGTAAGGCCATTTTTTGTTGAAAAAATTACATTCTACAACTTTTTGGCCTTGTTAGTACATTTTTAGGAATTTTTGGGAAGGCATTTAAACTAAAAATACATGTCCAAAGACATGTTTCCTAGAAACACTATTCTAGAAGAAAATTTTGAGGATAGACAATTTTTTATGAAACAAATTACTTTCTACAACTATAAAGCCATGTTAGTGCATTTTTCTAGAATTGTTGGAAAAGTAATTTTAGTAAAAATATGCCTCCATAGACCATTAGTGCCTTATGTTTCCTAGAAGCACTTTTCTAGCTAAAAATGCTTACCAGGAAAATTTTGTGGTAAGACAACTTTTTTTGAATAAAATTACTTTATAAAGCTAAAAAGACATGTCAGTGCAATTTTTTTGGAAATGTTGGAAAATTTTTTGTAATAAATATACGGGTCTAGGGACCATGATTGCCTCATTGTTCCTAGAACTACATTTATAGCTGAAAAACTCTTACCATGAAAGTTTTGTGGTTTGGCAATTTTTCTGAAACAAATTACTTTCTACAACTTTTAGTCCTTGTTAGAGAATTTTTGCAAGAAATGTTGGAAAAATATTTCTAGGAAACATACATCAGCAACGAGCATTAGTGCCTTATGTTTCCTAGAAGCACTTTTCTAATTGAAAATTCTTTCTAGAAATTTTTTTTGAAACAAATTACGTTCTACAACTAAAAGGCCTTGTTAGTGTTTTTTTCCTAAAAACGTTTGATAATTATTTTTAGTAAAAATACATCTACGAGGACCATTAGTGCCTCATGTTTCCTAGAAACACTTTTCTACCTAAAAATTGTTGCTAGGAAAGTTTTGTGGTGAGGCAATTTTTGCTAAAAATTACGTTTTACAACTATAAGGCCTTGTTAGTGAACTTTTTTAGGAAACATTGGACAAATATTTCTGGTAAAAATATGTCTCTAGGGACCATTAGTGCCATATGCATCCTGGAAACACTTTTCTAGCTGATATATCTGTTATGGACTCTATAGCATCACGAGTTACCAACAGGCGTAGGAATTAATTAATGTGTTTTTCAATTTCCATGTAATTGTCTTTGGTTTGGTTTTGTCTTTGGTTTGGGTTGGTTTAGCATTTATTGGTTTGAACCATTGACCCAAGAGGTCTTTAGGGTTTTGGACGTCCTCCACCCTATTTAAGGGGACGGCTAGGGTAATGAAGATTATGAATTGAGTTCACTCTAGTTAACGTAAGTTAGATAAACAGGTCAAGAGCTCCTTCAAGCTCTCTTCCGAATTTCCCCAATTCTCCTTTCCGAAATTCAATCCCCTTCAGCCCCTCATTCCATCTCAACGTCAAGCAAGATAATGGAAGGAAGAGAAGAGAGGAGGGTGACAAGATCCATGGCTCGTGACGATCCTAACAACGTGGTATCAGAGCTCGTGGGGGCTGATGCCTTATCACGTCGGGATATTTCCACCACTCAAATTTATGCTATCAGTCACCCACGTGCACTGCTATTAGATTCTATTCGTGAGGAAGTAAATCAATATCCGGATCTTATGTCTTTATATCAGGATATTCAACAGGGAACAACTGCTCCTCATTGGACGATTCAGGATCGTCTCATTCTCTACAAAAACAGGATATTTTTACATAATACATCACCACTTCTTCACACCATCCTGTCCTCTATCCATGATAGCACACATGAGGGTCGACAGAAAACATATTTCCGAATCAGTCGGGACTTTTACTGGAAGGGCATGAAGAGCACAATTGCTGATTATGTAGCTGCTTGTCAGATTTGTCAAAGAAACAAGGCCGAATCCTTAAGTCCAGCCGGCCTACTGCAACCGCTGCAACTACCATCTCAAATCTGGTCTGATATTTCCATGGACTTCATTGTTGGACTTCCCATTTCATCAGGTAAATCGGTGATATTTGTCGTCGTTGATCGGTTTTCAAAATATGGGTACTTCCTTGCTTTGGCGCATCCATATACTGCTGCTCAGGTCGCTCAATTATTTATGGACAACATTGTCAGATTACATGGAATTCCCTCATCCATTATCAGTGACAGGGATGCAATTTTTACCAGTCTCTTTTGGAAGGAATTATTCAAATTACAGGGCACCCAATTGGCATTTTCGTCAGCCTATCACCCACAAACGGACGGACAAACAGAGGTTGTCAATCGCACTATTGAAATGTATCTTCGTTGTTTTGTGGGGGACGCACCTAGAAGATGGGTGAAATGGCTTTCATGGGCAGAATTTTGCTATAACACATCTTACCACACAGCACTGGGTACTACTCCTTTCAGGGTAGTTTATGGCAGAGATCCACCTCGTTTGTTACCATATGAACCGGGGGTATCCAAAGTCGTCACTTTGGACCAAGCATTAGCTGAACGAGATGCTATGCTCACTGAGGTACGTACACATCTGCAAGCGGCCCAACACTCTATGAAACACTTTTATGATAAGAAGCACCGGGAGGCATCTTATTTCCCTGGAGACTATGTGTGGTTAAAACTTCAACACTACCGCCAGCTGTCCCTGACTGCAGCCAAGCGCCATAAGCTGTCTCCAAAATATTATGGTCCATTTCCGATATTGGACCAAATTGGGCCCGTGGCATACCGTTTGCAGCTCCCACCGGAAGCAAAGATCCACAATGTATTTCACGTATCCCAATTGAAGCCCTTCCAAGGTGACTCGCCCCTACTACACACTCCACTGCCGCCACTACATGAGGGCAAAGTCCCTTCTATTCCAGCTCAGGTAATACAAGCATGCCACATTCAAGGGGATTGGGAAATTCTAGTCCAGTGGGCCGATGCCGATCCCAGTGACACCACATGGGATCAGTTATCAACATTTCGACTTTTATATCCTTCCTTCGAGCTTGAGGACAAGCTCTTTCTCCAGGAGGGGGGTGATGTTATGGACTCTATAGCATCACGAGTTACCAACAGGCGTAGGAATTAATTAATGTGTTTTTCAATTTCCATGTAATTGTCTTTGGTTTGGGTTGGTTTAGCATTTATTGGTTTGAACCATTGACCCAAGAGGTCTTTAGGGTTTTGGACATCCTCCACCCTATTTAAGGGGACGGCTAGGGTAATGAAGATTATGAATTGAGTTCACTCTAGTTAACGTAAGTTAGATAAACAGGTCAAGAGCTCCTTCAAGCTCTCTTCCGAATTTCCCCAATTCTCCTTTCCGAAATTCAATCCCCTTCAGCCCCTCATTCCATCTCAACGTCAAGCAAGATAATGGAAGGAAGAGAAGAGAGGAGGGTGACAAGATCCATGGCTCGTGAGGATCCTAACAATATCTTACCAGGAAAATTTTGTGGTAAAGTTATTTTTGTTGGGACAAATTACTTTCTATAAATTTAAGGCTTTGTTAGAGCCATTTTTTTGGAAATATTGGAAATGCATTTCTATTAAAAATATGTACTCTGGGACCATTAAGGCCTCATGTTTCCTGGAAATACTTTTCCAGCTGAAAATTGTTGCCAGGAAAATTTAGTGGTGAGGCAATTTTTGCTGAAATAAATTACTTTTAATAACTATAAGGCCTTATTAGTGCATTTTTTAGGAAATGTTGGACAAAAATTTCTAATAAAAAATGTCTCTTGGAACCATTAGTGCCTCATGTGTCCAGGAAACACTTTTCTAGCTGAAAAATAATAATAGGAAAATTGCGTAGTTAGGCAATTTTTGTTGGGACAAATTACTTTCTACAACTATCAGGCCTTGTTAGTACCTTTTTTTCATGGAATGTTGGAAATGTATTTCTAGTATAAATACGTCTCCAGTGACCATTTGTACCTCATGTTTCCTGTAAACACTTTTGTAGGCTAAAATGCTTACCTGAAAAATTTTGTGGTAAGGATATTTTTACCCAAAACAATTACCTTATACAACTATACGTTCTTGTTAGTACATTTTTTCGGGAAAAAAAATTACTTTTTACAACTATAAGGCTTTTTTTCTAGTAAAAAATAGTTGTATGGCAATTTTTGTTGAAACAAATTACTTTCTACAATAGAAGGCCTTGTTAGCGCATTTTTTTGAGAAAACGGTGGAAAAGTATTTCTTGTAAAAATACATCTCAGTGGAACATTAGTACCTCAGATTTCCTGGAAACACTTTTCTAGTTGAAAATTCTTACCCGAAAATTATTTGGGTAACACAATTTTTACTGAAGCAAATTAATTTCTTCAATTATAAGACCTTGTTAGTGCATTTTTCAGAAAACGTTGGAAAAATATTTCTATTAAAAATATGTCTCTGGGGACCATTAGTGTCATATTTTTCTTGGAAACACTTTTCTAGCTAAAAATTGTTACGAGGAAAATGTTTTGGTAAGTCTTTTTTTTTCTAAAACAAATTACTTTTTACAACTATAAGGCATTTTTAGTACATTTTAAAAGAAACGTAAGGAAAATATTTCTACTAAAAATACGTCTCCAGGGACCAGTAGTGCCTCATGTGTCCTGGAAACACTTTTCTCGTTGAAAATTCATAAAAGAATTTTTTTTTGCAAAGACAATTTTTGTAGAAACAAATTACTTTGTACAACTAAAAGGCCTTGTTAATGCATTTTTTCATGAAACATTGGAAAAATATTTGTAGTAAAAATAAATATCGAGTGACCAATCATTCTTGTTGGAAGATATGCCCAAGCCCACACAACCAAGGAAGGCCCATATATCTAAGAGTATTATAAGATGGGCCACACAACCAAGGAAGGAACAAAAGATGAGCCCAAGCACATAAGAAGTAGGACCCACAATGATTACCATGAGCTGGCATCCTTATCACATCAGTTAGAAGATCAAGAATGACTCATAAAGGCATATTTATCTTATTGTTACGTCCAAGAGGAGTTTTAGTTTGAGTTATGTTTGTCTTTTATCAATATTAATTTATTTAATTTTGTTAGGACTTATCTTTAAGTGTTAGAGTTTGGGTGTAATTGGCATAAAAGGTAGTTTTATTGTAATTGGACTCTACTACCTTCCTCTATTATAAATAGAGGTTCATGTACTCTGATTATAATAAGTCAATGAAGTTTTTCTCTTTCCAATAAATTCAACATGGTATCAGAGCAAGTTCTGTGAGTTGACGTGGTCAACCCACAGAGATAATGAGATCCTTTTCTAAACCCTAAACCCTAAGTTTAGGTTTGTAGTTATTTTAATCAGTCCCTACACCTCTAGATTTATTTGTGTTTTTCACCACTATACTGAGTTTTTAATATTGCAAATTATATATTGACGGAAATATATTTGAGTGTACTTTCCAAAGAAAAATTATTTGTTCCAATCGAAGTTATCTACATAGAGATATCGATATTTGAAGGAACAAAGGACAGATTGCAAAAAGGTTTGAGTAGCATCAACAATCTTCAAATTCTGAGGTATTTTTTGCTATCAAGAACTAGACTTTCTATAGAGAAATATATATCAAAAGAAATATATGTAAGTGTATTCTTTTACATATTCAACCAATTTTTTATCCGAGTTATCTACAAACATAAATCGATATTTGAAGCAGCAAAGGTCAGATTGAAAAAAAGATTCAATCGGCAGTAGAAAGCCAAAACTTCCAAGGTATTTTTTGCTATCAAGAAAAAGACTTTATATGGATAATTATATATCAAAAGAAATACACGTAAGTATATTTTCTTAAATATTCAACCAATTCTTGGTATGATTTTTTTGTAAGGAGATATTGATCTTGGAAGAGTCCATGGTCATGCAGGAAAAAAAAGGAGAAATAGTACTTAGTTCGACCAAATGACAGAGACTGAAATCTATCAGATTATTTATCTTCTGATAATTATATTTTATGACTTTAAGTTATACTTGGATGAAATTTATTTAAGTCTAGTTTCAGAAGGATAAAATTTCATGTCAATCTGATCTATATTTAAAGAAATATTCGCATTGGTAGAATCAAAGGTCATGCTGGTATTATGTTGTATTGAAAAATCCGAATTTATGCCCATTGTTTTGAGTCACTTTTTGAGTTGATATATCAGGAAAATATCTCACTTCTCCCTGGTTTGTGGGATTATTTATACATCTCTGTTATTTGGGCTTATTGATACATCTATGATATTTGGTTCAAGGTGGGATCACTGCCATTACTTCCCAACTTGAGGGGGAGAAGTAGAAGAAGTACAAGAAAGAGGTAATTTATTCCTTATGTTGTGGATAAGTTTATGTGGCCAAAATATTCAAGAAAAGGGGGGCACAAAAGATGAAGCTTATGCATCTAAGAAAAAATATTTATATCGGATTATGATTATTTCATGGGTCCTTCTACAAGGTTTATTATTTTGGTTCGTGTTATATGAGTTGGAAGATGGTTGTGTTATATATAGATGCTACTATTATGTCTCTTTGGATGAGACATTATTATTGAAGAAGAGGTGGCCTCAATATATGTTACATCACCGTGGCGGAGGAGCTTATTACTGCATTCACTTCCAGTAAGGACATCTATGTTATTTCACCATGATGGAAGAGTTTATTACTAACTCTATGCCCCCATGAATTGGCATTTATTACTCCTACCACTTGAGAGTCGTTGTCCTGTGGAGGGACAAGGTGATGGAGAAGTTTTTTTTATTATTACACTTCCGAACAGCGTATAGACCCACTACCTATAAAAGATAGGAGTGTGCCGAACATCCAGCATATAGACCCACTACCTATAGAAGATAGGAGTGGCACTACTAATAGAAGATAGGAGTTAATTTACTGGATTAAAGAGCAATGTCATACGACTTGAAGTGATTTTACTCTCACTTTTCTTATGCCAGTTGGGTCTCATGAACGAGAGCACCAGAGTGAGGGGGAGTGTTGGAAGATCTGCCACATTATACAAAAAAAAGATTTTATATATCATTTGCAGCAAGCTGGGAGTTCATGTTATTCTCTCACACCCAGCTTGAGGGGGAGTGTTGGAAGATATGCCCAAGCCTACACGACCAAGGAAGGCCCACAAGATGGGCCCAAGCGCATAAGAAGTAGGACTGCAATGATTACCATGAGATGGCATCCATATATCATCAGTTGGAAGATCAAGGACTCATAAAGGCATCTTTATCTTATGGTCACATCCAAGAAGAGTTTTAGTTTGAGTTATGTTTGTCTTTTATCAATATTGAGTTATTTAATTATGCTTGGACTTATCTTTAAGTATTAGAGTTTGGGAGTAATTGGGATAAAGGTAGTTTTATTGTAATTGGACTCTACTACGAACCTCTATTATAAATAGAGGTTCATGTACTCTGTTAGAATAAGTCAATGAAGTTTTTATCTTTCCCATAAATTCAATAGTTCCATATGTTTCCTAGAAACACTTTTCAAGTAGAAGAAACTTACAAGAAGTATTTTGTGGTAAGGAAAATTTTTTGCTGAAACAAATTTCTTTCTAGAACTAAAAGGCCTTGTTAGAGTATTTTTCTGGAAACATTGGAAAAGTATTTCTAGTAAAAACATGTCTCTAGGGACATTTAGTGCCTTATTTTTTCATGGAAACACTTTTCTAGCTAAAAATTCTAAACAATAATTTTTTTGGAAATGTTTAAATAGAGAAGAGAAAGAAAAGGAAAGGGAACTCTCCCATTTTTCAGAATCTCTCTCATTCTTCGCTTTTCCATCAGCCTTCGTTGGTGATCATTGCTACTCTCTCCAACAACTTATTTGACATGGTATCAGTGCTAGCGTCATGTTCTCCCAGAATCTTCCTTCCTCTGTCGTGAGCGATAGTTTTTTTTTGGTTCTGTCATGGATGACTGTTTTCCACTGAGAGTCCTTCTGCGCCGTGGAGAAGAAAGAGTTCCACAACAATTGTCGTTGCACTATAGGGTTGCCTTTCGCGGGACAACTCTGTTGTCCCGAGTTGTTTAGAGCCCTTGTTGGGGGAAGAACGAGACGTTTTCCGAGTTGTTTGGCTTCATTGCCAGGGAAGAAGGAGACTCTGCTGTCTTCTGAGACATTGGCGCCATTTTCGGGGATGAAGGAGTTTCGAAACTATTGAAGTTAGAGCCGTTGCCGGGGAAGAAGGGGATGTTTTCTGAGTCATTTGGCACCATTGTCGGGGAAAAAGGAGACTTTGCCGGGGAAGATGGAGACTTTGTTGTCATTTGAGTCATTTGGCACCGTTGTCAGGGACGAAGGAGTTTTAGCATTGTTGAAAAATTAGATTTTCCTCAGTTAGGAAAATCTAATCGAGCGCCGGCCCATGCCTGTTCAACCTGGACCAGCCAGCCCAACCTGGACCAATCGAGTTAATCAAGCAACTCGAGCTTCAACACCAGTATTTTGAAAAAGAAAAGAAAAAAAACTCAGGGTTGGAGTTCTGAGTTTGGACTCTGAGTTGGCATTTTCACCAAAGGGGGTTTCAATCTCTTTTCAGAAAGGTTGGTGCCTCAAGGCTTGCATTTCAGCAAGGTTTGCCCTCAAATTGCTGTGTCTCTGCGTGGCTCACTGTATTTCATTATATCATCTGAAAAGTTAAATGTTTTACCTATTCGTTTCATGGATAAGAACTATGGATGCTCGGGTAATGACCTGGATACTTGGCTCCGTTGGGCTACACTTTGTTCTTAATTTTTGGCTCTATAGAGATGCAGCTGATATGTGGAATTACCTCCACAAGATTTACAACCAAAATAGAACGGCTCGGTGGTTTCAATTGGAGTATGAGATGGCTAACTTCACATAGGGCAGCCTATCTATTGAAGAATACTATTTTGGGTTTCTAAACCTTTGGGCCGATTATGCCAAGATTGTTTATGAGAATGTTCTAGTTGCTGTTCTTTTTGTTGTTCAGGTTGTGCATGAGACAAGCAAGTGAGATCAATTCTTGATGAAGCTCCGTTCAGAGTTTGACGTTGACCATTCCAATCTAATGAATCGTCATCCTGTACCATCTTTGGATACTTGTTTGAGTGAGCTTCCAAGGGAGGAATAGCGTATTGCCAGTCAGGCCGGCATGGAACATAGGGCTAATACTGATGCCACTATTCCTATGGCACATGCCGTACAAGGGAGAAATTAGGGTAGGGACATGAAGTTTGTCTAGTGCTTCAACTGTAAAGAATTTGTTCATTTTGCTCGAGATTGCACTAAGAAGTTTTGTTGGTACTGCAAGTAAATGGGTCATCTCCTCGCCGCTTGTCCTATTCGCCCATCAAGGAAGAAGGGCACTGCTTCTCATGCTTCCACAGGTGCTTTTTGTTCTACTGTATTGCCTCTTGCCGTGCCGGTTACTTTGAAAACTATTTCTTCAGTCTCCACAAGTTCCAGTACACTCACTCTTGAAATGGTACAACAGATGATCATTTTTGTCCTTTCTACTTTGGGGCTCTCAACTAAGAATAAAGTTTCTACTCGGGCATGGTATGTTGACTCTGGAGCTTCTAACCATATGACCAACACTACTATTTCTCTTTGCAATATCAGAAAGTATGATGAAAATCTAAAAATTAACACTACTAATGGCAGCTCTCTGCCTATCAGTGTTATTGGTGATCTTTCTCCTACCTTAGCTGATGTTTTGGTGTCCCCTAATCTCTCCACAAATCTGATTTCTACTGGTGAGTTGGTTGATGATAATTGTAATGTTTTGTTCTCTCGATCTAGCTGTGTTGTGTAGTATCAAGCATCAGGGAAGATGATCGCGAAGTTGCCTAAAGTGGGACGACTCTTTCCCATTCAAGTTTTTCTCTCTACCAGTATTCCTTGTGCTCCTTTACTTTCCTTCGCATGTAATGTTGTTAGTTCTAGAACTAAGATGTGGCATAGATGTCTCGGCCACCCGAACTTTGATGTAATTCGTTCCGTGTTTAATTCTAGTTTATTAACAAGTACAACATGTTCTTGTCTTGATCTTTCATTTGATTGTTCATCATGCAAACTTGGAAAAAGTAAAGTTCTCCCTTTTCCTCATCATGGATCTCATGCCACACACTGTTTTGATATTATTCAAAGTGATGTTTGGTGAATTGCTCTTGTTGCTTCTCATGCGCATTATAAGTACTGTGTTACTTTTATCGATGACTTCAGCCATTTTACTTGGGTCTACTTCCTACTGGCTAAGTTTGAAGTTTTTGTCATATTTAAACGCTTTCTTGCACTTCTTGAGATTCAATTCTCTGCCATCATCAAAGTATTGAACTCTGACTCTGGCGACGAATACTTGTTTAATGAGTTTCAGGATTTTCTTAAAAGACAAGGTATCATCTCTTAGCGTTTGTGTCTGTTGGAAGATAGGGCCCAAGCCCACACAACCAAGGAAGGCCCACATATACAAGTGTATTAGAAGATGGACCAAAGCCCATAAGACTAAAGAAGACCCATGCATCTCGAAGATGGGCTCAAGGCCCATAGATCAAAGAGAAGGCCCATAAGCCCACATACAACGATGGTAGGATGGTAAATAAAGGGGCATCTCACAGAGATGGCATTGATGTAATTAGATTAAAGTTCCAGGGTTAAAACCCTAAACCCTAAACCCTAAGTTTAGGGGTATTATTGTAATACAATAGTTTCATTAATCTATAAATAGAGCTTAAGGGGGAGGGTTAGGAAATCAAGTCCAATAACCCTTCTTTCTCTAGTTTTCTCCCAATGGGTTTCTCTCGCTTTTTCTCCATGAGCTAAATTCATGGAGTCATGAAAATCAACATGGTATCAGAACTTTGATTTTCAGGACTCGTAGAATGGTTTTTCCGATTCCAAAAAAAAAAACATATTTTTTATTTCATTTTCGTATTTTTTATTCTTTCTTCTTCTTTCTCGTTATTTTCTTCCCCAAACTATATCTTTTTTCAAGTAAAGGTTTTTCTTTGTTCTACCGTTGCCTAGTCTTTTGTCATCTTGTTATTAGTTTCTTGGCTATGTAATTGAAGCTGGAAGTCTCTGATTTGAGCCTTAGTTTTCTTGGTTCCACCGACGAAGTCTCTGCTTTCACTGGCACTCATCACCGGTGCAAAGGCCGATGCACAGGAAAAATCTCCCGGCTGTCGACCCAGCATCACCGAAAGTCTCTATCTACAGCTTCTGTGGGGTCTTGAGAAGGACACTCTGGCGCTTACAAAAGATTCATGTCACTATTTCTGGAGACTGGCACTGGAGAATATGACTCCTCACGACGAGGAAGTCGCACTGGCAATTGGACTCTGTTCCCACCGAACTATCACCGAGTAACTTGCCGTTGAGTTATTTCTCTCCAAAAATTATCGAAGTTCTTCTCCAGCCTTCACTCTGCTTTGTTGGTAGCCTCTGCTGCAACTATGTTACGATCTCGGGTCATGGATCGTGTAACACGGCGTGGGAGTTGTGAATCCAGCACTGGTATTGAGTTGCTGGACTCGGTAAGGAGGGTTAAAGATCCCTTCTTTGGGTACTCTTCCACCAGTGATCAGTCTCCCTTTTTATGATCTCATTCTAGTGCTAAAGTTATAGCTAGAATGGAAGTAATTCAGTGGAGAGAGAATGGAGGAATACCTGTTCTTGCTCACGTTAATCAGGGTTTCAACCCTAATTTGATGCAGCTCGTTCTAGGACTTGAAGGCCTAGTTTTTTTTTTTTTGGGGGGGGGGGGAGATGGTGATGTAAAATTTAATTACATTGGCTTTTATACCTCGCAAGCGTACGAATCGTTCATGTAATTTAGCGGGAAGCGAGGGTCATATCCACAGGGAGGACTGAATTTTGTGTATTCTTTAGTCAACTAGCCTAACCAAATATGATGAATTAATCTGAACTAAACACTATTTATATCCTAAATTATCAAGCAATCATCTGGTTAACTACTTGCACAACAGGAAACGTCAACTCTGGATTTTACGGTGATTTGTGCCTCTCTCGAGCGCCACGGATCCGATTTCTCAATCCTTGCGTCTAGCCCCTCTTGGGCACATAGAGTGAAAGATAGAAATCGGATTAAAATACAGAAATCCAACCTAAATTATAATCCTACTCTAACTAGCTAATTTAATCAAATATCCGGAAAACAAATATTCAATAAACATTAATTATCAAATCACATTTAATAAACATTCAAAACCTAAGTTCAAACTATAGAAAAATTAAATTCCAAAATGACGAATTACTCCCCTTCTCCTTCCTCTCGCTTGGGCAGCAGACTCATTCTCACGGGTGCTGCAATTTCCCGAAATTGATGGCTTCGAGTAGCAAGAGTGAGTGGCCGGAGGTAGAGACGACATCGGCGACAAAGGATAGAAGCCGACGGACGGAGGTGACGACCGGCGAAGAACGAAACGGAGCTGAAGTACTCTAAACGGCTCTCTCAAGTCTCGGTCGGAGTCGGAATAGCTCTGGGAATAGTCGGAAATAAGTAATCGACGTCGGAGGATGGTTGGAATGCGGAATTGGCACCGGAGGAGCCCTCTCGGGTCACCTCTCGGCCTGGCGAACAGAAATTGGCACTGTCGAACTCATCGCGACGGAGACTCTCTCGAGCTCTCCTCGGGTCTGTTCTCGGTTGCCAGACGGTGGTGGACGACGGTGGTGCGACAAATGACGGTGGCAAACTCCTCTCGAGTTTTCCCCTATTTCGGTCCCCGGTCCTCTGTTTTGGTCGATGATCCCCTGCTCTCGACGCTCTCTTCCCTTTAATACAATTTTTTTTGTTTTAATACGATTTGCCCTAAAAAATCACCTCCCTTTCACTAAGGGCATTTTGGTAAATATCTCCTTGTCCACCAAAATTCTCCTGAAATTCCATAATTGAATCCATAAAAAGCATTCAGGAAGAAATAAACCCTAAAAGCAATGAAATATAATTCAGGAGAGAAAAAATATGCAATATAGACAGTGATTAATGCCAAATTCAATAAATGTACGTTTCATTTGAAAACCAATAAATAACCACCTATAACACAATTATAAAGGTTATTTTATTATAATTAACCTAGTTCTCTTGTCAGAATATGGCATCTATCACACCCCCAAACCTAAATCTTTGCTAGTCCCTAGCAAAACAACAATCGAACCAAAATTAAGCCTAGGAAAACAACATGCCACTTTCGTAGGGAGCATGATTGCATTTAGCGCATGCAACAAGCCGTTAAACCCCTACTTTGCAGTAGTGGACGAGTTATGTCTCATGAGGGTTTGCATGGAATTTACCCACAAAATTCATCTAAATCAATAATATGAAAAAAAAATTGAAGAAAATTTCCTCCTCATTTGCATATGACTAACACTTAGTATTGTAAAATATTTGAAAATCATATGAGATCCTGCGCAATTTGTAAACCTGTGTAAAATATAGCATATTATCAATCCAAATACACTCATTGTTACTCCACCTGAACCAATGTGACCCATAAGCAATTACTTCAACAGAACAAAGAGGCAACAAATAACAATAAAATCCTGGTCACATCACAATTAAGAGAAAATAGTAGAGTAAGCATGTTTTCTGACAATCTCACAAAAGAAATATACTAATTTCAATCTTGACTTGCAACTTCTTTCAAATTACAATTCATCATCAAACTTAAGGAAACTCATTGCTTCCAAATTTAAAACCATTTTACGCTATTACCAGCGCACTTTTGCTATTACCAGCGTAATTTTTGTTTCCTTGAATACTTTTGGTATTACCACCATTTTGTATTCGTCTTCACTGCACATGCAGTTATTTTTAAGTAACCAACTGTTCCGGTGCATGTCCCTGGGTTTGCCTAGGTTGTTTCTGAAGTTATCTGTCTTTTGCAAGCAAGAGCATTTCTATTTGCATTCATACATTACAACAAGGAATTTCACTGAGGTATAAAAAGGAATGAGTTCAAACAGGCATACAAGACTATTCAGACTAACATAGATCAACACTAGATTTACATGTTCTCTTTTGCAACTAAGTTCCAAGTCTAATGCAATAGTAAGTTATCCCACTGAATTCTCATGGATCACAACAAATGATATCAGATTTCTAATAGGCTTATTCTACACAGTTTTACGAAAAATTTTGAAACACATTTGAGCAACTTATTTGAACTCTACTAACGTTAATCACATACTAAGAGGAGTAATTTGAAAACCACAGACATAAATCAAAAGAAAATTATTGCTAAGACATAAAAGAGTCGTTCCCGCCCCCCCCCCCCCCCCCCCCCCCCCCACCCCCCCCCAAACCTAAACCTGACATTGTCCTCAATGGGGAAAAGTTAAAACACCAGAATGACTACAAAAATGAATAATAGCTTAGCTAGTTATACTCCAGCAGAGTAAGGGTTAAGCTCCCTCAGGGCTCCTAAATCCATAGGTGGGACCATATGTGTTTGGTCATCAACAATAATACCAAAAAGTCAATAAGGACCCCCAGGAGTGATACATAGTCGCCCTTGAAGAAGGTTTATTCGTATCAGCCGTACCCGTAGGTAATCATCCAAAGATGAAACCGCTATCCCACATCACACTTTGAAGAAATCTCCGTGTGACTGGCCACTGAAGGCAGCAGGAATCACGCGCTGAACACAAGTCCTTAAGTTACTCACCATAAGGTTTTCATTCAATACTTCAAGATCGAAGTGGTCAATCCTAGAACGGTTGTTTGAGTACAGACCTCTCAAACTAGGGACCAAAAGTATGGTCATCGACTACCGGAACCATTTATGCTCTCAGCCGACAAGAGAGTACCCCGAGTCCATGATGGGGCCGGCATCGCCGGGGGACCTCCAATCAATCAAGACCAGAGTACACCAAAGGTTATCCCAAATAAGAATGAATAAACCAAAAATAAAACTGTAATGTACAAAGGGATAGAAACGTGGGGATTGCCCACAATGTGCTAAGTTTATAGTCGTAAGCAAGACTCTGACGCATTCAAGATGAAATGACAGGTTCCTCCAAGAAAATCACCATCACCTCCTCTGGTGTGGGGACATTCTCAAGATACGGTTTGAGCCTCTGACCATTAACTTTGAAGACCAACCCGTCTCCGTGATTGCGGATCTCAATAGCGCCATGAGGAAACACCTGTGTAACTTCAAATGGACCGGACCACTTGGATCTTAGCTTCCCTGGAAACAAATGCAATCGTGAGTTATAAAGTAAAACATTCTACCCAACAGTAAAAGACTTGCGAAAAATAGATTTATCATGTAAAATCTTTGTTCGCTCCTTATACAGTTTGGCATTCTCATAAGCATCATGATGTATCTCCTCCAACTCATTCAATTCCAATTTTCTCTCCTCACCCGCTTGAGTCAAATCAAAATTCAAAGCCTTAATGGCCCAATAAGTTCTATGCTCAAGCTCAACAGGTAGATGACATGCTTTGCCGAACACTAGGCGAAATGGAGACATCCCAATAGGAGTCTTATAAGCGGTTTGATAGGCCCTTAAAGCATCGTCCAATCGAGTGGACCAATCTTTCCTATCAAAGCGAACCGACTTCTCCAAAATCCGTTTGATCTCCCTATTAGAGATTTCCACTTGACCACAAGTTTGCGGGTGGTACGAACTGGACACCCGATGAGTGATAGAATATTTCTTCAATAAGGTCTCAAATGCTCTGTTAAAAAAATGAGATCCCCCATCATTGATGATCGCTCTCGGGGTACCAAACCGATTAAAGATGTTTTCTTTTAAAAACTTTACCACCACTTTGTGATCATGCAATAGCTTCAATTCATCTAGAGACATATTCAATAGCAACAAGGATGTATTGATAGCTGAACGAGACAGGAAAAAGGACCCCTGAAGTCAATACCCCACACATCAAACAATTCAACAATAAGAATGGGGTTAAGAGGCATCATGTTCTTCCTAGACAAACAACCAGTCCGTTGGCATCTATCACACACACGACAAAACTCGTAGGCATCTCTAAATAATAAAGGCCAATAGAAACCACATTCCAAGACTTTAGCCGCGGTCTTTCTAGCATCAAAATGTCCCCCACATGCGTGGGAATGACAAAATTCAAAAATGTTGGCAAAGTCTTGCACATGTACACAACGCCTAATGACTTGGTCAGGACACACCTTGAACAAATAAGGGTCATCCCAAAAAAAATGTTTGACTTGGGAAAAGAATTTCAACCGATCTTGTTTACTCCAATAATCAGGAATCTTATGAGTTACAAGATAGTTGACTATGTCAGCAAACCAAGGCAACTGGGATACTTGGAGAAGTTGTTCATCAGGGAAGGAATCATTTAAAGGAAGGAATCTTTCCTGAGGTGCTACATAGATCCTAGATAGATGATCAGCAACAACATTGTCACAACCCTTCTTATCTCGAATCTCAAGGTCAAATTCTTGCAATTGCAAGATCCATCTAATCAAGCGAGGTTTAGTGTCCTTGATGGATAATAAGTACTTCACAGCAGAATGATCAGTGAACACTATAACCTTTGACCCTAACAAATATGATCTGAATTTGTTCAAGGCAAACACAACAGCTAGCAACTCCTTCTCAGTGTTAGTGTAATTCAATTGAGCATCATGAGGAGTGCGGCTAGCATACTGAATGACACAGGGAATTTTATCCGTCTTTTGCCCCAAAACAGCCCCCAATGCATAATCAGAGGCATCACACATCAACTCAAAAGGCAAAGACCAAGTAGGGGGTTGGACAATGGGTGCAGTGGACAAACATTTCTTCAGTGTCTTAAAAGCATGAATACAGGCATCATCAAAGGCAAAAGCAACATCTTGAGCAAGCAAATTCGTCAAAGGACGAGAAATTTTGCTAAAGTCCTTAATGAAGCGCCTATAGAACCCAGCATGGCCAAGGAAAGAATGCACCCCCTTCACAGAAGTAGGTGGTGGCAGATTGGCAATTAGGTCAACCTTGGCTTTGTCCACTTCTACACCCCGCTCAGACACTACATGTCCTAAAACAATTCCTTCTTTTACCATGAAGTGGCATTTCTCCCAATTCAAGACTAAATTGGACTTAATGCAACGGGACAATACGAGTGAAAGATTGTGCAGACATGTATCAAAACTAGAGCCATACACAGAAAAGTCATCCATAAAGACCTCTAAAAAGTCACCAATCATGTCAAAAAATATACTCATCATGCACCGTTGGAAAGTGGCGGGCGCATTGCATAAACCAAAAGGCATGCGTCTGTAAGCATAGGTGCCAAATGGACACGTGAATGTGGTATTTTCCTGGTCTTCTGGAGCAATAGGAATTTGATTGTAGCCGGAGTATCCATCCAAGAAGCAATAAAAATTGTGGCCGGCTAATCGCTCTAGCACCTGATCAATGAATGGTAGTGGGAAGTGATCCCTCCTAGTGGCGGAATTAAGTTTTCTATAGTCAATGCAGACACGCCACTTGGTGGTAGTTCTTGTGGGAATCAATTCACCACTCTCATTTTTCATTATCGTTATCCTCCCTTTCTTAGGGACAACTTGAATTGGACTCACCCAGGTGCTATCGAAAATAGGGTAAATGATTCCTGTCACAAGCAACCTGATGACTTCTTCTCTCACAACCTCCAGCATATGGGGATTTAACCTATGTTGCATCTCACGTGAGGCTTTAGTCCCCTCCTCCAAATGAATACGATGCATGCATATGGAGGGGCTAATCCCTTTTAAGGCATCAAGAGTCCACCTCAATGCTTCTCTGTGTGCTTGTAAAACTTCAGTATATTGTTCCTCCTACTCAGTACTCAAATCAGAGGAAATAATGACTGGCAATGAGTTCATGGGCCCCAAGAACGCATACTTCAACGTGGGAGGAAGTGGCTTAAGATCTAGCTTGGAAGTTTCAAGAGGTTTGTCCAAGTCAAGATGAAGATCCTGTGGATGATCAGTTGTGATAACCTCATAAGCTTCCTCCAACAGAGGTACAGAACTGAGTAAAGCGTCAACCTCTCGGAAATATGTTTCCTCATCAAAATAGTCCATGTCTAAAGATGTTATGCAAGACTCAAAAGATTTAAGAGTGGATTCGTCATCAAGCATAACAGTCTCTATCTTAAATGCAGGACTCAAATCATCAGACTCAAGTGGGTGGTGCCCGGCATTAAATACATTCAATGAGACCTTAAAATTTCCAAAAGACAACTCCAACTCACCACTTTTACAATGAATGATAGCATTAGATGTGGCTAAGAAGGGACGTCCTAGGATGACAGGAATTTGGTTGGTCACATTGACTACTGGTTCTGTATCAAGAACAATGAAATCAACCGGGAACAGAAATTTGTCCACTTTTATCAAAACATCTTCAACTATTCCTCGTGGTATCTTGACAGAACGGTCAGCTAGTTGAAGTGTGATGGGAGTAGGTTTCAATTCCCTCAAACCTAATTGCTGGTACACAAAGAAAGGAAGCAAATTCACACTTGCCCCCCTAAGTCAAGAAGAGCTCTCTGGATGGTATGTTCACCAATGACACATGAAATTGTGGGACATCCAGGATCTTTAACTTTAGGAGGAGTGTTGTGCTTTAGAATTGAGCTTACATTCTCAGTAAGAAAGACCTTTTTGTTAACATGTTGTTTTCTCTTCTGTGTACAAAGGTCTTTCAAAAATCAGGCATAGGCAGGGACTTGCCTAATAGCATCAAGAAGTGGAATGTTAATGTGAACCTTACTAAACAGTTCCAACGTTTCATGCATGCTATCTCCTTTCCTAGGTGGGCCCGATAACCTCTGCGGATAAGGAGTTGGCGGGACTTGCTTAGGGATCTGCTTGGCTGTTGGTGGAGAACTTCGAGGTTCTTCACTCAATGATTTGTCCCCATTGTCATCTTTTGACTCCTTAGACTTAGTGGTCCCTACCCCATTGTTCAACTCACGACCACTCCTAAGGGTGGTTATGGCTTTGGCTTGCTCATGGTGGGGTTTGGAACTCAACCCACTCTCATTTGTGCTTTTGGGGTTAGGAATGGTTTGACTCGGGAGTCTATTTTGTGCTTGTTCACTCATGTGGCTGGCCAACTGACTCACTTGCATTTCAAGTTTAGCAATGGAGGACTGTGTATTCTGCATGAATAATTGAAGTGTATCCTCAGGTGAAGGTTTTTGTGGAATCAATGGCTGTTGAGTGAAGTGTGGGCGCGGAGCTTGGGGTTGGGTAAACCCTGGAGGACCCCCAACCTGTGGGCCCTTGGACCATGAGAAACTTGGGTGTCTAGCCCAACCCGGATTATATGTTTCCGAAAAAGGATCGTTCCGGTTTGGTCTATGAAAATTCTGGACTGCATTCAAGTCCTCAATAAGCTCCGGGTAGGATGAACTAGATGGACACATTTGTGTGGGATGAGATGAACCAGAGCATATGGCACCGACAGTAGATGGGTTAGGAGCAGGTGAACTCTTGGACACCATAGGGGCATCAATTTTTCTAGTCAACCCCTCAATCTTGGCCATGTGCATGGGTGTTTCACTAACCTCATAGAGACCCCCTCTTTTGGCTTCATGGGATCTCCTATCAACATTAAATGACGAACCCTATTGCTGAGATTGATCACTCAACGTTTCAAAGAAGTCCCACGCCTCACTAGCACTCTTACCCATCAAACTCCCACCACTCGTTGCATCTACCATGGATCTAACCTGGGGTGTAAGTCCTTGATAAAAGTATTGCACTAAATGCCATTTCTCAAACCCATGATGCGGACACCTACGGATGAAATCCTTCCATTTCTCCCAAGCCTCATAAAAGTGTTCACCTTGCTGCTGCATAAAGTTGGAAATTTCTCTTCTAAGGGCTGTAGTTCTCTAAATGGGAAAGTACTTGGACAAAAATTTTGTGACTAATGTGTTCCATGAAGTAATGCTGCCCACCTCTAAGGAATTAAGCCAAGACTTGGCCTTATCCTTAAGTGAAAATGGAAAAAGTCTTAACCGGATAGAGTCATTTGAGAAATTCTGGAATTTGAAAGTTGCTCAAATATCTAAGAATTCCTTGATGTGGTAATAAGGGTCCTCCTTCTCCAACCCATAGAATGTAGGGAGGAGTTGGATCACACCCGGTTTCAACTCATAACTGGCGGCAGTAGTGGGTGGCAATATAATGCAAGAAGGTGATGTGAAGTGAGATGGGAGAGAATAATCCCTCAGGGCTCTACGGTCACCTGCTGTAGGTAACTGTAATGGTTCACCCTGATTGGCCATGGTAGCTCCTAACTTGACTTCGGATGTTTTCCTACAAATATGTTCTACCTCTTCAACAAAGGGAGCTAATGGTCCACCTAGGGAGCGGCGCCCATGCATAAAAACACAAAAAGAAACAAAACGAACTATCAAATTAAGCTAACAAACTCACTACTGAAAATACGAACTAACTAGAAGAAATAAAAATAATTCCATACAAAATCACCAAGATATAATTATGAAAGTAAAAAAAATAAAATAAAATAAAATAAAATAAAATAAAAATAATCTAACCTAAGACCATGGAGAACAAAGAAATACACTTAATACGTGCCTCCCCGGCAACGGCCCCAAAAACTTGATGTAAAATTTAATTACATCGGCTTTTATACATCGCAAGCGTACGAATCGTTCATGTAATTTAGTGGGAAGCGAGGGTCATATCCAAAGGGAGGACTGAATTTTGTGTATTCTTCAGTCAACTAGCCTAACCAAATATGATGAATTAATCTGAACTAAACACTAATTATATCCTAAATTATCAAGCAATCATCTGGTTAACTACTTGCACAATAGGAAACGTCAACTCTGGATTTTACGGTGATTCGTGCCTCTCGAGCGCCACATAACCATGGATCCGATTTCTCAATCCTTGCGTCTAGCCCCTCTCGGGTGCATAGAGTGAAAGACAGAAATCGGATTAAAAAACCAAAATCCAACCTAAATTATAATCCTACTCTAACTAGCTAATTTAATCAAATATCCGAAAAACAAATATTCAATAAACATTAATTATCAAATCATATTTAATAAACATTCAAAACCTAAGTTCAAACTATAGAAAAATTAAATTCCAAAATGATGAATTACTCCCCTTCTCCTTCCTCTCACTCGGGCGGCAGACTCGTTCTCACGGGTGCTGCAATTTCCCGAAATTGATGGCTTCGGGTAGCAAGAGTGAGTGGCCGGAGGTAGAGACAACGCCGGCGACAAAGGATAGAAGCCGACGGACGGAGGTGATGACCAGCGAAGAACGAAACGGAGCTGAAGTACTCTAAACGGCTCTCTCGAGTCTCGGTCGGAGTCGGAATAGCTCCGGGAATAGTCAGAAATAGGTAATCGACGTTGGAGGATGGTCAGAATGCGGAATTGGCACTGGAGGAGCCCTCTCGGGTCACCTCTCGGCCTGGCGAATAGAAACTAGCACTGTCAAACTCGCCGCGACGGAGACTCTCTCGAGCTCTCCTCTGGTCTATTCTCGGTTGCCGGACGGCGGTGGACGACGGTGGCAAAGTCCTCTCGGGTCTGCCCCTGTTTTGGTCCCCGGTCCTCTGTTTTGGTTGATGATTCCCTGCTCTGGACGCTTTCTTCCCTTTAATATGATTTTTTTTGTTTTAATACGATTTGCCCTAAAAAATACCTCCATTTCACTAAGGGCATTTTGGTAAATATCTCCTTGTCCACCAAAATTCTCCTGAAATTCCATAATGGAATCCATAAAAAGCATTTCAGGAAGAAATAAACCCTAAAAGCAATGAAATATAATTCAGGAGAGAAAAATATGCAATATAGACAGTGATTAATGCCAAATTCAATAAATGTACGTTTCATTTGAAAACCAATAAATAACCACCTATAACACAATTATAAAGGTTATTCTATTATAATTAACCTAGTTTTCATGTCAGAATATGACATCTATCAGGGGGCAACCTTGGCTCACTTTGATGGCTGTCCTTGCTTTGTTTCCGTGATGAATTCCCAACAAGAAGAGTTGTTCTAACCCTTCACATGAAAGAACCAGAATTCTTCCTCTTTTGCTGCTCGTCAAGATGGAAATTGATCCCAACTTGTTGTTGACGCTGGTGATGAGAGAAGATCCTCTCTTTGGGCTCAGAAAAGGGGCAGGAAGCTCCTCTTTTTAGTATGGATGATGAGGCATGAATTTGGGTGAGGATGGATGGCAAAGGAGGGTGAAGGATAGGTTGGATTTTTGGAGTAAACCCTAAACTCGAGATCAAGAGGTGATCTCAACCTGTTTAGACTAGGTTATTCTAAAATCTCAAAGCTTACCTATTTCATTCATACCTTTCCCTTAAATAGGTCACGTCAAGGAGTTTTAGGGTTAGGGTTACAATAATTCCCCATAATGCCCTTGCATATAAAGTAATTAGAAATAACTCCTACTTAAAACAATATAAAAAATTAATCCTACTCAAAGAAATATAAGAATTAAATCCTATTGAGTGAGTTGTTATTGTCTTCTTCGTTGTGTGACTCGGTGTGCTATTGAGTCCACAACAAACTAGAAGTATTTTTTCCATTGTACAAATGAAGACAACTTCTCACGATGAGGAAGTCACCAAGCATTGCTCTATTGAAGTTTTCAATCAGACATATATTGCCGTAGTTTCCATTCTAGATGTGGAAAATGACAACTGTTGTTGGAAATTTTCTCATTACTATTGTCGGAAAGATCATTGCTACCTATCTACGGAAAATTATTTTGCGTTGTTGTTTTTTGGAAGTTGTCATCGTCAAAATCTTACCTTCGACATTCTGCTTGCTTCCTGGTGATGTCTCTTATTTTAGAAAGTTTCCATTTTCATTTCATCTTCAAGATCTCTCTGCTGGATTATTCGGAAAATTTCCTCCCGAAGAACTCTCTGTTTCTACTCTGTTTGGAAGTCAGGAAGAAGACACACTTCAAATATTTCATGTTTCCTAAGTTAGGAAACATGAAATAATCAGCATCGGTTTAGCATAGCCCGCGCTTGTTCCAGCCCAACACGGACCGGACCAAGTTCCCAGCCGACCCGAGGGTATGACTTCTGCACCAGCCAGACCGGGTCAACTCGGGTCCGGGTCAACTTGACTTGGGCCACTTATTTTTTGCCTCGGTATACATGTCTGGAGCAAAATTTGTACATATTTCTGTAGCGACTCGGATATATTGGTCTACTATTTCACTCGGCGTGACTCGATAAAAATTTTCTCTGGCTGGATTATTATTTTGAAGAATTAACAGATTATTCCTTCGCCAGCATATTATTTGGTATAGATATGTGCATTAGATTATTTCATGGGTCAATTTTACAAGGATTATTTGTGGTCGTATTAACTGGGCCCAAGGCAAATTCAATTGTTGCTATTGTGTCTCTTTTGATGAGACAATATTATTGAAGAAGAGGTAGCCTCATACCAATATTTATTTGTCCATGTCAAAAATATCAAAAATATTTGTGGTTGGGAGTCCATGACAGAGGAACTTAATACCCCATAAAAAATATAAAAAAATATTTGTGGTTGGGAGTCCATGATGGAGGAACTTAATACCCCGTCAAAAATATCAAAATTATTTGTGGTTGGGAATCCATGATAGAGGAGCTTAATACCCCGTCAAAAATATCAAAAATATTTGCGGTTGGGAGTCCATGACGGAGGAACTTATTATTACCCCCCCCCCCCTGTCCCCTCCCTGTTATGGACTCAATGAGACTGAGTCATCTACTTTACTTTTATTATTTATGTTGCTTTTAATTTCAAATTTTATTGATTTGTAATAAGACTTAAAGGTAGGGGTAGAATTGGGTTTTATAACCCTAACCTATGTTGATGTTAATTACCCTATTTAAGGGGTAAGGATTGAGAAATAAAGCAAGTTCGGAATTAGCATAAACTAGGGTAATTTAGATTCCTTCTAGGCTCTCTATTCTAGGGTTCTTGGTGTGAACTCTCTTGGGGGTTTGCTGCATCCATTGGGGAGTCTTTGAGGAGATCTTGGAAGGAAAAGGAGGAGGAATCAGCCTTCTCTTCCATGCTGCAATAGTCATCCATCTCTTCCACGAACCAGCAGTGAGGGAAGGAGGATTTGGTTGAGTCTTAGCATCAAGAAAGGGATTTTCGAGTTGCTGAATTGAAGGAGGTCTTCAAGAGGTATTTTTATCTATCTTTTCCGAGTTTAGAAGAGCTAGAGACTGCCCTCTTTACATTCAGCATTGGTAGTTGCATGAATTCAGAAACCCTACTCATTGACGTGAGGTATAAAGTGGGGTTTCATAATTGGATCCTTAAAATAGTCTCTTGCTTGAATTGGTGCATTCATAATTAAGAAAAGGAAGCTCCTTTTCAAGGGGAATGAATTCAGTAAAGGGAAAGGGGTTGTTCTTGCGTAATTATAGCAAGTAAAACCCTCTTCACATGAATCATAAAAGAGGGGTTTCATATCTGAGTGCTTAAACAGTCCTTTAACTTGCTGGTTGCATCTATAATTGAGAAAAGGAAACTCCTTTTCAATTATAATGTGTGAGGGAAGAAAAAGATAGTTTCTTTTCACAAAAACGTGTTAAGAAACCCTCTAATAGTGCTGGATTCATATTCAACTCGCCGAGTTACTAGATCCATGGCTAGGGACCATAACACCCCTCCCCCCCATTAATATAATATATTACTGTACAAATTGGAGGGACACGGTGGTGGAGGTGGACACTTCAGAGCAATGCCGATAGACACACTACGTACAAAAGATGGAGTGTGCCCTACATCCAGTTTGAGTTAAGACTGGAGTATGGAGAAATGTCTTAGCGGCTAGGAGTGATTTACTCTCACTAATATTATGCTAGCTATGCACATGAACGAGAGCACCAGCGTGAGGGGGAGTGTTGGAAGATGAAGGCATATTGGAAGATGTGCCATTTTATACAAAAAAGATTTTATACTTCACTTGCAGCAAGCTGGGAGTTCATGTTGTTCTCTCACCCCCGGCTTGAGGGGGAGTGTTGGAATATAGGGCCCAAACCCACACAACCAACGAAGGCTCACATATGCAAGTGTATTAGAAGATAGGCCCAAGCCCATAAGACCAAGGAAGACCCATGCATCCAAGAGATATAGAAGACGGGTTCAAGGCCCATAGATCAAGGAGAAGGCCCATAAGCCCTCATACAATGATGGCAGGATGGTAAATAAAGGGTCATCTCATAGAGATGGCATTGATGTAATTAGATTAAAGTTTCAGGGTTAAAACCCTAAACCCTAAGTTCAAGGGTATTATTGTAATACAGTAGTTTTAGTAATCTATAAATAGAGCTTCAGAGGGAGGGTTAGCAAATCAAGGCCAATAACCCTTCTTCATCTAGTTTTCTCCCAATGGGTTTCTCTCCCTTTTTCTCCATGAGATAAATTCATGGAGTCTTGAAAATCAACAGTGTCCTTCGACACTATAGAAAAATGGAGTTGCGGAGAGAAAAAATCGTCATCTTCTTGATGTGGTACGAACTCTTTTATGTGATTCAACTGAAGTACTATCCACTTCGGTTCATTTAATCAACCGTTTGTCTTCTCCTACATTGCATCATGTTTCTCCATTTTTTAACTTATTTATTCATTCTCCTTCATATGCAGATCTTTGAACATTCAGTTCTGTTTGTTTTGTGCATGACAAATAGATGTCGATGGTGATGAACAGAGGCTGACGATACAGCCAAGACCAGAGCTTCACGTTTTGGGTTTTCGTGGTCAGAAACTCCATGATCTGAGGCCGACGGCACAACCTACACCAAGAGCACTAAGTTCTAAGATCAGTGGACGGAACCACCACCACCACCAGAGACCGACGGAGTAGCCTGAATGAAGAGCTTCACGCTTTGGTTCACCATGAGGAAGAAGAACTTTAGCATGCTGGAAAAATATGGGATGCCTCCTCCCCTCCTCTCCCTTTTCTATTTAAACTTAGGTTTAGCTTATTACATAACAGACCATGGGCTCAATACAATGCAACCCAGCCCATTAAACCCAATCTAATTACCCTATGTACATGACATAAATTATACAACAAATATTAACATAAAGTCTATCTAATATACATTCCAACATATTGTAACATCCCCCCCTCAAAATTGATGCTAGGTAGTTGATGATAATGCAAAATGTCATATTTTTATCCCTTAATGCTTAGGTTTTATAATTATTTGGTGCCTAAATATACTCATTTTTTTTTATATTTTGATTTAGGATGCAATTGGAAGCGTTAAGTGCAAAACGAAGTTAATTGGGCGATTCTGGACAGTTTCATCATTGATACGTAATCTGAGAATAACTCTCTCATCCGAGCTCGTATGGAGATTATTCAAGATTCTATATAATTATAAGAAACATTTCTATAACTTTTATGTTTTAAATTTTGCGAAATATTGGATGCATCTAGGTCATAATCGGGCTTGACATCGCGGCACTTGCATTGTGACCCAAACTGGATGCACGAAAAGAAAAACCCTAAATGGGGAGAAAGAAGGGGATTAAAAGGAAAAAAAGGAGTTCGGTGCCCCAGACCGGATGCACGAAAAGAAAAACCCTAAACGGGGAGAAAGAAAGGGATTAAAAGGAAAAAAAGGAGTTCGGTGCCCCAAACCTTATTTTCTCTTCTCCAGATTTTCCTCTCTTTTCTCTAGTTTTTTTCTTCAAATTTCTTCGTGGCCATGTGTGCCTAAACTTTCAGACTTGGTCAAAGGAAACTGAAGCCTTGGTATCCATACTACTGTGAGATCTGATTTATTTTCATCATTCAATTTATGTTTTGAGTATCTAATGTTCTTCTGAAATTTTCGTTCATGATTGTCTCGTTTAATATCTAGGAGGCCTACTAGTTTATTACTCGTTGCAATCTACTACTAGGTTAGATGTCAAATTTGTAATTGTTTGATCTCTCTGACCTGTGAAGCAATCGAGATTTGATGATTTGCTGCGTACTAAATTAAATGCAGCCGCTTGTGCTTGTGTTGTTTAGCTTCATCGATTTCTCTAATTCTTAAGGCTGCTACTTGATTAAACCTTTAGCGCTTGTCTTGGGTTGTTTAGTAGTTAGGGTTAATTGCATCATTTTTTTTCTAATTAACTACGAAAGGAGAGATAGGAAGATAGTTCCAACGATGAATATTCAAGTGTGAATTGATATATGCTTGCATCGATGATCAGTTGTGAAATTTTGATGGTGGATGTTGACTTAGACCAAGGTTTGTTCTCTTGATTGATTTTGATTCTTTTACTTTGAATTGTTTCTAAGTTGTTTTTTAAAAGTGTTTTCGTTATACTCAAACCCCCCATCCTTGTTCACGGAGCATAAAAGTAGACTAATCACTCTTCGTGGGATCGATCCTTACTCACACTACTACATATATTTTTAGGAGTATAGGTTTTATTTTTGGTTGCCTACGACAGCACACCAGTAGTCAACCTGCAACAATTTGTCAACCAAAAAATTATGCCGGGGTTGAGATGCTTTGGTGAAGAAATCAGCTACTTGAAGATCCGAAGAGATGTATTGAAGAGAGATTACCCAGCACACCAAAGTATAGCAGATAGAATGAAAATCAACCTTAATATGCTTGGGGCGCTCATGAAAAATAGGGTTGGCAGCAATCTGATTATCTGCATGGAGAGGTGTAGGTGAAGTCTGATGAAACTGGAGCTCAGCAAGAAGACCACGGTGCCATATAAATTTAGAACACACAGTAGACATGACATGATACTCGGTCTCGGTAGATGACTTGGACACATGGTCTTGTTTCTTACATTTTCGAGAAATCAACGCATCCTCTAAAAACATACACCAACCTATAGTAGAGAAATGGGTACCGTGGCACCCAGCCCAATCAATATTACTGTAGGCAATTGGTGGAAGCGCGGAGCCTGTAGGAAAGAATAATCCATGAGTAGGAGAACCTCGTAGATAGCGGATGATGCGTCGAACTCTCGCAAGATGAAGGTGCCAAGGAGAAGACATAAACTGACTAACCTGAGGAATAACATAGGAGATGTCTAGACGAGTAGTGGTCAAGTATATGAGACTCCCAACCAGGCGTCCATAGATAGTAGGATCATGAAGAAGAGCCCCTTCATCTTTCCTGTATTTGACATTGAAATCCATAGGAGTAGCGACCGAAGAAGTGTCCTCCAACCCAGTTAGACTAATAATATCTTGAATATACTGATGCTAGTTTAAGAAAATACCATTGGGTCGGTGATATACTTCCAGCCCTGAGAAGTATGTGAGCTGGCCAAGGTCCTTCATATGAAAAGTTGCATGCAACACATGCTGAAGGTTAGTAATCAGACCAGAGTCAGTGCCAGTAACGATTGTAGAATTTAGGATCCCATGAGAAGAACTTTACATCAACGAGGAAGAAGAAGAAGAAGAGAGAAAGGAGAGGAAAAGAAGAAGAACGTAGAAGGAGAGAGTTCAGATTAAGGGAAGAAGGGTTTGTGTCAAATTAAAAAGAGGAGGGCTGGACGAATTTGTGGAAGGAGGGGAGAGGACTTCAATGCTCTACCTCTGAGCCAATGCCTTTATTTATAGTTTTACAATACCCTTAGGGCTACAACTTGATAAAACAAAAGACATAAAAGGAACACAGATTTACACCACTATGCCATCTTTATGGAAAGTACCATATTTTACACATATGCCACTCCTTTGACGTGTGGACTTCTTGTCTTGAGCTTGTGGGCTTGAGCCCATCTTCCAACACTCCCCCTCAAGTCGGAGGAAAAAAGACATCATAAATACCCAGCTTGCCAAATATAAAAGATAGGATTTTAGATGTAATAGGTTTAGTGAGAATATCAACTACTTGCTCTTGAGATGAAACATATGCTTGAAACTTCTCCCGTATAAAGTGACAATCCACCTTAATATGTTTTGTTCTTTCATGGAGGACTGGATTTGAAGTAACATGAATGACTGTTTGGTTATCACAATGTAGACCCATGTGTTGAATTTAGGATCCCTTTTCCAATATTCCGAGCAAGGGAAGAGAGAGAAAAAGGAGAAGAGGGGAAGAAGGCTCTTGGGTAGAGAGTAGAAGAGAAGAGAAACAAGGTGTGTGCCAAGCAAAGAGAGAGAGAGAGAGATTTACTCAAGAGAAGTTGTAGAACTTGATTAATTCTGAATTACAACACCTCTATTGATAGTAGAGGAAGTGAAAGAGTCCTTATACAATTAAACTTTAAATCTCCTAATTACATTCCAACTCTAACTCTCTAATATAAATCTATCATGAACGGATAACACAATCTAATAGAGTTCTAATATAAGTTGAACTATAACTCATCTTCAAGAACGTGGACATAAGGGAGGAGGTGAGCTTGTGGCCTTATCCTTGTGAGTCCCACGTGATCTTCCAGCTCATATTGATAAGATTCCAGCTTGTGGTATCTTTGTGGGTCCCACTTGATCTTCAAGTCTTCTAACACATTTTAGTTTGTACTTCTTATCTTCTTAACTCGTGCTAGCTTGGGTGAAGACTCTTCTTGGCATCCCATGTCCTCATGGTGGGTCCCACAGCTCATGTGCCATGGTGGGTCCCACATTGTAACACTCCCCCTCAAGCTGGGGGTGAGAAAACATCTAGATGTCCAGCTTGTTGCAGATGGTAGACATAATCTTGTGAGTGACCGGCTTGGTGAGAATATCTACAACTTGACTTTGTAATGATATATGCCTTAGAGATAAAAGACCCGCTTGGAACTTTTCTCGTATAAAATGGTAGTCCACTTCAATAAGCTTTGTTCTTTCATGGAAGACTAGATTCAATGTAATGTGTATTGCTACTTGATTATCAAAATATAGATCCATTGGAGCTTCTTTGTAGAATCTCAATTAAGTGAGAAGAGATCTTATCCATAGGAGTTTACTATCAGTGTGTGCCATGGCATTGTATTCTACTTCTGCACTAGATCGTGCTACTACATTTTTCTTCTTGCTTCTCCATGTAACAAAATTCCCTCCAATCATCGTACAAAATCCCGAACTAGAGTTCCTATCATCCGGGGCTCCGACTCAGTCTGCATTTGAGAATCCTTCGATGTTGAAGTGACCATGATTTTTATAGAGAAACCCTCTTCTTGGAGCTCCTTTTAGATATTGTAATATCCTTTCAAGTGCTTTCCAATGACTAAGTTGTGGTTTATGCATGTATTGACTCACCACACTTACTGCATATGATATACTTGGCCTTGTTACGCACTGGTAAATAAGTCTTCCACACTAGTCTTTCATATTTCTCGATATCTACATCTTCTCCAGTGCTTGCACATAATTTTGTATTTGAGTCCATAGGAGTTTCAGCTGGTTTGCATCCCAACAGTCCTATCTCCTCCAGTAGATCAAGGGCATACTTCTTTTGGGATAACACAATCCCATGTGTTATTGTGTTGTTTAGGTTCATCGATCTCTCTAATTCTTAAGGCTGCTGCTAGATTAAACCTTTTGCCCTTGTCTTGGGTTGTTTAGTAGTTAGGGTTAATTGGATCACTTGTTTTCTAATTAATTATGCAAGGAGAGATAGGAAGATAGTTAAACCGGAGAATATTCAAGTGTGAATTGATATATGCTTGCATCGATGATCAGTTGTGGAATTCCAATGGTCGATGTTGACTTAGACCAAGGTTTGTTCTCTTCATTGATTTTGATTCTTTTAATTTGAATTGTTTCTAAGTTGTTTTTTTAAAAGTGTTTTCATTATAATCAAACCTCCCCCCCTCCCATCCTTGTTCATGAAGCATAAAAGTAGACTAATCACTCTTCATTGGATCGATCCTTACTCGCACTACTACATATATTTTAAGGAGTATAGGTTTTATTTTTGGTTGCCTGCGACTGTACACCAAATTTTGGTGCCGTTTTCGGGGAGTAATTCTAGTTGATTTTTGTGCTTTTTTTATCATTATTTCGTTCTAGAAATTTTTGAAAAAAAAAATCGTTAGTTTTCCTTGTTATGGTTTTGGCAGAATTCTGACTCTGAAGCCAAATTCCACTGTTTTCTAGGATTTTTAGAATTTTTATTTGTTTTTTTTATTCTAGATTTTTCCTGATTTGTTTTTCATGTTTTATTAGAGTTCCCTTGATTGTTTATGATTGTATCTCGATCTTCTAATCAAGGTGATTTGCAGTACGATCCAAAAATTGAGAGAACTTTGTGCAGGTTAAGGAGAGAAGCTCAGAGGAATTCTGAAGATAACGATCTAGCTATTGATTCCCCATTTGATAGTGAATTTGATTTAGAGGAGGAGGAAGTCATGGCGGAAATCGAACTTTGAAAGAACTTGCAACCCCTAATTTGAACCAACAACCCTTATGCATAACGTTCCCTACTTTAGATGCTACTACTACATTTGAATTAAAATCTGGACTAATACATCTCTTGCCCACTTTTCATGGTCTTGCAGGTGAAGATTCTCACAAGCATCTAAAGGAGTTTCATGTGGTATGCACGAGTATGAAAGCCACAGGAGTGACAGAAGAGCAAATTAAATTATGAGCCTTTCCGTTTTCTTTGAAGGATTCGGCTAAGGATTGGCTCTATTATCTACCTCCTGGGAGTATTACCACATGAAATGAGATGAGGAGATTGTTTTTGGAGAAATATTTCCTAGCTTCAAGGGTGGCCAACATTCGGAAAGAAATTTATGGTGTAAGGCAGCATAACGGAGAGTCCCTACATGAATATTGGGAACGTTTCAAGAGATTATGTGCAAGCTGTCCCCATCATCAGATTAGCGAGCAGCTTCTTATCCATTATTTCTATGAGGGCCTTCTACCCACTAAAAGTAGCATGATTGATGCTGCTAATGGAGGAGCTTTGGTGGATAAAACTCCTGAGGCTGCGAGAAACTTGATTGCAAATATGGTGGCCAATTCTCAACAATTTGGCACTAGGCTTGATCTTCCATCTAAGAATGTTAATGAGGTAAATATTTCCTTCCTTGAACAACAAATTGTGAGTCTAACTTCTCTTGTTCGTCAAATGGATGTAGGTAATATGCAAACTGTGAAGACTTGTGGGATTTGTTTAGTAGTAGGGCATCCAACCGATATGTGTCCAACTCTTCAAGAGAAGCCCAATGAGCAAGTGAATGTGGCAGGTGGTTTTCCTGGACAACCACAAAGGAAGTATGATCCCTATTCAAACACGTATAACATGGGATGGAGGGATCATCCCAACCTTAGCTATGGGAAACCACAAGTTAATCAGCCCGCGACTGAAAATCACCCAAGTTACCAGCAATATAGGCAGCCATATCCCCTAGACAACAACCGGGCCAAACTTCCAATTCTGGTATGTCTTTAGAAGATATTGTTAAATCTCTTGCCACTAATAATTTGCAATTTCAACAGGAGACAAGGGCCAGCTTTCAAAGTTTGGACAATCAGATGAGTTAGCTGGCAACCGCAATTAGTTAGCTAGAGGCACAAATTTTGGGGAAATTACCCTCTCAAACGATAGTAAATCCATGGGAAAATGCAAGTACAATCATTTTGAGATGTGGTAAAGAGGTTGAGATTCTGGTAAAGGCAACCCCTGCATCGTTGGGGCAAGAAAAGGAGAGAAACGTTGTTACAGACAGGAACATCCCCAATGATGATGACATACCTAAGCGTAAGTTTCCACCTCTTTCTAATTATAAACCAGTTCCACCTTTTCCTCAGGCTTTGGCAGATTCTAGAAAAGATGAGCAAAATAAAGATTTATATGAGACTTTCCAAAGATGTGAGGTAAATATTCCACTTTTAGATGCTATTAAACAAGTGCCTTGTTATGCTAAATTCCTTAAAGAACTGTGCACAATTAAAAGGAAATAGAAACTTAAAGGATGTGAGAAGGTGAGAGTAAGGGAGAATGTTTCTGCAACTATTCAAAGAAAACTACCTACGAAGTGCAAAGATCCAGGTATGTTTATTATCCCTTGTACGTTAGGTAACATCGGATTTGAGAAGGCCATGATAGATTTAGGAGTTTCGATTAATGTCATGCCATATTCTATATATGCTTCTTTGAAACTTGGACCTTTGAATAAAATTAGTGTTGTGATTCATTTGGCTGATAGATCCAATGCCTATCCTAAGGGTGTAGTTGAGAATGTTCTTGTGCAAGTTAATGATTTGATTTTCCTTACGGATTTCTATGTGCTTGATATGAAAAATGGTATTTGATTTTCCTTACGGATTTCTATGTGCTTGATATGAAAAATGGTGACCAAACTACTCCTATTTTGTTAGGAAGACCATTCTTAAAGACATCCAAGACTAAGATAGAAGTTCATAGTGGCACACTTACCATGGAATTTGATGGTGAAATTGTTAAGTTTAACATTTATGATGCCATGAAATATCCTATTTATTTTATTGATATGATTGATTCTTTCACACAAGAAGTTTTTGAACTTGATGGAAAAGATGAATTGGAAGTTGCCATTAGTAAGCATATTGAGAAAGAGAATGAAGAGTTAGCCTTGAGTTCAGATTTGCAAGAAATTTTTGTAGCATTGAATGATATTACACAGTTACAACATTCAGGTAACATTCATTATATCGAGTTACCAGTTTCTAACGAGAGGCCTTTACCCTCTATTTTGCAGGGTCCCACTCCAGATTTGAAGCCTCTCCCCAGTCACCTCAAGTACATGTTCCTTGGAAATGGAGGAACATTACCAATGATCATCTCCAGTAAACTTAGTGCACCGCAATATTAAAAGCTTGTGCAAGTCCTTAAGGAGCATAAGACATCTATTGGTTGGAAAATTGCATATATTAAAGGAATTATCCCATCTACATGCATGCATCATAGCTTACTTGAAGAGGGAGCAAAGCCTTCCTGTCAACCGTAAAGAAGATTGAACCCGCCCATGATGGATGTAGTGAAGAAAGAGATCCTCAAAATTCTTGAAGTTGGAGTGATTTATCCTATTTCGGATAGCACATGGGCCAGCCCAGTTCAAATGGTTCCTAAAAAGTCTGGAATAACTGTTGTGAAAAATCATAATGATGAGTTAGTTCCTACTTGTGTTCAGAATGGGTGGCCGGTTTGTATAGATTATAGAAAATTAAATGCACTAACCCGCAAGGACCACTTCCCTTTGCCTTTTTATTGATCAAATGATTGAAAGGTTATCTGGTCATTCTTACTATTGTTTTCTTGATGGTTATTCAGGTTTTTTTTTTCAGATTGCAAGCTCCTGAGGATCAAGAAAAGACGACTTTTACATGCCCATTTGGGACTTTTGCTTATCGTCGCATGCCCTTCGGCCTTTGCAATGCTCCAACCACTTTCCAAAGGTGTAGGTTTAGCATATTTTTAGGTTATATTGAGCATATCATAGAAGTCTTTATGGATGATTTCACAGTTTATGGAGACTTCTTTGATACTTGTTTACATAACCATACACTTGTTCTTCAAAGATGCATAGAAACTAATCTTGTGTTAAATTCTGAAAAAAATGTCATTTTATGGTTGAACAAGGCATAACTTTAGGTCCTGTTGTTTCATCCAGGGGAATTGAGGGTAGACAAAGCTAAAATTGATATTATTCAATCTTTACCTTATCCCTCTAGTGTGCGGGAAGTTCGTTCTTTTCTTGGACATGTAGGTTTCTACCGCAGATTCATCAAGGACTTCTCTAAAATAGCATTACCCCTATGCAAGTTTCTACAAAAGAATGTGGCTTTTGAGTTCGATGAGGCATCCAAAAAGGCATTTGACAAGCTAACGGAATTGTTGACTTCTGCCCAGTTATGCAACCCCCTAATTGGAACGTTCCTTTTGAGATAATGTGTGACACAAGTGATTATATAGTAGGCGCCGTTTTGGGTCAAAGAATTGGAAAAGCATCCCATGCCATTTATTATGCTTTGAGGACATTGAATGATGCGCAGAGAAATTATTCTACCACTGAAAAATAACTTTTAGCTATTGTTTTTGCTTTAGAAAAGTTTCAATCTTATTTGCTTGGTACTAAAGTCATTGTTTATCTGATCATGCAGCTCTCCGTTATTTGATGACGAAGAAAGAGGCAAAACCAAGAGTAATAAGATCGATACTTCTCTTGAGTGAATTTGATTTGGAGATCAAAGACAAAAGAGGGACAGAAAATTGAGTCGCCGATCATTTGAGTCGTTTAGTTCAAGTGCAGGATGAACTTCATTTGCATGAAACGTTCTCTGATGAGAAATTGCTCTCCACTAGTGTGACATTACCTTGGTATGCGAATATTGTAAAATATTTGGTTACTAATATGTTACCTCCTGGTTTGTCTAGGGCTCAAAGAGATAAATTCAAGAGTGATGCCAAATACTATGTGTGGGATGACCCATACTTATGGAAGCATTGTGCAGATCAAGTGGTAAGAAGGTGCGTTCCTGAAAATGAAATTATTTCTATTCTCACCTTTTGTCATTCTTATGCTTGTGGAGGTCACTTTGGAGCTAAGAGGACGGCCAAAAAAGTGCTAGAATGTGGTTTCTATAGGCTGTCTTTATTCAAAGATTCATATTCTTTTTGTAAGTCATGTGAACATTGTCAAAAGATATGTAATATATCCCCAAGGAATGAGATGCCACAAACCCTCATACTAATTTGTGAATTTTTTTATGTTTGGGGCATCGATTTCATGGGACCATTCCCTGTATCTTTTGGTTATGTTTACATTTTGCTTGTTGTTGATTATGTTTCAAAATGGGTAGAAGCTAAGGCTACTAGGACTAGTGATTCTAAAGTTGTTACAGATTTTATCAAGTCTAATATATTCTCCAGGTTTGGAATTCCAAGAGCTCTAATAAGTGATCAAGGTACTCACTTTTTCTATCGAACTATGGAGACTTTGTTGAGAAAGTACCATGTGACCCACAAGGTGTCAACTGCCTATCATCCACAAACTAGTGGATAAGTGGAAGTGTCAAATCAAGAGATCAAATCCGTCATTGAAAAGACAGTCAATCCAAGCAGAAAAGATTGGAGTTTGCGCTTGGATGATGCCTTGTGGTCATAGAGGACTGCGTATAAGATGCCCATTGATATGTCACCCTATCAGTTGGTGTTTTGGAAACCATGCCACCTTCAGTTGAGTTAGAACACAAGGCTTATTGGGCCATCAAGCGTTTCAACATGAAGAAGGATGAAAGTGGAGAACACAGGAAGTTGCAACTAAAAGAGTTAGAGGAAATTCGTAATGATGCCTATGAGAGTGCAAGGATTTACAAGGAAAAGACGAAGGCTTTTCATGACAAGATGATCTCTAGGAAGGAGTTTAAACTTGGTCAAAAATTCCTTCTATACCATTCACAGCTTCGTTTGTTTCCAGGTAAGTTGCATTCTCGTTGGATTGGACCATTTGTTGTTACTAATGTTTTTCCTCATGGTGCAGTTGAAATTCAAAGTTTAGCGACTTCCAAAGTGTTGAAGGTGAATTGCCATAGACTTAAACCTTTCTATGAAGGTTTCCAAGTGGAGAACGTGGTAAAATCGGACCTTAAGGATCCAATTTATACTAGTTGAAGATAGAAAGCCGGTGAGATTTTGAGCCTTTAGACTGACACATCCATATCAGTCTCACTATTTTCTTTCATGAGAGATATTCTTCCATGGATTTGTTTCTCTAGAACTTGCCTTTATTCTCTTTCAGGTCACATTGACACATGCATGCATGAACATGATTAAGCTCCTATTTGTTATAAGCTACATAAGCCAAATAGCCTACCTTGTAATTAATTTTTTCCTTTTGTTGAAACCCTTTGAGCTTTATTGTTTTTTTTGTGTGAACCCACGTTACAAGCTTTTAACCTGAAAAAAAAAAAAAAAAAAACCTTTACCCAAGCCGTAGAGCTAGTGGAGCATTGTTCATCACTATGGTTCGTGTGGGTGTGCAAGAAATAAGTGTGGGGGTGTCTGGATTTGTGGTATGGCAATGAGAGGTGAAATGGAACATGTTTTCATCCTAAATTCATGAGTTCCACTGATAGTAAAAAAAAAAAAAAGTGTTGAGAAAAAGAAAAGAAGAAAGGAAGTCATGGAGGGAATGGCTTTTAAAGTTACAAACTCACAGTGTTCATAATTCCTCCTAAAATTCCAAGAAAGGGGTCTATTTATACAAGATAGATACAAATTGAAGAAGATGCTGAGTGGATTGATTGGTTTTACATGTCTAATATATTCGAGCTTGAGTTAATTCATTTTTGCTCCACTAGTTTCGATGTCTTTTGAGCTACATTCCCAAATATTTCCCACCTTGATCCTAAACCCCGTTAAAACCTTTGAAAAGTCCTTATGATTTGTGTTATGCATGTGATATGAGTGGTGGAGAATGAGAAGATATGCAAGCCTATGGTAGATCATTTTCATTGGAATGAATTTGAGAGAAACACATACCCTTCAATTACATGAGAGTAGAGTGTTTATTTCTGTGAGGGTCTACTTATTTAGTTTACTCCATCTTTGAATGAAAATGCTTACTAAGTAATTTTAATTTGTTCAAGAATGTTTATTAATGATATGTTATGAGTTTTGAAGAGCTTGGTTGTTTTTTTTTATGGCGTTACAGCCTTGGTGTTTTTGGGAAAGTGAATTTGACTTTTGCCCGAGGACGAGCAAAAGCTAAGTGTGGGGGATTTTGATGAGAATGAAAAATGTTATATTTTTATCTATTAATGCTTAGGATTTTATAATTATTTGGTGCCTAAATATACTCATTATTTTTATATTTTGATTTAGGATGCGAATGGAAGCGTTAAGTGCAAAACGAAGTTAATTGGGCGATTCTGGACAGTTTCGATATTGATTCGTAATATTGGTATAATTATCTCATACGAGCTCGGATCGAGATGATTAAAGATTAAATAGAATTAAAATAAAATTTTCTATAACTTTTATGTTTTGAATTTTAAGCAATACGGGATGCATCTAGGTCGAAACCGGGCTTGAAGTCGCGACATGACACTGTGACCCAAACCGGATGCACCAAACGAAAAACCCTAAACGGGGAGAAAGAAGGGGATTAAAAGAAAAAAAAGAAGTTCGGTGCCCCAGACCTTATTTTCTCTTCTCCAGATTTTCCTCACTCTTTTCTCTAGTTTTTTTCTTCAGATTTCTTTATGGCCCTGCATGGCTAAAATTTCAGACTTGGTCAAGGGAAACTGAAGCCACGGTATCAATACAACCGTGAGATCTGATTTATTTTCATCATTCAATTTATGTTTTGAGTATCTGATGTTCTTCTAAAATTTTCATTCATGATTGTCTCGTTTAATTCCTAGGAGGCCTACTAGTTTATTACTCGTCACAATCTACTGCTAGGTTAGAACTCAAATCCGTAATTGTTTGATCCTCTAACTTGTGAAGCCATCGAGATTTGATGATTTGCTCCGTCAGAAATTATTAGATCTTGGGAAGAACGTTGGACTAAATTAAATGCAGCCGCTTGTGCTTGTGTTGTTTAGCTTCATTGATCTCTCTAATTCTTAAGGCTGCTGCTAGATTAAACCTTTAGCGGTTGTCTTGGGTTGTTTAGTAGTTAGGGTTAATTAGATTGCTCGTTTTCTAATTAACTACGAAAGGAGAGATAGGAAGATAGTTCCAACGGTGAATATTCAAGTGTGAATTGATTTATGCTTGCATCGATGATGAGTTGTGGAATTCCGATGGTGGATGTTGACTTAGACCAAGGTTTGTTCTCTTGATTGATTTCGATTCTTTTAATTCGAATTGTTTCTAAGTTTTTTTTTAAAAGTTTTTTTGTTATACTCAAACCCAACCCCCCCAACATCCTCGTTCACGGAGCATAAAATTAGACTAATCACTCTTTGTGTGATCGATCCTTACTCGCACTACTACATATATTTTTAGGAGTATAGGTTTTATTTTTGGTTGCCTACGACAGCACACCACATACTCCTTTGGAAAGTGGCTAGATCATTGTCAAGGCCAAAGGCATGCAACAATATGCAAAAGTCCTAAATGGGCATGTAAAAGTCATCTTTTCTTGATCCTCCGGAGCAATTGCAATCTGAAAATAAGCTGAATAACCATCAAGAAAATGATAGTAAGAATGTTCAGCTAACCTTTCAACCATTTGATAAATAAACGGCAAAGGGAAGTGGTCCTTGCGGGTTATAGCATTTAATTTTCTATAATCTATACAAACCCGCCACCCATTCTTAACACGGGTAGGAACTAAATCTTCATTCTGATTTTTCACAACAGTTATTCCAGTCTTTTTAGGAACCACTTGAATTGGGCAGATGTGCTATCCGAAATTGGATAAATCACTCCAACTTCAAGAAGTTTGAGGATTTTGTTCTTCACTACATCCATCATGGGCAGGTTCAATCTTCTTTGCAGTTGATGGGAACGCTTTGCTCGCTCTTCAAGTAAGATACGATGCATGCATGTAGATAGGCTAATTCCTTTAATATCTGCAATTGTCCAACCAATAGCCGTCTTATCCTCCTTAAGGACCTGCACAAGCTTTTCTTCTTGCGGTGCACTAAGTTTACTAGAGATGATCACTGGTAACGTTCCTCCATCTCCATGGAACATGTACTTGAGGTGACTGGGGAGAGGCTTCAAATCTAGAGTGGGAGAACAGAGGGTAAATTTCTCTCGTTAGAAATTGGCAACTCAATATAAAGAACGTTACCTTACTGCTATAACTGTGGAATATCATTCAACGTAGCAATAATTTCCTGCAAATCAAAACTCAATGCTAACTCCTCATTCTCTTTCTCAAGATGCTTACTATTGGCAACTTCAAATTCATCTTTTCCATCAAGTTCAAAAGCTTCTTGTGTGAAAGAATCAATCACATCAATAGTATAAATAGGATTATCATCACAGGAT
Organism: Aristolochia californica; assembly: GCF_029961685.1. Classification (NCBI taxonomy): domain Eukaryota; kingdom Viridiplantae; phylum Streptophyta; class Magnoliopsida; order Piperales; family Aristolochiaceae; genus Aristolochia; species Aristolochia californica. The sequence goes on from NW_027182214.1 coordinate 11,575,770, forward strand.
ATTTCATGGCATCATAAATGTTAAACTTAAAAATTTCACCATCAAATTCCATGGTAAGTGTGCCACTATGAACATCTATCTTAGTCTTGGATGTCTTTAAGAATGGTCTTCCAAATAAAATATGAGCAGTTTGGTCACCATTTTCCATATCAAGCACATAGAAAAAAGCTGGGAAAATCAAATCATTAACTTGCACAAGAACATCCTGAAGTACACCCTTAGAATAATCATTAAATCTATCAGCCAATTGAATCACAACACCAGTTTTATTCAAAGGTCCAAGTTTCAAAGAAGCATATATAGAATATGACATGACATTAATTGAAGGTCCTAAATCTGGTGTTACCAAACGTACAAGGGATAGTAAACATGCCTAGATCTTTGCACTTTGCATGGAATTTTCTTTGAATAACTACAAAAACATTCTCCCCTACTCTCACCATCTCTCATCCTTTAAGTTTATGTTTCCTCTTAATTGTGCATAGTTCTTACAGGAATTTAACATAATGAGGCACTTGTTTAATAGCATCTAAAAGTGGAATATTTACCTCACATCTACTGAAAGTCTCATATAAATCTTTATTTTTCTCATCTTTTCTAGAATCTGTCAAAGCCTGAGGAAAAGGAGGAACTGGTTTATAATCGGAAAGAGGTGGAAACTTACACTTAGATACGTCATCATCATTGGGAAAGTTCCTGTCTGCAATGACGCTTTTCTCCTTTTCTTGGTCTGACAATCCAAGGTCTGCCTTTAGCAGAATCTCAACTTCTTTACCACTTCTCAAAAAGATTGCACTTGCATTTTCTCTTGGATTTACTACCGTTTGAGAGGGTAATTTCCCCGAACTTTGTGCCTCTAGCTGACTAATTACGGTTTCCATCTAGCCCATCCGATTGTCCAAACTTTGAATACTGGTCCTTGCCTGTTGTTGAAATTTTTTCGTCTCCTGTTGAAATTGCAAAGTATTAGAGGAAAGAGATTTAACAATATCTTCTAAAGACATGCCAGAATTGGAAGTTTGGCCCAATTGTTGTCTAGGGAGATATGGCTGCCTATATTGCTGGTCACTTGGGTGATTTGATTCGCGGGCTGATTAATTTGTGGATTCCCATAGCTAAGGTTGGGATGATCCCTCCATCCCCTATTATACATGTTCGAATAGGGATCATACCTCCTTAGGGGTTGTCTAGGAAAACCACCCGCCGCATTCACTTCCTCAATGGGCTCCTCTTGAAGAGTTGGGCACATATCGGTTGGATGCCCTACTACTAAATAAATCCCACAAGCCTTCGTTGTTTGCATATTAGCTACAACCATTTGATGAGCAAGAGAAGTTAGACTCACTATTTTTTGTTCAAGGGAGGAAATATTTACCTCATTAACATTCCTGGATGGAAGATCCAGCCTAGTGCCAAATTGTTGAGAATTGGCCTATATTTGCAATCAAGTTTCTCACAGCCTTGGGAGTTTTATCCACCAAAGCTCCTCCACTAGCAGCATCAATCATGCTCCTATCAGTGCGTAGAAGGCCCTCATAGAAATACTGGATAAGAAGCCGGTTGCTAATTTGATGATGGGGGCAGCTTGCACATAATTTCTTGTAACGTTCCCAATATTCGTGTAGGCACTCTCCATTATGCTGTCTTACACCACAAATTTTTTTTCTGAGTGTTGGCCGAACTCGTGCAAACCACATGAAACTCCTTTAGATTCTTGTGAGGATCTTCACCTGAAAGACCATAAAAAGTGGGTAAGAGATGTATTAATCCCGATTTTAATTCAAATGTACTAGTAGCATCTAAAGTAGGGAACGTTATGCATAAGGGTTGTTGATTCAAATCAGGGGCTGCAAGATCATTCAAAGTTCTAATTCCAGCCATGACTTCCTCCTCCTCTAAATCAGATTCGCTATCAAATGGGGAATCAAGAGCTAGATCGTTCTCTTCAGAATTCTTCCAAGTTTCTCTCCTTAACCTGTGCAAAGTTCTCTCTATTTTTGGATCGCACTACAAATAACCTTGATTAGAAGATCAATTTATAGTCATAAACAATCAAGGGAACTCTAATAAAACATGAAAAATAAATCAGGAAAAATCTAGAACAACTAAAAAAATAAAAATTCTATGCTAAAACACAAATAAGGATCACAAGAAGCACAAAAATCAACAGAATCACTCCCCGGCAACAACGCCAAAATTTGATGTGCTGTCGCAGGCTACCAAAAATAAAACCTATACTCCTAAAAATATATGTAGCAATGCAAGTAAGGATCGTTTCCCATGAAGAGTGATTAGTCTAATTTTATGCTCCATGAACAAGGATGGGAGGGGGGGGGGGGGGGTGTTTGAGTATAACGAGAACATTTTAACTAAGAAACAATTCAAATCAATCAAAAGAACAAACCTTGGTCTAAGTCAACATCCACCATCAGAATTTCATAACTTATCATCAATACAAGCATATATCAGTTCAAAATTGAGTATTCACCGTTGGAACTATCTTCCTATCTCTCCTTAGTCGGAGTTAATTAGAAATAACCCAATTAACCCTAACTACTATACAACCCAAGACAAGCACTAAAAGTTTAATCTAGCAGCAATCTTAAGAACTAGAGGGATCGATGAAACCAAACAACACAAGCACAAGCGGCTGCATTTAATTTAGTCCAGTGTTCTTCTTAAGATCTAATAATTCCTGATGCAGAAAATCATCAAATCTCAATTGTTTCACAAGTTAGAGGGATCAAACAATCACGGATTTGACATTTAACCCAGCAGTAGATTGCAACGCGTAATGAACTAGTACGCCTCCTAGTGATTAAACGAGACAATCATGAACAAAATTATAGAAGAGTATCTTATACTCAAAATATAAATTGTACGATTCAAACAAATGGCTTCGGTATCCTTTGATCAAGTCTGAAAGTTTAGCCTCATAGGGCCATGAAGAAATTGAAGAAAAAACTAGAGAAAAGAGGAGGAAAACCAGGAGAAGTGAAAAAGAGGGGGGAGGGAGGACATCGGCCAAAATCTCCTTGTGCCTCCTATTTTAGTAGCTTAAGGTTTAGGGTTTTCCACTTTATATTCTCCACACCCACACCTCCCCCCCCCCCCTCTATTTTTTCCTATTCTAGGACATCACAGTGCACGTGCCACGATTCAAGAAAGATGTAGACTTGGATGCAGCCAGTATCTCTCAAAATTCAAAACATAAAAGTTGTAGAAAGTTTTCTTGGTGTTCCATATAATCTTGAATCATCTCAATCAGAACTCGGATGAGAGAGTTATGCTCAGATTACGAAGCAATGTAGAAACTATCCAGAATCACCCAATTAACTTTGTTTTGCACTTAACGCCTCCATTTACATCCTAAATCAAAATATAAGAATAATGAGTATGTTTAGGTACCAAATAATTATAAAACCCTAAGAATTAAGGGAAAAAAATATGAAATTTTTCATTCTCTTCAACTACTTTCCTCTATTATAAATAGATGTTCATGTATTCTGATTATAATAAGTCATTGAAGTATTTCTCTTTTCCATAAATTCAACAGAAACAAATTAGTTCATAAAACATTAAGACCTTCTTAGTGCATTTTATTCAAGAAACATTGGAAAAGTATGTCTGCTAAAAATGTTTTTCTAGGGACCACTAGTGCCTCTAGTTTCCCGGAACCACTTTTCCAATAGAAAATTCTTATCAGAAAATTTTTGTGCTAAGGCAACTTTTCTTGGAACAAATTTCTTTTTATTATTTTAAGACCTTGTTTTTGCTTTCTTTCAGGAAATTTTGGAAAAGTAATACCTGTAAAAATATATATCCAAGGACCATTAGTGCCTCATGTTTACTAGAAGCACTTTTCTAACTAAAAATTCTTTCGAGAAACTGTTTGTGTTAAGGTAATTTTTGTAGAAACAAATTACTTTATACAACTATAAGGCCATGTTAGTGCATTTTCTTAGGAAATGATAGAAAAATATGTCTCTAAGACCATTAGTACCTCATGTTTCGTGGAAACAATTTTCAACCAGAAAATTATTTCTAGGAAAGTTTTATGGTAACATATTTTTTACTGAAACAAATTACTTTCTACAATTAGAATGCCTTTTTAGTACATTTTTTTGGAAACGTTGGAAAAACATTTCTAGCAAAAATAAGTCTCCAGGGGCCATTAGTGCCTCATGTTTCCTTGAAATACTTTTCTGGCTAAAAATTTTTACCATAAAATTTTTGCAATAAGGCAATTTTTGTTGAAACAAATTACTTTCTACAACTATAAGGCCTAGTTAGTGCATTTTTTCAAAAAATATGGAAAAGTATTTCTATTGAATATACATGACCTTTAGTCCCTCATGTTTCCTAGAAACACTTTTCTAGTTGAAATTTCTTACCAGGAAAATTTTGTAGTAACATATTTTTTGCTAAAACAAACTACTTTCTGCAACTATAAGGCCTTGTTTGTGCCTTTTTTCAAGAAATAGTGGACAAGTATTTGTAGGAAAGATTCATGTCCAGGGATCCCCCCTTAGTGCCTCATGTTTTCTGGAAGCATTTTTCTAGCAGAAAAATTCTTACCAAGAAAATTTAATGATAGGGAAGTTTTTTTCTGTAACAAATTACTTTCTACAACTATAAGGCCTTGTTCGTACCTTTCATCAAGAAACGTTAGAAAATATTTCTTTTAAAAAAACGTCACCAATGACCATTAGTGCCTCATGATTTCTGGAAATACTTTTCTTGCTCAAAATATTTAGCAGAAATTTTTTTGTGGTAAGGAATTTTTTGCTAAAACAAATTACTTTCTACTATTATAAGGACTTGTTAGTGCCTTTCTTCAGGTAATGTTGGAAACAATATTTCTACTAAAAATACGTCTCTAGGGACCATTAGTGCCTCATGCTTCCTAATAATATTTTCTAGCTCAAAACTTTTACCAGGAAAATTTTGTGGTAATGCAATTTTGGCTGAAAAAATTACTTTCTGCAACTATTGTAAGGACTTGTTAGTGCCTTTCTTCAGCTAACGTTGGAAAAAATATTTCTAGTAAAAATACGACTCCAAGGACCATTAGTGCCTCATATTTTCTGGAAATACTTTTCTTGCTCAAAATTCTTTTAATGAAAATTTTGTGGTAAGGCAATTTTTTTTTAAACAAATTACTTTCTACAACTATTAGGTCTTGTTAGCACATTTTTCAGGAAACATTGTAAAATTATTTCTAGTAAAAATACATCTCTAGGGACCATTTGTGCCTCATGTTTCTGGGAAACACTTTTCTAGCTAAAAATTCATTCCAGCAAAATTTTGTGGTAAGGCAATTTTGCAAAAACAAATTACTTAAGAAAACAAATGAAAAGTATTTCTACTAAAAATACATCTCTAGGGACCATTAGTGCCACATGTTTCCCGGAAATACTTTTCTTGCTTAAAATTCTTAATAGGAAATTTTGTCGTAAGATAATTTTTTAAGATAAAAATTACATTGTATAACTATAAGGCCTTGTTGGTGCTATTTTCTAGGAAACATTGGAAAAGTATTTCTACTAAAAATACATCTCTAGGGACCATTAGTGCCACATGTTTCCCGAAAACATTTTTCTAGCTGAAAATGCTTTCATGGAAAATTTTATGGTATGCATATTTTTGCCGAAACAAATTGTTGTCCACAACTATTTGCCCTTATAAGACCAATTTTATGGAAATGTTGGAAAAGTATTTCTTGAAAAAATATGTCTCCGTGGACGATTAGTGCCTCATGTTTCCAGGAAACACTTTTCTAGCTGAAAATTCTTACTAGGAAAATTTGTGTTAAGGCAATTTTTGTTGAAACAAATTACTTTCTCCACCTATAAGGCCTTGTTAGTGTATTTTTTCAGGAAACGTTGGAAACGTATTTATAATACCTCTCTAGGACCATTAGTGCCTCATGTTTCCTGGATATATTTTTAGCTAACAATTCATACCAGAAAAATATTGTGATACGACAATTTTTGCTAAACAGATCACTTTATATATAAGGCCTTGTTAGTGAATTTTTTCAGGAAACATTAGAAAATTATTTCTAGAAAAAATACATATCAAGGGACCATTAGTGCCTCATGTTTCCTAGAACCATTTTTCTAGCTAAAAATTCTTACCTGAAAATTTTGGTGGAAAGATAATTTTTACTGAAACAAATTACTTTCTACAACTTCATCACCTTGTTTGTGCTTTTTTTTTTCCAGGAAATGTTGGAAAAATATTTCTAGAAAAAATACATGTCCAAGGACCATTAGTGGCTCTTGTTTCCTAGAAATATTTTTCTTATTGAAATCTTTTTCCAGAACAATTTTGTGATAAGACAATTTTTGCTATAATAAAATTATTTTATACTACTATTAGGCCTTGTTAGGGCATTTTTTTATGAAATGTTGGAAAAATATTTCTAATAAAATATGTCTCTGTGGCCCATTAGTACCTCATATTTTCTGAAAACACTTTTATAGCAAAAATTTCTCTGCATGAATTTTTTTTTTGGTAATGCATTTTTTTTCTAAAAAAATTATATTCAACAACTATAAGGCCTTTTTTGTTCCTTTTTATGAAACATTGAAACAGTATTACTAGTAAAATATTTACTCGAGGGACCATTAGAGCCTCCTCATGCTTCCTAGAAAAACAATTCTAGCTGAAATTTCTTACTAAGAAAATTTTGTGGTAAGGCAATTTTATCTACAACATATTAGTTTCTACAACTAGAAGTCCTTGTTAGTACTTTTTTTCAAGAAACGATGGACAAAAATTTCTAGTGAAAATACGTCTCTAGGGACCATTAGGGCATCATGTTTCCTAGAAACATTGTTCGAAGATAGGGGCCCAAGCCCACACAACCAAGGAAGGCCCACATATCCAAGTGTGTCGGAAGATGGGCCCAAGCACATAAGACCAAGAAGATCACGCATCCAAGAGATGTGGAATATGGGCTCAAGGCCCATAGATCAAGGAGAAGGCCCAGAGGCCCATACAATGATGACAGGATGGTAAATAAAGGGTCATCTCATAGAGATGGCATTGATGTAATTAAGTTAAAGTTCCAGAGTTAAAACCCTAAACCCTAAGTTCAGGGGTATTATTGTAATACAGTAGTTTCATTAATCTATAAATTGTGCTTCAGGGGGAGGTTTAGGATATCAAGTCTATAACCTTTTTTCCTCTGGTTTTCTCCCAATGAGTCCCTCTCTCATTTTCTCCATGAGTTAAATCCATGGAGTCCTGAAAATCAACATGGTATCAGAGCAGTGATTTTCAGGACTCGTAGCTATGGTTTTTTAAAATTCCCAGTTATTGATATTGGGCATGTGCCTCGGCGCCCTCTCCTTTTTCTCTTTTCTTTGTATTCTTAGCATGCTTTTTTTTTCAATAGCGTGTCCATGATTTTTCTTTTTTTCTCAACATCATTTGAAGTATAATTTGCTTCATTAAGCCCCATATTCCTCTGCCATCCTATTATTCAGTCTTCCCACCATTTGGAGCAGCTGACGGAACAAGAAAGATGTTGTTGTTCTTCTCAGAAAATTGATTCATGATGAGTTTCTTGCACAGAGCGCTGGTGGTTGGTATTGCAATAGATTGACTCGTGTCAGAGTATTGTTGAATTAATGGAAAAAAAATTCATCGACTTCACTAACTTATTATAATCAGAGTACATGAACTTCTATTTATAATAGAGGAAGGTAGTAGACTTCAATTACAATAAAACTACCTTTGTCCCAATTACACCCAAACTCTAACATTTAAAGATAAGTCCGAGCACAATTAAATAACTCAATATAGATAAAAGATAAACATAAATCAAACTAGAACTCTTCTAGGACGTGAACATAAGATAAAGATGCCTTCATGAGTCCTTCTTGATTTTCCAACTTATGTGATAAGGATGTCAACTTGTGGTAATCATGGTGACTTCTACTTCTTATTTGCTTGGGCCCATCTTGTGGACCTTCCTTGGTCGTGTGGCCCATCTTATAATACTCTTAGATATGTGGGCCTTCCTTGGTTATGTGGGCTTGGGCCTATCTTCCAACGCTCCCCCTCAAGGTGGGGGTGAGAGAACAACATGAATTCCTTGCTTGCTGCAAATGATATATAGAATTTTTTTGTATAAAATGGCACATCTTCCAATATGCCTTCATCTTCCAACACTCCCCCTCACGTTGTTGCATACTTCAATGAGGCCTTGCTGGCATACTACAAGTGACAGTAAAAATCACTCCTAACCGGTAAGACATTACTCCATACTCCAATCCAAATGCTGGATGTAGGGCACATTCCATTTTTTGTAGGTAGTGTGTCTATTGGCAGTGCTCTGAAGTGTCCAACACCGTGTCCCTCCATAGGACAACGACTCTCAAGTAGTAAGAGTAATAAAAGCCATTACAGGGGGGTAGTGGGTTTATTTATAATGGTGTCCTAATCCGGACACCGACTCTCATGGTATCCCAACTGTGATATTTTTGAGAGTTAAATTTATCATGGTGTCCCAATTCGGGCACCGACTCTCATGGTGTCCCAACCGTGATACTTTTAAGAGTAAAATAAAATATGGTATGAGAAAAGGTACTGAGGCCACCTCTTCTTCAATAATAATGTCCCCAAAGAGACATAATAACTGTAGCTAAATATAATACGACCATATTCCAACTCATATAACACAAACCAAAATAATAAACCTTGTAGAAGGACCCATGAAATAATCCGATATAAAAAATTCTTCTTAGATGCACAAACTTCATCATTTGTGTTCCCCCTTTCTTGAATATTTTGGTCACATAAACTTATCCACAACATATGGAATAAAATACCTCTTTGTTGCACTTCTTCTACTTCTCCCCTCAAGCTGGGATATAATGTAGTGATCCCAGCTTGAACCAAATATCATAGATGTAGCAATAAGCAAAAATAACAGAGATGTATAAATAATCCCTCAAACCTGGGAGAAGTGAGATATTTTCTTGATATATCAACTCAAAAACTGATGCAAAACAATGGGTTTAAATTCGGATTTTTCTATACAACAAAATACTAGCATGACCTTTGATTCTTCCAATGCGAATATATCTTTAAATATAGATAAAAAATGACATGAAATTTTCTCCTTATGAAACTATACTTAAATATCTTTCATCCAATTATAATTTCTATTCAAAAAGATAATTATCAGAAGATAAATAATCTGATAGATTTTGGTCTCTATCATCTGGCCGAACTAAGTATTGTTTCTCCTTTTTTTTTCGGCATGACCATTGACTCTTACAAGATCAATATCTCCTTATAAAAAAATCATACCTAGAATTGGTTGAATATTTAAGAAAATAAACTTACATATCTTTCATTTGATATATATTTCTCCGTATAAAGTCTAGTTCTATAGAGTATAAAATACCACGGAAGATGAAGCTTTCTGCTGCTGCTCGAACCTCTTTTGTAATCTGACCTTCGCTCATTCAAATATCAATATCTCTCTGTAGATACCTCCGATTGGAAAATTTTGCTTTTCTTTGGAAAGTAGAGTCCAATATATTTCCTTAAATATATCATTTAAATTATGAAAATATCAATATAGAGGTGAAAAACTCAAAGAAAACTACTAAACTAGACTTAGGGTTTTGGGTTTAGAGAAAATGATCTCATTATCTCTGTGGGTTGACCAAGTCAACTCACAGAACTTGCTCTGCTACCATGTTGAATTAATGGAAAAGAAAAATACTTTATTGACTTATTATAATCAGAGTACATGAACCTCTATTTATAATAGAGGAGGTAGTAGAGTCCAATTACAATAAAACTACCTTTGTCCCAATTACACCCAAACTCTAACACTTAAAGATAAGTTTTAACATAATTAAATAACTAAATTTAAAAGACAAACATAACTCAAAATAGAACTCTTCTAGGACGTGACCATAAGATAAAGATGCCTTTGTGACTCCTTGATCTTCCAACTTATGTGGTAAGGATGCCAGTTTGTCGTAATCATGGTGGCTCCTACTTCTTATGTGCTTGGGCCCATCTTGTCGGTCTTCCCTGGTCATGTGACCCATCTTATAATACTCTTAGATATGTGGTCCTTCCTTGGTTGTGTGGACTTGGGCCTATCTTCCAACAAGTATCATGTGTTGCCACTTTCGTGAAGAAACACCGATGTACGTTTTTGGTCATTGTTGATCTTGCTCGATCGACAAGTGGGATTTTTTCTCTGTCGAGAGTTTCTGCCGGATCTCGTCTCTTTGCTGGCACCAGTATGTTGCCATTTTTAGAGGATTGTGTCTCTGTTGCTATTTAAAATCCGAGACATCTTTCCTGAATTTTTGTCTCAAGACACTGTCTCTTTGATCCTCCTGATTTCCTGTTATGTGTGGAAGCCAATCTGCTGCCATTTCAAAAACTTGCTATGTGGAAAGTTGCCGCTCTGTTCGGCCTCGGGGAAGAGGACCCACTGTTGCCAATTTAAATTTTTTCTAAGTTAGGAAACCGAATTGAATCCGGGGCATTACCATGGTGAATATATTATTCTTGCCAAGTCATCATGTCATTTCTACTGCTCCTTTAATAGAGGAAGTTTCCATTAAACACTGGAGAATTGGTTTTCGAAAAGTTTCCTTACTCTATACTAGAATGATTATTGGAAAGTTTCCCCTCACTGGTATATCCAACACAACCTGAATCACAGAAACACAGCAAGGAAACACGGTGCAAATCCAAGTATTCACGGCTCTCTGCTTCATTTGGTAAGTTGCTGTTTCCATTTAATCTAATTCCAGAAATCTGGAATTGATGGTTGGCTATAAGGCTGGATTGATTCTTTTGGAAAGTATCCTTTGGATGTATCACTGTCGAGCTTCCAGAGCACCAGCACTGAGTTGCCGTTTCTGAACTATTTCCGCTGAGAGTCCTTCAACATCAAGGAAGAAGACGACACTGTTAAAGATTTATATGTTTCCTAAGTTAGGAAACCGAATTAAATCCGGGTTGAGTGCTTGCCGAGCAACCCAGACCCAGCGAGCCAGCGACCTAGACTCTTTCTATCCGCTCCGGTTAATGCAGCAGGTCGGACCAACTTGAACCGGGTCAACTCAGTGAATCAACTTAGACATGGCCCACTTATATTTCTACCTCAGTATACGTGTCCAGCTTTTATACATATTTCTACCACGACTCGGCTATATTGGTCTACTATTTGACTGGGTGCGACTCGGCCCAAACCCATTTCATCTATTGCTATGGTGTCTCTTTGGATGAGACATTATTATTGAAGAAGAGGTGGCCTCAGTATCTGTTACGGTCCCAGATCTGACACAAGGATTCTTTGGGAGGATCTGGGATCTGCCACGGGTTACGGGTCTTCCATGCATTACTATAGGGATAGTAGGAAGACATGGGGAAGGCGAAGATCAATGGAGGATGAGAGAATACGTGGGTTTTTGAGGAAAACCCTGACCTCGAGATCAAGAAGGTGATCTCAAGCCTCTTTACGCTAGATTTAACCTAATTTTTAATACTTCAATCTTTTTCTTTCTCATTACTCATACCCCTTAAATAGGGTTCCCCCTGTTAGGGTTTAAGACAAAATATTACAAAAATACCCCTATAAATAAAATATTCCAAAAATACCCATGTGGCCTAAAACAGAAATAAATAAAGTAAATTAAAGAAAACAACTAAAATAATAATGTTATTGTGTGCATAACATTACACCCCCTTGGAAGACGAGCTTGTCCTCAAGCTCAGAAGTAGTGTCTGTTTGCCGACGTGTCCATCGGTGCCAAAGTAGCATCCACAATAGCTATGACCCCCCCTCTAGATACCCAAATTTTTTGATTTTTTGATTTATTTTTTATTTTTATTTTTTTGGGTCGGTCTGAGTTAACCTGGGTTGACTCAGTTCAGGAACCCCGGTCCGGCACGTGACTCAACTTCGTGCGCTGATTAAATTTTTCTAACTTATGAAAATTTGAATCGGCACCATCTTCTTCCTTCGGTGAAAATTTTGCCTACGGTTCTTTGGAAATCGAAATCCTGCCGAATCCTCCTGCCGATCCCGAACATAGCGGCCGTCGATAAGTGCGGAAACCTTGTCGTTAGCTGCTCCTTCCCTCAGGGCATCGATGAAGACGGGCGACGGTCGTCTTCCGTCCACACGGCTTCAATCAGGGTGGAAATTTCGTCGACGGGTCTTCAAAAATCGGAACCCTACTGTATCCTCTTGCTGATCCCGAGCTTAGGGGCCGTCGGTAAGTGCGGGAACCTTGTTGACAGCTGCTCCTTCCCTCAGGCCACCGACGAAGGCGGGTGACAGTCATCTTCCGTCCACACGGCCCCGAACAAGGCTGGAATTTCGCCGAAGGGTCTTCGGAATTGAGGTCGCCCCCAAATCGTCCAGTGCCGACGATTTTGGAATTTCCCCTGTTCGGATTTGTATTACCTCCCCGCTATTTGGCTTTGGATTTCCCTGCGTCTTCAGTTTGGAAAGACGTATGGCGTCCCTTGGCAAAGGATTTGATGCCGAACCCCATTTTGGATTGTCCGACGAAGGGTGTGCTGATACCCTTCCATTTTCGGAATTTTTGAATCTCAAAATTCGGAGGTCACCGCAACCGGAGATACAAAGAGGTCTGTGATTGCTTGCTTGTCCTGCCTGTCCGAGCCAACGTTGATTGTGGCAGCCCTCTTAATTGTAGAAACTTCAATTGCAGCAATTTCAATGGGAATTGTAGAAACTTCAATTGCAGCAATTTCAATGGAAGATTCATACGATGCACGTTTTCTCCCATATATTTGCATAATTTTTTCATTAAATCATATACCTCGTCCAGAATAATCCATCCTTTTGGGGAAAATTAATAGCCCATTGTGTTCGTGCTCTGATAGCAGTTGTTACAGTCCCGGATCTGACACAAGGATTCTTTGGGAGGATCTGGGATCTGCCACGGGTTATGGGTCTTCCATGCGTCACTGTAGGGATAGTCGGAAGACATGGGGAAGGCGAAGATCAATGGAGGATGAGAGAATACGTGGGTTTTTTAGGAAAACCCTAACCTCGAGATCAAGAAGGTGATCTCAAGCCTCTTTACGCTAGATTTAACCTAATTCTTAATACTTCAATCCTTCCCTTTCTCATTACTCGTACCCCTTAAATAGGGTTCACCCTGTTAGGGTTTAAGACAAAATATTACAAAAATACCCCTATAAATAAAATATTCCAACAATACTCCTGGGGCCTAAAACTGAAATAAATAAAGTAAATTAAAGAAAACAACTAAAATAATAATGTTATTGCATGCATAACAGTATCAATGGACCCACTACCCCCATAAATTGAAATTTATTACTCCTACCACTTGAGGGTCGTTGTCCTATGGAGGGACACGGTGATGGAGGAGTTTTTTATTACACTTCCGAACACCGTATAGATGCACTACCTACATTAATAGGAGTGACACTACCTACAGAAGATAGGAGTGTGTCGAACATCCAACATGATTTATTTGACTGGAATAAAGTGCAATGTCATACTACATGAAGTGATTTTACTCTCACTTTTCTTATGCCAGTTGGGCCTCATGAACAAAAGCACCACCGTGAGGAGTGTTGGAAGATGTGCCACATTATACAAAAAAATATTTTATACATCATTTTCAGAAAACTAGGAGTTCATCTTGTTCTCTCACCCCCAGCTCGAGGGGGAGTATTGGAAGATAGGCCCCAAGCCCACACGACCATGGAAGGCCTAGATATCCAAGTGTGTTGGAAGATGGGCCCAATCTCATAAGAGCAAGGAAGACCCACACATCCAAGAGAGGTGGAAAATAGGCTCAAGGCCCATAGATCACGGAGAAGGCCCGCAGGCCCATACAATGATGGCAGGATGGTAAATAAAAGGTCATCTCATAGAGATGGCATTGATATAATTAGGTTAAAGTTCTAGGGTTAAAATCCTAAACCCTAAACCCTAAGTTCAGGGGTATTATTATACTACAGTAGTTTGATTAATCTATAAATTGAACTTCAGGGAAAGGTTAGGAGAACAATTCCATAACCTCTTCTTCCTCTGGTTTTCTCCCAATAGGTCTCTCTCGCTTTTTATCCATGACCTAAATTCCATGGAATCTTGAAAATCAACAAACACTTTCCAAGCTGAAAATTCTTGCGTTGAAAATTATTTGTTAACGCAATTTTTGTTGTAACAAGTTACTTTCTAAAACTATAAGGCCTTGTTAGTGCCTTTTTTTTTAGAAAACTTCAAAATACATTTCTAGTAAAAATACTTCTCAAGGGACCATTAGTACCTCATGTTTCCTGGAACCACTTTTTTCAGTGAAAATTCTTACCTGGAAAATTTTATGCTAAGGCAATTTTTCCTGAACAAATTACTTTCTATAACTTTAAGGCCATGTTTGTGCTTTTCTTTATGAAACGTTGGAAAAGTATTTCTAGTAAAAAAATATCTCCGAGGACCATTACAACCTCATGTTTCCTAGAAGAACTTTTCTAACTGAAAATTCTTTCCAAGAATTTTTTTTTTATGAGGCAATTTTTGCTGAACCAAAGTACTTTCCACAACTATCAGGCCTTGTTAGTGTAAATTTCAGAAAAGATCGAAAAAATATCTCTAGTAAAAATACGTTTCCAGGGACCCTTAGTGCCTCATGTTTCCTGGAATCACTTTTCTAGCTAAAACTTCTTACCAAGAAAATTTTGTGGTAAGGCAATTTTTGGTGAAACAAATTACTTACTACAACTATAAGGCCATTTAAATGTTTTTTTTAGGAAATGTTGGAAAATTATTTCTAGCCAAAATAAGTCTCGAGGGACCATTAGTGCCTCAAGTTTCCTAGAAGCACTTTACACGCTAAAAATTATTTCTAGTAAAATTTTGGGTTATGGTAATTTTTGTTGAAACAAATTACTTTCTACAACTATAAGGCCTTGTTAGAGCATTTTTTTAGGAAACGTTGGAAAATTAATTTTTATCAAAATATGTCTCCAGGGACCTTTAGTGCCTCTATTTCCTGCAAACATTTTTATTCAATTTATAGAAAAGAGAAATACTTCATTGACTTCATTAAGTTATTATAATCAGAGTACATGAACCTCTATTTATAACAAAGGAAGGTAGTAGAGTCCAATTACAATAAAATTACCTTTGTCCCATTTACACCCACACTCTAATACTTAAAGATAAGTCCTAACATAATTAAATAACTCAATATAGATAAAAGACGAACATAACTCAAACTAGAACTCTGCTAGGACGTGAACATATGATAAAGATGCCTTTGTGAGTCCTTGATTTTCCAACTTATGTGATAAGGATGCCAACTTATGGTAATCATGGTGGGTACTACTTCTTATGTTCTTGGGCTCATATTGTGGGCCTTCCTTTGTCATGTGGCCCATCTTATAATACTCTAAGATATGTGGGCCATCCTTGGTTGTGTGGGTTTGGGCCTATCTTCCAACAACTTTTCAAACTAAAAATTCTTACCATGAAAATTTTGTAGAAAAGCAATTTTTTTATAAACAAATTACTTTCCACAAATATGAGGCATTGTTAATGCATTTTTTCAGGAAACTTTGGAAAGTATTTCTAATAAAAATGTGTCTTTGAAGCCCGTTAGTGCCTCATGTTTCCTGGAAACACTTTTCTAGCTGAAAATTCTTACCAGGCAAATTTTGAGGTAAGGCAATGTTAATGTTTTTTTATGGAAATATTGAAGACGTTTATCTCGGAAAAATACGCCTCCAAGGACCGTTAGTGCCTTATGTTTCATGGAAACACTTTGCTAGCAGAAAATTCTAACCAATTTTTTTTTGGTAACACAATTATTGCTGAAACAAATAACTCTTTAAAACTATAAGGCCTTGTTAGCCCCTTTTTTCAAGAAACGTTGAAAAAATATTTCTTGTAAAAATACGTCTCCAGGAACCATTAGTGGCTCATGTTTCCTTAAAATACTTTTCTAGCTCAAAATTCTTACTAGGAAAATTTTGAGGACCGTTGATTTTTGCTGAAGCAAATTACATTCTACAAGTATAATGCCTATTAGTGCATTTTTTTTTTAAACATTGGAAAGGTATCTGTTGTAAAAATATGTCTACAAGGACCATTAGTGCCTCATGTTTCAGGGAAACACTTTTCTAGCTGAAAAATCTTACCAGGAAATTTTTGTGGTAAAGCAATTTTTACTTAAACAAATTACTTCATAAAATTATAAGGCAATGTTATTGCATTTTTTCAGGAAAATTTGGAAAACTATTTCTAGTAAAAATCTGCCTCTAGGGGCCATTAGTGCCTCATGTTTCCTAAAACCACTTTTTCTGTTGAAAATTCTTACTATAAAAATTTTGTGGCAAGGCAATTTTTCGTAAAACAAATTAATTTCTTCAACTTTAAGGCCGTGTTAGTGCCTTTCTTCAGGAAATGTAGTGAAATATTTTTCGTAAAAATGCGTCTCCAGGGACCATTAGTGCCTCATGTTTCTTGGAAATACTTTTCTTATAAAAAATACGTCTCCACGGACCATTAGTGCATTTTTTTTCAGGAAATGGTGGAAAAATATTTCTTGTAAAATACATCTTCGTGGACCATTAGTATCTCATGTTTCTTTGTAACACTTTTCTTTTTGAAAATTCTTACCCAAAAAATTTTGTGCTAACACAATTATTACTGAAACAAATTACTTTCCACATCTATATGGCCTTGTTAGTGCACTTTTTTCAAAAAACTTTGGAAAAAGTATCTTTAGTAAAAATATGTATCCATCGACCATTAGTTCCTCATGTTTCTTGGAAACACTTTTCTAGTTGAAAATTCTTTCTAGGAAAATTTTGTCGTAAGTCAATTTTTGGTAATACAAATTACTTTGTACAACTATAAGGCCATGTAAATGCATTTTTTTAGGAAATGTTAGAAAATTATTTCTAGTCAAAATAAGTTCGTAGGGGCCATTAGTGCCTCATGTTTCCTGGAAACACTTTTCTAGCTGAAAATTCTTAGCCGAATTTTTTTTTGTGAACGCAATTATTGATGAAACAAATTACTTTAAAAACCTAAAAAACCTTGTTATTTTCTTTTTTCAGAAAAAATGGAAATGTATTTCTATTAAAAATATGACCATTAGTGCCTCATGCTTCCTAGAACAACTTTTCTAAGAGAATTCATACCACAAAAATATTGTTCCTGAACCAAATTACTTTCTCCAATAATAAGGCCTTGTTAGTGCATTTTCTCAGAAAATGGTAATAAAAAAAATTGTTCTAAAAACGTGTCTTTGTTGACCATTAATACACCATGTTTGCTGGAAAACACTTTTGTAGATAAAAATTCTTACCAAGAAAATTTTGTGGCAATACAATTTTTACTAAAACAAATAACTTTCTACAACTATAAGCCTATGTTAGTGATTTTTTTAGGAAAGATTGGAATAGTATCTCTAGTAAAAAAGGTCTCCAGAGACCATTGGTGCCTCATATTTCCTGGAAACACTTTTCTATCTTTAAAATTCTTACCAAGAATATTTTGTGGTAAGGCAATTTTATGTGAAATAATTTATTTGTCAACAATAAGACCTTGTAAGTGCATCTTTTAGGAAACATTGGAAAACTATTTCTAATCAAAATAAGTCTCCCGGGACCATTAGTGCCTCACGTTTCCTACAAACACTTTTCACGCTGAAAGTTCTTTCCAAGAAAATTTTGAGGTAAGGTAATTTTTGTTGATACAAATTACATTCTAAAACTATAAGGCCTTGTTAGTACATCTTTTCTAGAAACGTTGGACAAGCATTTCTTGTAAAAATATGTCTCCGGGGACCTTTAGTGCCTCAAGTTTCTTGGAAACATTTGTTTAGCTAAAAATTCTTACTAGGAAAATTTTTTGGTAAGGCATTTTTTGCTAAAATAAATTACTTTCTACAATTATAAGGCTTTGTTAGTGCATTTTTTAAGGAAATGTTGGCAAAGTATTTCTACTAAAAATACATTCAGGGAACCATTAGTGCCACAAGTTTCCAAGAAATACTTTTCTAGCACAAAATTTTTACCAGGAAAATTTTCTCTGAAAGATATTTTTGTTGAATCAAATTACTTTCTACAACTATAAGACCTTGGTAGTGCATTTTTTTTCAGGAAATTTTGGAAAAACTTTCTAGTAAAAATACGTCTTTAGGGTTCATTAGTACCTCATGTTTCCTAGAAACACTTTTTTACCTGAAAATTGTTACTAGGTATATTTTATGGTAAAGCATTTTTTTTAGAAACAAATTATTGTCTACAACTATTAGACGCCTTGTTAGATCATTTTTCAGGAAATGTTGGAAATGTATTTCTCATAAAAATATGTCTCTAAGGTCAATTAGTACCTCTTGTTTCCAGGAAACACATTTCTAGCTAAAACTTCTTACTAGGAAATTTTTTTGGTAACGCAGGATTTGATGAAACAAAGTACTCTCTCCACCTATAAGGCATTGTTAGTGCATTTTTTATAGGAAACATTGAAAATCTATTTCTTGTAAAAATACATCTCTAGCTGAAAATTCTTAAAAGGGAAATTTTGTATTAAGACAACTTTTACTGAACAAATTACTTTATAAAACTATAAGTTCTAGTTAATGAATATTTTCAGAAAACGTTGGAAAATTAATTCTTTTAAAAAATACATCCCAAGAGACCATTAATGCTTTACCACATTTTCAAGCTAAAAATTCAAACGAAGAAAATTTTGAGCGAAGATATTTTTTTCTGAAACAAATTACTTTCTACATATTTCACTCCTCATTTGTTCTTTTTTCATGAATCGTTGGAAAAGTATTTCTAGTAAAAATACTACTCCACGAACCATTGTTGACCATGTTTCCTATAAGTACTCTTCTTACCGAAAATTCTTTCTAGGATAATTATGTGGTAAGGCAAATTTTGATTAAACATATTACTTTCTACAACTATAAGATCTAATTAGTGCATTTTTTCGGATATGGTAGAAAAATATTTCAAGTAAAAATATGTCCATGGACCATTTGTACCTCATTTTTCATGGAAAAACTTTTCTAGCTGAAAATTCTCTGCATGTATTTTTTTTTTTTTTTTTGGTAAAGCAAGTTTTCCTAAAACAAATTACATTCTACAACTATAAAACCTTGTTAGAGCATATTTTTTGGAAAACTATTCCTAGTAAAATTTAGTCTTCAGGTTCCATTAGTGCCTCAAGTTTCCTAGAAAAAAACTTTGTAGCAAAAAATTCTTAAAAGGAAAATTTTGTGGTCAGGAAATTTTAACTAAAACAATTTACTTTCTACAACTTAAATGCCTTGTCAGTACATTTTTTTATTGAAAATGTTTACAAAAATTTCTCATATAAATACGTCTCCGGGGACCATTAGTGCCACATGTTTCCTAGAAACACTTTTCTAGCTAAAAACTCTTACAAGGAAATTTTTTGGTAATGTAATTATTGTTGAAGCAAATTACTTTCAACAACTATAAGGCCTTGTTAGTGCCTTTTTTGAGGAAAAGTTGAAAATGTATTTCTTGTAAAAATACGTCTCTAGGGACCATTCAGCCTCATGTTTCTTGGAACCACTTTTCGAAGAGAAAATTCTTACCAGGAAAATTTTGTGTTAAGACAACTTTTCCTGAAATAAATTACTTCCTACAACTTTGAGGCCATGTTTTTTTTTTTTTAGGAAATGTTGGAAACGAAATTCTAGTAAAATTATGTCTCCAATGACCATTATTATCTCGTGTTTCTCAGATGTACTTTTCTAATTGAGTATTCTTTCTAAAAAATTTTCTTGCTAGGCATTTTTTGTTGAACCAAATTACTTTCTACAACTATAAGGCCTTGTTAGTGCATTTTCTCAAGAAACAGTGGAAAAAAAAATATCTTGTAAAAATATGTCTTTGTGGACCAATAGTACATCATGTTTTCTAGAAGCACTTTTCTAGATGAAAAGTCTTAACAACAAAATTTTGTGGTAACACAATTTTTACTCAAACAAATTACTTTCTACAACTATAAGCCATGTTAGTGCATTTTTCAAGAAATATTGGAAAGTAACTGCAGTAAAAATTCTTCTTCAAGGCCCATTAGTGCCTCATGTTTCCTGAAAAAAACTTTTCTAGTTAAAAATTCTTACCAAGAAAATTTTGTGGTAAGGCAATTTTTTGTAGAACAAATTACTTTCTACAACAATAAGGCATTGCAAATGCATTTTTTTAGCAAACAATAGGAAAGAATTTCTAATGTAAATAAGTCTCCAGGGACCATTAGTGCCTCACATTTCCTAGAAGCACTTTCACGTTGAAAATTCTTTCCTGGAAAATTTTGAGGTTAGGTAATTTTTGCTAAAACAAATCTCTATCTACAACTATAAGGCCTTGTTAGTGATTTTTTTTTGGAAACATTAAAAAGGAATTTTTTCTAAAAATATTTTTTCAGGGACCTTTAGTGCCTCATGTTTCCTGGAAATTCTTTTCTACTTGAAAATTCTTACTAGGTAATTTTATGGTAAAGAATTTTTTCAGAAACAAATTAATGTCTACAACTATTAGGTGCCTCATTATATCATTTTTTCAGGAAATGTTGGAAAAGTATTTCTACTAAAAATACATCTCTATGGACTATTAGTGCCACATGTTTCCATAAAATAATTTTCTAGCATAAAATTCTTACCGGGAAAATTTTCTTTTTAGGCATTTTTTGTTGAAACAAACTACTTACGACTATAGGACCTTGTTAGCGAATTTTTTCAGGCAATGTTGGAAAAGTATTTCTAGTAAAAATACGTCTCTAGGGTCCATAAGGGCCCCATGTTTCCTAGAAACACTTTTATACTTGAAAATTCTTTCCAGGAAAATTTTATGCTAAGACAATTTTTGCAAAAACAAAACTGTCAACAACTATTCGGTGCCTTGTTCGATCATTTTTTTTCAAGAAATGTTAGAAAAGTATTTCTTGTAAAAATACATCTCCGAGGATGATTAGTGCCTCTTGTTTCCAGGAAACACATTTCTAGCTAAAAATTCTTACTAAAAAAATTTTGTGCTAAGGCAATTTTTTATGAAAACATTACTCTCTCCACCTATAAGGCCTTGTTAGTGCTTTTTTGTAGGAAATGTTGGAAATGTATTTGAAGTAAAAATTCATCTCCAGGGACCAATAATGCCTCATTTTTCCAAGAAATACTTTTCTAGTTGTTACAATGTGGGACCCACCATGAGGACATGGGACACCCAAGCTAGCACGAGTTAAGGAGTTAAGAAGCACAAACTGAAATGAGTTATAAGACTTGAAGATCAAGTGGGGCCCACAAAGATACCATGAGCTGGCAACCTTATCAATATGAGCTGGAAGATCATGTGGGACCCAGAAGGATAAGGCCACGAGCCGGCCTTCTCCCTTATATTCACGTGATTGAAGAAAGAGTGCTAGTTCAACTCATATTAGTCTTCTAGTAGATTGGTTTGAATAGACTTATCTTAAAGAGTTAGAGTTGGAATGTAATTAGGAGATTGAAAGGCTAATTGTGTGAAGGACTCTATCTCTTCCTCTACTATAAATAGAGGTTTTTTAATTTGGAATTAATCAAGTTACACATCTCATTCTCGAGTTACTTTTTCCCTCTCTCTCTCTTTTCTTGGCGCTACCTCTCTTTTCTCTTTTATTTTTTCTTCTCTCTATCCGAGAGTTCTTCTTCCCTTTTCTTCTTTTTCTTTCTTCTTTATCTTGCTTGGAATTATGGAAAAGGGATCCTAATTTCAATATGGTATCACAGCATTATATTTAGGATCTCTCGTCAAAGAAATGCTCTAGAGAAGTGATGATCAACACCACTCAAAGAAGGCTCTTTTATGAAGGAAGAACACAATCCGAGAGATAAGTGTTCAAAATTATTTTTTGAACATCATGTTACTGGTTTCCGAATTTAGAAGATGATTCAAGGATGAATATGTGAATGCCTTGATCTTATTATATTATGGATATGCATGTCTCTCTATCTAGAAGGAGCTATCAAAACAGTTTTGTCGGTTTGGAAATTCTGTTTATCGAGACCAGTCCATGATCAGATTATTGGAATTTTTTTTTCGTCGGATAAGAGTTCCATGATAGAGAAGATTATTATTGAGTCTCTTATGAGAAGTATTAGAGGGAAAAAATCAGAATAATAATTTAGCATCAATGATAAAATTCCCCATACATCGAGTTGATTGAAGTACTACTTGGTGTTATTATTAGAAGTTTTTTTTTAAGAAGGGCCTATCATGGTTGAAGAAAATATGAATATCAAAGGTGATATACTGAGAATCACCACCATACCCTTATGTAGGGTATCAAATTTTATGAGTTGGTCCACATCGGTTTGGAGGTTCCTTATAACAAAAGATCTACTTGGTCACGTCACCACCCGAGGACCACCTATTGATGAAGATGATATTTTTTATATGAACTGGCTGAAAATTGATACTTTGGTAATTAGTTGGCTAATAAATAGCATGGAAGAACATGTCTCCAATAATTTTATTCATCTTGACACTGCTAAACAAATTTTGGAGACATGTGCTAAATTGTACTCATACCCGGATACTCTACATAGACCCTATGATATTCTCCAAAGAATGGTGAATACTAAAGAATGAGAAAATATCCATGACTACTTGGCCCGCTTTAGAGGCTTTCTTCAAGAGTGGAAGTTAGCTCAGCCTTAATTACTGCTATTTTTCTTGCAAATGTTAAACCTCATCTTGAGATTGCCAACAGTCAACTTTTGAGTGCTTCTGTTGTCCCAAAGTTTGATGATGTGTGTGCAACACTACTTCGTATTCCAGACACTTCTTCCTCCACAAATGACGTATCATCCACTATGTATTCCGATCATAGAGGATCATCATCTAACCGCGGCCGAGGCCGAGGTAGAGGTTATAGATGAGGCAGAGGAAGAGGTGGAAGGTCTGGTGTTGGTAGAACAGATGAGAAAGAATGTACTCATTGTAAAAATTTTGGACACACTATAGATCAGTGCCGCCACAGGGCATGCACTTACTATGGACAATATGGCCATTATAAAGAAATATGCTATAAAGCCAATGGACAGTCATAATCGACAAGGGCTAATCAAGCCTTTCTAAGTGATACAAAAAAAGAACATCCCACAAAATCAGCAACACATAAAAATATTACTAACGAAGAGTATGAGCTATTTTAGAAAATGAAGACAATGCTTGGTTCTTCTCCTAGTTCCTCCGCCACTACTGCTGCTACTACCGCTTCAGGTATGCTATCTGCCTCATCTTCATCCTGGATAATTGACTTAGGAGCCTCCGAGCATCTTACAGGTAACAAAAATTTATTACATTCTCTATCTCCTAGTCTTTCACACAAGTTTGTTACCATAGCTAACAGTTCTCAAACCAAAGTCCAAGGGAAGGGTTCCACTTTTGTCACCCCATCACTTCCGCTCATTGATATTCTTTATGTTCCTACTTTCCCTTTGAATCTATTATCTGTTAGTCCGCTGACAAAATATTTTAATTGCTCGGTTACCTTCTCACCCATTTCATGTGTCTTTTAGAATCTTATAACGAAGCAGGTGAATGGTGGAGGCCATGAACAAGGGGGGCTTTACTACTTGGACTTGCCGAAAATAAATATGGTTTCTACTACTAAAAATGAGACAAGGTTATGACACAATCGGTTGGGACATCCATCTACACAGTCATTGCATTATATGTTTCCATCTCTTTTCATTGTGAGGTTTGTCAATTGAGTAAACATCAAAGGAGTACATACTCTCCTCGTCCAGTGGTCAAAAGTGTCACTCCATTTTCGTTAATTCATACTGATGTTTGGGGGCCCTTTAGTGTTTCAATATTTCTCAAGCAAAATATTTTATACTTTTATTGATGATTTCACTCGCATAACTTGGTTGTTTATCATTATGGAGCATTCTGAGATACTATTCATTTTTAAGTCATTTCATGCTATGGTACTTACACAATTTGGTAAGAAAATAAAAATTCTCCAGTCTAATAATGCCAAAGAATATGTTTCCAAAGACCTTGACACATTTTGTCAAGAAAATGGCATTATCCATCAAACATCATGCGCCTACACTCCTCAACAAAATGGTGTAGTTGAAAGGAAAAATCATCATATTCTTGAGGTAGCTCGAGGTTTATTATATGCCATGAAAGTTTCATACTTTTATTGGCCTCATACCGTCCTTACGGTTGTTTTCTTATAAATCATCTACCATCTACAGTTCTTGGTAATAAATCTCCTTACTCAAGATTATTACCGAATGATGATCCATTTTCATTACATTTGAAAGTCTTTGGATGTCAATGTTTTGTTCATAATTCATTACCTAGACACAACAAACTTGATCCTACATCTATCAAGTGTATCTTTTTGGGATACTCTCGCACAGAAAGGGCTATGTTTGTTATAGTCCTACTCTTCAATGTTTATTTGTGTCCAGGGATGTAACACTTTTTGAAGACTCCTCATTTTATTCTGATAGAGCTCCTCCTGGTCTGTCCTCGGTACCAGGTTCCCCTCAACCGGTTGTGCCTCGTGATACAGAGATTATTCAACCCCCAGAGCAAGTGGCCGACACCACACCTGCTGAGTTAACAAATCCACCAGAGGTAAGTCCTTCATCACCAGTTATTTTTGGTCCTCAATTTGATACTCGTCCTATTTCTATATGGAAAAAACCTCGATCATGCACTAGACCTTCTACTTCTCATCCCATTTCAAATTTTGTGTCTCATCATCGCCTCCCACCTTTATTTTGTCAATTTCTTTCTTCTATTTCCTCCATATTCGTTCCACAGTTATATCAAGAGGCTCTACAACATCCAGGGTGGAAGGTAGCAATTGATGAAGAAATAAAGGCTCTTAATGACAATCATACATGGTCACTGGTTCCTCTTCCCACAGGTAAAAAACCCCGTTGGTTGCAAGTGGGTTTATACTATCAAACATAATCTGGATGGGTCAATTGCACAACTGAATGCTCAACTGGTTGCCAAAGGTTATACTCAGTTCTATGGAATTGATTATGAAGAAACCTTCTCTCCAGTGGCAAAAATGAACTCGATACGTATATTATTATCTCTGGAGGCCAATTCAATATGGCCAATATATCAACTTGATGTGAAAAATGCATTTTTTAATGGTGATATTAAAGAAGAAATTTACATGCAACAACCACCTGGGTATGTGGTTGTGGGGGAGTCTGTATGCCGCCTTAAAAAATCTCTATATGGTCAAAAGTAGTCCCCTTGGGCATGGTTTGAGAAATTTAGTCAAGCCATCATATGGGCGGCTTGCACAAATGCTCTATAGATCACTCAGTATTTATTGAAAATACACCGAGAGGTAAGGTTATTATGGATGTATATGTTGATGATATTATTTTAACTGGGAGTGATTCCAAGGGCGTTCAGAAAACAAAGGAGAAAATATGTGTTGAATTCAAGAAGAAGGATCTTGGAATACTCAAATATTTTTTGGGTATTGAAGTATTACAATCTAGACATGGGATTGTGCTATCCCAAAGGAACCTTGATCTACTAGAAGAGACATGAATGATGGGATGCAAACCAGCAGACACTCCAATGGATGCAAATACAAAATTATGTGGAGGCATTGGAGAAGATGTAGATATTGGGAAATATCAAAGACTAGTGGGACGACTTATTTACCTGTGTGTAACAAGGCCGGATATTTCATAGGCAGTAAGTGTGGTAAGTCAATACATGCACAAGCCACAACTTAGTCATTGGAAAGCACTTGAAAGAATACTACGATATCTGAAAGGAGCTCCAGGAAGGGCACTTCTCTATAAAAACCATGGTCACTTCAACATCGAAGGATTTCAAATGCAGATTGGTTGGATTCCTGAATGACAAAAAATCTACTTCGAGATTTTGCACTATGGTTGGAGGGAATTTGGTTACATGGAAAAGCAAAAAGAAAAATGTAGTAGCACAGTCGAGTGCAGAAGCTGAATACAGAGCCATGACACACACTATTAGCGAACTCATATGGATAAGATCTCTTCTCACTGAATTGGGATTCTACAAAGAAGCACCAATCGATCTATACTGTGACAATCAAGCAGCAATACACATTCCATCGAATCCAGTCTTCCATGAAAGGACAAAGTATATTGAAGTGGATTGCCATTTTATACGAGAAAAGTTCCAAGCTAGTTTCTTATCTATGAAGCATATATTATCACAAAGTCAAGTTGCAAATATTCTCACCAAGCCGGTTACTCACAAGATTATGTCTACCATATGCAGCAAGCTGGGCATTTATGATGTTTTCTCAACCCCAGCTTGAGGGGGAGTGTTCCAATGTGGGATCCACCATGGTGCACAAGCTGGTGGGACCCACCATGAGGACGTGGGACACCAAGAAGAGTCCTCACCCAAGCTAGCACGAGATAAGGAGTTAAGATGCACAAGCTGAAATGAGTTAGAAGACTTGAAGATCAAGTGGAACCCACAAAGATACCACGTACTGGCAACCTTATCAATATGAACATGAAGATCATGTGGGACCCACAAGGATAAGGCCACGAGTTGGCCTCCTCCCTTATATTCACGTGATTGAAGAAAGAGTTCTAGTTCAACTCATATTAGTCTTCTAGTAGATTGGTTTCAATAGACTTATCTTAGAGAGTTAGAGTTGGAATGTAATTAGGAGATTGAAAGGCTAATTGTATATGGACTCTATCTCTTCCTCTACTATAAATAGAGGTATTATAATTCAGAATTAATCAAGTTCACATCTCATTCTTGACTTACTTTCTCCCTCTCTCTCTCTTTGCTTGGCGCAACCTCTCTTTGTTCTTTTTTTTTTCTTCTCTCTATCCGAGAGCTCTTCTTCCCTTTTCTTCTTTTTCTTTCTTCTTTCTCTTGCTCAGAATTATTGAAAAGGAATCCTAAATTCAACACAAGCTGAAAATTCTTATCAGGTAAATTTTATTATAAGACAATTTTTGCTGAAGAAATTACTTTATAATGACAAACGGAGGCTGATGGAACAACCAAGACCAGAGCTTCTAGCTCTGGGTTTTTGTGGACAAAACCACCATAACTGAGGCTGACGCCACAACCTACACCAAGAGCTCCAAGCTTTGAGTTCGGTGGACAGAACCACCAATGCCAGAAGCCAACGGAACAGCCTGAGAGAAGAGCTTCAAGCTCTGGTTTCACCTTGAGGAAGAAGACACCAAGGAGGCTGGAAAAATGGGAGTGCTGCTCCCCTCCTCTCCTTTTCCATTTAAAGTTATGATTAGGTTAATTACATTACAGCCCATGGGCTCAATACAATGCAACCCAGCCCAACTAAACCCTTTCTAATTACCCTATGTACAAGACATAAATTCTACAAAAAATATTAACATAAAGCCTATCTAATATAAATTTCAACATATGGTAACATCCCCCCTCAGATTGATGTTGGGAAGCCAACCGGCTACAATTTGCCAACCAGAAAATTATGTCGGGGTTGAGACAATGCTTTGGTGAAGACATCAGCCAGTTGAAGATCTGAAGAGATGTACGGAAGAGATATTACCCGGCGCTCTAAAGTGTCGTGAATAGAGTGACAATCAACCTCAATGTGCTTGGTGCGCTAATGGAAAACAGGGTTGGCAGCAATCTGAATAGCACTTGTATTATCCGCATGGAGTGGTGCAGGGTAGTATGATGAAACTGGAGTTCAGCAAGAAGATCGCGTAGCCATATAACTTTAGAACACGCAGTCGACATGGCATGATACCCGGCCTCAGTAAAGGACTTGGACACCCAGTCTTGTTTTTTAAATTTCAAAGAAATCAATGCATCCCCTAAAAACATACACCAACCTGTAGTCGAGCGATGGGTATCGGGGCACCCAGCCCAATCAGCATCATTGTAGGCAACCAGTCCAATCACGGAGCCTATAGGAAAGAATATTCCACGAGTAGGAGAACCTCACTGATAGCGGATGATGCGCTGAAATGCTACAAGATGAAAGTGCCGATGAGAAGACCTAAACTGACTGACCTGATGAATGACATAGAAGATGTCTGGATGAGTAGTGGCCAAGTATATGAGACTTTCAACCAGGCATCGATAGATAGTAGGATCATGAAGAAGAGCCCCTTCATCTTTCCTATATTTGACATTGATCTCCATAGGAGTAGCAACAGAAGAAGTGTCCTCCAACCCAACTAGAGTAATAATATCTTGAATATACTTAAGCTGGTTTAAGAAAATATCATTCGGTCGATGATGTACTTCCATCCCTAAGATGTACATGAGCTGGCCAAGATCCTTCATATGAAAAGTTGCATGTAACACCTGTTGAAGCTTAGTAATCAGGCCAGAGTCAGTGCCAGTAATGATGATGTCATCCACATAAACCAAGAGAATGACCATGCCCGCAGTAGACTTCTGATAGAAGAGAGGAATCATACTGACTCTGTGTAAACTTGTGGAGAATAAGTGTACAGCAAAACTTCTCTAACCAAGATCGGGGAGCTTGCTTAAGCCCATACAGAGGACGGCGTAGCTTGTAGACATCATTAGGAGAAGAATTAGTCATACCAGAGGGGAGCTTCATGTAGATATCCTCCTGTAGATCACCATGTAGAAAAGCATTCTTCACATCCATCTGATGCAGTGGCCAGGACTATGAGGCTACAATGGCTAATATAGTGCAAACTATGGTCATCTTGGTAACTGAAGTAAATGTATCATTATAATCAATCTCATATTCCTGCTTGTTCCCCGGGGCTACGAGGCAGGCTTTGTACCGATCCAAAGATCCATTTGAATAACTTGACAGAGAAAACCCATTTACTCCCAAGAGGCCGAATAGAAGGGGGGCAAGTAACAATGTCCCAAGTGTGATTCTCCTCTAGAGTTTGTAGTTCTGTTTGCATTGCCTGTTGCCAACACTCATGTGACATTGCATATTTGTACCAAGAGGGAATGAAAATAGATGATAAAGTCACCGCAAGAGATACAGGGGAGGAGAAACCATACCTATCAGGGGGCAAGAAGGGCAAGTAGACTGGCAAAGAGTGGTGGAGGCTGAGCAGAGGGATGATCAGGAGCTGGAGGGGGCACATATGAAGTGGGGTGAGACTCATCAAAGCTAGGCAGAATAGACAAAGATGCAGATGGCAGTGCAACATGAGATGGAAAGAGATATTGATTTTTAAAGAAAACTACATTCTAAGAAACACGGATTCGACAAGCATGTGGATCATAGCAAACATAGCCTTTTTGAGAAATGGCATAACCAAGAAAAGCACACATAATTGATTGGGATGTAAGTTTGTGTCGTTCATGATCGAGTAGATGCTCAAAACAAACACAGCTGAATGTTCGAAGATCAGTATATGACAGAAAATAACTAAATAACTTAAAGAATGGAGAAACATGATACAAGGTAGGAGATGACAGGCAGTTGATTAAATGAACTAAGGTAGAAAGTGCTTGACAGGAAAAACGGGGAGGAACAAATGATTCAAGTAGAAGGGTTCGGACCATATCAAGAAGGTGAAGTTTTTCAGCTATGCAATCCCATTTTGTTGCGGTGTCAAGGGACAAGAACGCTGAGAGATAATGTCTTTTCTTTGAATAAAATCCTAGAACTCAATAGACATGTACTCACCTCCAGAGCTAGAGCGCAGTACCTTAATGTGAGCAGAGAATTGAGTTTGAAGAAGCACAAGAAACCGCTTAAACACTACGAAAACTTCAAACTTAGCCCATCAGAAGTAGACCCAAGTAAAACGAGTGAAGTCATGAATAAAGGTAACAAAGTACTTGTATTGCTCATGCGAGACAACAGGCGCAATTCCCCAAACATCACTATGAATAAGATCAAAACAGTGGGAGGCATGCAAGGGATGATGAGGAAAAGGTAGATCATTACTTTTTCCAAGTTTGCATGATGAACAATCAAAAGAAAGATCAAGAGAAGAGCATGTAGGACAGCCTAATAAACCAGATTTAATCATTGTACGAAGAACATCGGAGTTTGGGTGGCCTAGACGTCTATGCCACATCTTAGTGCCAGGGCCAACAAAATTACATGCAAACGAAAGTACAAGAGCACATGGATTAATGGTGGAGAGAAAGACTTTAAGTGGAAATAGGTGTCTCACTTTAGGCCCCTTCGCGATCACCTTCCTTGATGCTTGATCCTGCACAACACAACCAGAGCGAGAAAACTGAACATTAAAATTTTTATCAACCACTTGACCAACAGAAAGAAGATTTGTAGAGAGGTTAGGGGACACAAAAACATCAGCTAAGGTGGGAGAGTGATCACCAATAGCAACAGTGTTGATTCTCAGGTTTCCATCATACTTTTGGACATTAGAAAGAGACACGACATTGTTGGTCATATGGTTAGAACCACCGGAATCAAAATACCATGGCTGAGCAGAGACTTTATGCTTACCTAAGAGACCAAAAGTAGAAAAAGCAGATATGATAATTTGTTGTACCATTTCAGGGGTGAGTGTGTTCGGATTTACGGGTGATTGAGGAACAGGAATTGTAGTAACTAGGATAGCAGTCGGCAATGCTGTAGAACTAGAAGTACCAGTGGGGGCATGATAAGCAGTATTCTTCTTCTTTTTAGGGCGAGTAAGACAAGTTGTGATGAGATGACCCGGCTTCTTGTAGCAGTTACATGACTTCTTGGGGCATTCCCGAGCAAAGTGACCATAATCCTTGTTGTGAAAGCACTGGACAGAACTCTTGTCCCGACCTTATTTTCCCTTGTGTTGCATAGGCCACAGTAGCAGAGGTATCAGCCTAGACCCAATGTTCCATGCCAACCTAAGTAGCAATGCACTCCTCCTCCCTAAGAAGTTCACTAAAACAGCCATCCAGAGACGACACTGGATGATGATTCATCAGATGTGAACGAGCAATCTCAATCTCGGGATGGATCTTCATCAAGAATTGATCTCTCTTACTGGTTTCATGTACGACTTGCATAGCAGAGAGAGCTGCAACTAGGACGTTCTCATACACTATATCAGTATAGTCAACCGTAAGGTTTTGAAAACCTGAAAAATATTCTTCAATGGAATGGCTTCCTTGCGTGAAGTTAGCCATCTCATATTCTACTTGAAACCGCTGAGCCGTTTTGTTTTGATGATAAACCTTGTAGAGGTAATTCCACATATCCACTGCAGTTTTATAGGGCCTCAGATTAAGAACTAGGTGCGGCTCAACATATCCAAGAATCCAGGCCATGACCCTAGTATCAATGGTGGTCCATTTTGACAAAGCTTCAGCCTCGCGAGGTGTTGTATCACACCCATCAATATGACCATAATTCTTTTCCCATGACAAATAACCGAAACTGAAATGCCCAGGCACTATAGTTCTTTCCCGTGAACTAAATAGGAGAAAAATCTAACTTGTCCGTTGACATGATGAGAGCTAGAGTGACTGAATACAATCCTCACAAAAATGTTTTCCAAAGGCCACAAATGGACTGAAACCCTTATTGAAATTTTCAGAAATACGACCCTGCTGAAAATTCAAGATCTACCCCAGTGTAGTGACTAGACCAATACGACCCCGATGAAAATTTCAGATCGTACCTCACTGCGGTGACGAGACCAATACCACACCGTTGAAAATTCCAGATCTACCCCACTACAGTGACCAGACCAAAGGTCACCTTACTACTGAACAGCAGTGTAGCCAAGCATCTTTAACCCAGAACACAGTGTAGCCAAGCACTTTCAGCCCAAAAACTCTGAGCTGGGACAGAAACACCAGCAGCCACCAGGAACCTTCAGCCAAGAAACTCTGATCTCAAAAAGAAATCTTCGAACAAGGAAGATTCAGCCCACTCCTCATAGCTCGGACAGAAACACCAGTAGCCACACCAAGAACCGTCAGCCTAGAAACTCTGAGCTCGGACTGAAACTTCAGACCTGAGACCTTTCAGCTTCCTCTGACAGAAACTGTGAGCTCGAACAGAGCTCTAACTCGTCGGACAGAGAGCTTGAGCTCCAAGCTCACGTCCACCACTCCCATAAAATCTTTCAAGAATAGGTCCAAGCTCTGATACCATAACAAACGGAGGCTAACAAAACAGCCAAGACTAGAGCTTCCAACTCTCGGTTTTCGTGGACAGAACCACCACGAACTGAGGCTGACGGCACAACCTACACCAAGAGCTCGAAGCTCTGAGTTCGGTGAACAGAACCACCACGACCAGAGGTCGACGGAATAGCCTAAGAGAAGAGCTTCAAGCTCTGGTTCCACCATGAGAAAGAAGACACCAAGGAGGCTGGAAAAATGGGAGTGCTGCTCCCCTCTTCTTCTTCTCTATTTAAGCTTAGGGTTAGGTTAATTACATTACAGCCCATGGGCTAAATACAATGCAACCCAGCCCAACTAAACCCTTCCTAATTACCCTATGTACATGACATAAATTATACAACAAATATTAACATAAAGACTATCTAATATACATTCCAACCTATGGTAATATATAAAACTTTAAGTCTTTGTTAGTGATTTTTTTCAAGAAATGTTGGAAAATTATTTCTAGTAAAAATATATCTCATGGGACCATTAGTGCCTTAGCACATTTTATAGCTAATATTTCTTACCAGGAAAATTTTGTGCGAAGATAATTGTTTTGAAACAAATTACTTACTACAACTTTAACGACTTGTTTGTGTTTTTTTAGGAAACATTGGAAAAGTGTTTCTTGTAAAATATGACTCCAGGGGACCATTAGTGTCAAATGTTTCCTAGAAGTAGTTTTCTTACTAAAAATTCTTTCCTGGACAATTTTGTGGTTAGACAATTGTTACTGAAAAAAATTACTTTCTACAACAAAAACGCCTTGTTAGTGCATTTTTTTAGGAAACGGTGGGAAAATATTTCTAGTAAAAATACGTCTTTGTGGACCATTAGTACCTCATTTTTCCTGGAAACACTTTTCTAGCTGATAATTTTCTCCAGAGAATTTTTTTTGGTAATGCAAATTTTTCAAAAAAACAAATTTCTTTCTACAACTATAAGGCCTTGTTAGTGCCTTTTTTAGGAAATATTGGAAAATTATTCCTAGTAAAAATTTGCCTCCAAGTAACATTATTGCCTCGTGTTTCCTAGAAAGAATTTCTTGGTAAAAATTCTTACATGGAAAGTTTTGTGGGAAGATAATTTTAGCTGAAACAAATTAGTTTCTACAACTTGAAGGACTTGATAGTACTTTTTTCCTGAAAACGTTGGAAAAATATATCTATTAAAAATATGTCTCCAGGGACCATTAGTGCCTCATGTTTCCTTGAAACACTTTTCTATCTGAAAAATACGAAGAAAATTTTTTGTACAATATTTTTTTATAAAAACAATTACTTTGTCCAACTATAAAGCCTTAGTAATGCCTTTCTCGGGAAAAGTTGAAAATTTATTTCATTTAAAAATACGTCTCTGGGGACCATTAATGCCTCATGTTTTCTGGAAACACTTTTCTAAGTGAAAATTCTTACTAGGAAAATTTTGTGCTATGGAAATTTTACATGAGACCAATTTCTTTCAACAGCTCTCAAACCATATTTGTGTTTGTTTTTTTTCAGAAATATTGGAAAAGAATTTCTAATAAAAATATGTCTCCAGAAACCATTAGTGCCTCATGTTTCCAACACGTACTTTTCTAACTGAAAATTCTTTCCAGGAAAATTTTGTGGTTGGGCAATTTTTTCTAAACCAATTTACTTTGTACAACTAAAAAGCCTTGTTAGTGCATTTTTTTTCAAGAAATGGTGGAATAATATTTCTTGTAAAAATACATCTTCGTGGACCATTTGTACATTGTGTTTTTTGGAAACACTTTTCCAACTAAAAATTCTTACCAAGAAAATTTTGTGGAAACACAATTTTTTCTGATACAAATTGCTTTCTACAATTATAAGGCCTTGTCAGTGCTTTTTTTCTAGAAATATTGGAAAAGTATCTCTACTAAAAATACATCTCCAGGGACCATTAGTGCCTCATGTTTACTGGAAACACTTTTCAAGTTGAAAATTCATTCCAGGAAAATTGTGGTAAGTTAATTTTTAGGAAACATTGGAAAATTATTTCTAGTCAAAATAAATTTCCAGGTAGAGCCTCTCCTAGAAGCATTTTTCATGCTGAAAATTTTTTCCTGGAAAATTTTGATGTAAGGTAACTTTTGCTGAAACAAATTACTTTCTACAAGTATTAGGCCTTGTTTGTGCATTTTTTTTGTGGAAATGTTGGAAAAATATTTCTTGTAAAAATATGTCACTGAGGACCTTTAGTGCCTCATGTTTCCTTGAAACACTTTTCTAGCTGAAAATTCTTACCAGGAAAATTTTGTGGGAAGATAATTTTTGCTAAAACAAATTATTGTCTACAACTATTAGGCACCTTGTTAGATTTTTTTTTTCAAGAATGTTGGAAAAATATTTCTCATAAAAATGCATCTCTAAGCATGATTAGTGCCTCTTGTTTCCAGGAAACACATTTCTAACTAAAAATTTGGACTATGAAATTTTTTTGTAGATGAAACAAATTGCTCTATCCTCGTATAAGGCCTTGTTAGTGCATTTGAAATTTTAGGAAATGATGGAAATGTATTTCTAGTAAATATATGTCTCCAGAGACCAACAGTGCCTCATGTGTCTTGGAAATACTTTTCTAGCTGAAAATTCTTACCAGGAAAATTTTGTGGTAAAATCATTTTCGTGGAACAAAGAGAGAGAGAGAGACTAAATTACTAGCTAAAAATTCTTACCAGGAAAATTTTGTGTTGAATTTAGGATCCCTTTTCCAATATTCTAAGCAAGATAAAGGAGAAAGAAAAAGAAGAAAAAGGAAGACGGGCTCTTGGGTAGAGAGAAGAAAAACAGAAAAAAGAGATGTGCACCAACCAAAGAGAGAGAGAGAGATTTACTCAAGAAGGAGATGTGTAACTTGATTAATTCCAAATTACAACACCTCTATTTATAGTAGAGGAAGAGCTAGAGTCCTTATACAATTACCCGTTCAATCTCCTAATTACATTCCAACTCTAACTCTCTAAAATAAGTCTATCAACACAATCTACTAAAAGTCTAATATGAGTTGAACTAGAACTCTTCTTCAATAACGTGAAAATAAGGGAGGAGGCCAGCTCGTGGCATTATCCTTGTGGGTCCCACATGATCTTCCAACTCATATTTATAAGGTTGCCAGCTCGTGGTATCTTTGCAGATCCCACTTGATCTTCAAGTCTTCTAACTCATTTCAGCTTGTGCTTCTTATCTTCTTAACTAGTTCTAGCTTGGGTGAGGACTCTTCTTGGTGTCCCACGTCCTCATGGTGGGTCCCACGAGCTCGTGCACCATGGTGGGTCCCACATCGTAACACTCCCCCTAAACTAGGGGTGATGGTGGACATAATCTTGTGAGTGACCGGCTTGGTGAGAATATCTGCAACTTGACTTTGTGATGATATATGCCTTAGAGATAAAAAAACCTGCTTGGAACTTTTCTCGTATAAAACGGTAGCCCACTTCAATAGGTTTTGTTCTTTCATGGAAGACTGGATTTGATGTAATATGTATTACTGCTTGATTATCACAATATAGATCCATCAGAGCTTCTTTGTAGAATCCCAATTCAATGAGAATAGATCATAGCTATAGAAGTTCACTAACCGTGTGTGGCATGACTCTGTATTTTGCTTCTGCACTAGACGGCATGCTCTGTATTCTGCTTCTGCACTAGACCGTGCTACTACATTTTGCTTCTTCCTTTTCCATGTAACCAAATTCCCTCCAAACATCGTAAAAAATCCAGAAGTAGATTTTCTGTCCTTCGGGGATCCGGCCCAGTCTGCATTTGAGAATCCATCAATGTTGAAGTGACCATGGTTTTTATGGAGAAGCCTTCTTCCTGAAACTCCTTTCAGATATAGTAGTATTCTTTCAAGTGCTTTCCAATGACTAAGTTGTGGCTTGTGCACGTATTGACTTACCACACTTACTACATATGATATATCCGGCCTTGTTACACACAAGTAAATAAGTCTTCCGACTAGTCTTTGATATTTTCCAATATCTACATCTTCTCCACTGCCTCCACATAATGCTGTACTTGAATCTATTGGAGTTTCTACTGGTTTGAATCCCATCATTCTTGTCTCTTCTAGTAGATCAAGGGCATACTTCCTTTGGGATTGCACAATCCCATGTCTAGATTCTATTACATCAATACTCAAAAAATATTTTAGTCCAAGATCCTTCGTCTTGAATTCAGCACATATTTTTTCCTTTGTTTTCTGGATGCCCTCAGAATCACTCTTAGTTAAAATGATAACATCCACATATATAGCCAGAATTACCTTACCTCTCGGTGTGTTTTCAATAAAAACTGAGTGATCTCCAGAGCATTTTTAAAAGCCAGCCCGTATGAGGGCTTGAATAAATTTCTCAAACCATGTCTGATGGGTCTGCTTTAGACCATACAAAGATTTTTGAGGTAGCATACTGACTCTCCCTCAACCACATACCCAGGTGGTTGTTACATATAATCTTCTTCTTTAATATCCCCATTAGAAATGCATTTTTCACATCAAGTTGATATATTGGCATTGATGAATTGGATGCCAGAGATAATAATATATGTACCGAGTTCATTTTTTGCCACTAAAGAGAAGGTTTCTTCATAATCCTTTCCCTAACACTGAGTATAACCTTTGGAAACCAGTCAAGCCTTCAGTCGTGCAATTGACCCATCTGGATAATGTTTTACAGTATAAACCCATTTGCAACCAACGAGTTTTTTATCTGGTGGAAGAGGAACTAGTGACCATGTCCGATTGTCATTAAGTGCCTTCATTTCTTCATCCATTGCTGCCTTCTACCCTAGATGTTGTAGAGCCTCCTGATAGGACTGTAGAATAGATATGGAGGAAATAGAAGAAATAAACTAACAACATAAAGTGAGAGGCGGTGATGAGACACAAAATATGAAATGGGATAAGACGTAGAAGGTCTAGTGCATGATCTAGGTTCTTTCCTTATAGCAATAGGACAAGTATCATATTAATGGCCAAAAATAACTGGGGATGAAGGACTTACCTCTGTTGGATCTGTTAACTCGACGGGTGTGGTATCGGCCACTTGCTTTGGGGGTTGAATAATCTCTGTATCACGGGGCACAACTGGTCAAGGGGAACCTGATACTGAGGACACACCAGGAGGAGCACTATCAGAATAAAATGTGGAGTCTTCAAAAAATGTTACATCCCTGGACACAAATAAACGTTGAAGAGTGGGACTATAACAAACCTAACCCTTTTGTGTACGAGAGTATCCCAAGAAGATTCACTTGATAGATTTAGGATCGAGTTTGTTGTGTCTACGAAATGAATTATGAACAAAGCACAGACATCCGAAGACTTTCAAAGGTAGTGAAAACGGATCATCATTTGGTAATAATCTAGAGTAAGGAGATTTATTACCAAGAACAGAAGTTGGTAGACGATTTATAAGAAAGCCGTAAGGACTGCATGAGGCCAATAAAAGTAAGGAAATTTCATGGAATATAATAAACCTGCTTTGTTGTAAGATCCTGAAATACACATGAACTGGGTCAGAATGTAATAGAGCTATTAAAATATTTTGTCAGCTGACTAACAAATAAAAGATTCAAAGGGAAAGTAGGAAATAAAAGAATATCAGTGAACGTAAGTGATGGTGTGACAGAAGTGGATCCTTTCCCCTGGACTTTGGTTTGAGAACCGTCAGCTATGGTAACAAACTTGTGTGAAAGACTCATGGATAGAGAATGTAATAAATTTTTGAGTGCATTTTTTTCATGAAACGTTGGAAAAGTTTTTCTCATAAAAATACGACTCAAGGGACCATTAGTGTTGCATGTTTCCTTGAAACACTTTTCTTAATCAATATTCTTAACAAAAAATTTGTGGCAAGGCAATTTTTTTTGCAGCAAATTACTTTGTACAACTTTAAGGCCATGTAAATTTTTTTTTTTTAGGAAACATTGGAAAAGTATTACTAGTAAAAATAAGTTTGCTAGGATCATTAGTGCTGCATGTTTCCTTGAAACATTTTTCTTGATCAAAATTCTTAACAAAAAATTTGTGGGAAGACAATTTTTTTTGCAGCAAATTACTTATTACAACTATAAGGCCATGTAAATGTTTTTGGTTAGGAAACATTGGAAAAGTATTTCTAGTAAAAATAAGTTTGTTTGGACCATTAGTGCCTCACATTTCCAAGAATCACTTTTCAAGCTTAAAAATCATACATGGAAAATTTACTGGTAAGGTAATTTTTGTTGAAATAATTATTTTCTATAATTATAAAGCCTTGTTACTGTATTTTTTTAGAAAATGTTGGAAAATTACTGCGAGTAAAAATACATCTTCGGGGACCTTTTGTGTCGCATATTTCATGGAAACACTTTTCTAGCTAAAATTTCTTACCCAAAAAATTTTGTGGTAAGGCATTTTTTCTTAAAGAAATTAATTTCTACAACTAGAAGGCCATGCTAGTGCTTTAAAAAAAATATTGGAAAAATATTTCTAGTAAAAATACGTCTCCAGGGATAATTAGTGCGTCACGTTTCCTGGAAGTACTTTACTAGCTGAAAATGCTTACCATAAAATTTTTGTGTTAACACAGTTGTTTTTTAAACCAATTATTATGTACAACTATTCGGCCTTTTTAGTGAATTTTTCAGGAAATGTGTTATGGACTCGATAGCCGAACGAGTCATCCAAAGACGACGCGGATGAATTAGTGACTCAGAGAAGATCACTCAAGTAACTTAGGAT
This sequence comes from Aristolochia californica, assembly GCF_029961685.1. NCBI lineage: Eukaryota > Viridiplantae > Streptophyta > Magnoliopsida > Piperales > Aristolochiaceae > Aristolochia > Aristolochia californica. The sequence goes on from NW_027182214.1 coordinate 11,614,671, forward strand.
TTATATGTTTGATTTATTTCAGCACATAGTAGCGTGTAAGCCAGCAATGGCAATATTCTAAAAACTCATAATTGGTCCTTGGTGTGATTAGCCTTAAGAGGACTGACGAAAAGAGGAAAGACAAGTCGAAATTCACCACAAACAGGATCAGTGTTCTCCTCTAAGGAACCTAGGATCAGCATTCTCCTTGATGAACCCAAGGTTCCGGTCTCCCTTTGATGAGCTTGGCTTCTCCTCTTCACTTCACGAATTCACCCTTTATTAACAATTCTCGGTAAAGATAGGTCGGCCAGGGAAATCTGTTCGAACAAGTCCTATTCTGAATCCCCTTGACGATCCTTCCTTTCGTCGTGTGATGAGGTCTATGGTCAAGGACCATAGCACTTTGGTATCACAACATATAAATATGGGGGAGTCTTCAAACCCTGAAGATTTGATGGCAAGGGTCACGGAAATGATGAACACTAGACAGAGGAGACGGAGGGCTGACTGGCAGCATTGTTGGATAGCCAACTCTCTCAAGTATATGAGATGATTTCCAGTAGAACACCAACCCCAAGAGATTGGGAAAGGGCACCTTCGAATGGGCAAGACGCACACCACGCTGGACAAACAGAGCACCCTGGATATGGGGGAAATTTTAGTCCAGGTAACGGGGTAGTTCCAAGGTACACTAAACTTGATTTTCCGGTCTTTAATAGGTCAGAGGACCCTTTAATTTGGCTATATTATTGTGAGAAAAAAAATTGAATCAAAGAACTGATTCAATAGATAGAGTTGGGTTGGCTGCCTTCCACATGCTCGATGAAGCGCAACAATGGGGCCACCAACTTGAATTGTAACATCCGGGGATAGACTGGGAGGAATTTAAGGAATTATGCACCATTTGGTTTGGCCCACCGACCCAAAGCAACCCTTTGGACTATTTAGTTCTCTTACGCCAGACTGGAAGTGTAGCCGAATACCAAAAACAATTTCAAGAAAAGTTAGCCCGAGCCAGTAAGATGGTCAGAGTTGATCAACATGTCAGTTTATTCATGGCAAGATTAAATGAGGCCTTGAGGTTGGAAGTGGAACTTCTTGCACCACAGGATTTGGCACGAGCAATGAATTTAGCCAGAGCATTGGAGGAAAAAAAATTCCAAACACGCAACCAATGTGGCAAAGTGGGAAAACCAGCTCGGGAGGGTCCTCCACAGCATCCCAGTGGCGAACTAATGCTACTGCTCCTACGACTTCTACCCATAAAAATTCCCCAACCACTCTAGCATTCATCCGAAAATTAAATAGAGCAGAAATGGAAGCACATAGAGAAAAAGGGTTATGCTACAATTGTGATGAACAATACACATTCGGGCATCAATGTAAGAAACTCTTCTGGTTAGAACTTGAGGATGAGGAACTGGAAGAACCAAAGATAGAACAGTTAGACAATGAAGAGCCTGATGTTTCCTTACAGCTATCACAGGACTCCATACCACCAATACAATGCAGGTTTGTGCCTTAGTTGGCAACCAGCCCCTAGTAGGTCTTGTAGACTCTGGCAGCCCTCATAATTTTGTGATCTTCACTGCAGCAAAGTATTTACAACTTCCAGTTCAATCCCAGCCAACCGCTTCCATCTCCGTGGCCAACGGGGACAAAGTTCCTAGTTACAGGGTCAGCAAGTCCGTCTTGTTTACTATTGCTGGTCACACATTTTCAGCAGAATTTTTTTATCATTCCACTAGCTGGTTTTGATATGGTTTGGGGCATTAAGTGGTTCCAGACATTAGGGCCAATACTGTGGGATTTCACCGCATTGACAATGAGCTTTCAAGTTGCCAACGATAGAATTACACTACAGGGCCATCACATAGAGGTTCCAGCCCATCTTCATGGACTGCACCAACAGTAGCACACAGAGAACAATTTGGACATATTGCTGGAAGTGTTTACAGACCTCTTTCAGGAACCTATCAGTCTCCTGCCATTGAGACACTGTGACCATCGGATTCGTTTGAAGGCTGGCTCCGAAGTGGTGGTTGTGAGACCATATAGATATCCCCACCTTCAAAAGGATGAAATTGAAAGGCAATGCACATTGATGTTAGAACAAGGCCTCATTAGACCGGGTACCTCCCCTTTCTCTTCTCCAGTTCTTTTGGTGAAAAAACATGACCACACATGGAGGTTTTGCGTCGATTATCGGGAATTAAAAACAAAGACTGTTAAGGACAAATTCCCTATACCAGTGGTTGATGAGTTATTAGATGAACTGCACGTGGCAAAAAATTTCACCAAGTTAGACTTGCAGTCCGACTATCATCAAGTCCGAATGTACCCTCCAGATATAGAGAAGACAGCCTTTCGCACTCATCATGATCATTTTGAGTTCATTGTCATGCCCTTCGGTCTCTCCAACGCGCCATCAACATTTCAAGCCTTAATGAATGAGGTATTTCGTGACTACCTCAGAAAAAATTTTCTAGTTTTCTTTGATGATATCTTGATTTTCAGCAAGTCATGGCTTCAACATTTAAAAGACCTGTGTCTGGTATTCCAACTACTTCGGACTCATCATCTATATTTAAAATGATCCAAGTGCTCATTTGGTCATACTCAGGTGGCCTATTTGGGTCAAGTTATTACAACAACAGGGGTCACCATGGATCCGGAAAAAATTGCAGCTATACATCAGTGGCCACCACCGAGAAACATTGCAGCCTTAAGGGGATTTTTGGGCTTGGTAGGTTATTATTGAAAGTTTATCCACAACTATGCCCCCCTGGCAGCTCCCTTATCCAACCTGTTGGGCCGTAATGCCTTCCACTGGACTGCCACAATCGAGACATCCTTCCAGACTCTCAATCAAGCTTTAGCCTCTGCACCGGTACTTCAGTTACTGGTACCGAATTTCAAATATGTCTTTGTGATAAAATGTGATGCATCTGGCAGCGGTGCTTCAACAATCCCAGCATCCCATAACCTACTTCAGCCATCAGCTAGCGCTACACCATCACAAGTTACCAGTCTATGAAAGAGAACTAATTGGCTTAGCGAAGGCCATCACGCATTGGAGACCCTACTTGTGGGGCCGATTTTTTGTCATCCGCACTGACCACTCTAGTTTGAAGTTTTTTGTTGGACCAATGTATATCAACTTCGCCACAACAGCACTGGATTAGCAAGTTAATGGGATTCGATTTTATAGTGGAACACAAACCGGGTCCATTGAACAAAGTTGTTGATGCTCTCTCACGTCACTCAGACGAAGAACTCCAAATTGCCATTAGCCAGCCCCTGTTATGGACTCCATAGCATCACGAGTTATCCATAGGCATAGGAATTAAATTATGTCAATTTACTTTTCATGTAATTTCAATTCGGTTTGGTTTACTTTATTTGGTTTCGTTCACTTTGGGTTGATTCAGTGTAATGTGGCATGAACCACTTGACCTATGGGTCATCTTTGTATTTTCATCCTCAACCCTATTTAGGGGGATGTGAATGAGAAGAGAGGCAAGTATTGAGAAAATTATATTTTACAGGTCAGATTCTCCCTCAGAGGTCTAGGTCGGATTTCTCCCTTTGAGGTCCAAGGTTGAGCTTCCTCCAAAGCTCCTTCGTTCTATTTGAGTTCCACCATTACTCGTTCAAGAAACAAGAATTCTCTTCCAACGTCAAGATCATCCATGGAGGGAAGAGAGGAAAGAAGGGTGACTCGATCCATGGCAAGGGAAGAACCTAACAACCCCTCCCTCTTTTACTGAAGTCCATACGCAAAGAGAACCAGAACATTCCAGAATTACAGCAGCTCTCCCAACAAATTCAAGAGGGCCAGATGGCGTCCCAGTGGTCAATACATGACAACATCATTCTGTACAAACAGGGCATATATTTAGCTGATACTTCTCCCTTGGTGGCGATTGCATTATCAGCTTATCATGATAGCACTCATGAGGGCCAACAGAAAACTTTACAGCGGATTCGCGCGGATTTTTATTGGGCAGGTATGAGATCCACAATTGCCAAGTATGTCGCTGCTTGTCCAATGTGCCAACACAACAAAGCCGACCATTTATCTCCCACTGGGGTACTACAGCCACTCGATCTTCACACTTAGGTAAAGTCGGACATCTCTATGGATTTTATTGAGGGCCTCCCTAAGGCAGCGGGGCAGTCTATTCTTTTTGTGGTAGTTGTCCGCTTTTCAAGGTATGCCCACTTCATTCCCATGGCACATCCTTATACAACAGCCACAGTAGCCCAAGCCTTCTTTGAGAATTTTGTTCGTCTCCACAGCATCCCGGAATCCATAGTCAGTGATCGAGATGTAGACTTTACCAGTAACTTTTGGAAAGACCTATTCAGATTATGTGGCACGAAAGTGAAATACTCTTCTGCGTATCACCCTCAAATCTATGGCCAGACCGAGGTGGTGGATATAACAATTGAGATGTATTACAGCCCAAAAAAGTGGGTTCAATGCATTATAGGGGTGGAGTATTGCTACAACACATCATTTCACACGGCCTTACAGGAAACACTCTTCAAAATACTCTATGGTCGGGATCCCCCTCATTTGCTTTCTTATGCTAAGGGGTCCACCAGAGTGGATGCAGTTGATCAAGTCTGATGAATCAAGACCAATTGTTGGATTATGCTATCCAATGCCTTCAGAAAGCTCAAGCCCACATGAAGCTACATTATGATCAGGGTCTCCGCGATGTTCAATACACTCCGAGAGAATTTGTATGGCCATTTTATGCCCCGGATCTAACACACGAGGAAGACAATGAATATGGAGGATTGCTGTGATGTTTTGAGCCTTTGAAGGGAGCTCAACCCTGGACCTCAAAGGGAGAATCTGACCTAGACCTCAGAAGGGAGAATCTGACCTAGACCTCAGAAGGGAGATCCGACCTTGCTAACAACTATTTGATTCAATGCTTACTTTATTCATTCATCTCATGTCCCTATATAGCGAGTTAGGGAAAACATGCCAAAGGCTTTAAGTTCAACAAATTACAAATAAACCCCTAATGAATAGAAATTGCAAATAAACCCCTAATGAGCCCATAACATTACTCCCCTCCTGGAGAACGAGCTTGCCCTCAAGCTTGAATGTAGGATGGTGTGCCCGTGCCGAAAGCTAGGTCCATGTAAATTGCCAACCGTAGTATCAGCGTCAGCGCGCTGGACTACAAAAGCAGAGCAACCAAAGAGTTTTTTTTTTTTTTTTTTTTTTTTGTAATCTCGTCTCTACAATTCTCTCTTATGTTAGTATCATGCAATGCAGCGGTTCCAAAACCAGGTTTGATAACTGGTGCTAAACAGAGTCTACTGCCTTTGCAATTTCATTATTCAGGCCAGCACTGGATCTAATAACAGCCCACAGAACCTGGGGAGGGTGCTGGTCATCTTTGGCAAGGCTCACAAACCGGCATGGGGCTCCTGTCTGGATCTGACCTGTTGACAAACCGACACCATATCAGCGATAAAGGGATCCTCGATTCCACCACTCCAGTGACCTGTCATCACACCCCAGCCAGCATGTTTGGACATCTGAACAGCCTCAATGCTCTCTGTCACTGAGCCAATATGGTTGACCCTCAACAGAAGAGCATTGCACACCTTGTCCTGGATTGCTTTCTCCACACGCTTTAGGTTAGTAAGAAGAAAATGATCTCCAACACTCTGTAGTTGCTCCCCAATCTCCTTTATTAGCTTGTTGTAATGTTCCCAATCAGCCTTAGCAAATGGATCCGCAATAGACACAAGTGAATAGTAGGCCACAAAGGACTTGTAGACAGTCTTCAATCTGTCTCCCGGAATTTTCTGGGAGCTATCGTGGTTTGCCTCTTTGAAATTCAAATCATATGACTTATCCTTATGGTCAAAGAACTAGATGCAGCGACATCCAGGCCAATCACCACCTGGCTAGGATATCCGGTTATGGCTCCATGAAGAGCACTATGTGCAAGAAGAGTACAGTAGATGTTGTCTGATGCATTACTAGGAATTACACGGATCATGTAAGTTGGATCAATATACTACAGGTTTATTGCTGTCTTCTGGCTTTTTGAGAAATGATCCTTGACTTTTTGAGACAGCCAGAGGCCAACATAAAGGAGTAAATGATTCCCTGATGCATCTTTTGTATCCATATGACTCATGTTGTGAGCAACATACTCCTGCCCAGCACTTTCGGTTAACACAATGACAATATGCCCATTTTCTCTAATTCGTTGCTCGACAAATTCAAAAAGTCCACCTTCCCCTTCTAAGTAAAATGGAGACTCCGGAATTAAGCAACAATCCACATCTCGGCTTGCCAAAGTAGCATACATAGCTATAAACCCACTATAAAAACCCATAAGTTTCACAATTCCCACACCATTCTCAACAATTTCAACTGCAACGTGTGCAACATTAATAGGCCTCTGAGCCTCTTCTATAGTTGTGTCAAAACCGAAGGATTTGTCGATCACTGCAATGCCATTATCAATAGTTTTAGGGATTCCAGCAACAACGACCGGGAGCCTATGTTTCTCAATTTCCTCATATATGGCATATACTCCTTTTTGGGCTCCATGACCTCCAATTATGTAAACCGGATTAATGTCCCGGTCTTGATGCCATCAACTATTTTCATTGTATCGTGACCTCCCCGTGAGGTACAAAGGAAGGTCCCACCACGTTTGTGAATATCATTCACAACCTTTGGTGTCAATGGAATGGTATTTTTGGAGTAAAATCCTCTATATCCTCCCTGAATACCAAGGATGTCATTCACTCCATACATAATATTCAAATCACATACTATCTCTCGAATAACAATATGAATACCAGGGCATAAGCCACCACATGTGACAATGCAAGCCTTGACGTCATGTGGGTTGAAATAGACCTTCTCCTGAGGACCTGCACGTCGAAAATGTACTCCTCTTTGACTATTTTTTTGGACAACTATCTTCTGGGAAACCACACCTTCTAGATTGAAAAAGTTCTGCTTAAGGCTTTGAAAGGTAGGGGTCTTTTCCTCTGAAAACCGGTTTCCAATTGAGAAACCAGAAGGACAGCATGAATTCCATCCTTTGATAAAGCAAGGTATCTGACAAGCTCTGTTACTATGTCCATATGAATCAACACCGTATAAAATAGCCCAGGAGTGTCAATAACATTCACAACATGGCCATCTCCAAGAACAGTTTTATGCAATTCATAGTTAGTTGGAACACCAGAAGCCTTAGTCTTTGAAACAAAGACCTTCTGTCCAAGCTTCAACTTCAAATTGACTACCCAAAAGAATTCTATCTCCCTGGGATCCAGAAAAGGAAACCCTCCCTCTGCAATTTGACAATTCACCTCCGCACAGGTACTGTACGCATCCACAGAAAAACAAACCCACCAAAAAAAAATTTCCCTACTTGCATAGACCCAAGCCAAAATTCCTGCATTTGGGCTCTAGTTCGTGGCTTCTCGAAATAGAGAGCTTTCGTTCCCAATTTCTGAGCAGCGTTGCTGCTGCTCAGCACCTTGGAGACCCTTCAACCGCATGGAACCACCGATTAGAACTAAAAATAGATGGTGTTTCAAAATCTTACCCCAAATTTCGTTGGATATGGTTCCCCGTTGGGCTTCCAAGGGCAAGGTTGAGGTTGAGAATGAGAATCCGGAAGCCAGAGCCCACCGGATTTGTTTCCGATGGCGCCGACGGAGCCTCCTCCATGTCTGGTGGTGAAAGGCAAACCTGTGCTGATGTGGAGAATATGGCAGGCGCTCGTTGGCCCGTTCTAGCGGAATTTGTGCCCCATAAACTGCCTATTCAGCCAGTGTCGTGGTTTGCGTCGCCGGTGGAAGATGTATGGCTTCGTGGGAGACAGGGGTAGGGAAAAAACCCTCCAATGTGCACGATTTGGGGTTGCTGCCATCTGATGTCCCGGTCAAAATAGTCGTCGAAAGATATTCCTTTTGCAGATTGGGATGGGGTTCCGCTCACCGTGAGTCATGTTGGTGTGCTTCCAGATTTGAGGTCTCCCTCAATCTGACCAACACTGAGAATATGGCAGGCGCTCGTTGGCCCGTTCTGGCAGAATTTGTGCCCCATAAACTGCCTATTCAGCCAGTGTCGTGGTTTGCGTCACCGGTGGAAGATGTATGGCTTCGTGGGAGACAGGGGTAGGGAAAAAACCCTCTGATGTGCACGATTTGGGGTTGCTGCCATTTGATGTCCCGGTCAAAATAGTCGTCGAAAGATATTCCTTTTGCAGATCGGGATGGGGTTCCGCTCACCGTGAGTCATGTTGGTGTGCTTCCAGATTTGAGGTCTCCCTCAATCTGACCAACACTGACGATGTGGTAGCCAAAAACCCCTCTGATTTTCCCAAATCATCGTAGATGTTCGGCTTTGAAATTCTGTGCGCGGAAATCTTAATTTGTGATGACACAAAGCCTCTCTGCCCTTCCAGATCTGAGATTGACCCCAAATCCTCCGCAGAGGCTTCAGCTGGTAGAAGGGACGAAGTGGTTACTTTGTCACCCATTTTCCCATTGGAGACAGCTTCTCCAGTGAATGCCTCTCGATACTCCGTTGTTAGCCAATACTTTACCCAGGCATCACGCCATTTTTGTATCTCTTCCGTTGCAAAACCATCTGCAGCCATTTCATAGACTTGTCTGTGCATCGCCAACCATGGGTCTTCGTGGTCCATCGTGCTCCCGCTCTGATAACAAGATGTTATGCCCCGGATCTAACACACGAGGAAGACGATGAATAGGGAGGATTGTTGTGATGTTTTGAGCCTTCGAAGATAGCTCAATCCTGGACCTCAAAGGGAGAATCCGACCTTGCTAACAACTATTTGATTCAATGCTTACTTTCTTTATTCATCTCAGTCCCTATATAGAGAGTTAGGGAAAACATGCCAAAGGCCATAAGTTCAACAAATTACAAATAAACCCCTAATGAATAAAAATTGAAAATAAACCCCTAATGAATAGAAATTGCAAATAAAACCCTAATGAGTCCATAACAGGCCTCCAGCCTCCAACCTTACTATCAAAACTCACTTGCGGGGAATCGGCTTTCGCCGAAGTATTTTGGACCCTTCAAAATTACTCAACGGGTGGGACAAGTCGCCTATCAGCTCCAACTGCCACCGAAGTCCAAACTTCACGATGTTTTTCATGTATCTCTACTCAAGCTCCTCAAAGGACCAGCACCTCATTCAATTCCGGTGTTGCCACCAATCGAAGATGGTAAAGTCTCTCTCACTCCCATCAAAGTTCTGCATGCTCGTCAGATTGAGGACAAGACTGAAATACTTGTTCAATGGTCACATACAAATGTTACCGAAGCAACTTGGGAAGACCTACAAGTATTCCAGCACGTCTACCCTTCATTCGAGCTTGAGGACAAGCTCTTTTCCCAAGGGGGAGTGATGTTATGGACTCAATAGCCGAACGAGTCATCCAAAGACGACGCGGATGAGTTGGTGACTCAGAGAGCATCACTCAAGTAATGTAGGATTTATATGTTTGATTTATTTCAGCACATAGTGGGATGTAAGCCAGCAATGGCAATATTGTAAAAACTCATAATTGGTCTTTGGCGTGATTAGCCTTAAAGAGGACTGACGGAAAGAGGAAAGACAAGTCGAAATTCACCACAAACAGGATCAGCGTTCTCCTCTAAGGAACCTAGGATCGGTGTTCTCCTTGATGAACCCAAGGTTCAGGTCTCCCTTTTAAGAGCCTGGCTTCTCGTCTTCACTTCACGAATTCACCCTTTTTTAACTATTCTCGGTCAAGATAGGTCGGCTAGGGAAATCTGTCCGAACAGGTCCCTTCCCGAATCCCCTGAACAATCCTTCCTCTCGTCGTGTGACGAGGTCTATGGTCAAGGCCATAACAAAATGTGGGAAAAGTATTTCTGGTAAAAATATGTATCGAGGGACATTTAGTGCTTCATGTATCCTGGAAATACTTTTTTAGCTCAAAATTCTTTTCAGGAAAATTTTGCGTAAGGCAGTTTTTGCTGATAAACATTACGTTCTAAAACTATAAGACCATGTTACCACATTTTCTGATGAAAATTTTGAAAATATTTCTAGTAAAATTACATCTGTGGGGACCATTAGTGGCTTATATTTCCAGGAAACACTTTTCTAATAAAACACTCTTACCAGGAAAATTTTGTGGTACGGCAATTTTACCTTAAATAAATTACTTTCAACAACTAGAATGCCTTGTTTGGGCCTTTTTTAGGAAATGTTGGAAAATTATTTCTAGTAAAAATTCATCTCAAGGGACCATTAAGGCCTCATGTTTCCTGTAAATACTTTTCTAGCACAAAATTCTTTCCTAGAAAATTTTCTAGTCATGATATATTTGCCGAAAGAAATAACTTTATACTACTTTAAGGCCTCGTTAGTGCATTTTTTAAGGAAACATTGGAACAATATTTCTATGAAAAATACATCTATAGGGTCCATGTGTGCCTCATGTTTCTTAGAAGAACTTTTCTACCTGAAAATTCTTACAAAGAAAATTTTGTGGTAAGACATTTTTTTACTGAAACAAATTACTATCAACATCTACAAGGCCATGTAAGATCCTTTTTTAGGAAAAGTATGAAAAATGTTTCTAATAAAAATACTGCTCCTGGGATCTTAGTTCCTCATGTTTCCTAAATACAATTTTCTAGCTGAAAATTATTACCAAGAAATTTTTGTGGTAAGGCAATTTTGCTGAAATAATTATCTACAACTATAAGGCATTGTTAGTGCATTTTTTTAAGGAAACGTTGGAAAAGTATTTCTCGTAAAATTACATCTCCAGGGACCATTAGTGCCACATGTTTCCAAGAGACACATTTCTAGCTAAAAATTCAGACGAGGAAAATTTAGTGGTAAGGCATTTTTTGGTGAAACAAATTACTGTCTACAACTATAAGGCATTATTAGTGCATTTTTTAAGGAAACATGGGAAAAAAATTTCAACATTAAATATGTCTTCATGGACCATTAGTGCCTCATGTTTCCTAGAAGCATTTTTCTGACTAAAAATTCTTACCTGGAAAATTTTGTGGCAAAGCAATTTTTTCTTGAACAGATTACTTTCTACAACTATAAGGCCTTGTTAGTGTCTTTTTCCAGAAAACAATGGCAATATATTGCTAGTAAAAATACGTCTCCAGGGACCATTAGCGCCTCATGTTTCCTGGAAATACTTTTCTAGCTCAAGATTCTTACCTAGAAAATTTTTGGTAAGGCAATTTTTGCTAAAACAAATTACTTTCCAAAACTATAAGACCGTGTTGGTGAATTTTTTCCAGGAAACGTCAAAAAAGTATTTCTTGTAAAAATACGTCTGCAAGGACCCTTAGTGCTTCATGTTTCATGGACACACTTTTCTAACTGAAAATTCTTACCAAGAATTTTTTTTGGTAAGGCAATTTTTGTTAAAACAAATTTCTTTCATTAACTATAAGCCCTTGTTAGAGAATTTTTTTCATGAAATGTTGGAAAATAATTTCTAGTAAAAATACGTCTCCAGTGACCATTAGTGCCTCATGTTTCTTGGAAATACTTTTCTAGTTGAATATTCTTACATTGAAAATTTTGTGGTATGACAATTTTTGCTAAAAGAAAATACTTTCTACAACTATATGGACTTGTTAGTGCATTTTTTAGGAAATGATGGAAAACTATTTCCACTAAAAATACATCTCCAGAGTGTTAAGTTGTGGAGCCTAATTAACGCCTTACATTGAGTTGGCCGTTTTTAGGGTTTTATGATCTTAATCCGAGGAGCATCTCGTGTTGCAGCCCGAGAGGTTACAGAGAAACACTTGTAAGTGAGTGATTTCTCTTGTAAACTATTTCATCTTCATAGTGGATTATTGTAGCGGCGGAAGAAAGGGCGTAGTCTCACCTTGAGGCAAACCTGTATAAATCTTATTGTACTTTTTTGTGCTTGATTTTTCCTTCTTCCGCATTTATTATTATTGCTCTCGTTAGTTTGGAATTAGGGCGTCTAATTCCTAAGAAGTGGTATCTGAGCTTTGGTTTGTGATTTAAAGAAATGGCTGGTGGAGAAAGATCAACACTTGTAATCAATAAGTTCGATGGTATGGCTGGGATCAACACTTGTAATCAATAAGTTCGATGGTATGGATTTTTGCATTCTGGAAGATGCAGATCAAAAATTATCTTTACAATTAAAAAGGTGCATGCACACTTCTAGATATGAAACCAGATGGTATGAAAGATGATGAGTGGAATATCCTTGATAGATAGGTGTTGGGAGTAGTCTGGTTAACACTGTTGAGGAACGTTCCTCACAACGTGGCATCGGAGAAGACCACTACGGGGATGATGAAGATTCTATCCTACATGTATGAGAAGTCTTCCGCAAATAATAAGGTACATCTCGAGAAAAAACTCTTCAATTTAAAGATAACAAAAAATACATCAATGGCATTACATTTGACTGAGTTTAGCATGATTGTCAATCAATTGACATTCGTTCAAATTAAATTTGATGATCAGCTTCATGCTTTAATTCTTATGGTGTCTATGCCAAATTTTTGGGAGCCTATGAGGGTTGCGGTCAACAACTTTGTAGGCAATGGGAAGTTGATTTTTAATGATGTTCGAGATACCATTCTTGCAAAGGAAGTTTGTAGAAAGGACTCCAGAGAATCATCGCATTCTAATTCTGCCCTTAAGTGTCGATACTAGGGGAAAGAACTTCGAGAGGAATTCCAACAAGGGCAATGGTAGAGGGAAGTTAAGGAATTGGATGAAGCAAGTCCAAATTCGGAAGGAATGTGGAGTGCTGAAATTGTGCAAAGTCTGGTCACATAAAAAAGAATTGCACAATACCAAAGAAGGATGAAAAGAAAAGTGATGCTGCAAATGTTGTGACTAAAGAGGAACAAGATGCTTTACTCTTGTCGGTTGATAGCCCTATTGCCTCTTTGCTGTTAGATTCAAGAGCTTCTTTTCACACCACCGCATATTGTGGGATCATGGAGAGCTATGTTGCTAGAGATCATGGGAAGGTGTATCTTGCTGATGGAGAACCTTTGAATATTGTTGGTATTAGTGATGTTAGTTTGAGGATGTAAAAAAGGGGCAATGTGGAAAACTGGAATTCTTTACATGGTTGTGTTACCATATGTTGGAATGTATATAAGATAGGCTTTATGTTAAATATTATTTTTATAATTTATGTCATGTAGATAGGGTAATTAGAAAGGGATTAGTTGGGTTGGGTTGCATTGTATTTAGCCCATGGGCTGTAATGTAATTAACCTAACCCTAAGTTTAAATAGAAAACGAAGAGGAGGGGAGCAGCACTCCCGTTTTTCCAGCCTCTTTGGTGTCTTCTTCCTCACGATGAAACCAGAGTTTGAAGCTCTTCTCCCTGGCTATTCCGTCAGCCCCTGGTGGTGGTGGTTCTGTCCACCGAACTCAGAGCTTGGAGCTCTTGGTCTAGGCTGAGCCGTCAGCCTCATTTCGTTGTTTGTTCCGTTAGCCTCCATTGGTGGAGGTTGGGTATTCTCTTTAGCCATCAAGCTTCTAGAAATATTTGTCATGGTATCAGATCTTGGAGCTGCTCTTGAAATATTTTTTGGGAGTGGTGGTTCAGCTTCTCTATGCTGAACGTGAGCTTGGAGCTCAAGCTCTCTGTCCGACGTGTCAAAGCTCTATTTGAGCTCACGATTTCTGTCCAAGGAGTCTCAAGGGTTCTGTCCGAGCTCAGAGGGGTGGGCTGATGGGTCTCTGTTCGAAAGTTTCTGTCCAAGCTCAAGGTTTCTGAGCTGAAGGTTCTTGGTGTGGCTGCTGGTGTTTCTACTTGAGGAGTTAAAACTGGAATTCTTTACATCACTTACAGTTGCACTTGCAAATGTTGTAACTGATTTTGACTTGTAGTATTATAGGTTCAGTCACATGAGATGAGAAGGGAATGAAAGTGATTCGGTCCAAAGGGAAGCTACCAGGGTTGAAAATTTTAAATAATAGTTTGTGTGAAGGTTGTAGTTTTGGCAAGCAAAAAATGGTTAGATTTTATAAGGCTGGAAAGGAACAAACGACAACAAAATTGGAATTAGTTCACACAGATGTGTGGGTGCCTTCAATCGTTACTTCTCTTGGTGGTTCTAACTACTATGTGCAATTTATTGATGATGCAAGCAGAAAGGTATGGGTTTATTTCCTATAAAAGAAATCTGATGTTTTTGATACCTTCAAGAGATGGAGAAAAATGTTTGAGAATGAGATAGATTTGAAGATGAAGTGCTTGCAGTCAGATAATGGGGGAGAAAACATAGATGATGATTTCAAGTGGTACTGTGCCGATAATGAAATAAAGATGAAGAAGATCATTCTTTGAAAATCTCAACATAATGGTGTGGCAGAGAGAATCAATAGGACTTTGAATGAGTGTGCTAGGAGCATGAGATTGCATGCGGGATTGCTAAAGATGTTCTGGTTTGAGGCTATTAGCACCACTGCCTATTGATAAACATAGGTCCCTCAACACCATTGGATTTCAAAATACTAGAAGAGCTCTCGAGCGGGAAAGAGGTAAACCATTCTTCCTTGAAAGGTTTTGGTTGTGTTTCTTATATTCATATTGATTCTACTTCTAGAAATAAACTTGATGCTATATCTAAGATATGTTTCTTTATTGGCTATGGTGGTACCGATTTTGGTTATGGCTTCTGGGATAACCAAAGTCTTAAGGTTATCAAGAGCAAGGACGTGATGTTCAATGAAGGTGTAATATATAAGGACAAGTTGAGAACAGAGAGTCTGAAAGCACAAGTTGTTGGAATATGGGCTCAAGCCCACACGACCAAGGAAGGCCCACATATCCAAGTGTGTTGGAATATAGGCCCATCCTCCAACACACTTGGATATGTGGGCCTTCCTTGGTTGTGTGAGCTTCATCCCATCTTCCAACACTCCCCCTCAAGTTGGTGGTGAGAGAACATCATGAACTCCCAACTAATTTTCAGGGCACCATGGATTTATCTCATGGAGAAAAAGATAGAGACACCCATTGGGAGAAAACAGGAGGAATAAGAGGTTATGAATTTATTATCCTACCCCTTCCCCTGAAGCTCAATTTATAGATTAATCAAACTACTGTATTATAATAATACCCCTAGAACTTAAACTAATTACATTTATACCATCTCTATGGGATGAATCTTTATTTACCATGTTGCCATCATTGTATGGGCTTATGGGCCTTCTCCTTGGTCAATGGGCCTTGAGCCCATCTTCTTGGTCTTATGGGTTCTGGGCCCATCTTCCAACACACTTGAATGTGTGGGTCTTCCTTAGTTGTGTGGGCTTGAGTCCATCTTCCAACACTCCCCCTCAAGCTGGGGGTGAGAGAACATCATGAACTCCAAACTTGTTGGAAATGGTGTATAAGACCTTCTCGTATAAAATGGCAATCCTCCATATTTTCTAACACTCCCCTGACACTAGTGATCTCTTTCATGAGGCCCAGCTAGCATAAGATAAGTGAGAGTAAAATCGCTTCAAGCCGTATGACATCTCTCCATACTCCAGTCATAACTCAAACTGGATGTAGGGCACACTCCAATCTTCTGTAGGTAGTGGGTCTATACGCAGTGCTAAGAAGTGTAATAAAACTCTTCCATCACCGTGTCCCTCCACAGGATACCGACTCTCAAATGGTACGAATAATAAATACCAATTAAGGGGGGTAACGGATGATTAACTGGAAGATTATATTCTGGGGCCACCATATGCTTTCTTCTTCATTAGAATAGCCAATGTTGATAACAGTCAACATCTGAGAAGTCCTTCAATAATAATGTCTCAGCCAAAGAGGCAATAGCAGCAACTGAAATGGGCATGGGCCCATTAACACGTACGAAATAAATAAAACCTTTATAAAGGACCCATGGAATAATCCGATAAAAATGATCCATGAAATAATCTGATGTGAGTATCTACACCAAATAATAAGTTGACCAAGAAATATGTTGCCAATACTTCAAAATAATAATCCAATCAGATAAAAAAAGGACCAAGTCAAGCCAAGTCAGGTATCAAATCAATATAGTCGAGTCACAAAAGAAATAGGTATATAACTTGGGACCCAGACCCGTATAACTGTTGCAATAAGCAGGCTAGCTGGGCAGAGTCAGGCTGACCTAGACCGAGTTGACTATGTGATGTGAAATTTTTATTACATCGGCTTTTATACCTCGCAAGCGTACGAATCGTTCATGTAATCTAGCAGTAAGCGAGGGTCATATCCACAGGGAGGACTGAATTTTGTGTATTCTTCAGTCAACTAGCCTAACCAATTATGATGAATTAATCTGAACTAAACACTAATTATATCCTAAATTATTAAGCAATAATCTAATTAACTACTTGCACAACAAGAAACGTCAACTCAAGATTTTATCGTGATTCGTGCCTCTCTCGAGCGCTACGTAACCACGAATCCAGATTCTCAATCCTTGCGTTTAGCCCCTCTCGGGTGCCTAAAGTTAATGACAGAGATCGGATTACAATAGAATGCAGAGAATCAATTTCCTATTGTGATGATGCTAAAATTATCAACTCTGGATTTTACCGTGATTCGTGCCTCTCTCGAGCGCCACGTAATCACGAATCCGATTTCTCAATCCTTGCGTCTAGCCCCTCTCGGGCGCATAGAGTTAAAGACAGAAATCGGATTAAAATAACAGAATCCAACCTAAATTACAATCCTACCCTAACTAGCTAATTTAATCAAATATTCGGAAAAAAAATATTCAATAAACATTAATTCTCAAATCAAATTTAATAAACATTCCAAAACCTAAATTCAAACTATAGGAAAATTAAATTACAAAATGACGGATTACTCCCCTTCTCCTTCCTCTCGCTCGGGCAGCAAAGACTCGTTCTCACGGGTGCTGCAATTTCCAAAAATTGATGGCTTCGGGTTGCAAGAGCAAGTGGCCGAAGGTAGAGATGATGCCGATGAAGAAGGATAGAAGCCCATGGATGGAGGTGATGAGGCAGATGACGGAATGGAGCCGAAGTCCTCTGACCGGCTCTCTCGAGTCTTGGTCGGAGTCGGAATAGCTTCAGAAATGGTCGGAAATGGGTAATCGACGCCGGAGGATGGTTGGAATGCGGAATCGGCGCCGGAGGAGCCCTCTCGGGTCACCTCTCAGCCTGGCGAGCAGAAAATGGCAGTGTCGAACTCGCCGCGACAGAGACACTCTCGAGCTCTCCTCGGGTCTGTTCTCGGTTGCATGATGGTGGTGGACGACGATGACGAACGGCGTTCGGAGGGACCCCTCTCAGGTCTCCCTTCCTTCAGTCAGCGGCCCTTCCCTGGTTCCCCCCTTGAGCTCCCTTTTCTTTCAAAACGTTGTTACCCTAAAAATCTCCCTCTTTCACTAATGGCATTTTGGTAAATATCTCCTTCTCACCAAAATTGTCCTGAAATTCCATAATTGAATCCATAAAAATCATTTCAGGAAGAAATAAACCCTAAAAGCAATGAAATATAATTCAGGAGAGAAAAATATGCAATATAGACAGTGATTAATGCCAAATTCAATAAATGCACGTTTAATTTGAAAACCGATAAATAACCACCTATAACACAATTATAAGGGTTATTCTATTATAATTAACCTAGTTCTCATGTCAGAATCTGGCATCTATCACACCCCCAAACCTAAATCTTTGCTAGTCCCTAGCAAAACAACAATAAAACCAAAATTAAGCCTAGGAAAACAAAATACCACTTTCGTAGGGAACACGATTGCATTTAGCGTATGCAACAAGCCGTTAAACCCCTACTTGACGGTAGTGGACGAGTTGTGTCTCATGAGGGTTTGCATGGAATTTACCCACAAAATTCATCTAAATCAATAATATAAAAAGAAAACTGAAGAAAATTTACTCCTCATTAGCATATGACTAACACTTAGTATCGTAAAATATATAAAAATCATTTGAAACCCTGCTCAATTTGAAAACCTGTGTAAAATATAGCACATTATCAATCCAAATACACTCATTGTTACTCCACTTGAACCAATGTGACCCATAAGCAATTACTTTAACAGAACAAAGAGGCAACAAATAACCATAAAATCCTAGTCACATCACAATTAAGAGAAAATAGTAGAGTAAGCTTGTTGTCTGACAATCTCACAAAAGGAGTATACAAATTTCTATCTTGACCTACAACTTCTTTCAACTTACAATTCATGATCAAAGTTAAGGAAACTCACTGCTTCCAAATTTAAACCCATTCTTCGCTATTACCAGCGCATTTTCGCTATTACCAGCGTAATTTTTGTTTCACTGAATACTTTTGGTATTACCACCATTTTGTATTCGTCTTCACTGCACATGCACTTATTTTTAAGTAACCGACTGTTCCGGTGCATGTCCCTGGGTTTGTCCAGGCTGTTTCTGAGGTTATCTGTCTTTTGCAAGCAAGAGCATTTCTATTTGCATTCATACATTACAACAAGGAATTTCACTGAGATATAAAAAAGAATAAGATCAAATAGGCATACAAGACTATTCAGACTAACATAGATCAACACTAGATTTACATGTTCTCTTTTGCAACTAAGTTCCAAGTCAAATGCAATAGTAAGTTATCCCACTGAATTCTCATGGATCACAACAAATAATATCAGATTTCTAATAGGCATATTCTACACAGTTTTACGAAAAATTTTGAAACACATTTGAGCAACTTATTTTAACTCTACTAAAGTTAACCACATACTAAGAGGAGTAATTTGAAAACCACAAACAAAAATCAAAGAAAATCATTGCTAAGACATAAAAGAGTCGGTTCTGGTGCCAGTCTTCTCGTCTAGTAGCTACTACTCCAGTTGACTCACAACTTAGCTAGTTATACTCCAGCAGAGTAAGGGTTAAGCTCCCTCAAGGCTCCTAAATCCATAAGTAGGACCATATGTGTTTGGTCATCAACAATAATACCGAAGAGTCAATAAAGACCCCTAGGAATGATACATAGTCTCCCTCGAAGAAGATTTACTCGTATCAGTCGTACCCGTAGGTAATCATTCGTAGATGAAACCGCTATCCCACATCACACTTTGAAGAAATATGTGTGCAACTGGCCACTGAAGGTAGCAGGAATCACTCGATGAACACAAGTCCTTGAGTTACTCACCATAAGGTTTTCATTCAATACTTCAAGATCGAACTGGTCAATCCCAGAACGGTTGTTTGAGTACAGACCTCTCAAACTAGGGACCAAAAGTCTGGTCATCGACTACCGGAACCATTTATGCTCTCAACCGGCAAGAGAGTACCCCGAGTCCATGACGGGGCCGGCATCATCGGGGGACCTCCAATCAATCAAGACCAGAGTACACCAAAGGTTATCCCAATAAGAATTAATAAACTAAAAATAAAAACTGTAATGTACAAAGGGATAGAAATGTGGGGATTGCCCACAATGTGCTACGTTTATAGTCATAAGCAAGACTCTGACGCAGTCAAGATGAAAGGACAGGTTCCTCCAAGAAAATCACCATCACCTCCTCCGGTGTGGGGACATTCTCACGATACGGTTTGAGCCTCTGACCGTTAACTATGAAGACCGACCTGTCTCAGTGATTGCGGATCTCAACAGCGCCATGAGGAAACACCTGTGTAACCTCAAATGGATCGGACCACCTAGATCTCAGATTCCCTGGAAACAAATGCAATCGTGAGTTATAAAGTAAAACATTCTACCCAACAGTTAAAGACTTGCGAAAAATAGATTTATCATGTAAAAGCTTTGTTCGCTCCTTGTACTGTTTGGCATTCTCATAAGCATCATGACGTATCTCCTCCAACTCATTCAATTGCAATTTCCTCTCCTCACCCGCTTGAGCCAAATCAAAATTCAAAGCCTTAATGGCCCAATAAGCTCTATGCTCAAGCTCAACAGGTAAACGACATGCTTTGTCGAACACTAAGCGAAATGGAGACATCCCAATAGGAGTCTTATAGGCGGTTCGATAGGCCCATAAAGCATCGTCCAATTGAGTGGACCAATCTTTCCTATCAAAGCGAACCGACTTCTCCAAAATCTGTTTGATCTCCCTATTAGAGATTTCCACTTGACCACAAGTTTGCGGGTGATACGGATTGGACATCCAATGAGTGATGGAGTATTTCTTCAACAAGGTCTCAAATGCTCTGTTACAAAAATGAGATCCCCCATCACTGATGATCGCTCTCGGGGTACCAAACCGATTAAAGATGTTTTCTTTTAAAAACTTTACCACCACTTTGTGATCATTTGTCTTACATGCAATAGCTTCTATCCATCTAGAGACATATTCAATGGCAACAAGGATGTATTGATAGCCGAACGAGACAGGAAAAGGACCCATGAATTCAATACCCCACACATCAAACAATTCAACAATAAGAATGGGGTTAAAAGGCATCATGTTCTTCCTAGACAAACAACCAGTACGTTGGCATCTATCACACACACGACAAAACTCATGGGAAATCAAAAATGGTCGGAATGCGGAATCGGCGCCGGAGGAGCCCTCTCAGGTTACCTCTTGGCCTGGCAAGCAGAAAATGGCAGCGTCGAACTCATCGCGACGAAGACTCTCTCGAGCTCTCCTTGGGTCTGTTCTCGATTGCCGGATGGTGGTGGATGACGGTGACGAACGGCGTTCGGAGGGAGCCCTCTCGGGTCTCCCTTCCTTCGGTCGGCGGCCCTTCCCTGGTTCCCCACTCGAGCTCCCTTTTCTTTCAAAACGCTATTACCCTAAAAATCTCCCTCTTTCACTAATGACATTTTGGTAAATATCTCCTTCTCCACCAAAATTCTCCTGAAATTCCATAATTGAATCCATAAAAATCATTTCAGGAAGAAATAAACCCTAAAAGCAATGAAATATAATTCAGGAGAGAAAAATGCAATATAGACAGTGATTAATACCAAATTAATAAATGCACGTTTAATTTGAAAACCGATAAATAACCACCTATAACACAATTATAAGGGTTATTCTATTATAATTAACCTAGTTCTCATGTCAAAATTTGGCATATATCACTATGCTGAGTTGACTCGGACAGGGTTGATTCGGTCCGAGTTGGTCCGAGTTGACTTTGTCGGAATAGAACCAATAGTCGCTGGTTCACTAGCTTGACTCGGGCGAGTCCAGTCCGACTCTTGGTAGCTGCTCGATTAAACCAAGCTACCTAACTAGGCAAATTTTAATTTGGCTATAGTGTATCTTCTTGGCTCTTTTGAACAGCTGGACAACAGCGAACCAGAGAAGGAAAACTCTAGTGAAGGATGAACTGTTCCAGTAGAATGATCTCTGCTGTGATATTTCCAAAGATCTTTGAAAAATCCCGGAGAGGCAGCAGCAGCAGTAAGTTCCCAAAATGGAAGAAAATCACGAGGATTCAGCAGGTTGCTGGCTGAGTTTCCTCGGAAGTCCAATAATGTTGATTCGGCCGAGAACAATTCAGGCAACTGCTCAGCCTCTTCTAGTAACTCCGCGCAACGTTGCTATAGGGTGGCCAACAAGAGAAGGCCAGTTAAGCATAGCAATAAATTTCTGAAGATTGATGCAGAGAGATTCCTTGAAGTTTCGGACTGGATGACAGCAGAGCAAACTTCCAGAAATAAAAGAAATGCCAATGAGGTTAGTGCCAGCAATCGCGTGAAGTTTGGAATATTATTATGGTTCCTTGAGCAACGTCGGCAACATCGAAGGTAAGATTCTGGAATATGTAGTCCAACCACTCTGGAAGGTAACTTCAGTAGGCAACATTCAGTAACGTCGACAACTTTCAGTAGAAGGTAACTGCTGTAATCAGGCGAGTCACAGAAAATATGAAATCTGCTGAGATTGACTAGATATCAAGAGGCAATCAACTAGCTGAGGCTCAAGACGACTTTCCAAGATTAAAAAAAAAAACAGCTGCTGCATCCAATTTCTGTAATCACGTAGCAACCTTGCAGTAATCTTCTAAAATGAAACTGATATCATGATATGCCCATTAATAAGTAAGGTGCTGGTTCATCGTCCTCCCGAAGCGGCAACCAGAAACTCCATCCAGTAAACAGATGACAAGGCAGCTCAGAGATGGAAAGTTAATTCAGGATAGACAGGATAGACAGCCGGAAGTAGGCCGAACAAATTCAGGTACTCAATACGACTCCCGATGGCAGCAATAGCAGCCAGCAAGCCAGCCGAATAGAGTAAGTTACAGAGCATTGAAGATGATTCTTTCAACATGTTCTTCAATGAGACAGGAGCTGGGAAACAAAATCAGACCTCAGGCCATGGGTGGATACTGCAGCGGATGCTGATCTCCTCTCTCCAAATCTAAACCTACTGTCTCGATCAGCCAAAGTTGTGAATAGAAGAAATCAAGAATAACTGAGAAATGTTCAAACAATACCAGAGGAAGCTTTCTACATTCTGTCAGAAGCGCTTGAGCCTAGAAATCTTGTGTCTCTTCTACATCGCCCTTCCGAAGCTCTGAGAGGAAGCCGTCTACCAGTCAATGAAAATATTTTGAAGAGTTTATGTTGATTCGGGCCGTTCTCGTAACAGGAGGCAACAAGCAAGAGAGAGAGAGAGAGAGAGAGAGAGAGAGAGAGAGAGAAAATAACAGTAATATGACGAACAAATAAGTAATAATATGTGCCAAAAAATGATGGGTTTTTTAATCTTGAAAAATCATAGATGTGAGCCCTGAAAATCATTGTTTTGATACCAAGTTGATTTAGGACTCCATGGATTTATCTCATGAAGAAAGAGATAGAGACACCAATTGGGAGAAAACAGGAGGAAGAAGAGATTAAGGAATTATTGTCCTAACCCTTCCACTAAAGCTCAATTTATATATTAATCAAATTACTGTATTACAATAATACCCATGGAACTTAAACTAATTACATTTATACCATCTCTATGAGAGGACTCTTTATTTACCATCATGTCGTCATTGTATGGGCTTATGGGCATTGAGCCCATCGTCTACATCTGTTGGATGTGTGGGTTGTTGGATCTAGGACCTCTTTTCTAATATCCTTAGCAAGGGAAGATAGAAAGAAAAAGAAGAAAAGGGGAAGAAGGTTCTCGAGTAGAGAGAAGAGGAGAAGAAAAACAAGGTATGCATCAAGCAAAAAGAGAGATTTACTCAAGAAAGAATCGTAGAACTTGATTAATTCCAAGTTACAACAACTCTATTTATAGTAGAGGAAGTGATAGAATCCTTATACAATTAAACTTTACGTCTCCTAATTACATTCCAACTCTTAACTCTCTAAGATAAGCCTATAATGAAAAAATAACACAATCTACTAGAGGTCTAATATAACTTGAACTCTAACTCTTCTTTAATCACATGAACATAAGAGAGGAGACTGGCTTGTGGCCTTATCTTTGTGGGCACCACATGATCTTTCAGCTCATGTTGATAAGATTACCATCTCGTTGTATCTTTGTGGGTCCTTCATGATCTTCAAAAATCTTCTAACTTATTCTAGCTTGTGCATGTTATCTCTTAACTCGTGCTAGCTTGGGTGAGGACTCTTCTTGGCATCCCAATTCCACATGGTGGGTCCCATTAGCTTGTGCAACCATGGTGGGTCCCACATTGTAACACTCCCCCTCAAGCTGGGGGTGAGCAAACATTATAGATACCCAGTTCGCTACAGATGGTAGATATAATCTTGTGAGTGACCAGCATGGTGAGAATATCTACAACTTGATTTTGCGATGATATATGCTTTAGAGATAAAAGGCATGTTTTGAACTTTTCTCGTATAAAGTCGTAGTCCACTTCAAAATATTTTTTCTTTCATGGAAGACTTGATTCGATGTAATGTGTATTGCTGCTTGATTATCACAATATAGATCCATCGAAGCTTCTTTGTAGAATCCCAATTCAATGAGAAGAGATCTGATCTGTAGGAGTTCACTAACAGTGTGTACCACGGCTCTGTATTCTGCTTCTGCACTAGACCGTGCTACTACATTTTGCTTCTTGCTTTTCCATTAAACCAAATTCCCTCCAACCATCATACAAAATCCTGAAGTAGATTTCCTGTCATCCGAGGATTTGGCCCAGTCTGAATCTTAGAATCCATCGATGTTGAAGTGAACATGATTTTTATAGAGAAGCCCTCTTCCTGGAGCTCCTTTCAGATATCATAATATCCTTTCTAGTGCTTGCCAATGAATAAGTTGTGGTTTGTATATATATTGACTCACCACACTTACTGCATATGATATATCTGGCCATGTTACGCACAGGTAAATAAGTCTTCCCACTAGTCTTTGATATTTCCCGAGATCTACATCTTCTCTGGTACCTAGACATAATTTTGTATTTGAGTCCATAGGAGTTTCTGCAGGTTTGCATCCCATCATTCCTGTCTCCTCCAATAGATCAAGGGCATACTTCCTTTGGGATAGCACAATCCCATCTCTCAATTGTAATACTTCAATACCCAAAAAATATTTGAGTAGTCCAAGATCCTTTGTCTTGAATTCAGCACATATTTTTTCTTTTGTTTCTTGGATGCCCCTGGTATCACTACCAGTTAAAATGATATCATCAACATATACGACAAAAATTACCTTGACTCTAGGTGTGTTTTTAATAAATACTGAGTAATCTCATGAGCATATGTAAAATCCAGCCCGTATGAGGGCTTGACTAAAATTTTCAAACCAAGCATGAGGGGACTATTTTAAACCATACAGAGATTTTTTTACTCGACATACAGACTCCCCCTCAACTACATACCCAAGTGGTTGCTGCATATAAATTTTTTCTTTAATATCCTCATTCAAAAGGCATTTTTCACATTAAGTTGAGATATCTGCCATGAAGAATTGGCTACCAGATATAATAATACACGTACAGAGTTCATTTTTGCCTCTGGAGAGAAGGTTTCTTCATAATCAATACGATAACACTAAGTACAACCTTTAGCAACAAGTCGAGCCTTTAGCCATGCAATTGACCCATCCGGATTATGTTTAACAATAAAAACCCATTTGCAATAGACGGGTTTCTTATCTGACGGAAGAGGAACCAGTGACCATGTCTGATTTTCATGATAGATTTTGGTCTATGTCTTCTGGCCGAACTTAGTACTATTTCTCCTTTTTTTCCAGAATGACCATTGAGTCTTCCAAGATCAATATCTCCTTATAAAGAAATCATACAGAGATTGGTTAAATATTTAAGAACATAGACTTACATATCTTTCTTTTGATATATAATTCTCCATATAAAGTCTCTTTCTTGATACAATAAAATACCTCGGAAGTTGAATCTTTCTGCTGCTGCTCAAACCTCTTTTGCAATCTCACCTTTGTTGCTTCAAATATCGATTTATCTTTGTAGATAAATCAGATAAAAGAGTGCTTAAGTAGGTAAAATAATAGACTTACAGGTCTTTCTTTTAATATATATTTGTCCATATAAAGTCTAGTTCTTGATAGCATAAAATACCTAGGAAGCAGTAGTTTCCTGCTGCTGCTCAAACCTTTTTGCAATCCGACCTTCTCTCATTCAAATATTGATATCTCTCTGTAGATGACTTTGACCGGAAAAAAATCTATTTTTTATGGAAATTAGACTCAAATATCTTTCCGTCAATATATAATTTGCAATATGAAAAGCTCCGTATAGAGGTGAAAACCACAAAGAAAACTACTGGTGTAGAGACTGAAAAAAATAACTACGAACCAAGACTTTGGGTTTAGGGTTTCGAGAAAAGAATCTCATTATCTCTGTGGGTTGACCAAGTGAACTAACATAACCTGCTCTGATACCATGTTACATTTATGGAAAAGAGAAATACTTCATAGATTTCATTAACTTATTATAATCAAAATACATGAACCTCTATTTATAATAGAGGAAGGTAGTAGAGTCCAATTATAATAAAACTAACCTTGTCCCAATTACACCCAAACTCTAACACTTAAAGATAAGTCCTAGCATAATTAAATAATTCAATATAGATAAAAGACAAACATAACTCAAACTAGAACTCTTCTAGGATGTGACCATAAGATAAAGATGCCTTTGTGAGTCCTTCTTGATCTTCCAACTTATGTGATAAGGATGCCAACTCGTGGTAATCATGGTGTGTCCTACATTTTATGTTCTTGGGCCCATCTTGTGGGTCTTCCTTGGTAGTGTGGCCCATCTTATAATACTCTTAGATATGTGGGCCTTCCTTGGTCGTGTAGGCTTGGGCCAATCTTCCAACACTTGTAAAAATACGTCTTCAAGGACCATTAGTGCCTCATGTTTCTCGGAAAGACTTTTCTAGCAAAAAATTCTCACCAGGAAAAGTTTTTGGTAACACAATTTTTGTTGAAATAAAGTACTTTCTATAACTACAAGGTCTGGTTAGCGTAGTTTTATAGAAAATGTTGGAAAAGTATTTCTTGTAAAAATACGTCTCTAGGGACCATAGTGCCTCATGTTTCCTGGAAACACTTTTCTAGTAGAAAATTCTTACCTAGAATTATTTTTGGTAAGGCAATTTTTGCATAAATTAATTACTTTCTACAACTACTACACCTTGTTAGTGCATTTTTTCAGGAAACAGTGGAAAATATTTTACTAAAATACGTCTTTGAGGACTATTCATGCTTCATATTTCATGGCATCACTTTTCTAGGTAAATATGTTTACGAGGAAAATTTTGTGCTAACACAATTTTTACTGAAACGAATTACTTTCTACATCTATAAGGCCATATTTGTGCTTTTTTTTTCGGGAAATGTCGGAAAAGAATTTCTAGTAAAAATACATCTCAAGGAACCATTATTGCCTCACGTTTCCTAGAAGTACTTTTCTATTTGAAAATTCTTTCTAGGAAAATTTTGTGGTTAGGCAAGTTTTCCTGAACCAAATTACTTTCTACAACTCTAAGGTGTGGTTTGTGATTTTTTCAGAAAACGGTGGAAAAATATTTCTTGTAAAAATACGTCTTCATGGACCATTAGTACATCATATATCCTGGATACACTTTTCAAGCTAAAAATAATTACCAAGAAAATTTTGTGGTAACGCAATTTTTACTAAAACAAATTACTTTCTACAACTATTAAGGGTTTGTTAGTGCATTTTTTTCAGGAAACAATGGAAAATTTTATCTTGTAAAAATACATCTACATGGACCATTAGTGTCTCATGTTGCTTGGAAACACTTTTCAGGTTGAAAATTCTAACCAGGAAGATTTTGTGGTAAGGCAATTTTTTGTGAAGCAAATTTCTTTCTACAACTATATTGCCTTGTTAATGTATTTTTTTAAGAAAAATTAATAAAGTATGTCTATTGAAATAAGTCTTCAATGAACATTAGTTCCTCATGTTTCCAAGAAGCACTTTTCACGCTGAAAATTCTTTCCAAAAAACTTTTGAGGTAAGGTAATTTTTTCTACAACAAATTACTTTCTACAACTATAGTCTTGTTAGTGTTTTTTTTTTTTTTTTGGCAACGTTGGAAATGTATTTCTTGTAAGAATAAGTCTCTTGGGACCTTTAGTGCCTAATGTTTCCATAAAACTCTTTTCTAGATGAAAATTTTTGTGGTATGGCAATTTTTGCCGAAACAAATTACTTACTACAACTATAAGGCCTTGTGACTGTTTTTTTTTCATGGAAATGTTGGAAACGTATTTCTAGTAGAAATACATCACCAGGGACCATTAGTGCATCATGTTTCTTGGAGACACTTTTCAAGTTGAAAATTCTTACCAGGAAAATTTTGTGGTAATGCAGTTTTCGCTGTAACAAATTACTTTGTAAATCTATAAGGCCTTGTTAGAGCATTTTTTCAGGAAACATTGGAAAAGTATTGATATTAAAAATACATCTCCAAGGACCTTTGGTGCCTCATGTTTCCTAGAAACACTTTTCTTATAAAAAATTCTTATAAAGAATATTGTGGTAACACATTTTTTGTTGAAATACATAACATTCTAAAACTATTAGGCCTTGTTAGTGCCTTTTGCAATAAACATTAAAAATTATTTATTGTAAAAATATGTCTCTAGAGACCCTTAGTGATTTATGTTTCCTGGAAAAACTTTTTTAGCTCAAAATTCTTACCAAGAAAATTTTGTGGTACGACAATTTTTTCTATAAAAAACTTACTTTCTACAATTACAAGGCCTTGTTAGTGCATTTTTTCATTAAACGTTGGAAAAATATTTCTAGTTAAAAAACATCTCCATGGACCATTAGTGCCTCATGTTTCTTGAAAACAATTTTCTAGCTGAAAATTCATACTAGGAAAATTTTGGGGTAAGGCAATTTTTTATGAAACAAATTACTCTCTCCAACTATAAGGCATTGTTTGAGCATTTTTTTTAGGAAACGTTGGAAATGTATTTCTTGTAAAAATACGCCTCCAAGGACCATTAGTGCCTCATGTTTCTTGGAAATATTTTTCCAACAAAAAAATCTTTCTTGGAATATTTTGTGGTTAAGCAATTTTTGTTAAAACAAATTACTTTATAAAACTATTTGACCTTTTTAGTGCATTTTTTCAGGAAACGTGTGGAAAGTATTTCAAGTAAAAATACATCTGTAGGGACCTTTAGTGCTTGTTGTTTCTTGGAACCACATTTCTTGTTGAAAATTCTTACCATGAAAATTTAGTGCGATGGCAATTTTTCCTGAAATAAATTACTTTCTACAACTTTAAGGCCTTGTTTATGCTTTTTATTAGGAAACTTTAGAAAAGTATTTCTAGTAAAAATACATCTCCACGAAATATTAGTGCCTCATGTTTCCTAGAAACACTTTTCTACCTTAAAATTCTTTCCTGGAAAATTTTGTGGTAAGGCAATTTTTGTTGAAAAAATTACTTTCTACAACTACAACGTCTTGTTAGTGTATTTTTAAGGAAAGTTTGGAAAATTATTTCTAGTAAAAATATGTCTATATCCACCATTAGTACCTCATATTTCCTGGAAACAGTTTTCTAGCTAAAAATTCTTACCAAGGAAATTTTGTGGTAACGTAATTTGTATTGAAACAAATTACTTTATACAACTCTAAGGCCATGTAAATGCATTTTCTAAGGAAACACTGGAAAATTATTTCTAGCAAAAATAGGTCTCCAAGGACCAATAGAGCCTCACATTTCCTAGAAGCACTTTTCAAGCTGAAAATTCTTGCCTGGAAAATTTTGTGGTAAGGTCAGTTTTTGTTGAAACAAATTACTTTCAACAATTATAAGGCCTTTTTAAAGCATTTTTTCAGAAAATATTGGAATAGTATTTCCAGTAAAAATACCTCTTAGGGGACCTTTAGTGCCGCATGTTTCCTGGAATCACTTTTCTAGCAGAAATTTCTTACCCGAATTGTTTTGTGGTAAGGTATTTTTTTTCTAAAACAAATAACTTTCTACAACTAGAATGCCATGCTAGTGAATTTTTTAAGGAAATTTTGGAAAAGTATTTCTAGTAAAAATACATCTCCAAGGACCATTAGTGGCTCTTGTTTCCTAGAAATACTTTTGTAGCTGAAAATTTTTACCAAGAAAATTTGGTGTTAATGCAGTTTTTGTTGAAACAAATTACAATGTACATCTATTAGGCCTTGTTAGCGAATTTATTTAGGAAACATTGGAAACATATTTCTCGTAAATATACATCTTTAGGGATCTTTAGTGCCTCACGTTTCCTGGAAATACTTTTCTAGCTAAAAATTATTTCTAGGGAAATTTTGTGCAATTTGTCGAAACAAATTACATTATTAAACAATAAGTCCTCCTTAGTGCATTTTTAGAAGAAATGATGGAAAATTATTTCTAGTAAAAATGCATCTAAAGGAACCATTAGTGCCTTACTACATTTTCTAGCAAAAAATTCTTACCAAGAAAATATTGTGTTTAGATTTTTTTTCTAAAACAAATTACGTTCTACAACTTTTAACTTGTTTGTGCTTTTTTTTTTTTTCAGGAAACGTTGGAAAAGTATTTCTAGTAAAAATACGACTCTAGAGACCATTAGTGCCACATGTTTCTTAGAAGTACTTTTCTTACTCAAACATCTTTCCATGACAATTTTGTGGTAAGGAAATTTTTGTTGCAACAAATTACTTTTGACAACTATTAAGGCCTTGTTAGTGCTTTTTTTTTAGGAACCAGTGAAAAAATATTTCTAGTAAAAAAACATCTCTGATGATCATTATTCTTTTTCCTGGAAACACTTTTCTAGTTGAAATTTCCCTCCAGCAAAATTTGTTTGGTAATGCAATTTTTTAAGAGACAAATTACTTTCTACAACTATTGGAAAAGTATTTCCATTAAAATTTGCCTCCAAAAACAATTAGTGCCACATGTTTCCTAGAAAAAATTTCCTTTCATAAAATTCTTACAAGGAAAATTTTGTGGTATGACAATTTTACCTAAAACAAATTACTTTCTACAAGTAGATGGCCTTCTTAGTACATATTTTTTGTAAACATTGAAAAAGTATTTCTAATAATAATATGTCTCTAGGGACCATCAGTGCCTCATGTTTCCTGGAAACACTTTTCTAGCAGAAAATTCTTAGCAAAATTTTTTTTATGAACACAACTATTGATGATACAAATTACTTTCTAAAACTTTAAGGCCTTGTTATTTCCTTTTTTCAAAAAAAGTTGGAAATGTATTTCTAGTAAAAATACGTCTTCAGGGACCATTAGTGTCTCATGTTTCCTGGAACCACTTTTCTAAGAGAAAATTCATACCATAGAAATTGTGCTAAGCCAAATTTTCCTGTACCAAATTACTTTCTCCAACAATAAGGCCTCATTAGTGCATTTTTTTTAGGAAATGGTGGGAAAATATTTGTTCTAAAAATATGTCTTTGTTGACCATTAGTACACCATGTTTCCTTAAAACACTTTTCTAGCTAAAAATTCTTACCAAGAAAATTTTGTGCAAACACAATTTGTATTGAATTAAATTACTTTCTACAACTATAAGCCCATGTTAGTGAATTTTTTAGGAAACATTGGAAAAGTATCTCTAGTAAAAATACGTCTCTAGGGACCATTGGTGCCTCATGTTTCCTAGAAACACTTTTTTATCTGAAAAATTCTTTCCAGGAAAATTTTGTGTTAAGGCAATTTTATGTGAAACAATTTACTTTATCAACAATAAGGCCTTGTAAGTGCATTTTTTTATTACACATTGGAAAAATATTTCTAATCAAAATAAGTCTCTAGGGACCATTAGTAACTCACATTTCTTCAAGAAATTTTCACGCTGAAAATTCTTTCCAGGAAAATTTTGGGGTAAGGTAATTTTTTTTAAAGTAAAGACCTTGTTAGTGATTTTTTAAATTAATTACTACAACTATAAGACCTTGTTAGTGATTTTTTTCAGGAAATGTTGGAAAAATATTGCTAGTAAAAATACGTCTCTTGGGTCCATTAGGGCCTCAAGTTTTGAGAAACACTTTTAAACCTGAAAATTCTTACCAGGAAAATTTTATGGTAAGACAATTTTTTCAGAAACAAATTATTGTCAACAACTATTAGGCTTCAATTATTTTTTTTCAAGAAATGTACAAAAAGGATTTCTTGTAAAAATACATCTCCGAGGATGATTAGTGCCTCTTGTTTCAACGAAACACTTTTCTAGCTAAAATTTCTTACTAAAACAATTTTGTGGTAAGGCATTTTTTTATGAAACAAATTATTCTCTCAACCTATAAGACCTTGTTAGTGACTTTTTTTAGGAAATGTTGGAAATGTATTTCATGTAAAAATTCATCTCCAGGGACCAACAGTGCCTCATTTTTCCAAGATATACTTTTCGAGTTGAAAGTTTTTATTAGGTAATTTTTATTGTAAGACAATTTTTTCTGAAGAAATTACTTTACAAAACTTGTTAGTCATTTTTTTCAAGAAATGTTGAAAAATTATTTCTAGTAAAAATATATCTCATGGGACCATTAGTGTCTTATAACCTTTTATAGCTAAATATTATTACCATGAAAAGTTTTTGCGAAGATAATTTTTCTCAAACAAATTACTTACTACAACTTTAACGCCTGCTTTATGTTTTTTTAGGAAACTTTGGAAAAGTGTTTCTAGTAAAAATATGACTCCAAGGACCATTAGTGTCAAAGGTTTCCAAGAAGTATTTTTCTTACTAAAAGTTCTTTCTTGGACAATTTTGTGGTCAGACAATTGTGACTGAAAAAAATTACTTTCTACAACTATAAGGCCTTGTTAGAGCATTTTTTTCAGGAAACGGTGGGAAAAATATTTCTAGTAAAAATACGACTTTGTGGACCATTAGTACCTCATTTTTCCTGAAAACACTTTTCTAGCTGAAAATTTTCTCCAGAGAAATTTGTTTGGTAATGCATTTTTTTCTAAAACAAATTACTTTCTATAACTATAAGGCCTTGTTAGTGCCTTTTTTAGAAAATATTGGAAAAGTATTCCTAGTAAAAAATTGCCTCCAAGTACCATTAGTGCCTCGTGTCTTCTAGAAAAAAAATCTTTGTAAAAATTCTTAGGTGGAAAGTTTTGAGGTAAGGCAACTTTAGCTGAAACAAATTAGTTTCTACAACTTAAAGGCCATGTTAGTACTTTCTTTTCCTGAAACATTGGAAAAAATATATCTATTACAAATATGTCTCCAGGGACCACTATTGCCTCATGTTTCCTTGAAACACTTTTCTATCTAAAAATTACTATGAAATTTTTTTATAACGTAATTTTTTATAAAGAAAATTACTTTGTACAACTATAAGGCCTTAGTAATGCCTTTTTTAGGCAAATTTGAAATTTTATTTTATTTAAAAATACGTCTCTAGGGACCATTAATGCCTCATATTTTTTGGAAACACTTTTCTAAGTGAAAATTCTTACTAGGAAATTTTTGTATTATAGAAATTTTTCCTGAAACCAATTAATTTTGACAACTCTCAGGCCATGTTTGTGTTTTTCTTCAAGAAATATTGGAAAATAATTTCGAGTAAAAATATGTCTCCAGAAACCATTAGTGCCTCATGTTTCCTACAAGTACTTTTCTAACTTAAAATTCTTTCCAGGAAAATTTTGTGGTTATACAATTTTTACTGAACCAAATTACTTTGTACAACTATAAGGCCTTGTTAGTGCAATATTTCAAGAAATGGTGGAAAATATTTCTTGTAAAAATACATCTTCGTGGACCAACAGTACTTCATGTTTTCCGGAAACACTTTTCTAGCTGAAAATTCTTACCAAGAAAATTTTGTGCTAACACAATTTGTTTTTATACATATTACTTTCTACAACTATAAGACGTTGTCAGTGCTTTTTTTTCTAGAAATATTGGAAAAGTATCTCTACTAAAAATACATCTCCAGGGACCATTAGTGCCTCATGTTTACTGGAAACACTTTTCAAGTTGAAATTTCTTACAAGGAAAATTGTGGTAGGTTAATTATTGGTTAAACATATTACTTTCTACCACTATAAGGCCTTGTAAATGCATTTTTTGGAAACATTGGAAAAGTATTTCTAGTTAAAATAAGTCTCCAGGGACCATTAGTGCCTCATGTTTACTGGAAACACTTTTCAAGTTGAAATTTCTTACAAGGAAAATTGTGGTAGGTTAATTATTGGTTAAACATATTACTTTCTACAACTATAAGGCCTTGTAAATGCATTTTTTGGAAACATTGGAAAAGTATTTCTAGTTAAAATAAGTCTCCAGTGACCATTAGTGCCTCACTTTTCCTAGAAGCATTTTTCATGCTGAAAATTCTTTCTTGGAAAATTTTGATGGAAGATAATTTTTGAAAAAACAAATTAGGTATATAAGTATAAGGCCTTGTTAGTGCATATTTTTTTTGTGGAAACATTGGAAAAATATTTCTTCTAAAAATATGTCTCTGAGGACCTTTAGTGCCTCATGTTTCCTTGAAACACCTTTCTAGCTGAAAATTCTTACCAGGAAAATTTTGTGCGAAGACAATTTTTGCTAAAACAAATTATTGTCTACAACTATTAGGCACCTTGTTAGATCTTTTTTTTTAAGAAATGTTGGAAAATATTTCTCATAAAAATGCATCTCTAAGGATGATTAGTGCCTCTTGTTTCCAGGAAACACATTTCTAACTAAAAATGCAAACTATGAAAAAAATTTGGTAAGGCAATTTTAGATGAAACAAATTACTTTGTCCATGTATAAGGCCTTGTTAGTGCATTTGAAATTTCAGGAAACGTTGGAAATTTCAATGCTCTACCTCTTAGCCAATGCCTTTATTTATAGTCTTTACAATGCCCATAGGGCTACAACTTGATGAAATAAAAAAAATAAAAAGAACACATATTTACACCGCTATGCCATCTTTAAGTGAAGTATCGAATTTCACACATATGCAACTCCTTTGACGTGTGAGTTTCTTGCCTTGAGCTTGTGGGCTTGAGCCCATCTTCCAACACTCCCCCTCAAGCTGGAGGAGAAAAGACATCATAAATACCCAGGTTGCCACATATAAACGATAGGATTTTAGATGTAATGGGTTTAGTGAGAATATCAACTACTTGCTCTTGAGATGGCACATGTTTGAGAGAGATTATTCCAGCTTTAAACTTCTCCCGTATAAAATGACAACCGACCTCAATATGTTTAGTTCTTTCATGAAAAATTGGATTTGAAGTAATTTGAATGGCTGCATGATTATCACAATGCAAACCCATGGACCCTTTTTAATAAAAACCTGATTCGGAAAGAAGGGTCCTAACCCATAAGAGTTCACTAACGGTATGGGCCATAGCTTTG
This sequence comes from Aristolochia californica, assembly GCF_029961685.1. Classification (NCBI taxonomy): domain Eukaryota; kingdom Viridiplantae; phylum Streptophyta; class Magnoliopsida; order Piperales; family Aristolochiaceae; genus Aristolochia; species Aristolochia californica. The sequence goes on from NW_027182214.1 coordinate 11,649,507, forward strand.
TATTATGCTTCGGTGCTAGATCTTGCAACCACATTTTGCTTCTTACTTTTTCATGTAACCAAGTTTCTTCCAACCAGAGTACAATATCCTGATGTAGATTTTCTATCATCAGGTGATCCAGCCCAATCTGCATCTGAGAAGCCTTCTATGTTGAAGTGCCCATGTTTTTTATACATCAATCCTCTTCCTAGAGCTCCTTTTAGGTATCGTAATATTGTCTCTAAAGCCTGCCAGTGGGTAATTTGTGTTTTTGAATGAATTGATTCACCATACTTACAACATATGATATGTCTGGCCTAGTTACCGTGAGATAAATCAGTTTTCCCACAAGTCTTTGATATTTTCCAATATCAATTTCTTCTTCATTTGTGGCACATAATTTTACATTTGTATTCATAGGTGTGTATACTGGTCAACAACCCTTCATTCATGCTTTCCAAGGAGATTCAAGACACATTTTCTCTGAGACAATATTATCCCATGTTTGGATTGAAGAACTTCTATACCCAAAAAATATTTAAGCATACCAAGATCTTTAGTCTTGAATTCCTGAAATATCATTTTCTTCACCTCTTGTATGCTTAGAGCATCATCACCGGTTAAGATAATATCATCAATATATACGGTCAATAATATTTTCCCTTTGAGAGTATCTTTATAATATACGAAATGATCAACCGAGCACCAATGAAAACCAAACCGTTGAAGTGTTTGACCAAATTTATCAAACCAAGCCCGAGGGGACTACTTAAGCCCATATAAAGATTTTTTTAACCGGCATACTGACTTCCCCTCAACCACATAGCCAGGTGGCTGAACCATATAAATTTGCTCACTTATATCACCATTTAAAAAGGCATTTTTAACATCCAATTGATAGACGGGCCATGATGAGTTAGCAACAATAGATAAGATGATGTGTACTGAATTCAATTTTTAAACAGAAGAGAAGGTCTCCTCATAATCTATCCCCTAGCACTAAGTATAGCCCTTGGCAACGATTTGAGCTTTAAGACGAGCAATCGATCCATCCAGATTATGTTTTACCAAAAAAACCCATCTACAACCAACCGGTCTTTTACCTTTTGGGAGTGATGTTAAGGACCAAGTTTGATTTTCGTATAAGGCTTGTATTTCTTCATCCATAGCGCCCTTCCATCCTGGATGCCTGAGAGCCTCCTGATACGACTGTGGAATGGAAGTAGAAGAAAGAGATGCAAGGAACTGAAAACACTCGGAAGACGAGATGGTAAGACATAAAATTTGAGATAAGATGCGAAGTAGTACAAGAACGACGTTCCTTTCTTCAAGCAATAGGCCGATTATCAAATTCAGGACCATAAATAGGAGGAGAAGGACTTACCTTTAGTGGATCCAACAACTCCACAGTGGAAGGTACTATCGATGCATCAAGGGTTGGGTTAACATCAAGATTGAAAGGCACAAGTGGACAAGGAGTGGTAGACGGAAAAGTTCATACTAGAGGAGTATCATGAGAGGAGTAGAAGGAGGTGTCCTCAAAGAAAGTCACATTCCTAGAGATAAGCATCCTCCGAAGGGTAAGATTGTAACAGACATAACCTTTCTGGGAGCGAGAGTACCCCAAAAAAATGCACCTCACAGACCAAGGATCAAGTTTATTTTTATGTGGGGATGTAACATGAACAAAACAACTATCCAAACACTTTCAAAGGAAGAGAAAAAGGATCTTCACCATTAAATAACACAGAGTAAGGAGTTTTATGATGAAGAACTGAAGAAGGTAACCTATTAATAAGAAAACATGCCGTAAGTATAGCATGAGGCCAATAGAAATAGGGTACCTTCATGAAGTAAAGGAGGCCCCAACCAACTTCAAGAAGATGATGATTCTTCCTTTCAGCAACACTATTTTGTTGAGGGGTATATGCACATGATGTTTAATGAATAAGCCCATTACTCTCACAAAATGATTTGAATTCATTAGACATGTATTCCTTAGCATTATCAGATCTAAGGATTTGAATTTTCTTCCCAAATTGCGTCAAGACCATAGCATGAAAATTTTTAAACAAATGAAGAATTTCTGAACTCTACGGTCCCCAACATCAGAATATATTAGCTCAAAAGGAGAAGTACTTGTAGTTGTAAGATGAGGAGAATATGTACTCCTAATATGTTTACTTAATTAACAAACCTCACAACTGAAAATAGAAAGTTCTTTTAAGGACGGAAGCAAAGACTGAAGTGAAGGGGTAGACGGATGACCAAGCCGATTGTGCCAAAGTTGGGCATCGGATGTAGTGACTGATAATGCAGCTAATGGTGGAAGAGTGAAGTAGTACAAGCCCCCATTTTCATGCCCACCACCAATCACCTGCTTCGTAGTGAGATCTTGAAATACACAAGAAGACAGTGAGAAGGTGATAGAGAAATTTAATTATTTGGTTAATTGACTAACCGAGAGAAAATTTAAAGGAAATTGAGGGACAAACAAAACATCATGAAGGGGAATAGGTGAGGTAAGAGAGGAGGAACCTTTGCTAAGGACCTTGGTTTGGGTACCATTAGCATTAGTAACGAATTTCTAAGGACGACAAGGAGATAAGGACTGCAACAAGTGTTTATTACCTGATAGATGTTCGGAGGCCCCGGAGTCGATGATCCAAGAGAAGAGGAAGAAGAGGAAGAAAGCATACCTGAGGCAATAGTAGTAGCAGAAGTAGATGATGGGGGAATAGAGGATTTCATGAAGGACTTCATTTTCTGAAATGCAATATAGTCTTCAGCAGTAAGACTCACATTTCCTGAGGATGATTCAGCCTTATCTTCATGTTTCTCAACGCTAATAGAGACTGGGTTAGTCATGGCCCAATCAGGTTTGCCATGAAGTTTACAGCATGTTGCCACAAAGTGGTTCTGACCACCACAGTAAGTGCAAAGTCGAGGCTTAGTAAGGGAATTATTCGGACCAGCTCAACCACCTCTATTTTCAGCCCCTCTCATAGTTCTACCCCTCTCATATTTCTGCCCCATCCTCGGTATGATGAAGATGTACCCCGATTGCCGAAGAACATCGCTAATGGCGGCATCAATAGGAGAAGGAGGGGATGGATCAGGTATCCGAAGTACTGTAGCACTAATGTCATCAAAGGATGGAAAAGCGGAAGAACTTAAAAGCTGATTTTTTGCAACCTCAAAGTAAGGTTTAATATTCGATAAGCAAATGGCAACTGCCAAGGCTTCTTGTTCTCGTTCTTGAATGACAATATCAGTGGAGTATGGCTGAGCTATTTTTCATTCTTGGAGAAGGCCCCGAAATTGGGCCAAAAATTCATGAATATTATCTCCATGTTTAGTATGCTGCATATTTTGTGAGACATCATATACTTTTTCTAATGAAGTAGTACTTGAGTAAAGCTTAGCACAAATGTCCCATATGTCCTTGGCGGTTTCCAAGTGGACCACATTGTTGGCCACATGCTCTTCCATGCTATTGATGAGTCAACTTATCACCATGTTATCATTTTTCCAATATTTCTTGAAAAAAAAAAGATCTAACAAGGTGCCTAATAGTTATAGACAGTAATTTGTTTTAGCAAAAATTGTCTTCCCAAAAAATTTTCCTTGTAATAATTTTCAGTTAGAAACATGTTTCAAAGAAACATGAGGCACTAAAGGTCCTAACAAGGCCTTAGAAAGTAATTTGTTTAAGCAAGAATAACCTTACATCAAAATTTTCCAGAAAAGAATTTTCAGCATGAAAAATGCCTTTAGGAAATGTAAGGCACTAATGGTCCCAGGATACATATTTTGACTAGAAATATTTTTCCAATATTTCCTAAAAATTGCTTTTTCAAGGCCTTATAGTTGTAAAAAGTAATATGTTTAACCAACAATTAACTTACCACAATTTTCCTCGTAAGAAATTTCAACTTGAAAAGTGTTTCCAGTAAACATGAGGCACTAATGGTCCCTGGCGACGTATTTTTAGTAGAGATACTTTTCCAATATTTCTAGAAAAAAAAACATTAACAACACCTTATAGTTTTAGAAAGTAATTTCTATCAGAAAAAATTGTGTTGCCACAAAATTTTCTTGGTAAGAATTTTCAGCTAGAAAAATGTTTTCGGAAAACATGATGTACTGTTGGTCCACGAAGATGTATTTTTACAAGAAATATTTTCCACCATTTTCTGAAAAATTGCACTAACTAGGCCTTATAGTTGTACAAAGTAATTTGGTTCAATAAAAATTGTATAACCACAAAATTTTCGTGGAAAGAATTTTAAGTCAGAAAAGTACTTGTAGGAAACATGAGGCACTAATGGTTTCTGGAGACATATTTTTACTAGAAATTCTTTACCAATATTTATTGAAGAAAAACACAAACATGGCCTGAGAGTTGTTGAAAGTAATTTGTTTCAGGGAAAAAATTTGTAACACAAATTTCCTAGTAAGAATTTTCACATAGAAAAGTGTTTCCAAAAAACTTGTGGCATTAAAGGTCTCTAGAGACGTATTTTTAAATGAAATAAAATTTTAAATTTACCTAAAAAGGCATTACTAAGGCCTTATATTTGTACAAAGTAATTTGCTTTATAAAAAATTACATTACAAAAAAATTTCATAGTAATTTTCAGATTGAAAAGTGTTTCAAGGAAACATGAGGCAATAATGGTCCATGAAGACATATTTTTAATAGATATATTTTTCCAAAGTTTCAGGAAAAGAAAGTACTAACATGGCCTTCTAGTTGTAGAAACTAATTTGTTTCAGCTAAAGTTTCCTTATCGCAAAACTTTCCACATAAGAATTTTTACAAAGAATTTTTTTCTAGGAAACACGAGGCACTAATGGTACTTGGAGGCAATTTTTTACTCGGAATACTTTTCCAATATTTCCTAAAAAAGGCAATAACAATGCCTTATATTTTTAAAAAGTAATTTGTTTAAGAAAAAAATTGCATTACCAAACAAATTTCTGTAGAGAAAATTTTCAGCTAGAAAAGTGTTTCTAGGAAAAATGAGGTACTAATGGTCCACAAAGACGTATTTTTACTAGAAATATTTTTCCCACCGTTTCCTGAAAAAAATGCACTAACAAGGCCTTATAGTTGTAGAAAGTAATTTTTTCAGCAACAATTATCAGACCACAAAATTGTCCAGGAATGAATTTTTAGTAAGAAAACAACTTCTAGGAAACATTTGACACTAATGGTCCCTGGAGTCATATTTTTACTAGAAACATTTTTCCAAATTTTCCTAAAAAAACACAAATAAGGAGTTAAAGTTATAGTAAGAAATTTGTTTTAGAAAAATTATCTTGGCACAAAATTTTCATTGTAAGAATTTTTAACTCTAAAATGTGGTAAGGCGCTAATGGTCCCATGAGATATATTTTTACTAGAAATAATTTTCCACCATTTCTTGAAAAAATTCACTAACTAGGACTTAAAGTTTTATAAAGTAATTTCGTCAGCAAAAATTGTCTTACAATAAAATTTATCTGATAAGAATTTTTAGCTAGAAAAGTATTTCTTGGTAAAATGAGGCACTATTGGACCCTGGAGATGAATTTTTACTTGAAATACATTTCCAACATTTCCTAAAAAAATGCGCTAACAAGGCCTTATAGGTGGAGAGAGTAATTTGTTTCATAAAAAATTGCCTTACCACAAAAACATTTTAGTAAGAATTTTTAGCTAGAAAAGTGGAAAGTAGGAAGATTGACAGAAGGCAATAAAACGGGACACAGGCAGAGAATAACTTTAATTCACTACTATTTATTCACAATATCATAAAAGTACTTACAGAAATCTCCAAAACTAGAAACCACACGGGTAGGCAACCTTGATGCCAAAGGGGAAGGTGTTTCAAGTGATGCCTTACTACAACATATTAACTCCTTATATAGGAGGATAAACTAATGTGGATTTGAAAACATTTGAAATTCACCACTACTAACAAGTATCCTTTATTATTGAGGCGGCTGGGAGTCAGCATCTCTATAATTGAGATTCTTGCATGATTCATCGTTATCTCCTTGAGTGAGATGAGGACAAGACAGGTGATGTGCTTTGTCCCATTGCAACTTTTGTTGTCGAAGAGCTTTCACTCTTATCCTGTGCAGGCGGCTACTGGCGGCATCCCATGAGTGTGACTTTATGGCAAATGGCCGACCAAAGATACTGTAGGTGCCTGGTGTCATGTGACAAATAGGCCAACTGTGGGCCGGAGGATAAGATTTCCTCTGCTGCTTTTGGACGGACTTGGCCGACGAATTTGGAACAGATGTATCTATCATAGTCATGTCCTGCAAAATTTATTTCTTTTTAGATGTTGCTTTGAATGCTTGCAACATAAGATTAATATATTCTTCCGGATCCTCCTCTGGTGGCTGGCTATCCGGTAGAAAGTCACTAGCATTATCATCATGCTCATTACTGGTCAAATCTTCATCATAATCATCATCTTCGGTCGCTGACGGATCCGAAACGGACATATTGTCATTAACCGGGTGAGAAGAAGATGTGCCTTCAGTGCACTTAGGACCCATAGAATCCTTCATTGATTCTAATAATATTTTCATAATGTCTTTGTCCGAGATATTCGGAATCAAACTCTTTAATTGAGTTTTGAAACTTGCAAATAAATTATCGGAGTCATAATGGACTTCCGGGATGCTATGCAATCCAAGATTATTCTCATTTTGTATGATAACAGACTTAATTTCTGCAACTTTGGTATCAATATTGGGGAAATTTTTCCACCAACGAACATGAAAAGTTCGTAATAACACTGGTAGGTTTTAAACAAGCCTTAATGGGCTCAGGTAATATTGAAATGGGTGGCCCAAATTTGATCCACCATGCAAATACCCAACTGGGTAGAGGTAATGACCTCTGAAAGACATTCTTTTCCCATTGGAAAAACCATGAATGCCTATGGGATGGATTTTGGTAATAAAAGGTATTATACCAAGAATCCATATAATCCCAATAATTAAATTCCTTATCATTAGGAAGATTAGCTGCTTTAGCTAAATCAAATTTACCCCAAGTTGAGGGATGCATGAATCTTTGTATTGTACATTTACTGTACGCTCTTGGGCTATCCCATTTAGCCACATTGGTCAGTGTATGATGCACTGATATGGAATTAAGATGAATCAAAATGGATTCAAAGGAATACCATCGTTTTCCTGCACGGATGGGACAGTAGGCTTCTCCAAGCCACTTCTGTAACATCTCCCAGGAATCCAATGTACCCTCAAGGTCCTCTTTATTGAGGAGTAGAATTGTCTCCGTATCCGGAAGAGTAATATACTCTGGTTCTACTTCAAGTGTCTCTTTATACGACACTGGGGCTTTGCCCTTCTTGTCGGAGGAATTTCCTCTTTCTGGATTCTTTCGGCCTCGGCCTCTTGATTGTTGATTGCCACGTCCTCTCATTGGGATTGGAGTGCCCCTTGCGGGGTTATACATGATTTTGACCCTGGAGAAATTCACGGGTTAGAAAATCTGGTAAGGAGTTCAATTCTCCTTTGATATGTTCTATATCAAAATCAAAGGCGCTTAATTCCGCCTGCCATCTGGCAAAGATTTGTTTGGAAGTAAGATTCTTCACGTCCTTCTTAAGAATCGATTTGGCTGCTGAACAATCAACCCTTAAAAGGAATTTTTGATTTAATAAATCATCCTGAAATTTATGAATACACTTAATTATTGCTAAAATTTCCTGTTTGACAGTAGAATAATTTAGCTGTGCATCATGCCAATTGCCAGAGGTAAATCGAACAAGTTCTTCTTTACCTGTTGGATTTCTTTGTTTCAAAATGCCACCATAGCCTATATGAGAGGCATCAGTCTCTACAACCTTCGGATAAGAAGGGTTAGTGAGGTTAAGACAAGGGAGTTGTTTAACCTTACTTTTGATTATTTGGACTGCCTGGGTATGTTTGGGAGTCCATGGCTCAGGATTCTTTCTGAGTCTTTTATGCAATATTGCGGAGTCTTGTGCAAGATGAGGATAATAATCCGCAATATAATTGAGACTTCCTAGAAATCTCTGAAGTTGAGTTTTCTCCAGTAGTTCATCTGGGAACTTAGAGGCAAACTCAATGCTTCTAGCAATGGGAACTATTTTGCCCTTGTGAATATTATGACCTAAAAATCTAACAGAGGTCTGAAAAAATTTCATTTTCGGTGCCGATATCACCAACCCATGTTTTCGAATGACTGTTTTGAAAACATGTAAATGCTTAAAATGAGCATCGATAGATTTTGAATAGACAAGAATATCATCAATATAAACAATTGTAAATTCAGAATAAGGAGCAAAAATATCATTCATGATATTTTAAAATTCAGATGGAGCATTTTTCAAACCGAAAGGCATAACATTCCATTCAAAGTGACCAAAAGGGACAGTGAATGCAGTTTTATATTTATCCTTTTCATGAATTTGAATTTGCCAATATCCAGATTTCAAATCAAATTTGGAAAAGATTTTGGCAGAAAACAATCTGTCTAATAAATCTTTTTTATTTGGGATAGGATAGCGAATCCATCTCAAACAGTCATTGAGGGGTTTATAATTAACCACTAATCTGGGAACACCTCGTTCCTTTTCTGCATTTTTATTGACATAAAAAGCAGTACAACTCCATGGGGAGTAAGATTTTCTAATTAATTTTTTATCCAACAGATTGTGGATTTCCTTTTTGCAAAGATCTAGCAAAGCATGTTTCATTTGACTAGGCCTTGCTTTAGTCGGAATGGTTCTTTCATTGAACCCATCAATATATGGTAAAGACACAATATATTTATGTCTATCCCAAAATGTTGTAGGAATGTCACTACAAATTTCTTGGGTTAATAATTTCTGAAGAGAACTAATTTTCTCTTTGATATCTAAAGTTTCCAGCTGTTGTTCAAGAGTTAAAAACTGAATTTCTTTATGCAGGAAACTAAGATGGTGTTCTTTTACATTTCTCAATTCAAAAATCTCATTGATAAAACTGATTTGAGGTGGAGTTTTGAAAGAGAAATAAATAGGTTTATTATTAACCTGTCCATGGATCCCATGGTTATCAATGCCTTTAATGGGCATAATTTTCTCTAGAAAAGGAGTACCTAATATGACTTGTTGCGTCATATTTTTGACTAATAAAAAGTCAGTAATAATGCACTGGTTATTAGTGCAAATGGAGGCATTATTCAATTTATATTTAATCTTCATTTTGTCTCCATTGGCATTCGCCAAAGTTTGAGTTGTTTTCTCAAAGTATTGGGTTGGAATTAATCCTTCCTGAATGCAGTTTAAGTTTGCTCCACTATCAATCAGAGCTGTTAGTTTAGGAATAACAAAGTTCTGATCAATAACTAAATTAATGACTATATGCCATCTTTGATGGATGACTTTTGTGATTTGATTCAGAAAAGAATCCTCAGATGTCTTTTCTGGAGGCAAATGCTTTTGTTCACATTTCTGTTCAAGCTTCTTATATAAAGATTTTAATTCTTTTAATTCTTGCTTGATTTCTTTAATTTCTCCTTGTAATGAGGAGATGGATATGGGTTGTTTTGAAGCAGTTTCTGCTTCATAACGACCAATAATTTCCTTCAAAGAATATGGTTTGACTCCTTGGATGGGAGAGACAATCTTTGAAGTACTTTGAATTTGATCAAGATATTCTTTAATTAAATATCTTTTTGTTTGAGGATTTTCCTCTTGATCAATGTTCTCTAGCATGATTTGTTGCATAGTGGTAAGAACATTAATCTGATGCATTTGGGCCACAGATTGTAGGTGAGAACAACTGCAATCTGGATCCTCTTCTGATTGACTGGATGAAGCATAATCAATATCATCCCCAGAATCAGAATTTAAGAGAATTTTAGCAAACTGAACTCTTAATCCTTCATCAATTTGAAGTTGGTTTAATTTCTCTTTGGTTTTGCATCGATTTGAATAGTGGCCTAATTTACCACATTTGTAACAGACAATTTTCTTTTTGTCTGGAGGATTCCTTCTAGGAGGAGGTCTCTGCCGAGGAGGAGGTTTCCTAGGCTCCTGACGAGTCTTTTGATGAGACTGTCTTTTTGGGATATCTCCTACTCTGGTGTGAGTAGGGTTCCGGTCTCTTGGAATAAGAGGCCTTCCCTTTACCCTTCCTTTGATGAGAAGGTTGAGGTCCTGTGTCACAAGCAAATTGTTCACAGAATTCCCCAAGCTCACGCTTACCAGAAAGATTATGTTGCTTAAGCTGAGCCTGAAGTTTTAAATCATTACATAAGGCCAATCCTTCTTGGATAATAGCACTGGTGAGGAGGCCATATGTATATTGGTGGTAGTTAATTGCACCACCTTCATTACCAATTCTCTTCGAACCTTGCTGGCAAAAAGAGTAGGTAATCCATCGATATATTTTGCTTTCCAATATTCATTATTGGCATCGGTTCATTGCATAACTTTGGTGAGAAAAACATCTTTGTACCACCTAAAATGGCTCAGAGTTTTACACCGTAAGTTTTGCAAAACCTCCCTTCCCTTATCGGTTTGGGAAGTAAGTCTGCCAATAAAATGATGAACAATACAAGATATTAAGGTATAAACTGCATCGTCCTCGCCAAGGTATGCGGGACCAGCTTCAGTTTTAATTACCTTTTTGGAATTGTAAATTTCCTGATGTTGTTCATGGGTGAGGACATTATCCCACCAACCTTTTAGGATTCCAGAGAATCCAACAGTTAACATTTCTGCTATTCCTTGATCGGAATTCTTATGTTGTCTACAGATGGTAGCATACATTAACATCCGTTGACAATGTTCCATTATCTGATATTCAGATAAGCCATCTATACTCCATTCATAGATGGTTCTCCCATCATAGGATTTTTTATCTAAGTACAAATTTTCTTCATACAATAGGTCCTGAGGTGTAGGCCTATGGTAATAACGTTTGTTCTTTAGATCCCATGCCCGAGTAGATGATTTAGAAAAATCCAATTTTTGAATACTCGGTTGGTCTTGTATCATCTCCTGAAGAATTTCTTCAGTCTGTCTGATATTGGTTAAACCATAATCATGAAGATTAGGATTTTGACTTAGATCAGAATCAGAGTATGCTGAAGGAGTTAAGTCTTCAGTATTATTTTGCGATAAAGATCCTTCATGAGAATCCTCATCGGAGGTTTCGTCAGCTTCCAAAACATGAAGAATTGGTAAGTGTTTTTGGATATGTTGACGAACCACATTTGCCGATGCTTCCGGCGTCTTTTGGGCTTGTTTAATTTGATCTTCTGACAGATTTAATTTTCCAAGCCTTAATAATAATTCTTCGACAACCTCAGAATTATTATCTAATTTAAAGCTCCTAACTGGAACTGGGGGTTTGATGAGTGGTTTATCATTCATCAACAATGGTAATTTCCGAGAAGATAAGTCATAAGGATTTTGACAATATTTCTCAGTTGTATCCTTTTCCAATAAATCTTCCATACGTGTCAGCTGTTGGCCGATTGTTTGGAGATTTAAATTGGTAAAGTTGTTTTGTCGTCTGATTTGACCCATTGGGTTTAGGGTAACTTCAGGATTGACAAAAGCAACTGCTTCAACAAATTCAGGGGATTTGCCTGAAGGACTTGCAAATTCAAGTCGGATCGGATCAGTAGGAGGATGAACTGATTTGATATTGATGCTAGACATGAGATGCCATTCTTTCGTTAGGGTAGAAAGAGTGGGGGCATTGGAAGAAACTAAGGGTCGTTTCTCCGCTTGCTTTAGTCTGGTTTGCATGAACCAATCAACAAATGACATAGTAACTTTATTTGTTTCCAAATAAAGATAAAAGTCATTGGAAAATTCCATGCGGTCTGCGGCCCCATAGGTGTCAAAAAACCAATTTTTGAAACCTAGATTATTGGGGTGAAAGAATTCAGCTTTAATGGCTGCTCTATCCACCACAAAAGGTGGTGGGTCCTGGTAACTCTGGTGAGGTGTAAAAATCATAATCACAGAGTAAAACCAGTCATTTCACTGGGAGTGGGAGAAGTTCGATCATGCTCCCTTTCTCGGTAGACCCCATGAGGTATCTAGGTATCTGATAGGTGGATTCCTTTGATTGAGGAATCATCCTTTATGGATTGTTTTTCATCCAATTCCTGTAGGTGAGAGGATTGGCCTACATCCGAATATCGGGATGATGGTGGTAAAGTTACTCGGTAAGGAGTCTTATCTTTGAAATTGATTACCACGTCATCATCAGCTGATTGGATGACTTGATCAATATCCTGATTAATCAGGAGTCGTGGAGGAACAGCCTGAGGAATAGTCCAGTTGGCTGGGAAATGAATTTCCTCCCAATTGATCATCCTGGGAGTAGCAACATTTGCACTCATAAGATCTGTTTCAATCAAAACTGTCTTACCTTGATCTGGTAAGTGTAATACCTTAGGGACTAAGGTATTCATAATTTTGAAATGAATCCTTGCTATAACAGCAATGGTTTCAGTTCCAGGAATAAAATTGTATCCCTGTGTTAGAATCCTCAACTGGATAGATTCTAACAAATTCCTATCTGTTAATGATAGGGTAAGGTTTGGATGGACGTTAAAGTAAACAGGTCCCCTACTGAGACTTGTTTCCACAATACCCATTAAGGAGGGTTTCCAATCCAAACATCGACCATCTCGAAGTATGGCCTGCAGACATGTGTTCATCCCTAGTAAGGTCAAGGGTTTGAACGCAATCTGTATGCATCCAATATGCATATATTTCTTCTCAGTATCTGCAAGATACTTATTGAGATTTGTTAACTCTAACAATTTAAGAGTTGAATCTTGATTTTCAAGATTAATTGTTTGTTCCATGGTTTTAATTCCCAAGGTACTAGAAAGGGTGAAAGTTCCTTTCTTGTATATTGATGTAGGTTTAATGGACGGAATTGTCCAATCATTTAATTGTTGTTGAACTTTATATTCAACCAGAGATGCATTTTTTATCGATCCAGTACTCCTACTACTGGATGCCATCGATAGACAAATGAAAATAAAAGCCAAATAAAAACACAATAAAAATAAACTAAAGTAACCTACAGCTAAGAGTGGTAAAAGAGAACCAGAAGGAGGAATATCCTTGTATGAAGTATGCAATCCAAGATTATTCTCATTTTGTATGATAACAGACTTAATTTCTGCAACTTTGGTATCAATATTGGGGAAATTTTTCCACCAACGAACATGAAAAGTTCGTAATAACACTGGTAGGCTTTTATCATTAAAGCCTGTAGTACAATCCCATCTCCAAATCCATGGTAAAGAAAATACCATAAAGAAGATAAGACTGTCCCAATTCTTTGGGGGTTTTTCATAACCTAGAGCTTTGAGCTCAGGACTGGAATGAGTCCATTTTACAAAACAAGCCTTAATGGGCTCAGGTAATATTGAAATGGGTGGCCCAAATTTGATCCACCATGCAAATACCCAACTGGGTAGAGGTAATGACCTCTGAAAGACATTCTTTTCCCATTGGAAAAACCATGAATGCCTATGGGAGGGATTTTGGTAATGAAAGGTATTATACCAAGAATCCATATAATCCCAATAATTAAATTCCTTATCATTAGGAAGATTAGCTGCTTTAGCTAAATCAAATTTACCCCAAGTTGAGGGATGCATGAATCTTTGTATTGTACATTTACTGTACGCTCTTGGGCTATCCCATTTAGCCACATTGGTCAGTGTATGATGCACTGATATGGAATTAAGAAGAATCAAAATGGATTCAAAGGAATATACATTTCCTACAAAAATGCGCTAACAAGGCCTTATAGGTGGAGAGAGTAATTTGTTTCATAAAAAATTGCCTTACCACAAAAAAAATTTAGTAAGAAATTTTAGCTAGAAAAGTGTTTCCTTGAAACAAAATGCACTAATCATCCTTAGAGATGTATTTTTACAAGAAATACTTTTCCAACTTTTCCTGGAAAAAAATCATCAAACAAGGCGTCTAATAGTTGTTGACAATAATTTGTTTCTACAAAAAATGTCTTACCATAAAATTTTCCTGGTAAGAATTTTTAAATATAAAAGTGTTTCTGGGAAACATGAGGCCCTAATGGACCCTACAGACGTATTTTTACTAGAAATATTTTTCCAACATTTCTTGAAAAAAATCACTAACAAGGTCTTATAGTTGTAGTAAGTAATTTGTTTCAACAAAAATTGCCTTAAAATAAAATTTTCCCCGTAAAAATTTCGTGCATGAAAAGTATTTCAAGGATACATGTGGCGGTAATGGTCCCTAGAGATGTATTTCTAGTAGAAATACTTTTCCAACATTTCCTGAAAAAATGATCTAACAAGGCACCTAATAATTGTAGACAGTAATTTGTTTTTAAAAATTTTGCTTTACCACAAAATTTACCTAGTAAGAATTTTCAGGTAGAAAAGTGATTCCAGGAAACATGAGGCAGTAAAGGTCCCCAAAAAAATATTTTTACAAGAAATGCCTTTTTAACGTTTCCAGAAAAAAATCACTAACGAGGCCTAATAGTTGTAGATAGAAATGTTTTAGCATAAATTACCAAACATCGAAATTTTCCAAGAAAGAATTTTCAGCATGAAAGTGCTTCTAGGAAACGTGAGACATTAATGGTCCCTATAGAGTTATTTTCATTAGAAATACTTTTCTATTGTTTGCTAAAAAAAAATGCCTTTGCAAAGCCTTATTGCTGCAGAAGGTAATTTGTTTGAAAAAAATTGCCTTACCACAAGGTATTCCTGGTAAGAATTTTCAATTAGAAAAGTGTTTTCAAGAAACATGAGGCACTAATGGGCCTTGAATACGAATTTTTACTACATATACGTTTCCAATGTTGTTGAATTTACGGAAAAGAAAAATACTTCATTGACTTCATTAACTTATTTATAATCAGAGAACATAAACCTCTATTTATAATAGAGGAAAGTAGTACAGCCCAATTACAATAAAACTACATTTGTCCCAATTGCACCCAAATTCTAACACTTAAAGATTAGTCCTAGCATAATTAAATAACTCAATATAGATAAAAGACAAACATAACTCAAACTAAAACTCTTCTAGGACATGACCATAAGATAAAGATGTCTTTGTGAGTCCTTCTTGTTCTTCCAACTTATATGATAAGGATGCCAACTCCTGGTAATCATGGTGGGTCCGACTTATGTGCTTGGCCCCATCTTGTGGGCCTTCCTTGGTCGTGTGACCCATCTTATAATACCCTTAGATATGTGGGTCTTCCTTGGTCATGTCGGCTTGGGCCTATCTTCCAACAAATGTTTCTGAAAATTGCACTAACATGGCCTTATAGTTGTAGAAAGTAATTTGTTTAAGTAAAAATTGTGTTACCACAAAATTTTCTTGGTAAAATTTTTCAACTAGAAAAGTGTTTCCAAGAAACATGAAGTACTATTGGTCCACAAAGACGTATTTTTACAAGAAACTTTTTTCTATTGCTTCCTGAGAAAATGCACTAACAAGGCGTTATAGTTATAGAAAGTAATTTAGTTCAGAAAAAAATGTCTAACAACAAAAGTTTCCTAGAAAGTAATTTGGTTCAGCAAAAAAGGCCTAATAACAATTTTTTCCTAAAAAGAATATTCAATTAGAAAAGTACTTCTGGGAAACACGAGAAACCAACGGTCCTTGGAGATGTATTTTTACTAGAAATTATTTTTCAAAATTTCCTAAAAAAACATGAACAAGGCCTCAAAGTTGTACAAAGTAATTTATTTCAGGAAAAATAATCTTTGCACACAATTTCCTTGGTAAGAATTTTCTCATAGAAAAGTGGTTCCAGGAAACATGAGGCAGAATGGTCCCTAGAGACGTATTTTAAAAACAAATATATTTTCAACTTTTTGCTTAAAAAAGGCACTAACAAGGCCTTATAGTTGTAGAAAGTAATTTCCTTCATCAATAATTACGTTACCAAAAAAATTTCCTTATAAGAATTTTCAGCTAGAAAAGTGTTTCCATGAAACATGAGGCACTAATGGTCCCTGGAGACGTAATTTTATGAGAAATATTTTTTAAACATTTTCGGAAAAAAAATGTAGTAACAAGGCCTTCGAGTTGTAAAAAGTAATTTGTTTTAGCTAAAATTGCATGACAAAAAAATTTTCCTTCTAAGAATTTTTTGCTACAAAATTTTTTTTAGGAAACTTGAGCCACTAATGGTACCTTGAGACTAAATTTTACTAGGAGTAGTTTTCCGAAAACAAACTCTAACATGGTCTTATAGTTGTAAAAAGTAATTTGTTTTAGGAAAAACTGCTTTACCAAAACAAAAAATCCAGGAATGAATTTTCAGCTAGAAAAGTTTTTCCAAGAAAAATGAGGTACAAATAGTCCATGGAAACATATGTTTACTTGAAATATTTTTCTACCATTTCCTAAAGAAAATGCACTAACAAGGTGTTATAGTTGTAGAAAGTAATATGATTAAGCAAAAATTGCCATACCACAAAATTATCCTAGAAAGAATTTTTGGTAGGAACAATATTTATTGGAAACATGGTAATGGCCCGTTAAATCGTAATTTTACAAGAAATACTTTTCCAACGATTCCTGAAAAAAGCACAAACAAAGCGTGAAAGCTGTAGAAAGTAATTTGTTTAAGAAAAAAATATCTTCGCTCAAAATTTTCTTAGTAAGAATTTTTAGCTCAAAAATGTGGTAAGGCACTAATGGTCCCTTGAGATGCAATTTTTAAAAGAAATAATTTTCCAATATTTCCTGCAAATATTCATTAACCGAGACTTATAGTTTTATAAAGTAATTTGTTAAGCAAAAATTGTCTTAATACAAAATTTTCCTTGTAAGAATTTTCAGTTAGAAAAGTATTTCCAGGAAACATGTGGCACTACCGGACCCTCAACGTTTCCTAAACAAATGCACTTACAAAGCCTTATAGGTGGAGAGAGTAATTTGTTTCATAAAAAGTTGTCTTACCATAAAAATTTCCTAGTAAGAAGTTTTAACTAGAAATGTGTTTCGTGGAAA
This sequence comes from Aristolochia californica, assembly GCF_029961685.1. NCBI lineage: Eukaryota > Viridiplantae > Streptophyta > Magnoliopsida > Piperales > Aristolochiaceae > Aristolochia > Aristolochia californica. Next base: position 11,666,537 of record NW_027182214.1, read on the forward strand.
CAAGAGGCACTAATCGACCTCTGAGACATATTTTTACGAGAAATACGTTTCCAACATTTCCTGAAAAAATGATCTAACAAGGCGTCTAATAGTTGTAGATAGTAATTTGTTTCTAAAAATATTGCTTTACCATAAAATTTACCTAGTAAGAATTTTTAGGTTGAAAAGTGTTTCGAGGATACATGAGGCACTAATGGCCCTAAAGACGTATTTTTACTAGAAATATTTTTCCATTATTTCCTAAAAAAAATGCACTAACAAGGTCTTAGAGTTGTACAGGAACATGAGGCACTAATGGCCCTAAAGACGTATTTTTACTAGAAATATTTTTCCATTATTTCCTTAAAAAAATTCGCTAACAAGGTCTTAGAGTTGTAGAAAGTAATACTTTTCAACAAAAATATCCTTAAGAGAAAATTTTTCGTGTAAGAATTTTGTGCAAGAAAAGTATTTCTAGGAAAAATGTCGCACTAATGGTTCCAGGAGATGTATTTTTAGTAGAAATACTTTTCCAACATTTCCTTAAAAATGCACTAACAAGGCCTTATAGTTTTAGAAAGTAATTTGTTTTAGCAAAAATTGCCTGACCTCAAAATTTTCCTGGAAAGAATTTCAGCGTGAAAAGTGCTTTGTGGCTGATAAAAACCCTTTACTAGTAAGTATATCTGCCAATTTGTGAAATACCAGTTGGTTCATCCTGTAAACTTTCCAAAATTTAACTGGTGATTTGTCTAGTGCCTTTTGCAAATACAATGGACCATTCATCCCACAAGAACGTGGTACACGTCTGTTGCAATGGTACAGATAGTATCTTCCTATGGCGATCAACAAAGTTGTGAATGCAACCATAGTTGGAACCTTGTCATCGTCTGTCATAGTATCCATGGAAATCCACAAATTCAATCGCCTAAAAGTCATAAACACAAGTAAACATCAATCTTCAATCATAACCTATTTGCAATCACATCCCTATGCAACCATATTCATTTAATTGCCCACATTCATACTCATCTACCATATTCATCCGTGCAATATATAAACACAACAACATATCAAATTTAAATACAAACCATACTAATAAGTCTTGCAACGTCATAATTCAAATATTATACCTAATACATAACAATATTCCAAAAGAATAGTGTATTTATAACGCATTACAATTAGTTTTCAAAACAAAATTTAAGCTACTCGACCCGCTCTTCCACTATCATCTCTGTAAACATGACCTTCTTACTTGGTGTATCCAACCATGAAGGAGCACGAAACTTCAATTCTGTAGGCAAGTCCGGGATTTCACTGAGGGCTTTGACCCAATCTCTTTCAATAGCGTCTTTCATCATGAAATTCTCAAATGTCTTAGCAATTTGATCTATTGCATCAAAGAATCTTCTAGTGTCATCATTGGGCATTTTGGTTCTCTTTCTACGACGACTTGAAGATGACCACTTATTTCTTTTAGATTGATTACCTAGAGACTCATCCATGCTTAATAATGGTGATGGAGTATCCCTAACTATATCAACATCCTCTGGCTCATCCATCGGGACATGTTCCGATTCACGGATCACCTCATCGCCCTGATCTACAAAGGTTGCACCTCTTGACCCTACCGCTATTGTGTTTCCCGCCACCATAGCTAATTTGCCATACAGGGGGCAGCCTTCACATCTATACTTCTCAGCATCTTTATGCTCCTACAAGAATAAAACATCATTTAGACGTCTTGGAATAGAGTTATACTAACGCGGAAAACATAAAAAATATTTTATAGTATATCATGATTTACTGACCTTTATGTAGTCAAGTCATACAGAATTACATGCAGTAACTCATTGTTTGGTTGCATCCCAACCAAACCCACTAGTGTTGATACAACTCGTTACCGTTTGGTATGTTTTCTTCCATGCTCTTGTTCGATTCTTCACCTGCTCAACAGTTTTTTTCAAGACTGCGTCTTCATTGAACTTATTTACACAATCCATGTATACCTCATGCTTCCACACCCCGTTAGGCAACTTATTCCCTAGATTGACCTGCTCGACCAAGAGATCGAGCCTTTTGCTATCATCATCGAATGTCCAAATATCATATGTTCGACCACTTGGTTGTCTTATTGCAGCCACGTATAATCTAAATCCGAGACAGTCCTTACGGAAAAAACTTTATCAGACAACCTTTACTCGTCACGGAAACACAAACCATACAAAAAATACCATGTGGTGGATATGTATAATACCTGAATCTCCTCACCACATGGCAAAAACATTCCATAGCACTTCAATAATTCTCAACAACATTCTCACACATTTCAAAATTAATTAAATTATTTTCACTACTGCCTATGCACTAAACAATGAGAATACACACACATCAAGTCCAAATTCACCGAAGACCCCTGGTAGAGCCCCATATAACTTCGCAGTCACTATGAACTCTACCTCGTCAGTGATGGCGGACGGGTTTCGTTGGCTAATGGACGCCCGTGTAGGCGACTCAACCTTGTTTGAATTGGACTAAAAACCCTTAATGAAACCTAAACCATAACCATCAAACCCTAAAGTGAAACCCTAAACGCGAAACCATATATACCTCATGCTTCCATACCCAGTTAGGCAACTTGTTCCCTAAATTAACCAGCTCGACCAAGAGATTGAGCATTTTTCTATCGTCTTCGAAGGTCCAAATGTCATATGATCGACCACTTGGTTGCCTTCTTGCATCCATGTATAATCTAAATCCGAGACGGTCCTCATGGAAAAAACTTTATCAAAAAACTTTTACCCGTCATGGAAACACAAACCATAAAAAAAAAACCTAAACCATCAAACCCTAAACCCTATCACCTACTAAACTCTAAACCCTAAACACTAATTCCAGAACTTAATACCTTAAAAGCCCTAAACCCTAAACCCTACACCCTAATTCCAAACCCTAAACCCAAAAAACCTTAAAAACCCTAAACCCCCTAAACCTTAAAAATCCTAATCCCTAAGATACCCTAAATCCTTAATCATAAACCCTAAACCCTAATTATAGGACCCTTAAATACCGAGCAGTAAACCCTAAAAACAATCCATACACGAATCAAGAATTTAGACTATAAATTGTAACCCTAAATCCCACAATAATGCACAAATAACCCCTAATTAGGCACTGAAAATAAATTTAAATCAAATAAAACACTAATTTAATGAAAAAAAGTTAGGGTTTAGGCATACCTTCTAAAATTTGGGGAAAACCAAAGCCGAAGGGTGAAATCGATGCCTAATTGAAGTAAAAAGTAAGCAATCGATGCCCAAATGTCCAAAATCGAAGAAAATCGAAATGGAAATGGGGAAATCGAATGAAATCGGAAGGTATTTTCGAGGGAAAGGAGAATAGCCAGAGAGAGAATGGAGTGGGAGGCCGAAAGGGAGAAGAGAGGGAGAAGACAAAGAAGAAAGGGAAGTCGGGAGGGATAAGAGAGAGAGAAGCGAGAGAGAGCGAGTCCGAGAGAAGAGAGGGAGTCACGGAGACGAGAGAGGGGGTGTGAGAGAGAGGGCGAAGCCGAGAGCAAACCAAGAGATGAGGCCAGACACGAGAGGGAGCTGAGACGGTGGCCAAAGACGAAAATCCGATCGATTTTATGGCAGCAGCGACATCGGGGGCGCAGGGAGACGAGAGAGGGAGTGCGGGAGAGAGGAAGAAAAAACGAGAAATGACGACGCGCAAGGGGGGGTGCGAGGAGAGAGAGGGGAAAAAGCCAGCGTCACGCATCCTTCAACTCAAAGAAGATCAAACAAGGCCTTCTTCGAGATGATCAAAATTAAACCATGGAGATGAAGGACCCCTTCATCCCCTGCATCGAGATGAAGCTTCATCTGCGCTCCACTAACGACTTCAAGTGTTGAAGGGCGTTATGCGGTTGAAGATCATCTCGTCCTTCAAGTTGACTAATTTAATTTAATTCTTTCTGTTTATTAACAAATTTCTAATTCATCCAAAAGCCTCTTTCGATAGTCAATTGGAAATTATTCTTGTTCATCATTTCACACAAGAGTATGCAAATTAATAAAGCAAGAAAGTAATAAGACTCATGATTTCAATACTACATAGGTTTATACAAGTCTTTCGATCTCTATATTTACCTATGCTAAAATATTCCAGATCTATCCTATAATTCCCTCTTTCGATAGCAAATCATAAGATTAACATCATCTAATTAATGGCCAATTAACTAGAAGCAATAAACTCAGAATAAATCAGATAAACAAAGAAAGAATTGTTTTAAATTAACATAAAAAATCAAGCATAATTTGGAACTAGATTACATCGTTTTCCTAAAATAAATAAAATTTAGTTCATGCTAAAAATTAAATTCAACATAAACGAATTTTTTTGATTGAGAATAAATGAAGAAAAAATGACACTGAAAAAAATACGAATCGCAAATGCCGCTCGTCCTCTGTTCCTGCGTCCTCGTAGTCGTCCTCTGTTCCAGCGTCCTCTCTCTCCCGCAGTCGCAGTTCTCCTTCAGAAACCACCGGAAAAAATTCCTCACCTCCGTCGCCGCTCGTCCTCCCGTCTGCGTCTTAAAAAACACCAGCGAAATATTCCCCTTAGTCCTTTTCTCCCGTCTCTGTTTTTCTCCCGTCTGCGACTTCCGTAAAATCCAAAATTCCGTAAAATCCCTCCGTTCTTTTTCATATCGGAGTCATCCAACCAGATTAATTCCCTTTTTCCGTTTTTCTCTCTGGATCGTATCTTCACTGCTGTTATCCATCGGGAGTCTCTGGTTTTTCGCCAAAGAATAAGGCGACGAGAAGTTTTGTTCTGTTCCGTGGAAGAAGAGTGTAGAATAATTGAGTTTTTCCTAAGTTAGGACTCTCAATTAATGAGCCGGGTAGCTCCTGTCCTGCCGAGACCTGGAATCGCCCGCGTCAGCGAAATGTTCCCGTCATGTATCCTTAAATTGCACCAATAAAATTTATATCTTTATTTTCTTCAAATCTAACATAACATTTAAATAACAACAATAAATTCTAAAATCAATAAAAATAAATAAAATTAGATCAAGTTTTAAAGTAAAGAGGTGATAAAATATATTAAGTTATGGGGGGGAGCAAAATCGCCGAGGGTTCAAACCCTGGCGATCGCTTCATCCGGATGAAGGAAAATATGGGCGGAAACCAAATTTCGTCGCTTAAACCGTGGAGATGATTTTCGAAATCATCTTAAGTCTTCTAGATGACATGAATTCTGGTGCTCCACTAATGGGGGGTTAGTCCCCCAAATTAAACCCTAAACCCTAAAATCAATGAAAATAAAAATGAAAATGAGAAAAAGAGCAAGGGGGGGGGGGGGGGGGGGGGGGGGCAAAATCGCCGAGGGTTCAAACCCTGGCGATCGCTTCATCCGGATGAAGGAAAATATGGGCGGAAACCAAATTCCGTCGCTTAAACCGTGGAGATGATTTTCGAAATCATCTTTAGTCTTCTAGATGACATGAATTCTGGTGCTCCACTAATGGGGGGTTAGTCCCCCAAATAAAACCTTAAACCCTAAAATCAATGAAAATAAATAAAATTAGATCAAGTTTTAAAGTAAAGAGGTGATAAAATATATTAAATTATACAAGTCATCATCGGGCGCAGGGAGATGAGAGGTGTGGGAGAGGGCGAAAAAAATGAAAATGAGAAAAAGAGCAAGGGGGGGGGGGGGGGGGGGGGCAAAATCGCCGAGGGTTCAAACCCTGGCGATCGCTTCATCCGGATGAAGGAAAATATGGGCGGAAACCAAATTCCGTCGCTTAAACCGTGGAGATGATTTTCGAAATCATCTTTAGTCTTCTAGATGACATGAATTCTGGTGCTCCACTAATGGGGGGTTAGTCCCCCAAATGGATTTTTGAAGATCAAGTTCATGTCCAACACGAAGATCATATCAGTCATGTACATGAAGATCATCTTCGCACTTGGTGTTAGTATTGACGACTTCATGTGCACTGGAAAACAACTTCCAGTATTAGTACCCCAATATGAGAAAAACATAAAAAACAAAAAAATCCCTAAACCCTTATAGTACACTTAATTACAACATAATCCTTAAACCCCAAATTAGGTAAAACAACCATTATTACTACACGAATAAGTTATTTAATGTATAATTAAATATATTAATATATGTATTAATTGAATTAGATATTTTATTATGCATTAATATGGTATTTACATGAGCCAATGAAATATGCACATGATTAATTACAAATAATAAATAAATAACATTATAAATAACAAAAACGAAAGTAATACATTGAGTTATTAATTTATTAATAACATATGATATACTTTAACCTAAAAATAAATAATTTAAGAGAAAAAATTGATCTAATCATAACTTTAACAGACTATATATTTGTACATAATATATTTTATGTATTATTAATTAATAATATATATCACAAAATTTAAAACCATTGGTTTAATTAACTATAGCAATCGGACAATTATGCCAAAATAATTTATCAAATATTTATTTTAACAATATTTTAATTATGACTATTAAATCACTATTTTAATATATTAATTATAAAATAAAAATATTAAATAAATAAAAATAATTATTTTATAATTAAAATTTATAAATTAATGATTTTTATGACGATAGTTTAATTTTTCCTAACTTAGGAAAAATTAAACCATCGTCGTCTTCCTCACTGGTGAGCCAGCGGGCAACGGCGACGGCGGCGAGCAACACCGATAGAGGCGACGCTTCGACAATACGCCGAGAGGGAGAAGAGAGGGAGGTCGAGAAGATTTGCAACAGATGCTCGACCTCCCGTGTAAATTATTGAAGAACCACCGAACTCGGTGTCCTGCAAAAAAAAAAAAAAACAAAAGATTTGTGTTGAGTGACCTTCGCTCTCATGTCATCCAACTAAGAGCGTATTGAGTAGTTGGAGGGTGGGCTTCGTGAAGTGCAAGATGGGTTACACAAGATGGAGCTCGGCATGGCCGAAAGGCTGCGTCATGTGGAAGAAACTCTCAACTGACTCTTCAATATTTTGCTTGCAAACCAGGAGAACCCCATCCACAGTCACCATCACCGAGAAGGAAATGAGGGGGGACGGCTAGTGGTATCTTTCAAAATAGCAAAGCTTGAATTTCCTCGATTTTTAGGAGAAGATCCGACGGAGTGGTTCAATTGTGTGAACCAATTTTTTCAGTTCCAAAATACTTCTGAAGCCCAGAAAGTTTATTTGGCCTCATACAATTTGGAAGGAGAGGCCAACCAATGGTGGCAGTGGATCCGCAAGACATTCCAGGAAGAAGAACGCATTCTCTCGTGGACAAATTTTACAGACGAACTCTGGGCTCACTTTGGGCCATCATAGTGTGAAGATTTTGATCAAGCTCTTTCCAGAGTTAGTCAGGTCAGATCCCTTCATGATTACCAAAAAGAGTTCGAGAAGTTAGGCCATCGAGTCCACGACTGGCCACAAAAGGCTCTTGTTGGCACTTTCATGGGAGGATTGAAACCCGAGATTGACGAGGGAATTCGAATGTTCAAGCCCAAAACATTGAAAGAAGCCATTAGTCTAGCAAGAATGAAGGATGATCAACTTGCTAGACAGAGGAGGCCGGCACCACCTACGTGAGCTCCCCTAGCTTTTCCCCCTACTCATCAAATAGAACCACCAATTCCTGATTAGCGACTTACTTGAGAAGAAATGCAGCGAAAACAATCCCAAAACTTATGTTTCAATTGTAACGACCGTTGGTCTGTAGGACACAAATGTCAGGGGCCACAGATACTCATGTTGGAGGGTTCCGAGGATAGCGATGACCTATTACTGCTTTGGATAAGGGTGTGTCTCCCTTGAAAGCGCCTCCTGCACTGCTTTGGGTAAGAGGAAACAATTGCTTTAGGCCTTCACATCGGTGGCTGTCAGTTTTTTTTCTAGAAGAGGGAAGCAAAGCAATACCCCTTTTCTTGGAAGTCCATTGTCATCTCCGCTCCTCTTCCTCTGCTATCTTACATGCCATGTCTCGCAGGTCAAACAATCACTTGAATTCCGGGGGCTTGCAGGCCTTGATCACCAACTTCATGGTTTATTGGAGAGGTGTGCCGACTGGAGAGGGAGGTATGTGGCTGTGACAATGAGAGTGAGAGTTAGAGACTGAGAGTGGGGATTGACGTTTAATATATAGTCAATGAGGTTTTGGGATGGTTCAGGATGTAACTAGGATTATGCGATTGTGTTAGTTTCCTGTTTTGATGTTTCCAAATTGAGATTCTTGAATTGTTATTCCAATTAGAATTGATGGTCTATTTGAATTTGAATTCGAATTCTACCAGCCTTCGTAAAGCGAAATTTCTTGTTTCTGTGTTCCTAAACTACCTACAAGTTAAGTTTCCAATTTGAGTTCAAAACGAATGAATTTTGTGCCATTTAATTTCCTATTTACCATTTTTACATTATGATGATAAAAGAGTTCATTCCTTTACCAAAATCATGTCGCATCCCAGAAACAAAATGCAACGTCTTCTCTGGGTCTTCCCCGTCCTCCTCTTCTCCCTTCTGTTCATAGCAGAAATTGGCATCATCCACGGAAACCCAATACACCCGATTTCCATATGCATGATCGTTACTAGAGGCTTCATTGGATCACAACTCTATGAGAAGATCCTCTCTGAGACTCCTCACAAGATCCTCCTTATCAATGTCTATAATGACAAGATTAAGCATCTTCTGGCGCTCGATTGTCTTCCTTGTGCCGATTGTTGCCGGAGGTTGTTTTATTATTTTTAAAAATAAACATTTTGATGTAGAGCATGCTAGACCTTGTGCAAAAGAAATTGAAAAATTATAAAATTGAAAGAAGATATAGTTATGGAAGACTCTCGTTAGGAGCATGCTCAACCCTGATCCTCTTAAATAACTTAAGTATTACAACTTTACCTTATTACACTTTAATTCACTCAACTCCTTATATCTCCCTCTATTCATATCCAAATTACATGAAGTTTGAAATATAGATAGATCTAAACATGTAGAACAATATAAAACCAAAACTAGAGATCAAGCCTAATTTAAGAAGACAAAACTACTTTTCAACTATTTTTATAACACTCCCCTTCAAGATGGACATATATCCATAAGTTCCAACTTGTTACTGAAATATCCATATTCATGTTTATCCAAGGCTTTAGTATATACATCTTTAACTTGATCACCAAATCAAACATAGGGAGTCACAATATCGTTTTGCATCACAGTATCTCAAATGAAGTAATTATCCACCTCAGTATACTTGGTTCTTTCATGAAAACTGGGTTTTGTGCAATGAATATGGTTGCCTGATTGTCAAATACATAGTCATCTACTATTCTCATTGTAGATTCAACTCTCTAACCACCAATTTAAACCACATCAATTCACTGACTGTATGAGTCAAGGCACTTTACTCAGCTTTAACATAGGAGCGGACAACATCGTTTTGCTTTTAGCTCTTCTAGCTTATCAAATTACCTCCTAAGAACACACAAACCGACGGTACATTTTCTTCCAAATCTGGACCAAGCATAATTTGCATCCAAGAAAGCCTCTATTTCTAAATGATCATGGGGTCTAAAGAATAACACCTTTCCTAGTGAAACATTGAAGTATCTAGTTTAAAAAAAAGTACATGGGCATGTTGGTCCTTTTACCTTACCCTCATCTAATATCTTGATGTAATCTTGTTGCTTATGTTGAATTATGTCTATGATCCAATTTTTATGTATGTAAGACATGTAGAATGAGAGATATACGAAGATTACGGTTTCACTGAAATGAGGGGGATTATTGTAGTTTTTTTACACCCATTTAAGTACATAGGTTGGGGGTGATGGATGACTCCCAATGCAGCTTTCTTTTTAGAGCTTTTTCCTCCTCTTTCTCTCTCATTTTCTCTCCATCTCTCTCTTCTTACTTTTTTCATGATATAAGAGAGGTAGATCACTTATGGGAAGGTTTTTTCTCAAAAATTTTCATCCTTTGAAGCCAATGTTTACATAAAAGAAGGATCTTCACAGGTTTTTCACCTATTGGTTAGTTAAAATCCAATTTCTTTTTTATCTTTGTCATAAAACTTGGTTTATTGGTTCTATTGTTCCTAGGACAATTCTCTTTGTTTTAAATTGCCCAAAAAGGGATTTTTATGTTTGTTTAGGGATGTGCACCAACTCCTATTTTGCTCTTGCTGATGCCATCACCGGTTTATGCTGATATCAGCCCTACTTGTTGACTATTGGGGTTATTTGATTTGAATTTGAAGTTTATATTGTAATATGTGACTTTTTAAGTTCGCACATCATAGTAATTACCCTAACCCTGTTTCTGCTTGGTGCGGCCCACCAAGGTTGTTCATACAAAAGCTTTTGGAAGGTATAATTAATCTAATTTGTGTTTATGTACAAGTATTATGGCTGATCTTGGTGAAGTATATACTCTATCTAAAGAAATTTATAGTTCTGATGGGAAGGATATTATTACTATTACATTTGAAAAATTGAATGGTGATAATTATCTCAATTGGACCAAATCCGTTAAGATGTATTTAAAAGATAGGAAGCAGTTGAAGTTTTTTAGGGATGACCCTCCTATCCCTCGTGATGACAATTGGGAAGTAGAAGACAACCAAATTATGAATTGGATTGCCAAAGCTATGTGGTTATCTCCAGAAGCATTATATGCTTAAGAGAACAATCTTTCAAGGATGTAGGAGTTATATATTGATTTCTTTGGCTTTAAAAGATGCAATAGGACATTGACAAAGTACTACATTTTTGTTATGGGTATTTGGCAAGAGATTAATGTTTATCATCCATTTATTATGGATAAACGGGAACTCAGGAAACACATCAAAAAAATTTATTCATTAATTTCAAACCATTGTCAGTGCCAAGTATCAAACTAATTTTTTTTATTTCATTATAAAAATGTTGAAATATATCAAATACTTTATACTCCTCCCACTAGAGATACACCCAAATGCATTGAATAAAATCATTATCAAATGAAAGAAAGTGCTTACAATGAACAATGTCAAATACTAGGAACATGACACTGGCCCCAAACATCAGAATGAACAATGTAAAAAAAAAAATGACTGCTTTTGGATTGCCTTAAAGGAAATGGAGTTCAAAGATGCTTGCTCAGTTGATGAGTCAAACTGAAATGTTAGACCGAAAGGAAATACAGGAAAAAGGTAAACCAATTTTTCAAAAGAGGAATGACTTAGTCATAGATGTCGCTGTAAAGGTGAGACTATTGAATCTTGAGCTTGTAAAGCTTCTTGTGAGTGGCTCTACAAACTATAATCCGTCTCTTTCACATGCAGAAACAATCGCGCTCCTCGTCGTGAGATCCTGAAACAAATAATGAGAAGGGTTAAACGTGACAAAACATCTCATAGATTTAGTTAGTTAACTAACTAATAACAAATTAAGGGAAAATTTAGGAACAAACAACACGTACTAAGGTGACATGAATGAAGATGGAACTAAAGTACTCATTCCTTGAATCAATGAAATGGATCCATCGGCTAAGGATACATGTTTAATAGTAGAAAACTCTTTTAAGTCAGAAAATTAAGATAATGTGCCAGACATATATGGGTAGTAGCTCTAGAGTCAAGAACCCAAATGGATGAAGGATGCACATGAAGAGCTGGTGTGCCTGAACTAGCTTGAGTGGCTATAGGAATGTAAGACTGAGCCATAGATGTTGAAGAAGAAGCATCGGTCAATTGTACCATAAGCTGAGCTAGTTGTTACATTTCATTAGATGCCCAGGTATAACATTCACTATTGGCCCAATAGATGCTTATGTGCTCTCATGAACAAGAGAGTTTGCCCATGTAGGTTTACCAAATTTAGTTAAACACTTGTCAGAAAACTGGTTGGAGTGGCCACAATGAATACGTTTTCTGTGAGGCCTAACATTACCCCTACCTCTTCTGCCTTGGTTATTCTTCATCTACCTCTAGCACTTCCATCTCGACTTCTCGCTGATTCAAAGTTACCCAGAGCTTTGAGTACAAACATAGTAACATTGGTCACATATTTGCTTCCCTGGGTTCTACCTATAAACTATGCGCATAAGACTTTGCTTAAGCAACGGTTAGAGACTGTATGTCCTCTTACTCTAATAGTTGTGCCAGAATTGCATCAAACTCTGGCCCCAAGGCATCCAGAAATTTTGAAATATGTACTTGTCCATGATGTTTCTAGACCCCCTTTTATTAGTAGTAAAGGGATGGAAAACATTTTTCTCCTTTAGTATACCCACCTATTCACTGTAGTATTCTGTAATAGATCTTTGACATCTCTTCAAGTTGAACAATTCCGGCATTTTCTGATAAAAAATAGAATTTAAGGATACCTTCTTTTCTTGAGCATAAATAGATTTTTAAGGATACCTACATTTCCGTCATAGTGTCACAATTCATAACTTGATTCCTCATATTGGAATCAATGTTGTAGATCAACAAGGTCATAACCTGACTATCTTCGACTTTGTAATCATCATCCAGAGGGCAGGAGGATCCTCCCATATGAACTTGGACTTCCTCTTCATTTTTAGATATATGTGAATTGATTTTGACCTACGAAGATAGTTTTGACCATTCAATGTCTCAAATGTAATCAAAATCGGATATATTTCCACTGAATTTCCATATTTTCTTATTGGGGTGATGATTTCACTAGAAACAACCATGAAAATATAGATAGAATAATACTCACTCTAACCCTAATGTCACTTCATACTACAATTGCACAAGTCTCAATTGTGGGCTTCACTTCAAAAAAATTAGGGTAGGGTAAACAAACTCAATGTGCACCGATCACCAAGAGATTGTGTAATCAAACTATGCAATTAAACTCACAAATCCAACACAATTAGGGCTAGCATCAGCCTTTTAGGATGATGTCGGTTGGGAGATAGTAGTAGGGGTACGCACCACTCAAAAATAGGTAGATTCAATTTAATAAACCATCATGGGGCAATAATCAGTCTCACAACTACTCAATCTATGGTAGAGGTCATCAACCCTAACTTTATGGCCGACGGAGAACACAAAAGTTCATATTTTTGTCAACCAAACAAACCCAAATCTCGAGGAATCCCACCTAGGAATTCACATGCCTCAATGGAGAGAACTAGTGAGGAGTAGTGGCTTCCAACTAAGATCTACGATTCTGATACCATGGAAAAGTTTACAATTGAAGAATATAGAAAGAGGAATTGAAAGAGAAGATGGAGAGAAAAATGAGAGAAGAGAGAGTTATGGAAAGACTCTTGTTGGGGGGTCAAGCTCGAAACCCATCCCCTTTAATAACTTAAGTTTATATACTTAAATTCATTTATCTCTTTATAATTTCCACTATACATATCCAAATTACATGAAACTTGAACTAGAGATAGATCTAAACATGTAGAACAATATAAAAGCCTACTGTAGAGGTCACATCTTATGTAAAAATATTAAACTACCCTTCAACTGTTTTTTCTAATTGAAACCTTTTAATATAATCATTGGTGAGATGTCAAGCCATGAAAACTTAATGTGAGCCACTCAATGGAACATAGATTTCTAACATAACCGAAACGAGGTATTGATAGTCTGATAAGGTTGTGCATTGTCTCGGTGGGAGGAGAATATGGTTTTGACTCTTTGCATGGTTTGCCAGCATTGTATAATTCATAGATGTTGTCCTGAAATGTGTACCAACAAATAAATTTTTCAAACTAAAGTAAGTTTTTTATTGAATATTTTTTTTTAAATTAGAAAATATCTTAAATCTGTAATAAAAAGTTTTAACTAGTTTAGAATAATATTTTTGTATTAATTAATATAAAAAATTTATATTTTATTATAGGTAAAAGAAGGTAATAAATAAAAAAAATTAAAACTTAAAATAATTATTAATAAATATTTTAAAACTAAAAATATCTTAAATAGATAATGAAAGGTGTTAAAAAGATTAGTAGATGATTAATTAATTAGTTGATATATTAAATTTATATTTTATTACAATAAATAGAAGGTAATTAAACAAGTACTGAGAAATAAGATTTAAAAAAATATATTCTGACTTAGAAAATATCCTAAATCAATAATGAAAGGTGTTATATAGATTCAAATATGATTTTTTAAATTATTTAATACACAAAGTTTATATTTTTTTACTAAAAAAAGTAATTAAACTTGTATTTGCAAATAAGATTTTTAAAAACAAGTACCTTTTTTAAAAAAAATATTTCGAAAATTGGAAAAAAATTAAATCCATAATGAAAGGTGTTAATTACATAAGAAAATTTTTAATTAATATCTATTTTTTATTTTTATTATAAAAACTAGAAGGTAATGAAATGTGTACCAACAAATAAGATTTTTAAAACCTAAAATTAATTGTTAAAAAATATTTTTAAAATTATAAAAAAACTAAAATTAATAATGAAAGGAAAATGTTAGAAAAAAAGGCATGTTGTCATGGCACATCACTTATATGGCAACCTACATGACCACTGACGTGGTAATTGATTATGTCTCAGATGATGTGGCACATTTTTATCAAATGGTGACATGGTAGATGACGTGGTACGACGTGGGATGTCAAAGTTGACATGTTGCATTGGACTTTCCAAGTGGCAATTGATCGGTCAAACTTGGGTAATTTTAAAATTAAGTTTGTGAGTTGGTTATTTTCATATTTTTTTCAAAAATGCTTAGTTTAGGTAAAATTCCCGAAATAGTAATGTCTTTTAAGGGTAAGTTGTGAAACTTCTAGTAGAGCTTTTTTGGAGCAATGCACAGGGTCTCCTCTTTCAGTTTGGCTTACTTATCCACATCAGTTGCATATCTTCTGCATTGTCAACTTTCAAAATTTTTGATACCCCAAAAAAATTCGTTGAGGTTATACTTGGTCAAAGTAGTTTGTTAAGTTGTTTCAGTTCTACCGTTATAGACTCCTTCTTACTATGGTAGTTTTATCGTACTTTCATCCCCCGATAACCCTATTACTCAGTTACCTTTATCTTACCATCTTTTTCTTACTCTCGTTTACCCCTTTAAGCCAACCTCTTTGTGCGTTGTTTCCGTTGGTCCTTTTTTTTCCATATGGATTTTTTTAGTCCATTAAACTTTTTTTATTAGTACCTTTAAGGTGGATTTTACCATCATCTTTTGAGTGTTTGACACTACCCCTTTTTTGTGATTATTATCACTATTTTGTTTGAAATCTTATAAAGTTGGTTTCCATGTTTTTTATCAGCAATGTTTTTCTATGAAAGATTCTACAAGCTAAACCAAGCCTGATCACTTTTATTACTCTATTGATTAGATGTATGTCTTTAAAAAAATTTATTTTTAAGAATTTGTGAGTGTTGCAATGGATGCGCCTCTTTAGATCTATTTTCTTTAGTGTCAGAATTAATATGGTGGAGTCTAAGAGGAGTTTCATGGGAAAGAGGTCTCGAAGAAGAGTATCAATTAAAGGTATTTTATTATGTTAGTCATTTATTTATGCCAAATTTTTTAATGGTCTAGGAGTATTTGTCTTTCAGTGTAACTGATAAATGAGTAGTTTAATTGTAATGTGATTTTACTTCTTTCCTCTATTATAAATAGAAACTCATTGTACTCAATTATAATCAAGTCAATGAATTATTTCTCTGTTCTAGAATTTCAACAAAGAGTATAGGTTACTAGGGGCAAACCTAAAGAAACTCCTATGGAGATGGACATAATCTTTATGAAAATGATAGTGCGGAACTCAAGGACAAGACCACTCACCAAGACTAGTTGAGTTGAGGATATTACCAATGAAGAAGACGGATTTCCACCTTGCACGAAAAAAAATGATGCTCCAAACTAGAATTTATAAATTTGATGATTGAGGGTGGTGGATGTCTATGAATTAATATATATAAATTATTTAGAGTTTAGATGATTATCATAGAAGTTAAGGGTCTGTTTAGTGACCTTCCACTTCCAAGTTTCAGGTTGCAATACGTTTGTTTTGGTCAAATTGATTATCTCCTGCATCTCTAACAGTGAAATTTTGGTTCTTCATCCCTCCTGTATCTCTCTCGGTTCGTTCATTCTTCCCCTCTTCTCTTTGTATCAGAATACTAGAGCATTCGAACACACTTGGATATGTGGGCCTTCCTTGGTCGTGTGGGCTTGGGCCCTATCTTCCAACACTCCCCCTCAAGCTGGGGGTGAGAGAACAACATGAACTCCCATCTTGCTGCAAATGATGTATAATTTTTTTTTTTTTTTGTATAATATGACTAATCTTCCAAAATTCCCCCTCACGCTGGTGCTCTCGTTCATGAGGCCCAGTTGGCATAAGAAAAGTGAGAGTAAAATCACTTCCAGTCATATGACATTGCTCTTTAATCTAGTCAAATAACTCATACTGGATGTTCAACACACTCCTATCTTCTGTAGGTAGTGCCACTCCTATTAATCTAGGTAGTGGGTCTATACAACGTTCGGACCTCCATCACAGTGTGCCTCCATAGGATAATGACTCTCAAGTGGTAGGAGTAATAAATTTCAATTTATGGAGGTCCATAGATACTGAGGCCATCTCTTCTTCAATAATTGTTGGAAGATAAGCTCAAGCCCACACGACAAGGAAGGCCCACATATCTAAGATTATTATAAGATGGGTCACACGACCATGGAAGGCCCACAAGATAGGCCCAAACCCATAAGAAGTAGGACCCACAATGATTACCATGAGCTGGCATCCTTATCACATCAGTTGGAAGATCAATAAGGACTCACAAAAGTATCTTTATCTTAGGGTCACGACCAAGAAGAGTTTTAGTTTGAGTTATGTTTGTCTTTTATCAATATTGAGTTATTTAATTATGCTAGGACTTATCTTTAAGTGTTAGAGTTTGGGTGTAATTGGGACAAGGGTAGTTTTATTGTAATTGGACTCTACTACCTTCCTCTATTATAAATAGAGGTTCATGTACTCTGATAACAACAAGTTATTGATGTCAATGAAGTATTTCACTTTTCCATAAATTCAACAAGGTATCAGATCAGGTTCTATGATTTGACTTGGTCAACTCACGGAGGTAATGTGATCATTTTCTCTAAACCCTAAACCCTAAGTCTCGGTTCGTAGTTATTTTTTTCCAATCCCTATACCCATAAGTTTCTTTGCATTTTTTACCTCTATACGGATTTTTTCATATTTCAAATTATATATTGAAGGAAAGATATTTTATTCTAATTTCCAAAGAAAAATGGTTGGTTCCAATCGGAGTTATCAACAGAGAGATATCGATATTTGAATGAACGAAGGTCAGATTATAAAGTAGTTCGAGCAGCAACAAAAAGCTTCAGCTTCTGAGGTATTTTTTGCTATCAAGAACTTGAATTTATATGGAGAGATATATATCAAAAAAAAATATCTGTAAGTCTATTCTTTTACCTATTCAACCAATTTTTTATCTGAGTTATCTACAAAGAGAAATCGATATTTGAAGCAGCAAAGGTCAGATTTAAAAAGAGGTTCAAGCGACAGCAGAATGCCTCAAATTCTGAGGTATTTTATGATATCAAGAAAGAGACTTTATATGGAGAATTATATATCAAAAGAAATATCTATAAGTCTATTTTCTTACCTATTCAACCAATTCTTGGTATGATTTTTTTCTAAGGAGATATTGATCTAGGAAGAGTCAATGGTCATTCTCTAAAAATAAGAGAAACAGTACTTAGTTCGGCCAGATAACAGAGACCGAAACCTATCAGATTATTTATCTTATGATAATTATATTTTATGAGGATTTATTATACTTGGATGAAATTTATTTAAGTCTAGTTTCAGACGAAGAAAATTTCATGTCAATCTGATCTATATTTGAAGATATATTCACATTGGAAGAATCAAAGGTCATGTTGGTATTCTGTTACATTGAAAATTCGAATTTAAGCTGATTGTTTTGTGTCACTTTTTGAGTTGATATATCAGGAAAATATTTCACTTCTCCCTGGTTTGAGGGCTTATTTATACATTTCTGTTATTTGGGCCTATTGATGCATCTATGATATTTGGTTCAAGCTGGGATCACTGCCATTACCTCCCAGCTTGAGGGGGAGAAGTAGAATAAGTACAAGAAAGAGGTATTTTATTTTATATGTTGTGAATAAGTTTATGTGACCAAAATATTCAAGAAATGGGGAGCACAAAAGATGAAGCTTATGCATCTAAGAAGAAATTTTTATATTGAATTATTTCATGGGTTCTTTTACAAAGTTATTAATTGGTTCGCGTTATATGTGTTGGAAGATGGTCGTGTTATATACAATTGCTGCTATTATGTCTCTTTGGGGACATTATTTCTTGGGTTCTCTTTCATGTTATATATCACATTGGGAAACCATAACGGAGAAACTTATTATTACATCTATTTTATCCGCGCGCCCCCCTCCCCCCTATAATGGCTTTTATGTCTCCTACCACTTAAGAGTCGTTGTCTTGTGGAGGGACACAGTGGTGTACACTTTAGAGCAATGCCGATAGATACACTACCGATACAAGAAGGAGTGTGCCCTACATCCAACATTAGGACTGGAGTATGAAGCAATGGCTTATCGGCTAGGAGTGATTTTTACTCTCACTTATATAATGTCGCAGAGCCTCATAGAATTACGCAACAGCGTGAGGGGGAATGTTGGAAGATGAAGGCATATTGGAAGATGTGCCATTTTATACAAAAATATTATATACATCATTTGCAGCAAGCTGGGAGTTCATGTTGTTCTCTCACCCCCAACTTGAGGGGGAGTATTGGAAGATAAGTTCAAGCCACATGACCAAGGAAGGCCCACAAGATGGCCCCAAACCCATAAGAAGTAGTACCCACAATGATTACCATGTGTTGGCATCATTATGACATCAGTTGGAAGATCAAGAATGACTCACAAAAGTATCTTTACCTTAGGGTCACGACCAAGAAGAGTTTTAGTTCGAATTATGTTTGTCTTTTATCAATATTGAGTTATTTAATTATGCTAGGACTTATCTTTAAGTGTTCGAGTTTGGGTGTAATTGGGACAAGGGTAATTTTATTGTAATTTGACTCTACTACCTTTCTCTATTATAAATAGAGGTTCATGTACTCTGATTGAAACAAGTTATTGATGTCAATGAATTATTTCACTTTTTCATAAATTTAATAATAATAATGTCTCATCCAAAGAGACATAATAGTAGCAGTTGTAATAGGCTTTAACCCATATAACACGAATCAAAATAATCCTTGTAAAATTGACCCATGAAATAATCTAATGCAAATATTTGTACCAAATAATATGCTGACCAAGGAATAATCTGTCAACACTTCAAAATAATATTCCAGCCATAGAAAAAATACCGAGTCGCGCCGAAATATATATAAACTTGGACACAAATACCGAGGTAGAAAATAAGTGGCCATGTTAGAATTGACTCGTTGAGTTGACCCGGACTGGGTTGACTCGGTCCAAGTTGGTCCGAGTTAACTCGACAAAACATAAGGATCCTCGGTTCAACGGGTTCGCTGGGTAAACTCTCCCGATCCGGGTTGTGGCAGAACAGCCTGGCTCAGATTTAATAAGCTTCCAAAGTTAGGAAACATGATTTTTCATCATCTTCCTCCCCGATATGATCCCAACTTTCGAACAGAGCGAAACAACAATGGGATGGATTGACAGAAATGCAGAGAGATTTTGAATACGGAAACGGAAACTTTCCAAACAGGAAATTTCCGAAATCGGTAGGCGTGCTTTGAAATAGCCAAAAATCATGATGCTAGCAATAGAACAGTTTTGCAGAAGTTGTCGTAGTGTCTCCGCCTCTCTTGGTGTCACAATGTTAATGATGGCAACAGATGACGACAAGTTGGTCCGATTTAACTCGGCAAAACATAAGGATCCTCGGTTCAGCGGGTTCGTTGGGTGAACTCACCCGATCCGGGTTGCGGGAAAACAACCTGGCCCAGATTTAATAAGTTTCCTAAGGAAACATGATTTTTCATCATCTTCCTCCCCGATACGATCCCAGTTTCCGAACAGAGCGAAACAACAACGGGATCGATTGACAAAAATGCAGAGATATTTTGAATACGGAAACAAAAACTTTCCAAACAGGAAATTTTTGAAATCGGCAGACGTGCTTTGAAATAGCCAAAAATCACGATGCTAGCACTAGAATAGTTTTGCAGAAGTTGTCGCAGTGTCTTCGCCTCTCTTGGTGTCACAAAGTTAATGATGGCAACAGATGATGACGACTAGTTAAAATGATATCATCAACATATACAGCTAGAATCACCTTACCTCTCGGTGTATTTTCAATAAATACTTAGTGATCTCCAGAGCAACTGTAAAAGTCGGCCCGTATGAGGGCTTGACTAAATTTCTCAAACCATAGATGGGAGTCTAAAAATCAATGCTCTGATACCATGTTGATTTTCAAGATTCCATGGATTTAGCTCATGGAGAAAAAGATAAAGACACTCATTGGGAGAAAACAAGAGGAAGAAGAGGTTATGGACTTGATTTCCTAACCCTCCCCCTGAAGCTCTATTTATAGATTAATGAAACTATTTTATTATAAAAATACCCCTAAACTTAGGGTTTAGGGTATAGGGTTTTAACCCTGTAACTTAACCTAATTTCATCAATGCCATCTCTATGAGATGACCTTTTATTTACCATCCTGCCATCATTGTATGTGCCTCTTCTCTTTGATATATGGGCCTTAAGCCCATCTTCCACATCTCTTGAATGTGTGGGTCTTCCTTGGTCTTATGAGCTTGGGCCCATCTTCTAAGACACTTATGTGGGTCTTCCTTGGTCGTGTGGGCTTGGGCCCTATCTTCCAACACTTTTTAATATAAAATATTTAATCAAATTATTATTTTTATGGTGTTTAAATTTTCACTCTTAAAATAATAATTAAATATAATATTAACCATCATTAATTAATTTAAAAAGATATTTTATTATATAAAATTTATCTATTAACTCTTATCAGATAGTTGTACTTAAAGTGTTTTATTTATAAACTAAGATAGATTTTAACTTGTGATGATTGATATATAATTAAAAATTGAATCAAGATGATTTAATTAATTAAATACATAAAAATAAAATAATTAAAGAAATATTTAGTTTTATAATATCAAAATAATTAGTCAAATGTTTTTTGGTGGCTTCAAACTAATAGAAATTTTGGTGTATATGACTCATGGAAATGACTATGAGAATTCTTCTACTTCTCATGTACCTCCTTCATCTTGATATCAACCACAACTTCAATCTAATTTTCTTGTTCAATACTCACCATTATGGATTGATCAATTATTCAGAGACAAATTGGTTTTCTTTAGTAATTTGTTTTAGTCGAAAAATGGTTGAAAACTCTTTTAGTTATTTCTCAAAAATAAAGTAAATGTACATGATATATATCATTGACATTGCATTATAAGAAAATCATTTCTTTACACGGGCCTATGGGACCCTTGTACAAAAAAATTGGCTTGTGATGCACCTAATTCTACAATGTGACATATAGCTTAACTAATCATTATTTCTAGCCTTTAAAATAGTTTTAAAATATAATATCTTTATTTTATTAGGATTTTAATGTCAAAAAATAGTGGTTATTTACTAGGAGAGAGAGTAAAACGTATTCGTATTATCTTAGACGTTTAGGAATATAGTACTCATAGAAACTCCCACAAACATTTTGGTTTCTTTTACTTTTTCTATTCCAAGCTTCCCGCAAGCATGAATCCATACAACTATCAATCACTAGGCGTGAAGAACCATTTCATAGTTCAAACCCACATTTTTGCACAAAAATGATTGGAGAATCGACCGAATTGACAGTGATAACAACATCTAATTATCAAAAGAGACAAAAAATAAATAAATAAAAAATAATATTGTATTCATCACTGATGGGATTGTTAATAGATAGAAAGGAAAATTCTGATTTAACGAAAGCTACCTACAAATCGAACACAACTTATACTTTATAACATCACTTCCTAAACACTTGCATGTTCTTCTTCTTGAGGCCAAATTTTGAAACTTTGAGACTTTGTTGCACTGCACTCAGCCTTGCAAGGGCCGCCGACTTCAGATCAGGTTAGTAGTATTTATCAGGAACCTGATTGCAAACAAGAGAACTACGTTAGCGTTACATGCATTGGAGAATTTGAAGTCCCCATAGCCAAGTAATCCAATTTAAATTTGATGCATCTTCACAAACTATCCATATCCGATACTCACTCAACATATAAGAGCAAATTTCATGAGGTCCAAAAATAACTAGTTATGAAGGACTTACCTTTGTTGGATCTGTAAAGTCGGTAGGTGTGGTGTCGGCCACTTGCTATGGGAGTTGAATAATCTTTGTATCACGAGGCATAACCGGTCGAAGGGAACCTGGTACTGAGGACAAACCAGGAGGAGCACTATAAGAATAAAATGAGGAGTCTTCAAAAAATGTTACATCCATGGACACAAATAAGCGTTGAAGAGTGGGACTATATAAAAATAACCCTTTTGTGTGCGAGAGTATCCCAAGAAGATATACTTGATATATTTAGGATCAAGTTTGTTGTGTCTAGGAAATGAATTATGAACAAAACATTGACATCCAAAGACTTTCAAAGGTAGAGAAAATGGATCATCATTTGGTAATAATCTAAAGTAAGGAGATTTATTACCAAGAACAAAATATGGTAGACGATTTATAAGAAAGCAAGTGGTAAGGACTGCATGAGGCTAATAAAATTATGGAACTTTCATGGCATATAATAAACTCAAGCTACCTCAAGAATATGATGATTTTTCAGTTTTACTACACCATTTTGTTGAGGAGTGTAGACGCATGATGTTTGATGGATAATGTCATTTTCTTGACAAAAAGAGTCAAAGACTTTGGAAACATATTCTTTGGCATTATCAGACCAGAGAATTTTTATTTTATGACCAAATTGTGTGAGTACCATAGCATGAAATGACTTAAAAATAAATGGTATCTCATAACGCTCCTTAAATATAAACAACCAAGTTGTGCGAGTGAAATCATCAATAAATTAATAAAATATTTTGCTTGAGAAATGTTGGAGACACTCAAGGACACCCCCAAACATCAGTATGAATTAAAGAAAATAGAGTAACACTTTTGACTTCTGGACGAGGAGAGTATGTACTCCTTTGATGTTTACTCAATTGACAAACCTCACAATGAAATTCTGACCTTACTTTAAGAAAAGGAAACATATAATGAAGAGACTATGAAGATGGATGTCCCAACCGATTGTGCCATAACCGTGCCTCATTTTCAGTAGTGAAAACCATGTTCATTTTTGGCATGTCCAAGTAGTAAAGCCCCTCTTGTTCATGGCCTCCACCAATTACCTGCTTCATTATAAGATCTTGAAAGACACATGAAGTGGATGAGAAGGTAATAGAGCAATTAAAATATTTTTTCAATTGACTAACAGATAATAGATTCAAAGGGAAAGTAGGAACATAATATCAGTGAGCAGAAGTGATGGTGTGTCAGAAGTGGAACCTTTCCCTTGGACTTTGGTTTGAGAACATTCAACTATGGTAACAAACTTGTGTGAAAGACTTGAAGATAGAGAATGTAATAAAATTTTGTTACCCGTAAGATGCTCGAAGGCTCCTGAGTTAATTATCCAAGATGAAGATGAGGCAGATAGCATACCTAAAGCGGTAGTGGCAGCAGTAGTTGCAGAGGAACTAGGAGAAGAACTTAGCATTGTCTTCGTTTTCTGAAATAGCTCATACTCTTCATCAATAAAAAAAATTTGTGCTACAAATTTTGTGGGTTGTTCTTCTTTTGTATCATTTTCAAAGGCTTGATTAGCCCTTGTCAATTATAACTATCCATTGGCTTTATAGCATATTTCTTTATAATGGCCATATTGTCCACAGTAATTGCATGCCTTGGAATCCTTGTAATAGCATTGATTTATAGTGTGGCCAAATTTCTTACAATGAGTACATTCTTTCCCATCTGTTCTGCCAGCACCAGTCCTTCCACCTCTTCCTCTGCCTCCTCTATAACCTCTGCCTCGGCCTCAGTCACGGTCAAATGATGATCCTCTATGATCGGAATACATAGCGGATGATACTTCAATAGTGGAGAAAGAAGTGTTTGGAATACGATGTAACATTGCACATACATCATCAAACTTGGGGACAACAGAAGCACTCAGAAGTTGACTCTTGGCTATCTCAAGATGGGGTTTAACATTTGTAAGGCAAATAGCAGTAATTAAGGCTTCCTTCTGGTTGTCTTGGATAAAAATATATGTAGTTGAAGGCTGAGCTAACTTTCACTCTTGAAGAAAGCCTCTAAAGCCGGCCAAGTACTCATGGATATTTTCTTCTTGTTTTGTATTCAATATTCTTTGGAGAATGTCATATGGTCTATGTAGAGTATCCGGGCAAGAGTACAGTTTAGCACATGTCTCCCAAATTTGTTTAGCAGTATCAAGATGAATGATATTGTTGGAGACATGTTCTTCCATGCTATTGATTAGCCAACTAATCACCAAAGTATCATTTATCAACCATTTATTATAAAAAATATCAACTTCATCAATAGGCGGTCCTCGGGTGGTGAGGTGACCAAGTAGGTCTTTTGTTATAAGGAACCTCCGAACCGATGTGGACTAACTCATAAAATTTGATACCCCACATAAGGGTATGGTGGTAATTCTCAGTATATCACTTTTGATATTCATATTCTCTTCAGCCACGATATGCTCGTCTTCAAAAAAAATTCTACTAATAACACCAAGTAGTACTCTTCAAGCAACTTGATGTATGGGGAATTTTAGCATTGATGCCAAATTATTATTCTGATTTTTTACCTCTAATACCACTCATAAGAGACTCAATAACAATCTTCTATATCAGGGGACTCTTGTTCCCACAGGAAAAAAAATTCCAACAATCTGATCATGGACTGGTCTTGGTTAACAGAATTTCCAAACCGACAAAACTGTTTTGATAGCTTCTTCTAGATAGAGAGGCATGCATATCCATAATATAACAAGATGAAAGAATTCACATACTCATCTTTAAATCATCTTCTAAATTTGGAAACCAATAACATGAAGAAAAAAATTTTAAACACTTATCTCACGGCTTGTGATCTTCCTTCACAAAAAAATCCTTCTTTGAGTGGTGTTGATCATCACTTCTTTAGAGTATTCCTTTGACGAGTGATCCTAAATTTAATGCTCCGATACCATGTTGAATTTAGGATCCCATTTCCAATATTCTAAGCAAGAGAAAGAAGAAATAAAAAGAAGAAAAGGGGAGAAGAACTCTCGAGTAGAGAGAAGAAAAAAGAAAAGAGAAAAAACGGTATGCTCCAAGCAAAGAGAGAGGGAGAGATTAACTCAAGAAGGAGCTGTGTAACTTGATTAATTCCGAATTACAACAACTCTATTTATAGTAGACAAAGAGACAAAGTCCTTATACAATTAGCCTTTCAATCTCCTAATTACATTCCAAATCTAACTCTCTAAGATAAGTCTATTCAAAACAATCTACTAGAAGACTAATATGAGTTGAACTAGAACTCTTTCTTCAATCACGTGAATATAAGGGAGGAGGCCAGCTTGTGGCCTTATCCTTGTGGGTCCCTCATGATCTTCCAGCTTATCTTGATAAGGTTGCCAGCTCATGGGATATTTGTGGGTCCCACTGATCTTCAAGTCTTCTAACTCATTTCAGCTTGTGCTTTTTAATTCCTTAACTCGTGATAGCTTGGGTGAGGACTCTTCTTGGTATCCCACATCCTCTTGGTGGGTCCCACATTGTAACACAAAAAAATCTCATTCTGTTTTTGCACTGTAGTTACATAAACTTGGTTTATTAAACATGATTATGTATTTATTTCAATGAAATTTTTCAGACCACTACAACACAAGTGAGGATAACTTGACACTACAGTAGGGCACAAAAATAGTTACAATATATGAAGATGAAATAAAAAATCAACCCAAATACAATTTTTATCGTGGATTTCAAAAAGAAAAAAAATCAAGATGGAGAAGATGAAACATAATGCTCACAAATATGTAGATTTACCTGATTAATAACACCTCTGTCGTGTGACAAAATTCCTTCTTCATTAAAGATTTGTGGAAAAGGTTTGCAGACTGGTTGTGCTTCTTTGTCTTGGTAGTTGCAAGCACAAAAGAAGAACTTTTCCATCCGGGCGAATAGAAACAATCTTCTTGTTTGCCAAGCCGAACATTTTTTTTTTTTTGGCAAAGCAAAAATATTCCCACTACTTTAGAAAAACATGAACAACAATTAAAAAAAACTATGTTTCCAAGGACATACTAGAATGCTTGTAGGAATTCAAGTTGTAGAGATTGTTCTTCTCCTTGCTGAAACTGTACCATCTGGCAGCCATTCCCAAATTCCTTCACAAGGAAGGAATTGTTTTTCTTCACAATCACCCAAATAAGATCACTAGGGGCATAAGCCATTTTACCTTTAGGAAGTAAATGTAGATTTAGAAATTATAAAAGTATAACCACATCGAGGAAAACTACTCATAAAACAAATGCTACAAAATCCTCACAATCTTAATCCAAAATAAAGAATCACGAACCATTACAGTTCAAAGAGAACTCTACACAAAGTACTATTACATATAACATGGATGCTAACAAGAGCCTGAGATTCTTGCACTTAACAAATAACTAGCAAACTAAAAAAAAGTTATGAAGTTAAAGAAACACCAAAAAGCAGTAATCACGTTGATTTTCCTTTACAAGAAAGAAACGAAAATTTGAGTTCATGGGACAAAACAAGAGCATGCAACAAATCGAATATTTCGAGAAGAAATCCTAGAAACAAATGTAAAGACTCGACAAGTAGAAAACACTTACCAAAGAGAAGTGCTACCTCAGTCTCCGAATGTCCTCATTGGTTAGAGTACAATACCTTTGGTGAGATGCGAGAGGTTTTTGAATTTTGGGTTACAAACATTGAGGGAAATTTTGGGTGGGAAAGATAGATTTAGGGTTTAGGCTAGAGAATTTGAGAGAAATTTAGGGTTGAGGGTTCAAAATAGGGGGTGACTAGAATGAGATGGCATAAATTATGGTTAGAGAGAGGGGCGACGAGGTTGAGATGATAGAAATTTAGGGTTAAGTTGTGAGAGAGAGAGGCGGCAAGAGAAACTGAGAAGGACAACAACTGGGGAAAATAGAGAAAAGAGAGACGATGAGAAAAGAAGCTAGTTGAAGCAAAGAAGAAGAAAGACGGTTGCAGAGATGAGGAGAAGTCGATGATGCACAAGAGAACCGGAGAGAGTGTTAGCAGGAAGATGAGAAGCGAGTAACGGCTGATAGATGGATGACTAGCAGATTAATGGACAGTGAGTAGCGGAAAGCGAGCACATGTAAGAGGAGAGCAGAGAACGACCACAAGTAAGAGAAGAGCTAAGAGTGGAGAGTGAGAGAGAGAAGAGAAACCATCGACCATCGAGTGAAACAACGAGTGAAAGTGAATTCACTTTCACTCGTTTTTTTTTTCAATTGAACGAGTGTAAGTGAATTATCTACGTAATTCACATTCACTACCCACTTACATAGTGCACTAACGAGCAATTATGTTTAGTTTAGTTGGGTTTTATGGTGTAAGATGAATGATCGGAAGTGGCGTCATTTGTTGGTTCTGAACAAAAGATGAAATGGTTGTGTGAAGTTTAATTGATATAAGATTCACACAGGCCTACCTTTGAGTCGTCGTATGTGGTATATGATCAACAAGAGCTAGCGTAACGCCTAGTGACTTATAATATTTAATTACACAAAATACATTTATATTTTTACACTTTTGATCATTTTTAAGTCTCCATAAAATATGATAAGCATCACATTCCGATTGATACATACTAGTTTTCCAAGATATGATACAATATCAGTACCAAGAGATCCAAGACCTACGTAAACTGCACCATGGTGGATATGCACCCTGCATTGCATGGGTCGATCAAACCTTCTTTACCTCTATCTTCTTAAGTTGTAAAATTGAACTCCCACGCTGTGATACAAAATTCCAATTTTTTTCGTTTTCTACTCTATATTGGTGTGGATTTAATGAATTGCATACCAGAAAAACTTATTAAGTGATTGATGTTAAGAGAATTGCTCTAATTGTTAACTCACTAGTCATACCCTCTAATCTAGTTATGCAATTTGAGATTCATGGTTTTGTTTTTGTTTACTCTGTCTTTGTTGTTATTAATGGTGGGTCTCACCTTATTTTCGAAGACCATTAATTTGGCAGCTATTTTCACCCCTATAGATTATGACACTCGTCATGTCCACGCCATTTATAGCAATTTTATCAATAAGTTGACTGTGGTGAGATTTTTGGATTTTTTTTGTTGAGATTTTCTACGTTGCCTATATAGTTTTCTTACTTTTCTATAATAAATTCAAAATTTACCATCCTATGAACAGTCTCGTTTTTTCAAGTGATGTATTGTTCATATTATGGCAAACACGTCCTTCACTCCTCTACTTGTGAGGTCTGTGGGAAGAAGGTCGGGTATTGTATCCCCAAGGACAATCCTCTGGGACAGGTAACACTTGGTTCTTCCTTCTCTTCAAAGTTGCCATTGGTGATTGTATCCCCAAGGACTATTGGTAACACTTGGTCGAGTATTGTATCCCCAAGGACTAATTTTTTTTATGCAATCCGAATATTTTTTTTTTTTTTTTTTTTTGGCAAAGAAAAGATATCCCCATTACTTTAGGACAAGAACAACAATTTAAAAAAAAACTATGTTTCCAGGACATACCAGAATGCATGTAGGAATTAGGGTTAGAGAGAGGGGCGACGAGGTTGAGATGATAGAATTTAGGGTTAGGTTTTGAGAGAGAGAGAGAGACGACAAGAGAAACCGAGAGGGATGATAGCTGGGGAAAACAGAGAAAACAGAGACGACAAGAAAAAAACCCGATTAAAGCAAAGATGAAGAAAGTCGGTTGCAGAGAGGAAGAGAAGCTAAGGACATATAGGAGAACCGGGAGAGGATTAGTAGGAAGATGAGAGGTGAGCGACGGTAGGTAGATGGACGACTAACAGATTAATGGACGGCGAATGCAAGTAGAGGAGAGCAGAGAGCAGAAAGCAAGCACAGGTAAGAGGAGAGCAGAGAGCGAGCACAAGTAAAAGGAGAGTGGAGAGCGGAGAGAGAGAGTGAGAAGAGAAACATAGAGCGTCAAGTGAAACTATAAGTGAAAGTGAATTAACTACTTTGTTCTCTCCCTTGAACTTACTATTCTTATAGATGATATCCAATTCCAAGCCCATTAGGTTAGATTTGAACGGACTATACCTCCTTGTTCATTCATTCTTCATACTACCATGTTGGATTCCATGTTTTCAAATACGACCGACTAGACGCTGTAATTCCATATATGAATGAATTATAAATGTAGTCAACAGATTCTGTCAAGTTGGCAGATAAATTGGTCAACATATTTTTCAGTTGAGAAGAGGAAAAAACCTTCTTCCCTCCTCTCTCCTCCCGATACAACAGAGGCCATCCAACAAAAAAGGGAGGCGAAGGCGGGGCAGTCCTCTCCTGCAAGCACTTTATGCCTCCTGCTCTAGTCAATTAGAATTTTATGTAACATTTTCAAGAATTTCAAGTTCGATGTGTTGAATTCTCAGACATTATTATATTATACGGGTAGCCAATGAATTGATCCGGTATAATATGTATACAAAATTTCTTTGGACATGACTTATTACATAAGAAGAAGATGGATTTCCACATTGCAGGAAAAAAAATTGATGGATCCAAAACAGAATTTATAAATTTGACAACTCATATTACTACAGGCAGACCCAAGCGATCATAATCCACTTTCGATCTCCTCCTCTTTCGTTTTCTGTAATCTGAATTTTCCCATCTTAATCCACTACTGGCATCCCGCCAGTTCACACCAGAAACCTCTTCCGGGCACCTGAAATACCTGACAAACTCTCTTCGTATCTCGTCAACGGTAATTCATGGAGCTGACGCAATTTCCTTATTTGCAGGACAGCGAGAGGAGTAACGCGGACGAATCGGAGAGCCAGTTCAGTTATATACATGTATATACACGACGAAGATCATTCAGACTCGACGACCGCAAAGCAAAGGCTATCGTCCTGTTTGTGGCGGAAGAGCCAGACACCCATCATAAGCTCGAGGTGTTGCCACTGTTTCTCTTGTAGTTTCCGTTGCAAATCATTTGATTCCACAAATCTTCTGTAATTTTTACCCTTGAAAACCAGCCAGTCGTTGCTGGGCCACTTGGCGAGCTGAACTTCATGCGTGCGACCCATTCTGTCCAACACCCGAACTGGGAGTCCGCCTTTCGTCTTTCCCTTCTCCCACGCTCTCATCTCCCTTGAGAGCGCCTCTTGCACTGCTTTGGGTAAGAGGAACCGATTGCTTTGGGCCTTCACATCGGTGGCTGTCAGGTTTTTCTCGCCGAAGACCAACGGAAATGCCCCACAAATTCGCGTCACCGACTCCACCCACCCGTGATGTTTCTCGACCTCCTCCGCTGATCGAAGCTTCTTGTAAGGTCTAGAAGAGGGAAGCGAAGCAATACCCCTTTTCTTGGAAGTCCATTGTCGTCTCCGCTCCTCTTCCTCTGCTATCTTACATGCCATGTCTCGCAGCTCAAACAGTCGCCTGAAATCCGGGGGCTTGCTCGCCTTGATCATCAATTTCATGGTCGATCGGAGAGGTGTGCCAATCGGAGAGGGAGGTATGTGGCTGCGACAATCAGAGTGAGAGTTAGCGACTGAGAGTGGGGAGAGTTAGAGACTGAGAGTGGGGATTGACATTTAATATATAGTCAATGAAGTTGCCTCTAGGATGGTTCATGATGTAACTAGGATTGTGCCACTGGGTTAGTTTCCTGTTTTGATGTTATCAAATTGAGATTCTTGAATTCTTATTCCAATTAGAATAGACTGTAAATTTGAATTCTATAAGCTTTGATGTTATCAAATTGAGATTTTTGAATTCTTATTCCAATTAAAATAGACTGTCTATTTGAATTTGAATTCTATAAGCTTTGCCTCCAAGTTAAGTTTTCTACCCGAGTTACGAACGAATGAATTTCGTGCCGTTTAATTTCGTATTTATCGTTTTGACATTATGACGATAAAAGAGTTCATTCCTTTACTAACTAAAATCATATCGCATTCCAGTAAAAAAATGCAACGTCTTCTCTAGGTCTTCCCCGTCCTCCTCATCCCCCTTCTGTTCATAGCAGAAATTGGCGTCATCCACGAGGGTAGATCTCGAGGGAAACCCGATACACCCGATTTCCGTATGCATGATCGTTGCTGGAGGCTTCATTGGATCCCACCTCTGTGAGAAGATCCTCTCCGAGACTCCTCACAAGATCATCCCTGTCGATGTCTATGTATCAACATCAAGCATGAATCCCGCCTTGAAGGCCTCATAAAAAATGGCAGATCTCGTATGTTTTTACTTTCTCTGTCGCTCCGACTCTGCAATTTGAGAATCGCGGTTTTGTTTTTTGTTAACTCTGTCTCAGTTGTTATTAATGGTGGGTGTCTCATTATTTTCGTAAACCATTAATTTGGCGACTCCCTGTACTCCTGCGGATTAAGACACCCATCATGGCGACACCATTTACAGCTAATTTATCGATACGCTGCCTGTGGTGAGCTTTCCAGCTTTTTTTTTTTTGTGGATTTTTTCTGTGGTTCCTGTATAGTTCTCTTACTTTCCTTTACTAAATTCGAAATTTATCGTCCTAAGAACACTCTACTTTGTGAAGTCTGTGGGACGAAAGTCTGGTATTTTATCCCAAGGACAATCCTCTGCGACAGGTAACACTTGCTTCTTCCTTCTCTTTAAACTTGCCTTTAGTTCATTTCCATTCTTTTCTATCCACTTGACCTGCTATTGTTGGCTGTTACATGTTTGCTTTATCATGCCACCTTATCTTGCTGACACTACACCTGTGGTTCATCATGTGCCCAATTAATGATTGTATTTTAGTGGATTCTTTACTTATTTTTAAAGCTTGAGCATTTTTTGCTAACACATTTAACAGAGTTTGCTGGTCTTCCAATTTACACTGATATCTGCTTGGTATGATTTGAGGGCCTGATCTTTTTGAATTGGAGAAATCGTAAGTTGGTTTTGGGAGTCTTCCTCATTGCTGAAAATTGAAATTAAATAAATAAACATAGTCTTTCAAGGATTCTGCATTTACAATTCCGATCATTCTGCACTTGGTCAGAATTGCGTGTGAATTTTGATAAACCTTCAATATATGATACTCCTTTTTTGTTGCCACAAAAATGAGGACAGCTATCTAATAATCTTCTTTTAAGTCCATTAAGTTTTACATTTACGAGTTTTTACGTGTGGCATGTTTAACTATCTGTGTAATTTATTCAGGACCATTGTTTCCTTGACTTCTCAGATACAGCAGGAACTTATATCAACAATTCTTTGTGAATCTGTTATTGAGATATGATTGTGGTTGTCAAAGGTAAATCTTCTGGAATACTTAGGTTGTAGTTGTCATTCTTAAAACATCTAGAGTAATTTGCTAGACACTTTGCTTGAAGAGTACATCTGTTTTAGGATTGAAAGAATTGGATAGACATTAGTGACGTTTAATCATCTGTTATAGCTACTTATGTATTGACATATTCATGTTTAATACTAAAAAAAAATCAAAATTTTGAATTGCTAATAGAATGTCAACTCTATTGGCCAATGCAAGATTTGCTTAGATGTTCATTGTTTTTAATGGGACTCCGTCTCTGTAGCTTGTTGTTTTTTGAAGAACAGGTAAATTGGGCAAATGCTTCCACATGTAGCTTGGGGGTTGAGGTCTCTATCGTCTATATTTGGTGATTAATGATGTTGGACAGATTCGGTATCATTTAGCTAGCTTCTTGTACAGACCCCTCACATATGATCTTTTATGTGAAAATGAAAATCTGGTATTAAGTTTTCAGGTTTATGCTCTGGATTTTCAGGCTTTGTTCTCTTTTCTTTTCTGTTATTAGTAGCTTTGCTTGAAGATCAACAATAAAATAAAAAGTAACTACAGTTGTTCTGAAGTAGAGGTCTCTCTTATGATTTTTGTATCACAATGTGTTATGCTTTTACTTCTTTCTGTTGCCATTTTTTAAAAACAATCCAAGAAAAGACACATTGGTTCCACCATTGTCCAAAGATTGATTTGAAGATCTATTCTTCTAACAAGATTGATCTTTTGTGTTCTCCAAAGAAGATGCTTCCTCCTCCAATTTGTTCTATGCAGAAGCAAAGGTGATCATGCATGTGCTAAACAGTTCATGGAAAGGCTAATTTATGGTAGGTAGGTGTTAGAAAATACATCCTGGGGTATTTTGATCATTTTACTGTCCACAGCTATCATCATAGGCTACAGCTAATGCTTTTTATAAAAAAAATTACACCGATTAAATAGAGACATTGAGTGAGCTAGTAAGCTAAGTTTCTGACATCCCAGCCCCTAGCATGAACATTCACATACTTTGCTTGAATCCTCCTATCCCCATGTAGCTTCTTTTGGAGGAAGATGGGTAAACTAGAAGAGCACCTAAATTTGAAGGCTGGAGTCATGACGAAACACATTACAACACACCACTACAAGAAAAATAAGGGCAACATCGAGGAATAACTTGACCTATCCTATGCTTCAGCTACAAAAATCGAAATACTAGATGAATGAGAGCATGGCTTCACAATTCTAACTTTCATGCAATGTGCCAATTTTTGTTCTACAACCTTGTCTAGAACATGAATTGGGGTGCTAACTTCTTATCTGAGCACACACGAAAAGAGGACTGCCAGATAGTTGCAGCCTCAAGTAGACCAAATCCCTAACCATGAATATTTTCTACTATGGTTCCTATCTTATTGGTCCATCTGATTTCTGTCAGCAGGTAGATGTCCCATGAGGTCACACTTCACATCCCTATCCTTCGAGTTGCATACTGAAGGCAATTGCCATACCCGCTTTATCTTTGAGAGACGGAATGAAGGAGTCACTGTCACTTTCTCTATCCTGCAGCGCTCGGATAATGGCTTAGACTGGTTGTGGCTTTTAGAAAATATAGTAGAAGTCAACATCAAATCTTATGCACTGTCTCATCTCTCCTTGCACATTTCCCTCTGGGAATAGTCAAAACAAGTTCCCTGCCAGCAAACATGAGCTCAACAAGATAGCAGGTCCTTCTGTTGAGGTTCCCTCTACTTGCACTTTTGCAAGAAAAGAAAATCTGACTTACAGGCAAATTCTGCCAAACGATACCCAAAACTTGTAAAATCAGAACAAAAAGACACATGCAGTGCCCATTGGGATTTGAGTATATAACCCCAGATTCTACTAATGGTAAGTTTGGAAAGATTGAAAGTGTGCCTCATTCTCAAGGTAAAAGATGAAGAAGTGGAGGACCTAATGATGTGGGGAAATCAGTCTCACATTGGTTATTGAATTGGATGAACATTGACATGTTATTTGGGAAAAAACCCAGTAACTGTAACTATTCATTTTAGGATGGATCCAAACCCAACATTAACATTCTTTTTTTAGGTATTTCTTTCAGAAAATTAATGTATTTGACTCTTCTTAATCAAGTTACTTTTCTCATTGTGTTAAAAAAATTAATCTATTAAACATTTCCAGTCTCCTTAAGATGCACTAAATTTAATCAAAACGTGCACAACCTAATGTTAAAGTGTGATGTGATTTAGATAATTTTCTGCCATGATGTGATCAACTACAGGTATTTCTTTTTCGTGCAATTTTTCTAATCAATGTTGTTCAAATCTCTATGACGTTCTTAATAGGAGGGAAAATTTAAACCTTCAAAAGTTGATGAAGATCATGCCTTCTTGCTCCAATTACTTTTCTGGTTCAAACTGTCATTCAGGTTCCAATCAATACTTAAGTCTCGTTGCCAACAGGAATACAGGCAATGTCTGTCAATGATAAATAAGTTATGCTTTTTCCCTACTTTACTTAAATCATGCTTTCTTTTTGTGGGATCAGAGAAATTTGTAGCAATTCAAACTGTTTAGAGTTTTGCATCAATATAACTCGTCACATACTGATAGGAGAGGGTGGGGAATACTATTAGCTAAGGTTAATCTAGTTTCTGAGAGGAATAGATACCCTAGATTTGAGCAAATGAACCTATTGATTTAAAGTGTGGTTCAAACACCAAGACCAGCTTGTAACACTTTTAAAGAATCTTTGTCAGTGGTATTGAGTGCAAAAAGTTCCTTTAGTAACCCAAATAGCAAGACTGCTGGTTGACTGATGTAATTGGATTCCAAGTCCCCCACCCTGGCAAGTGGCAGGTTTCCTTTAGAAGTCCAATGAGCTCGATTTTTCAAACTGGGAGCTGGCTATTTTCAAGTCAAACATCTTTGATGAGTGTTGGATTTACATCTCAAGGACTTTTTAATTAGCTGTAAGAGATTCCCCGAATACCGATTTGCAGCAGCGTGGAAATTGGCAAGTTGGTGAATTGAAGAAATTTCTAAGCTTTTATTCTTATATGTTATGACCCTCCTTCTCAGCAGTAGTCAACATTTTTTCAGTGCAACAAAACTTTTATACTTTCAAATGGAGCAAAACAAAAAAGGTCAAGTTAGTCACATAAAATTTCTTCCTTTAATTATCTTTAACTATTTGAGAATACGTTTCCTGTCAGCTGGTTTGATTTTGTTTATTTTATAGAGGACCATTTAAGGGCAACAGTTTCAGGCCTTCTATCTGCTCTATTTCTGTAGTTGGGTTAATTCACCTCCCTATGATGGCTGTGGTGGTAGAACAAGTGCAATAGGCATGGGAACTCCCCTTCCTTCTGAGATTCAGTTTGGAGCTTAACGAGTGGAACTTTACCGGTAGAACAAGATGATGTTGTGTTTTTATTAAATTTGTGCGTAACAACCAAATTTGTTAATCTATTAAATGCATTAGGATGTTTTGATAGGCTTCCCACCAATGAAGTGCCACTGCATATGCTCCATTAAACAGTGCAATGCAAAATGTAACTCATGGTCATTCTCTATTATTACTAAGTTGGTATATCCTTTTCTTGCTTGTTTTTTGTAGTTTTCTGTGTAATGGACAAATATATTGTGTAGAAGGAAAAGAATCTTTAGAATTACTTCTGCCAAATCTAAAGAATTAATTTCTGTTGATTGAATCTTTATTATCACTGCTGTAAGTTCCAGACCGGATATGTTGACAGAACTAAGACCAGTTGGAACCATCTCTGGTTTTGAAGATTTGAAACATGTCAAAGTGTTAACACTGGAGGATTTGGTTGGATCCATTTATACTGTTTTGATGAACCATTAAACCAGCTGCATAATTCCAACATTCCAATTTGCATTTGAAGAATCTTGGAAGTAAAGATTGTTAAATAGTGGAAAGTTATTACGCTTTCTTTTGTAGCAGTAATAAAGGAACCCAAAGTGGTATTAATAGGTTTTGAATTAGTGATTACGCTTCACCTGTCCACTTCAGAACATCTTGAAATATAATTATGTGGATCAATTAACTAGCTAGTGCAAAACTAGCAGGACAATATTAAACCAGCATTGAAAATCATTGACTACATGGGACAATTACTAAATGTATACCTATGATAGTAGCAGCTAACCTAGACGATGAACCATGCAAAATAAAAAAAACCTCATGAGAGGTGAGTGTACCTGATGTCAACAACTTTGGCTGCTTGGAACTCATCACTTTTAGGCCCATATTTATGTAATTGCTTTTTTATTATATTTTGTAGAACCTACACCATCAGCTTATTTCTTGGTAATGTTCATTAAAGGTAAAGAAGAAGGAAGAAGAAGAAGAGAGAATAGAGTATGATACACGTCCAAGAGGAGGAGGAAATTAGGGTATTGGACTTATCTAAACCCTCCCCATAAGATATATTTATAGGTATCAAAACTATCAATATTATAAGTATACCCTTTACCTTAGTAGAGTATGGAGTGCTTATCAAATTTGCTCGGAAGGTAACAGTTATTTGGTTGTCTTTTTGTTTTATTATTTTTATAAAAAACATGTTGATGTAGAGTATGGTAGACCATGTGCAAAAGTAATTGAAAAAATATTAAATTGAAGAGTGTAAATAGAGGAATTGAGAGGGAGAAGAAAAAGAGATGAGAGGAGATATTCTGGAAAGACTTGTTGGGGGCTTGCTTAAACCTGATCCTCTTAAATAACTTAAGTGAAAATTATAGCTTGGCCCTTTACACTTAAATTCACTAAACTCCTTATATCTCCAACTATACATATCCAAATTACATTAAACTTGAACTAGAGATAGATCTAAACATGTCGAACAATATAAAACCTACTCTAGAGATCACATCTAATGTAAGAAGACAATACTATTCTTCAATTATTATTATAACTCTCTCCTTCAAGTTGGATATATATATATATATCCATAAGTTTCAGCATGTTACAAAAATATCCAAATTCGTGTTTACCCAAAGTGTTTGTAAATACATCTTTAACTTGATCACCAAATCAAACATAGGGAGTGACAACATTTTTTTTCTTCACAGTAACTCAAATGAAGTAATAATCCACCTCAATATGCTTGGTTCTTTCATGAAAATTAGGTTCTCTACAATGAATATGGTCGTTTGATTGTCAAATACATAGACTTCTACTCATCTCTTTTAGATTCACCTCTCTAACCACAAATCTAACCCGCATCAATTTACTGATTGTATGAGTCATGGCTCTATACTCAGCTTCAACACTGGAGAGGGCTGCAACATTTTACTTTTTGCTCTTCTAGTTTATCAAATTACCTCCTAAAAACACCCAAATCGGCGATAGATTTTATGTCAAGTTTGGAATTAGCATAATCTGCATCAGAGAAAACTTCTGTTTTTAAATGATCATGGGGTCTAAAGAATAACCCCTTTCCTGGTGACCCCTTTAAGTACTTTGTTGATAAAGAAGTACAAGGGCATTTTGGTCATTTCACCTTACACTCACTCTCATATCTTGATGTAATCTTGTTGTTTATGTTGAATTATGTCTATGTTCCAATTTTCATGTATATAGAACATGTAGAATGGGAGAAATAAAAATATTAGTGTTTCACTTAACTAAGTGGGATTATTGTAATTTTGCCAAACCCACTTAAATAAATAGGTTGGGGGTTGTGGATGACCCCCAATGCACCTCTCTTTTCAGAGTTTTTTCCTCCTCTCTCTTTCTCTCTCATTCTGCCTCCATCTCTCTCTCTTTAATTTTTTTCATGCTATCTGAGCAATAGATAACTTCTGGGATGACTCTTTGTCAACTTTTTCATCATTTGAAGTCGTCGTTTACATCATAGAAGGATCTTCTCAAGTTTTCCGGCTATTGATGGGTAAAAATTCAATTTTCCTTCTTTTTTCTCTGCCATAACCCTAGGTTTACTGGTTCTACTATTCCTAGGAAATTTCTCTATGGTTTAAACTTCCCAAAAGGGGATTTTTATGTTTGTCTTGGGATATGCGCCAAATCCCATTCTGCCTGTGCTGACATCATCATCAGTTTATGCTGATGCCAGCCCTAATTGTTGTCTATTTGGGTTATTTGATCTGGAATTTGAAGTCTATGTTGTAATTTATGATTTTTGAACTACGCACATCATAGTAATGGCCCTAACCCTGATTTTGTGTGGTGGGGCCCACCTAGGTTGCTCATACAAAAGATTTTAGAAGGTATAATTAATCTGATTTGTGTTTATATACATGCATTATGGTTGATCCTAGTGAAGTATATACTCCATCTAAAGATATTTCTAGTTCTGATGGGAAGGATCTTGTTATTATTATATTTGAAAATTTTAATGGTGACAATTACCTTAATTGGGCCAAATTCATTAGGATGTATTTAAAAGATAGGAAGAAGCTGAAGTTAATTGCGGATGACCCTCCTATCCCTCTTGATGACGATTGGGAAGTAGAAGACAACCAAGTTATGACTTGGATTGTCAACAACATAGACTCTTCTCTTCGGAACCAGGTTATGAATTTTGTGACTGCCAAAGTTATGTGGTTATCTCTAGAAGCATTATCTGCTTAAGAGAGCAATCTTTCAAGGGTGAGTGAGTTATATGCTGATTTCTATGGCTTGATAAGAGGCAACATGATAGTGATAGATTACTACAGTTCTATTCTGGTTATTTGGCTAGAAATTAATATTTATCATCCATTTACTATGGATGAACGGGACCTCAGTAAACAACAAAATCAGCTTTTGGTCGTAAAATTCTTAGATGGTTTGGGTGCTGAAATTGATAGCATAAAAGCACAATCCTTGC
This sequence comes from Aristolochia californica, assembly GCF_029961685.1. Classification (NCBI taxonomy): domain Eukaryota; kingdom Viridiplantae; phylum Streptophyta; class Magnoliopsida; order Piperales; family Aristolochiaceae; genus Aristolochia; species Aristolochia californica. Next base: position 11,706,046 of record NW_027182214.1, read on the forward strand.
CTCTAATAAAGTACCTAACCGGTCTACTACCTTTAATAGGGTAATGAGAGCTGAAAAGATAATTGTGCCGAAAGATAGGAAAGATGCAAAAATGGGTGAAGCCACAACTATTAATACATGAACTGATGCATCCGGTTCCACTGATTTATCTAGGGGATACACATGGATTGGCAGAGGCAAGAGGTAGAGACAGTTCAGGCCGAGGACAAGGCCTAGGGGATGGCAAATCTAAAAGGAAGTGTGTTCATTGTAGACGCACTAATCATTACTCAAACAAATTTTGGATAAAGTTTGGAAAACCTGTATGGGTAAATTCTGCTATACATGATGGTACCATGCCTATACTTGATGTTACAACACCTGTCACACCAAGAGCCACATATAAAATACAAGAAATAATTCAGCAACAACAACAAATTGCTCAGTGTATGACACAACTCTCCATTACTTCCCCATCAGCATCATTGGCTCATACTTTTCCTCCAACAGGTATGTCTTCATTCACTGTGTGTCAAAAGGGGGGGGATTTTTAACCAAGTGTTGACTCCCAATCCATAAGTGGGGACAATTGTCCCGTGACTAGTAGTAGATGGAAACACATCTAAGTTCGACGAAGTAAACAATGAAGTATTCTAAAAAATGTCACATTTGTCGATATAAATATTTTTTAGTAGAAGGAAAAAACATTTGCATCTCTTGTAGTACCGGAATATCCCGAGAAGGCACATTGTACTACATGGGGAGATAGTTTATCCTTGGAAGAACCAAAGACATGTGCAAAGTATACACATTCAAAAAAATGAGGAGATAATGGCAATAATGTGATAGATGGCATCGATACCTATGTGGAATTTCATCTCCAAGAAAAATGGAAGTCATCCTGTTGATGAGGAAGCAAGCAGTAAGAATCGCATCACCCCAATATGATTTTGTATGTTCATGTTTAGTAACATAATGTGTGTTACTTCCAATAGAGGGCGATTCTTGCACTTAATTACTCCATTATACTGTTGAATGTAGAGCTAGTAAAGCATCTTGTAAGTGGCTCTCCAAACTATTATCCGTCTCTTTCACTTGCGGAAACAATCATTCTCCTCGTTGTGAGATCCTGAAACACATAATGAGAAGGGTTAAAAGTGACAAAACAACTCATTGATTTAGTGAGTTAACTAACTAACTTATAACAAATTAAGGGAAAATTTAGGAACAAACAACACATACTAAGTTAACATGAATGAAAATGGAACTAGAGTACTCATTTCTTGAACCGATGAAATGGATCCATCAGCTAAGGTGACATGTTTCATAGTAGAAAACTCTTTTAAGTCAGAAAATTAAGATAATGTACCAAATGGGTAGTAGCTCTTGTGTCAAAAACCCAAATGGATGAAGAATGCATATGAAGAGTTGGTGTGCCTGAACTAGCCTAAATGGCTATAGGAATGTAAGACTGGCCACAGATGTTGAAAAAGAAGCATCAGTCAATTGTGCCATAAGTTGTACTAGTTGTTATATTTCATTAGATGCCCCATGTATAACATTCACTATAGGTCCAATAGATGCTTTTATGCTATCATGAACAAGAAAATTTGCCCATGTAGGCTTACTGAATTTAGTCTTACACTTGTAAGAAAAATGGTTGGAGTGGCCACAATGAATACATTTTCTGTGAGGTCTAACATCGCCCTTGCCTCCTTTGACTTGGCTATCTCTTTCTCTGCCTCTAGCACTTCCATCTTGACTTCTAGTGGATTCAGATTTACCCAAAGTAGACATAGTAGCATTGGTCACATCTTTGCTTCCCTGGGTTATAATAGCAAACTTTGCGTGTAAGTCTTTTCTTAAGCGATGAACAAAGACTGTATTTCCTCTTGGGCTAATAGTTGTGCCTAAAGTGCATCAAACTCTAGCCCCAAGGCATCCAGAAATTTTGAAATATGTACCTATCCGTGTTGTTTCTTGATTCTTTTTTCTCAGTAGTAAAGGGACAGAAAACATTTATCTCCTACATTACCCGCCTGATCACTGTAGTATTCTGTAATAGATATTTGACCTCTTTCAAGGTTGAACAATTTTGGCCTTTCCTGAGCATAAATATAATTTAAGCATACCTGCATTTCTTGAGCATATATAGATTTTAAGGACACTTGCATTTCCTTAATAGTGTCACAATTAATAACTTTATTCCTCATATTGGAATCAATGTTGTTGATCAATTAGGACATAATCTAACTATCTTCAAATTCTCAGTCATCATCCAGAGGGACAAGAGAATACTCCCTAATGAACTTTGACTTCTTCTACGCTTTTAGATATATGTGAATTGATTTTGATCTGTGGAGATAGTTTTGACATTCAATATTTCAAATGTAATCAAAATCAGATATTTTTCCTCTGAATTTCCATATTTTCTTGTTGGGGTGATGATTTCACCATAAACAACCATAAAAATATCAATAGAATAATACTCACTTCGACCCTAATTTTGCTTCACACCACAATTGGACAAGTCCCAATTGTGGGCCTCAGTACAAAACATTAGGGTAGGGTAAACAAACTCAATGTGTGTCGTTCACCAAGATATTGAGTAATCAAACTACGCAATTAAATAACATAAGTCACAAATCCAACAAATTGAGGCTAGTATCAGCCTTTTCTGGATGATGTAGGCTGGGCGATAGTAATAGGGGTGTGCCCAACTCAAAAATAGGTAGATTCAATTTGATGAACCCTCATGGGGCAGTAATCAGTCTCACAATTGCTCAATCTATAGTAGAGGCCATCGACCCTAATGTTATGGTAGGCAGAGAAAACTAAAGTTCAGATTTTTGCCAACAATCAAGCCCAAATCTCGAGGAATCCCACCTAGGAATTCACATTCTTCAATGGAGAGAACTAGTGAAGAGTAGAGGCCTCCAACTAAGATTTACTACTCTGATACCATGAAAATTATACATTTGAAGAATTTAGATAGGAGAATTGAGAAGGGGAAGAAGGAGAGAGAGATGAGAGAAGAGAGAGTTGTGGAAAGACTCTTGTTGGGGGTATCAAGCTCGTTACCCATCCTCTTTAATAACTTAAGTTAAAATTACAACTCGTGGTTATACACTTAAATTCATTTAACTCTTTATATCTTCAATTATACATATCCAAATAACATGAAACTTGAAGTAGAGATAGATATAAACATGTAGAATAATATAAAACCTACTATAGAGATCACATTTTATGTAAAAAGACAAAACTATCTTTCAACTATTTTTCTAATAGTAACATTTTAATACAATCAGTGGTGAGATGTCAAGCCAAGAAAACTTAATGTGAGCCACTCAATGGAACATAGATTTCTAACATAATAGAAATGAGGTATTGATAGTCCGATAAGGTTGTGCATTGTCTCGGTGGGAGGAGAATATGGTTTTGACTCTTTGCATGGTTAGCCTGCATTATATAATTCATAGATGTTGTCCGGAAATGTGTACCGATAAATAAAATATTTCAAAACTAAAGTAATTTTTTATAAAATATATGTTAAATTATAAAATATCTTAAATTTGTAATAAAATGTTTTAAATAGATTAGAAGAATATTTTTTGAATTATTTAATATACGAATTTTATATTTTATTATAGTAAATAGACAGTAATGAAATGTGTACAGATAAATAAGATTTTTGAAATCTTAAAATAATTATTAATAAATATTTTTTTAATTAAAAAATATCTTAAATCGATAATGAAAGGTGTTAAAAAGATTAGAAGATGATTATTGAATTAATTAATATAGAAATATTATATTTTATTAAAATAAATAGAAGCTAATGAAATGAGTACCGATAAATAATATTTTTAAGATATAATTTTTTTAAATTAGAAAATATCTTAAATCAACAATTAAAGGAGTTATATAGATTAAAAACATGATTTAAATTAATTAATATAAAATTTATTTTTTTATTACAATAAAAAAGAATGTAATGAAACATGTATCGGTAAATAAGATTTTTAAAAACAAATAATTTTTTATAAAATATTCAAAAAAAGGAAAAAATCGTAAATTGATAATGAAATGTGCACCAACTAATAAGATTTTTTAAATAATTAAAATATAATTTTTTTTAATAAATAGAAGGTAATGAAACGCGTACAATCAAATAAGATTTTTAAAACCTAAAATAATTTTAAATTATAAAAAAACTTATATATAAAATGAAAGGAAAATGATAGAAAAAAAGTCATGCTGACATGGCACCTACATGATACTGACGTGGTAATTGATGATGCATCAAATGATGTGGCACCTGCTTTCTTCAGATGGTGACATGGCAAAATGACGTGGTGCCATGTGGGAGGTCAGAGTTGACGTGTCGCATTGGACTTTCCAAGTGGCAATTGATTGATCAAAGTTGGTTATATTTAAATTTAAGTTTGTGACTTCGTTATTTTCATTTTTTTAAATACTTAGTTTAGTAAAATTCTTGTAATAGTAATGTCTTTTAAGGTTAAGATGTAAAACTTCTAATAGAACTTTTTGGAGCAATGCTCAGGTTCTCCACTTTCAGTTTGGCTTACTTATCTACATCGGTTACATATCTTCTGCATTGTCAACTCTAAAAAAAATTGTCAACCCCCAAAAATCTTGAGGTCATAGTTGGTCAAAGTATTTTTTTAAGTTGTTTCTATTCTACCGTTACAGACTCCTTAATACTATGGTACTTTTATCTTCCTTTCATCCCCCCATAACCTTATTACTCAGTTACCTTTATTTTACCATCCTTTTTTTTACTCTTGTTTACCCTTTTAGACCAACCTCTTTGTGTGTTGTTTCCATTGGTCCTTTTTTTCTATATTCATGTTTTTAAGTCCATAAAAATTTTTTTATCGGTATTGGATTTTACCATCATCCTTTGAGTGCCTGACATTACCCCTTTTAGTGATTATTATCCCTATTTTGTACGAAATCCTATAAAGTTGGTTTCAACGTTTTTTATCAGCCATGTTTTTCTTTGAAAGATTCTACAAGCTAAACCAAGCCTAGTCACTTTTATTACTCTATTGATTTGATGTATGTCTTTAAAAAAATTTATGTGTAAGAATTTGTGAGTGTTGCAATGGTTGCTCCTCCTTTTGATTTATTTTCTTTACATGTCAGAATTCTATTTTAAAGTTGAGCGTTGTAGTGGTTGCATCTCCTTCTAGAATTGAAGTATAAGTGTTATTATCACTTAAGAAGAAGAAGAAATATAATCTACAACGAAAAGCAAGTACAATCTATAATAAAGAATTCCATGTGTTGTGGTAATCAAATTTTAAATGACCAGAATATCTACATCTGGGAGAGTACAGTATGAACAATTTTCCTTGAAGATCAAAAATCTTTTTCATTCCAAACTGAATTTACATACTCTAGATAGAAAGAGAGTGTTGAAGAATAAATATGAAAGAGTCTTACGTGACTCTTACAACAAGAATTTTCACGGAGCTAGAATTAATATGGTGGAGTCTAAGAGGAGTTTTATGGGAAAGAGGTCACAAAGAAGAGTATCAATTAAAAGTATTTTAGTTATGTTAGTCTTTTAATTATGTTAATTTTTTAATTGTTCTAGGAGTGTTTGACTTTCGATGTAACTGTGAAATTGGTACTTTAATTGTAATATGATTTTACTTCTTTCCTCTATTATAAATAGAAGTTCTTTGTACTCAATTATAATCAATTCAATGAATTAATTCTCTCTTCCGGAAATTCAACAAAGATTATAGGTTACTAGGGGCAAACTTGTAGAAACTCCTATGGAGATGGGTATAATCTTCATGAAAATGATAATGCGGAACTCAAGGACAAGGCCACACACTGGAGGGTGATTGAGTTGAGGATATTACTGAAGAAGAAGACGGAATTCCACCTTGCACGAAAAAAAAAAATGATGGGTCCAAAATAGAATTTATAAATTTGACTGTTTAGAGGGAGGTGGATGTCTATGTGTTAATATATAAAACTTATTTAGAGTGTAGATGATGATCATAGAAATTAAGGGTCTATTTAGTGACCTTCCACTTCCAAGTTTCTAGCCGCAATGCATTTGTTTTGGTCAAATTAATTATCTCTTGCATCTCTAACAGTGAAATTCTAGTTCTTCATCCCTCCCGTATCTCTCTTTGTTCGTTCGTTCTTCTCCTCTTCTCTTTGTATAAGAATACTGGAGCCTTACTCCTTGAGCATGATCATCTTTTAGTTTCCTCCTTTCACATCTCATAATTGACAAAAGTTTTTTAAATCATCTCAACTAAAAATAATTTAAAGAAAAAAATACATCTCATTGAACTCTCCATCCCCCATCTTAATTAATGTTGTTACATACATTAATCTAAATTGATTGAGTCTTTCTCTTGCATAGACCACTAAAAATCCTCAAATTACTCTCTTACATGACAAGTGAAAGTGAATTATTTTGTGTTAGGGTGTACAATGGAAAGTGCAATGCAAAATATTTTTTAGTGAAGTATAAATTGTAGAGAGAATTTTTATTAGTTAAATATTCTAATAGATTTAACTTTTATAATTTTTACATAGTTTTTATTAATAAACTAATAGATATATTTTAACTTGATATGAAGTATAAATAATTTAAAAATTGAAGTAAGATTATTTAATTAATTAAATATATAAAAATAAAATAAAAAACAAATAAAGATTTTTAATATTAAAATATTTAATCAAATTATTATTTTTTTAGTGTTTAAATTCTCACACTTAAACTAATAATTAAATATAATATTAATCATCATTAATTTATATAAAAAGTTTTTTTATTAGATCTATTACCTCTTATAAGATCTATTTCCTGTTCAATACTCACCATTATGGATTGATCAATTATTCCTAGACAAATTGGTTTTCTTTAGTAATTTTTTTTAGTGGAAAAATACTTGAAACCTCTTTTAGTTATTTCTCGAGAACAAAGTAAATGTACATGATATAAACTTTTGACATAGCATTATATAACTGAACATAATACTTCATAGATAATGTCAAAGAATAGTATTTATTTACTTGAAGAGAGAGAACAACATTCGTATTATCGTTTAGGAATAGACTACTCATAAAAACTCCCACAAACATTTTGGTTTCTTTTAATTTTTCTATTCCAAGCTTCCCACAAGTATGAATCCATACAACTATCAATCACGAGGAGTAAAGAACAATTTCCTAGTTCAAACCAACATTTTATTACCAAAATGATTGGAGAATCCACTTAATCGGCAGTGATAAGAACATCTAATTATCAAAAGAGACAAAAAAAACAAAAGGCCAAAATAATATTGTATTCATCATTGATAGGATTGTTAATAGATAGAAAGGAAAATTCTCATTTAATGAAAGCTACCTACAAACCGAACACAACTTTTACTTTCTAACAACACTTCCCAACGTCTGGTGCACTGCACTCAGCCTTGCAAGGGCCTCTGGCTTCAAATCAAGTTAAGTAGTAATTATCAGCAACCTGAGTGCACACAACAGAACTAGGTCAGTGTTGCATGCGTTGGAGAATATCAAGTCCCCATAGCCAGGTAACCTAATTTAAATTTGATGCATCTTCACTAACTGTCCATATCCGATACTCACTCAATATATAAGAGCAAATTTCATGAGTTTAAAACATTTCATAATCCAGATCAATATAACTATCACTTCTATCACTATTACTTCCGACATCATCTCCAATTGCCTTCATCCTCTCATTTTTACTATTTTCTCTCTTCCAATCATGAATTCAAGAGTCCCATATTGAGCTACAGTAGTCACAATTACTTATTCCTATTTCAAAAGAGGGTGCCATAACAACTTCATGACAAAAAATGTGCCATTGCAAGCTAGTGATGAACAGATGATTGCCTGATTCTTCAGTCATTCGTATTTATACATCAGATTATTTTGTGTTTCACAAAGCAAAAACTTTAGGGAAATGGAAAGGGAGAAGAAAGAGAATGAAACAAGTGAACATGAGCTTTTTAAAAAAAATGGAGCAAGAGAAAGAAGATGTCAGCAAGGGGTAGCAAAAAAAAAGAATGGGAATCATAATAAGCATATGAGGAGGTCATTTACCCCTATAAATTGTCATGTACAAAATATAGCACAATCATTGATGACATATTCCTCAATGCATTTATTAATAAATTGAAATGAAATCATACTTCAATTACTCTGTGAACGAAAATACCATCTACGTGAAACCTATAAAAAGTAGACATCAGAAAGCACCAGCAAATAAACGAACACAAAATTTAAAGTTCATCTTTAATTTCATCTTCATTCATCTACATGAACTTCATCTTCGAACTGGGCATTAGTGTGGACGAGTTCGTGTGCACTGGAAAATAGTTTCCAGTATTAGTGCCCCCAAATAAGAAAAATATGGAAAATAAGCTAATTAGTAACTTGTAATAGCATACTTAATTAAAATATAATACTTAAACATTAAATTAGGTAAAAAAAACATTATTACTACACGAATAACTAATTTAATGTATAACTAAAATATATTAATATACTAATTAATGGAATTATATATTATATTAGTTAATTATTACTATTTATTGTACATTAATACAGGGTTTACGTGAGCCAATTAACTAATTTCAAGGCTCCTTTCACCCTCCAAAAAGAAAATGGAAATGAGGAGAGGGCGCATGATTCCAATTTTTGTCAAAGGGAGACGACAAGTCTTTTGTTGGCAAAAATCAACAAGGTAGTTTCTCCTCTGTATTTCATAACCAACTAGACAAATCCCTTGTCCAGGTTATACATATATCAAACTTGACTCAGCAGAGTTTTCTGCTGCAACCAGTGAACTGATCTGATTGCCTTAGAGCTTGTCTGGTTGGACTGTTTAAGATAAGCATTGGTTTCAAGCAAAAATCCTAAATGGAGGCATGAAGCTGCTTTTGGCAACTGTGACAACATGGATACCTCCAACATTGGCATTTGACAATGCAGCTAACATTAACAATGAAGTATCTAAGGCAGAGTAAGAAGTAATTCATCCATGGGTCCAAAAACCTGTCTGTTGTGGAGACAAATGCAGCTGGACTTCGGCCAATGATGACTTCAAACCAATTGTGACTTATTTGTTCACATGGAAATAAATTTCATGAGGAAGACACTTCAAGCAATTCCGATGCCCCACTAAGGTTGGAGGAGAGTTTGAGACCGATGAGTCTTAATAGTAGATTTTAAACCTGAAGGGTCTGTTTGGAGATACACCCAAATACATCGAATAAAATTATAATTAAATGAAGAAAGTGCTTACAATGAACAATGTCAAATACTGGGAACATGACACTGGCCCCAAACATCAGAATGAACGATGTAAAAAAAAAAATGACTGCTTTTGGATTGGCTTAAAGGAAATGGAGAGATCCTTGCTCAGTTGTTGAGTCAGACAAAAATGTTAGACCGAAAGGAAATGTAGGAAAAAGGCAAACCAAATTTTCAGAAGTGGAATGACTTAGTTGTAGATGTCACCGTAATGGTGAGACTGTTGAATCTTGTGCTTGTAAAGCTTCTTGTGAGTGGCTCTTCAAACTATAATCCGTCTCTTTAACATGTAGAAACAATCATTCTCCTTGGTGTGAGAACCCGAAACAAATCATGAGAAGGTTTGAAAGTGACAAAACAACTCAAAGATTTAGTGAGTTAACTAACTAATAAAAAATTAAGGGAAAATTTAGGAACAAACAACACATACTAAGGTGACATGAATGAAGATGGAACTAAAATACTCATTCCTTGAATTGATGAAATGGATCCATCAGCTAAGGTGACATGTTTAATAGTAGAAAACTCTTTTAAGTTAGAAAATTAAGATAATGTACCAGACATATATGGGTAGTAGCTCCAGAGTCAAGAACCCAAATGGATGAAGGATGCACATGAAGAGCTGGCAATTCTAGCATGTTCTGATCATAAATATAATTTGAGGATACCTTCATTTCTTAAGCATAAATAGCTTTTAAGGATACCACCATTTCCTTCATAGTGTCACAATTCATAACTTGATTCCTCATATTGGAATCAATGTTGTAGATCAACAAGATCATAACCTGACTATCTTCGACTTTGTAGTCATCATCCAAAGGGACAGGAGGATACTCCCAAATGAACTTGGACTTCCTCTTCACTTTTAGATATATGTGAATTTATTTTGACCTACAAAGATAGTTTTGACCATTCAATGTCTCAAATGTAATCAAAATCAGATATATTCCCACTGAATTTCCATATTTTCTTATTGGGGTGATGATTTCACCAAAAACAACCATGAAAATATAGATAGAATAATACTCACTTTGACCCTAATGTCACTTCACACCACAATTGCACAAGTCCCTTGAGGTTATACTGGTCAAAGTAGTTTGTTAAGTTGTTTCAGTTCTACCGTTATAGACTTCTTATTACAGTGGTAGTTTTATCTTACTTTCATCCACCCATAACCCTATTACTCAGTTACCTTTATCTTACCATCCTTTTTTTATTCTCGTTTACCCCTTTAGGGCAACCTCTTTGTGTGTTGCTTCCGTTGGTCCTTTTTTTCTATATGGATTTTTTTTAGTCCATTAAAATTTTTTATTTGTACCTTTAAGGTGGATTTTACCATCATCTTTTGAGTGTTTGACATTACCCTTTTTTTTTATTATTATCACTATTTTGTTTGAAATCTTATAAAGTTGGTTTCAATGTTTTTTATTAGCAATGTTTTTCTATGAATGATTCTACAAGCTAAACCAATCCTAATCATTTTTATTACTCTATTGATTTTATGTATTTCTTTAAAAAAATTATTTGTAAGACTTTGTGAGTGTTGCAATCGATGCGCCTCTTTGGATCTATTTTCTTTAGTATCAGAATTAATATGGTGGAGTCTAAGAGGAGTTTCATGGTAAAGAGGTCTCCAATAAGAGTATCAATTAAAGGTATTTTATTTAGTTAGTCTTTTACTTATGTCTAATTTTTTAATTGTTCTAGGTGTGTTTGACTTTCAGTGTAACTGAGAAATTGGTAGTTTAATTGTAATGTGATTTTACTTGTTTCCACTATTATAAATAGAAGCTTATTGTACTCAATTATAATCAAATCAATGAATTATTTCTCTCTTCTAGAATTTCAACAAAGAGTATAGGTTATTAAGGGCAAACCTAAAGAAACTCCTATGGAGACGGACATAATCTTTATGAAAATGATAGTGCAGAACTCAAGGACAAGACCACTCACCAGATTTCCACCTAGAACCAAAAAAAAATGATGGGTCCAAAATAGAATTTATAAATTTGATGATTTAGAGGGTGATGGATAAGTATGAATTAATATATAAAAATTATTTAGAGTGTAGATGATTATCATAGACATTAAGGGTCTGTTTAGTGACCTTCCACTTCCAAGTTTCAGGTTGCAATGCGTTTGTTTTGGTCAGATTAATTATCTTCTGCATCTCTAACGGTGAAATTTTGGTTCTTCTTCCCTCATGTATCTCTCTAGGTTTGTTCATTCTTCCCCTCTTCTCTTGTATCAGAATACTAGAGCCTTGCTCCTTGAGCATGATCTTCTTTTAGTTTCCTCCTTTCACATCTCATAATTGACAAAAGTTATTTAAATCATCTCAACTAAAAAAAATCAAAAGAAACCAATACATCTCATTAAATTCCTGTCCGGCATCTTAATTAATGTTGTTAAGTAAATTTATCTAAATTGATCGAGTCTTTCTCTTGCGTAGACCACTAAAAATCCTCAAATTACTCTCTTACATGACAACTAATATTACTACCTCCTAGGCAGTCCCAACAAATCTTAATCCACTTTCGATCTCCTCCTCTTTCATTTTCTTTTGTGGAAGTTAGTGCTTTTGAAAGTGTGGTGAAAGTGAAAGTGAATCACTTTTTTGTGTTAGTGTATACAATGGAAAATGTGATGAAAAATATTTTTTGGTGTTAATGTGCACAATAGAAGGTGTAGTATTAGTGCAGAGAGAATTTTTATTAATTAAATATTCTGATAGATTTAACTTTTATAACTTTTACATAATTTTTTATTAATAAACTAAAAAATAGATTTTATCTTGTAAAAAATTATAAATAATGAAAAATTAATTTAAATTAATTAATTAATTAAATATATAAAATAAAATAATTTTAAAAATAATTACTTGTTAATTTTTAGGATTCCATGGATTTAGCTCATGGAGAAAAAGAGAAAGACACCCTTGGGAGAAAACAAGAGGAAGAAGAGGTGATGGACTTGATTTCCTAACCCTCCCCCTGAAGTTCTATTTATATATTAATAAAACTATTGTATTACAATAATACCCCTAAACTTAGGGTTTAGGGTCTAGGGTTTTAACCCTGGAATTTTAACATAATTACATCAATGTCATCTCTATGAGATGACCCTTTATTTACCATCCTACCAACATTGTATGGGCATGTGGGCCTTCTCCTTGATATATGGGCCTTGAGCCCATCTTCCACATCTCTTGGATGTGTGGGTCTTCTTTGGTCTTATGGACTTGGACCCATCTTCTATCACACTTGGATAAGTGAGCTTTCCTTGGTCGTGTGGGCTTGGGCCCTATCTTCCAACACTCCCCTTCAAGCTGGGGGTGAGAGAATAGCATGAACTCCCAACTTGCCATTTTGTTACTCTCCAAATCTCACTATAATAAATTTATAACAATAGGCCTTTTTAAAATAGAGACCTAAAACTCTCTAGTAGGGCCCAACATGACTTCTGCTGCTACTTAATGTTATTCGGGGTTTGAGCCTATTCCTGTCGACTTACCACCACGTGGGTTAAATTGTTATATGACCTCGCATTTTTTAGAGGTCGCCAAACCATACATATCAACCAAAGCGGCTCCATGTCTGCTTCAGCAAGGTAGAGCACAACTCTATTTCATTTTCTACCTCAGAGCGTAGCCAAATATTACTAAGTACCTAGCTTCGGTCCTATTTGGCACTATTTCGATACTATTTAAGTGACACTATTCTAAATAGTTATTGTTAAGATTGTAAAACAAAGATATGATAAACAAAACACTGTGGAGAGCAAATATATTTATATGCAGAATTAAACATAAACAAATACTGTAGAGATTCATATATTAAAAAATATTGTTCAAAACAAAATATAAAACTAAGTACATAACTCCCAAAGTTACCTACCGTGTTACCGGTCGGTTCCCTCTTTACTACTCAGCCATTATGGCTGTTTTGAACATACCGTGCTTTAGAAACTTTGCCGGAGGATGCTTGCTGGAAATCGCCTTGTCTTCTTTAATCTCCTTCTTCTTCAGAAAACTTTGATTGTTCTTCGAATTGCCTCGAACTTCTTCTGGGCTTCGATTTTATAGCTAGGGGTGGAAAAATCTTTACCATCTTGCCCTTGAACTAATGGTTCTTGTTAAAAGACAAAGGGTAACTTTTACCTTTGTTTGCTTTCATTCTTACCCTTGCTTTGTCGCCTTTCGGCATCGAAAGAGGGGGTAGATGAGTCTTTTCAACTTCTGACGTCATTTTGATGACGAAAGAGATTTTTTATTGTTGTCATTTTGCTCACTAGGATTTTGATGCCATTTACTGACATAATTGCTGACGCTTTGAAATGAATACCTTCATTCTGACACGTTGTCTTCTGATTCTTTGTTAGTTGACACTTGTGCAGTTTGTCGAAAGTGAGTTGGGCCATGCCACAAAAGCTTTCTTTTGTATTTTTACTTGCAGGGATTTTTTCACTGAGTATTTTCCCCAGCGTTTCTTCCAGAGATTTCTGAACATTTGCTGGGGATTCATTGAAGCTTTTAGATACAATAGTTAGTGGTACCGATGTCTTGTATACATAACTTTGCTACTTTTGTAACAGTATTTGGAGGTATTGGATGAGATTTTTTATTCCCATTGTCCTTCTATTTTTCCAGGCTTCTTTAGGACATGGTTGTGATTTTGGTTTAAGCTTTGGATAGAAATACGGTAGTTTTCCATCTTTGTCAAGAATTTCAAGTGTTATAACCCAAATGCTTGGTATAACGCTGTTATTCTCAATAATTTTTGCTATGGAAGAGATAAATCTCAACCTTATAGCTTTTGCCTTAGTAGAAGAGTAGAAATTCTTACATGATTCGGTTATTTCTTTTAGCAATCTTTCAAGTACAGATAAATCTATTGCTTGTATAAAGATTTGTCCAATTAGTCCGTATATGTATAGCATACTGACATATTTACTATCCAATTCTGGATGTATCACTAATTGGTTCCAGCGTTCACTAGAGTCTATGGTCATGAAGGGAGTGTAAATTCCTATGCCAATTTTTTCATTCCAGTTTTGGAACTGGGTCTTATGGCAAGTTGACTCTTTTGAACTATCAATGGCCACCTTTTGAGGGCATAGCGAAGGTTCTTCTGACATAATGTCTGTGAGTTTTAGAGGTTTGATTTTCTTAAGAAAATCATACTCATTAAACTCAATTTTATCCATTTTCCTAAGTTTTTCAACCTAGTGGATTCGGATGGGGTAACTAACCTTGCCTTGAAAGAAATATCTTTTTGTGGCTTATCCATCTCCATGGGTTCTGGAGTAGTTATGACTTCCTTTTCGGCTCGAGACCGGTAGGTAGAAGTCCCTAATTCCTCTGTCTTGCTAGAAGACTGAGTTATGATTTCTTTCTCATGCTGAGCACAATCGATATAAATCCCGTTTCGACCTGTATTCAACTGAATACTATAGTCATCCGTCTGCATTTCTGTTGACGTTGTTGCTTCCTTTCCCACAAGGGGGATCCGGTAGAAGTCCCGGAAGAGCTTGGCGAATCACGCCTTTTCTTGAGTTCTTTTAACTCTTCGGTTAGTTCTTTATCCTTGAGTTGTAAGTCCTCGATGTTTAGCCCGTAGCGGGTATAATTCTTTGACAGTTCTCCTCATTCAGAAAGAACCAAGAGGTTGTCAAAAAGAGATTGTAATGTTGAGAGCAATACCGTAAGAGTGGCTATTGTTGTTGCTAGATTTATCAATGTGTTGCTGAGGGGATCCATCTTCTTTACATGTCTGTAACACAAGAAAATTCTCGAGTAAGAGTATCAAGTAAATAATTTTTGTTTCCTTTAATGTGTTCAACTGTACAAGAGAATTGAAAGAACCACTGCTGCCAGCGGAGTAGTCTACCCCAACAAAGTGAATCTTCTAAATTTCTTGTCATGAAACCGAAAAAATTCTTTCAGTCAGTTCTAACTAGAAATTCTTTGGGGGCAAGATAAATATAAAATTTCTTTATCCCATTTTTTACCGATAATTTTGTTTTCATATGAATGATAATTTATTTCAGCTGATGTAAATGTTCTTGAGGTATATTTGCATATTCTTTCAGAATCATTGGTTTTACATTTTAGTACCGCTACCCATGTATGATCTGATAAATCGGTTTATAAAATCTGCTTTGCATTGGGATCTGGTAGAGTTAAAGCTGGAAGATGTTTCAACACGTGTTTGATCCTGATTACTTTGGAACTATCATCGGGACTCCATTCCCATTTGACATATTTCTTTAACTTTTTTTGAAAATTTTTTCTAATTTCTGCTAAATTCTTTATGAATTGTTCAGCATACATTAGACATCCTAAAAAACATTGAAGTTGTTTTACATTTTCTATTTTATTCGCTAGTTTTTCCAGAATATGGTTTTGGAGAATGATTTCTCCTATAGAGATGTTTAAACCTAGGGGGGGGGGGGGGGGGGTTAGTCCACAAAAAACTTGAATTGAAGTGAAGAATTCAATTGAACTTAAATGAATTGATTCAACTTCAACTCATCTTTGGATGTTAGTGTAGACGAGTTCAAGTGCACTAGAAAACAAATTCCAGTGTTAGTGCCTCCAAATTAAAAGTATGATATAAAGAAGATAATGAGTAACCTTTTATAATATACTTAAAAATAATATATACCTAAATAGATAATTAACCAAATAAACATGGTTACTATACTTATAAGTGATTTAACGTGTAGTATTAGAATATATTAATATCCTAATTATTGTAAAAATATATTATATTACTTAATGACTATAGTTTATTATAAATTAAAACAATAATTACATGTGACTAGAATAAATTATTTAAAATAAATAAAAACTTTAAAAATAACATAAGTGAATATAATAAATAAATAAATTATTTTGTAATAACATAAGATATAGTTTAACATTAAAACTCTGTATTTTAATACAAAATAAAAAAACATAATAAATAAATAAATATATTAATTTATCAATAACATAATATATATTTTACATATTATTAAATAATAATATATTAACAAAAAATGAAAAACTAATGGTTTAATTAATTGGATAATTAAACCAATTATGATGATGGTTTAATTTTTCTAACTTAGGAAAAATTAAACATCGTCTTCCTTAGCACGCGTCGTCTTCCTCAGCGGCGGGGCGGCGTGCAACAGCGACGGAGGCGATGCTCCGACGGTACGCCAAGAGGGAGAAAAGAGGGAGGCCAAGAGGTGTGCTGTGCAATGGAGGTCGAGAGGGAGAGGAGAGGGAGATCGAGAGTAGGGACGAAGGCCGAAGGGGGGGAATAGAGGGAGGCCAAGAGAGAGTGCTCTGTGACAGAGGTCGAGAGGGAGAGGAGAGGGAGGCCGAGAGGGAGGAAGGCCGACTGGGGTGGGGGAAGAGGGTAGTGAAAAACAAACTTTGCTAAAGGATCACGGGGGGAGAGGGGAAGGAGCAAAGCGACGTTGTGCGCTTCAATCGGTTGATTCACAAAATAGGTATGAATCAACTTTCCCCGATTTTTGCCTGAGCGAATGAAGTGGTGTAATCTCACTTCAATGTAATTTATTATACATTAACGCCATTATTTAATGAACTAAGTAATGCAGGGGGAATTGATTCCACTTCATTGTGGACTAACCACCACACCCAAGCGCTCCCACCCCACCCCCCTAAGAAATCTATCTTAGTCTTAAACAATTCCATTTTCTTTTTGCTGAGTGTTATCCTTGCAGTTTTTAAGGCATTTAATACCTTAAGTAGTTGTTCTTTATGTTGGTCTTTGTTGTCAGAGAAAACCAAGATATCATTAATATAAACTAAACATAATTTTAAAAATGGTTGGAGAATATCATCCATTATTCTTTAAAAGATATTTGGAGATTTTTTTAACCCAAAGAGCATGACAATCCACTCTAGTGTCCAAAAGGACAAAAAAATGCAATAAGGGGAATAACTCGTTCTATTAGACGAATTTGCCAAAACCCTGACTTGCCGTCAAACTTGGAAAACCATTGTTTTCCCTGTATTGCAGCTATTAACCTTTATTTATTAGGAAGATATTAGTCATCCATTTTTTTGACTTCATTAATTTTTTTATAGTTAATGGACCATTCTTTCTTTTCCACGTTTTATCTCTGCATGATTCCGAACAAGGAAAGCAGGAAATGTGTGTGGAGAATAACTTGCTCGAATTAAACCTTGGGTTAGCAAGTCATTTGTCTGAGTTGAGAACTCTTCATCATCAGATGGAGTGTAAACCATAGGTTTTTCTCGAATCTCTTTTTTAGGATCAAGAAATTTGAGGTCTGCATATGGTTTTTGTTTATTCCACCATTCTTAGGGTTGCTCAGAATAATTGGATTCCGGAAGCTATTGAACTTCTGTATCACAGGATTCTGCGAGGAGGAGAGATTCCAGGGGGAACCTCATCACCACGCTTACTGCGTTTTTTGAAGACTTGATGGAGGACTTCTCCATTGCCATATATGGCAAAGGCTTCAAGAGGTTTTACTGTGTATACATATACTGCATAATTGTCTATTTCGTGTCTGGTTTGACAACGAAGTTTGTAGTAATCTGGAGTTTGTTCTATAGGGGTGTGGAACATTAACCATTCATTTCCTAGGATTGTCCAGAGTTAATATTTGGTCCTAAACTTATTAGTTTTGGGATCATAAAATTTTCACCTCCATTGTCGAGATGAACATTTCGGGCTGCTGCAGGAAGGGACATGTTTTTTCCTGAGCCAATTGTTACTTGAAGCGGTACTTCAAGTGTTTTCCATAAATTGGTTGGAAGTAGATTTTTTCGGGCTAGACAATAAGAACTTCCAGTATCTGTAAGAGCATGTATATGGAATTTTATATATCCCGGAAGCTTAAGCATGACCGTGATATATGAATTTCCAGAGGCTCCACATGCTTTGCATTTATGCGGATACTCATTTGGAAAATGTTCCTGATGAGTCAGACAAGTTTTTTGAAGTGGAAAACTCTGTTTCGAGATGAAGTTCATATACTTCATCTTTTGATTGGATTTCATCATGATGAATGATTTTCAGTCCTTTTTCTTCGGCTAATACCATATATGTATTGTACCACCATTTTTTCTTATCATTAGGACAATCGCGGGCGAAATGTCCTTCTTTCTAGCATATCCAGCATTTGCATTTGCTCGGGGGTTTGTTCTTTTTCTAAAGTATCTCTTTTTAGGAGTATACCTAGATTTTGAAATTTTTTGTATCCTAAAATTTTTCTCATGAAATTTCTTAGGATATTTTCTTTGCTTCTGGTTGTGGTTTTTACAACCATAAGCTCCTTCATTTTTGTTCTGGTTGGAACAACATAATGTTTGTTTGTGCCCTTTACTACTTTTCTTTGTAGTTTTTGTGCTTCATAGAGGTTTACCAACATGTCTTGTACAAACTTGTGTCTTCTTCCTAGAGTATCCATGTGAAGGAAAACATCCATGGTCAAGGCTGAAAACTCTGGGTTATTTTGCCAATATTTTACAATGTAGTCTTTTTTAGCAACAATTGCAAAAGGTTCTGGCAATTTTGAATAAAAAATTAGCTTATAAGGTTTCTGATCATCTTTTTGTAGCTTATAGAAGTAACTTGCAAATTCGTAATAATATTTCTAGTAAAAATAGATGCTACAGATTTGTAACTTGTTTAGTTTTTGGAGAATTTCTAAACGTTTTCTTTGTTTAGTAGTCTCATTATGAGCTTCTAGGGTGGGGTGTATTCCTAGAAATTCTTTTGAAATCTTAGCCACTAATCCTTTCAAGATTGAGGCTATAGATGTTGATGTAGTTGTTTTTTGTTCTTCGGGAAGGTTGTCCCACCAATGAGCTACATTACCCTGTAAAGCATGGGTAAAGAAGTTAAATGCTGAATCTTTATCCCAAGATTTGTGCATACTGGCAGCATTGCTCATTCTTCTTTCTCATTCTTTAAGGATTCTTTTTCCATCCTTGGGGCAATCCAAGTAGAGATAAAATCCAAATGGGTTTATGCTATCAATGGATTTGTGTCCTTTAGTAGCATGTGATGGATCAACATTAGTGTATTTTGTTGAATATCTTTGTCCTCCCAACGATATTTTAGAGTGGGAGTAACTTTATTTTTCTCGAGAGTTATCCGTTGTGCGGTCTCGGAAGTTGTAACCTTTTGCAGCTGTTGCTGAAAAACACTATATTGTGAAATATTGGCAAAATAACCCAGAGTTTCTAGCCTTGACCATGGACGTTTTCCTTCAAATGGATACTCCAGGAAGAAGGTACAGGTTTGTACAAGACATGTTGGCAAACCTCTGTGAAGCACAAAAACTACAAAAGAAAAGTAGTAAAATGCACAAACAAACATTATATTGTTCCAACCAAAACAAATATGTAGGAGCTTATTGTTGTAAAAACCAC
Organism: Aristolochia californica; assembly: GCF_029961685.1. Lineage (NCBI taxonomy): Eukaryota > Viridiplantae > Streptophyta > Magnoliopsida > Piperales > Aristolochiaceae > Aristolochia > Aristolochia californica. Next base: position 11,725,787 of record NW_027182214.1, read on the forward strand.
AACCCGAAGCAAAGAAAATATCCTAAGAAATTTCATAAGAAAAAAATTAGGATACAAAAAAGTTCAAAATCTAGGTATACTCCTAAAAAAAGATACTTTAGGAAAAGATCAAACTCTGACCCCACCTCATCCAGTAAAGGGTCAAATGCATATTTCCCAAAGGGAAAACCATCGAGCAAATACAAATGATGGATATGCCAGAAAGAAGGACATTTCTCCCGCGATTGTCCTAATGATAAGAAAAAAATGGCAGCACAATACATATATGGTATTAGCCGAAGAAAAAGGACTGGAAATCATTCATCATGATGAAATCCAGTCATAAAATGAAGTATATGATCTTCATCTTGAAACAGAGTTTTACACTTCAAAAAACTCAGAAAACATGTCAGACTCAACGGAACATTTTCCGAATGAGTATCCGCATAAATGCAAAGCATGTAGCCTCTGGAAATTCTTATGTCACGGCCATGCTTAAGCTTCCGGGATATATAAAATCTCATATGCACGCTCTAGTAGATACTGGAAGTTCTTATTTTCTAGCTCGACAAAATTTACTTTCTGCCAATTTTTTGAAAACACTTGAAGACCCGCTTCAAGTAACAGTTGGCTCAGGAGAAAACATTTTCCTTCATGTAGCAGCCCAAAATGTTGATCTCGACATTGGAGGTGAAAAATTTATGATCCCAAAGCTAAATAATTTTAGGACCAAATATTAACTCTAGACCATACCTAGTCCTAGGAAATGAATGGTTAATGTTCCACGCCCTTGTAGAACAAACTCCAGATTACTACAAACTTCGTTGTCGAACTAGACGCGAATTAGACAATTTTGCAGTATATGTATACGCTGTAAAATCTCCTGAAGCCTTTGCCATATCTGGCAATGGAGAAGTCCATCAAGTCTTCAAAATACACATCAAGTGTGGTGATGTGGTTCCCCCCCCTAGAATCTCTCCTTGTCGCAGAATCCTACTATACAAAAGTTCAACAGCTTCTGGAATCCACTTGTTCTGAGCAACCCTATGAATGGTGGAATAAACAAAAACCATATGCAGACCTCGAACTTCTTGATCCTAAAACAGAGATTCGATAAAAACCTATGGTTTAACTCCATCTGATGTTGAAGAGTTCTCAACTTAGATAAGTGACTTGCTAACCGAAGGTTTAATTCGAGCAAGTTATTCTCCACACACATCTCCTGCTTTCCTTATTCGAAATAATGCAGAGATAAACATGGAAAAGCAAGAATGGTCATTAACTATCAAAAGGTTAATGGAGCCACAAAAATGGATGGCTACTATCTTCCTAATAAAGAAAGGTTAATAACCGCAATACATGGAAAATGGTGGTTTTCCAAGATTGACTGCAAGTCAGGGTTTTTTGCAAATTCTTCTAACAGAATGGTCTATTCCCCTTACTGCATTCAGCTGTCCTTCTAGACACTATGAGTGGCTTATCATGCCCTTTGGGTTAAAATAAGCTCCAAATATCTTTCAAAGAAGAATGGATGATATTCTCAAACCATTTTTCAAATTCTGTTTAGTTTATGATGACGATATCTTGGTTTTCTCTAACAACAAAGACCAACATAAAGAATAACTACTTAAGGTATTAAATGCCTTAAAAACTGCTGTGATAACACTCAGCAAAAAGAAATCAAAATTTTTAAGATTAAGATAGATTTCTTAGGTTTAAACATCTCTAAAGGATAAATCATTCACCAAAACCATATTCTGGAAAAACTAGCGGCTTTCCCGAATAAAATAGAAGATGTAAAACAACTTCAACGTTTTTTAGGATGTCAAACATATGCTAAACATCTTCCTGATTTAACTCTACCAGATCCCGATGCATCAGATCATACATGGGCAGCAGTACTAAAATGTAAAACCAATGATTCTGAAAGAATATACAAATATACCTCAGAAACATTTACATCTGCTGAAATAAATTATCATTCATATGAAAAAGAAATTTTAGCAATAAAAAATGGGATAAAGAAATTTTATATTTATCTTGCCCCCAAAGAATTTCTAGTTAGAACTGACTATAAGAATTTTTTAGATTTCATGACAAGAAATTTAGAAGATTCACTTTGTTGGGGTAGACTACTCCGTTGGCAGCAGTGGTTCTTTCAATTCTCTTTTACTGTTGAACACATTAAGGGAGACAAAAATTATTTACCTGATACTCTTATTCGAGAATTTTCTTGTGTTACAGACAGTTAGAGAAGATGGATCTAGCAGCAGCAATAACCACTCTTACGGTATTGCTCTCAACATTACAATCTCTTTTTCAACAACCTCTTGGTTCTTTCTGAACGAGGAGAACTACTAGAGAACTATGCCCTCTATGGGCTAAATAGAGAGGATTTACGACTCAAGGTGAACATACCAAAGAGTTAAAAGAACTCAAGAAAAAGCATGATTCGCCAAGCTCTTTTGGAACTTCTACCGGATCCCCCTTGCAGGAAAGGTAGCAACAACATTAGCAGAAATGCAGACAGATGACTGTAGTATTCAGTTGAATGCATGTCGAATCGGGATTTATACAGATTAGTCTGTTATGCACTCAATAACATTATTATGTTATTTAGAGTCTAATTAATTGTTTTTCTTTAATTTAATTTATTTTATTTCAGTTAAAGAATTAATAGGCCATAGGGGCATTTTTGTAATATTTTATCTATAGGGGTATTTTTGTAATATTTATTTTAAACCTTGTAAGGGTGAACCCTATTTAAGGGGTAAGAGTAATGAGAAGGACAATCATTGATTTAGCATAAACAAAGGTTTTGAGTTCTCTTCAACGAGCTCAGGGGTGTGCATTCTCCTCAAAGAACCTAGGGTTTTCAAGCTTCCCTTCGGCTTAATTTTCGTCTTTCTCTTCTTCCTCCCTACGAATCATTGTGTTAGATCCGCGATCATAACAACTGGTATCAGAGTGGGAACACAATGAGCGATTTTGCCCAAGGAAACTGGAATGTCGTGCTCGATCTATTGGAAGAAATATGTGCAGGACTTATAGTATGGGAAGAGGTCTTGCAGGATGGAATGTGTGCATCTTCCTTTAAAATTTCTGCAATTAAGAGGCATCTGGCTGCCATAGAAAAGAATGTCATACGACCTAAAATCTCCAAGCATGAAGAATTTATAGAATGCAAGGCAGTTGACGTTGTCTCGAACGGGCAGAAAGGCAATGGGCCAGAAAAATTCAAAGTCTTTCCAATGGTAGAGACATCCGAAATTGGGGACACAAATCCGAAATCGGACTCAAAAATTCCTAAATCAAACGGCGGGGACCCAAAATTTTCAAAATCGAAGAGGTATTCAACAACCCCCTTCTCACGGGAAGCCATACGTCTTCCACATGTGACGGGAAGCCATACGTCTTCCACATGTGACGGGAAGCCATACGTCTTCCACATGTGACACAAAAAAATCAGAGAGGCCTCTGTCTCAAAAAATCTCCAAGCGGAGAAGCCCCAAAGGGGTGTTGTTCGCCGTCGAAAAAAGCCCACCCTGCAACCAACCGCAACGCATTTCCGTCGAGGTCTGTCATTCCGGCAGTCGGCATGGCAAGGAGAAAATGGGAGAAAGGGAGATGAGAGAAAGGAGAACCAAAGTGGAAGACATAATTTTGGGGTAAGTTTCTGAAACACCCTCAATTTGCATGTCTGAACGATTCTTCCATGGGGGTGAAGGGGCTCCTCCAAGGGGTTGAGCATCAGCAACGCTGCTCGAAATTTCGGCCTGGTGGTTTTCTGTTCCGTTAAGCAGAGAAACAGTCCATTTTTTACGGAATTCTGGTTGTAGTGTCCGAATTGAGAGAGAAGGGATTTTTTTGGGAATTTCGGGAATGCTAAAAAAAATTATTGAGGTGATTTGTTTTTTGTTGATGCGAACAGTACCTATGCGTCTGTTCTTGGTCAAATTGAAAACACTGTGCTTCAATTGTTGGGTCCCATGTTTGCTGCTCGGGCCCTATTCGTAGAAATTTTTCACTTCGGTGGGAGTTTTGAATACGAGAAGGTAGACAACGTGGAAAAAACTGGAGATAAAATTTTTTGGGTGTGCTGGGAATGATCTTGTCCATGAATTATATCACTTTTTATGGGACGCATTCTATTGTTGTGGATGAACACAACAACAGTGTGGCCGTTTGGGTCATTTTGCCAGCAGTAACAGTCCATTTCAAAACGTTGTGTTTAATTTTTTGGATGATATGTATGCTGCTCGGCCACTGTTTGTCAAAATTCGTAAACCAGGTGGGAGTTCTGGAGATGTAAATTTTTCTGTGGAGATGCCTTATTTTTTTGTGGCTGGATTGAACAATTTGACTAAATTTCAATTTTTTTTTTGTTGTTGCAGTCTTGGGTTGGACAGGAGAGACACTTTCAATTTTTAAAATTGTTGCTGCTAAGGCAATGCAGAAATTGGCTCAATAGAAAAAAAACTAAACCTGTTGCTACTTATATTGGTTGTGGTTGTTCATTTGACTTTTGGTCCATTGCAATATGTTGCATGCTGGTTGGCTTTGTAGAAGCTTCATTTATAAGTTTTTCGGCTTCATTTATTGATGACAATGCACCTGAAACTCAGAAAACAGCTTGCCTTAGAGTCTTCTTCATGTGTTTACCAATTGGGGTGGCATTGGGTTATGTTTATGGATGTTATGATAGTATTAATGAAATTGGTGGAGTTGGAATGAACCTGATAGATCTCAGACAACGAATCTGGTCTCAACAGTTTTGCAGGCTACTGCACCAGGATTAAAAGAAAAACTACAACAACCTGCACTAGCACATGAATTCTGCAGAAGTTCCGCCTATTGTTCCAGCTCAATCCACTACATTGCTGGATTATACAGAGCATTTGTGACAATGCAAAAACCACTGCTGAAAAAAGTGATGACAGTTCTGAGAGTTAACCAGCAGTGACTTGTGAAGCCCAATTATCTGTTGTTGTGGGCACAACAGATACTTTTATGCAGGATGTAACTATTTCTTGCCGAACAGGGACATCAACAAAAGTCATTTTTGTTCTTACTATATGGGACATTTGTGGAGCTCTTGAGGCCAAGATGATGATGCAATTTACAATTGTTGTTGCTATTTGCAGTGAAGAAAAGGGCACCACAGTAGAAAATACAAACTAAAATAAATAATGCAGCTGAGCAACACCTGGAATATTCTGACTTTGAACAAATGAGACAAGACTTGAATATTCTTGTGCAGGTGGGAACATTGATAATGCTCGTGGTGTATTTAATGAATTACCTGCCATTGATCTAGTCTCAAATGAAATCTTAGGTGGCAGAGGGGTTGTCTTTGGTAAAAAAATGTCTTAATGCTATTCATTTTGAGAAATTGTTGGCAGATAGGGAGACTCTCAATGATGAAGGTTCTCTTGACCATAATTTGAATGTAATGTTGTGGGGAATGATTTTTATGGCTGTTGAAGGAAAAAAATTTAAATTCTGGGTGGCGTCTGGACAGAGTATAAGTGCTGCAGTTTTACGTGGGAATATCAACCATCTAAAGGATGGTGCTGAGGAACGTTTGCACTTATCAAGAGGGACAACTTGTGCTTACGCTCTGGCTTCTTCCACCAAATGAGGTCTGCCATGCTGGTGCTTCTTGACAGCCAAGGCCACAGTGTTGTTGGGGCAGAGCAGCAGACATTGCTGCTAGACAGCCAGCAACCAGCGCTGAAAACTGTGGCAGTGCAACAAAAATTGCTGCTCGACAGCCAACAACTAATGTTGAAAACAATGGCAGTGCAAAATGAAAAAATACATGGCTATCCACCTTTTGTTGGGGGTAATGTAGCCTATAAGATAAGTGTTGGCATGCTCAGAAGGATTCATCCTAGTGTTGGGTACAGGTTTGCAATAGTGCCAATTGATATGGTAGGTGTCGCAGATATTTTGTATGTTGTCCAAATAAATAATCTGGGTAGCGTTGGGCAATTTAGTGCACAACGACTACTTCCAAATACTTCAAATGATGCCTTTTGGGTGCATGTTCTTAGTCGAGCAGTCCTCTCTACTATTGCCTTGTTGAAGGATGTCGATAGTGGTATGTGGAGTCTTGACTTGGGTCATACAGACCATAGTCCTCTGAGTAGAAATTTAATAGTGACAGTGGTTGCTAGGGACAAGAAGAAAAACCACATCTCTGCCTTGTGTGGGAATTTTTGTGGAGCCATATCAGCCATGTATGCACAGACAAGTGAAGGGCAACTGGCTGAACTTGGGCATCCAGCCATAATTAGGAATCAGCTCAATCCAATTACTCAGGTTTTTGGGGACATGCTGCATTTTTCCAATGAGGCAACCGTTGGAGTAGATCACACAAGGGTTGTTCATATCAATGCAGAAGTTGCTAGTTTGGAGCAGGTGATAATTCATGTTGGAAGACAGGGCCCAAACCCACACAACCAAGGAAAACTCACATATTGAAGTGTATTAGAAGATGGGCCTAAACCCATAAGACTAAGGAAGACCCATGCATCTACGAGAGATTGAAGACGGGCTCAATGCCCACAAATCATGGAGAAGGCCCATAGGCCCATATACATTGATGGCAAGATGGTAAATAAAGGGTCATCTCATAGAGATGACATTGATGTAATTAAGTTAAAGTTTCAGGGGTTAAAACGCTAAACCCTCAACCCTAAGTTCAGGGGTATCATTGTAGTATTGTAGTTTCATAAATCTATAAATAGAGCTTCAGGGGGAGGGTTAGGGATAATCAATTCCATAACCATGCTCACTGAGGTGCGCACTCATCTTCAAGAGGCTCAGAATACTATGAAATTTTATTATGACAAGAAGCACCGAGAAGTCTTCTTTTCTCCAGGAGATTATGTATGGCTGCGTCTCTAACATTACAGGCAGCTGTCACTAATAGCCTCCAAACCACAAGCTCTCTTCGAAGTATTATGGTCCCTTTCAGGTGATGGACTGCATTGACACAGTTGCCTACCACTTGTAGCTTCTGCCAGAGGCCAGGATTCACAATGTGTTTCACGTCTCCCAACTGAAGGCCTTCCAGGGCGACTCTCCGTTCCTGCACACCCCTCTGCCCCCACTACATGAGGGACGTATCGTGTTCTTTCTACTCCAGCACAGGTGTTACAGGCCCGTCGCATTTAGGGTGATTAGGAGATACTAGTGCAATGGGTTGATGCTGACCCCAGTGACACTACATGGGAGCCCTTACCAGCTTTCAGAGCCCTCTACCCCTATTTCGAGCTTGAGGACAAGCTATTTCTCCAGGAGGGGGTGATGTTATGGACTCCATCGCATCACGAGTTATCAACATGCATAGGAATTAAATTATGTCAATTTCCTTTTAATGTAATTCCATTTGGTTTGATTTGGTTTAGATGTAATATGGCATGAACCAATTGACCCATGGGTCTATTTTGTATTTCCGTCCTCAACCCTATTTATGGGAACGTCCAGGTGAAGGAAAGTAAGTATTGAGAAAATTAGAATTAAACAAGTCAGATTTTCCCTCAGAGGTCTAGGTTGGATTCTCCCTCTGAGGTCCAGGTCGAGCTTCCTTCAAAGCTCAATCATTCCATTCCGAATTTCAACATTCCACGTTCCAGAAACAAGAATCCTCTTCTAGCATCAAGATTCAATATGGAGGGAAGAGAGGAAAGAAGGGTGACTCGATCCATGGCTCAGGAAAAACCTAACAATATATTAAACCAAGTTCCAACCAAGGTTGTTCCTAAAATGCCATTTGAATTACGGAAAGGTTGGAAACAGAGTTTGCGACATATGCGCGTTTGGGGATGCCCGTCGGAAATGAGAATTTATAATCCACAAGAGAAGAAGCTGGACCCAAGGACTATTAGTGGGTATTTCATTGGATATGTTGAAAGGTCTGAAGGTTACATATTTTATTGTCCATCTCACAACACTAGGATTGTGGAATCAAAAAATGCAAAGTTTCCTGAAAATGACTTGATTAGTGGTGCAATCCAACTTGGAACATAGTTTCTGAGAAGGATCTTTCAGACTTTCAGTCTTCTACCTCAAGTGAAAGATTGGTTATAGTTCACAACACCCCTCCGGCACAAACTGGTGTTGAACAATCACTCATTGAAGTTCCACAAAATGTTGACGACATTCTAGTGGATCAGGTAGTTCAAGACTTACCAAACTCTTTTGAACAACTAGTTGAACCACATACTTCTCAGGAAAATGATGGTTCAATATTAAAAAGATCTACTAGACTCAGGAGATCAGCAATTCCTGATGATTATATTGTGTATTTGTAAGAAACTGACATTGGAGCTGCAAATGATCCCAAATATTTTTCAAAAGCCATGAGTTGCAAAGAATCATAATTATGGTACAATGTCATGAAGGAAGAGATGAATTCTATGAAGAGTAACGGAGTCCTGGATTTTGTTGAGTTGCCTAGCGGATTTAAAGCCATTGGATATAAATGGGTCTTTAAAACAAAGAAAGACTCATTAGGCCACATTGAGCAATACAAGGCAAAATTCGTTGTTGAGGGTTTCACTCAGAAAGAAGAAATCGATTACAAGGAAACTTTTTCTCCTATATCTAAGAAAGATTCCTTGCGCATTATTTTGGCATTAGTAGCCCATTTTGACTTAGACTTGTAACAAATGAATGTGAAAATGACATTTCTCAATGGATATCTAGAGGAGGAAGTTTACATGAAACAACATGAAGGATTTCCCTCTAGTGATGGTGAGCAATTGGTTTGCAAGCTAAAAAAGTCAATATATGGATTAAAACAAGCATCCCGCCAATGGTATTTGAAATTCCATAATGTAATTTCTTCATTTTGTTTTGTAGAAAACATTATGGATCAATGAATATACCAGAAGGTCAGTGGGAGTAAAATATGTTTTCTTGTTTTATATGTGGATGACATTTTGCTAGCAACCAATGATAAAAGTTTTCTACATGAGGTGAAATAATTTCTCTCTCACAATTTTGATATGAAGGATATGGGTGAGGCATCTTATGTCATTGGCATTAAGATTCATAGGGACAAATTTTGAGGTATCTTAGGTCTATCTCAGGAAACCTGTATTAATAAAGTGTTAGAGAGATTTCGGATGAAAGATTGTTCACCAAGTGTAACTCCCATTGTGAAGGGTGATAGGTTCAATTTGAACCAATGCCCGAAGAACGACTTTGAAAGTTAACAAATGAAAGACATTCCATATGCTTTTGCTGTCGGAAGTCTGATGTATGTTCAAGTCTGCACAAGACCTGACTGTTGGAATGTTGGGGCGATATCAGAGTAATCCTGGGTTAGACCACTGGAGAGCTGCAAAGAAAGTAATGAGGTACCTTCAAGGAACCAAAGAATACATGCTAATGTATAGACGGACAGACACTCTAGAAGTCATTGGTTACTCAGATTCTAACATTGCTGGCTGTATTGATTCCCTTAAATCAACATCAGGATACATTTTCTTGATGGCCAGTGGAGCAATATCATGGAGGAGTGCCAAACAGACTTTGACTGCCATGTCGACTATGGAAGCCGAGTTAGTTTCCTATTTTGAGGCTACTTCACCTTGTGTATGGCTTAAGAGTTTCATTTCTGGGCTTAGAATTATGGATTCTATCTCTAGGTCATTGAGAATATATTGTGACAATTCATCTGCTGTTTTTATGGCCAAGAACAACAATAGTCGAAGTCGAAGTAAACACGTCGACATAAAGTATTTGGGCATAAGAGAATGTATTCAAGCAAAGAAAGTGGTCGTTGAGCACATAAGCACTGAATTAATGATAGCTGATCCTTTGACTAAGGGCATGCCACCGTTTAAATTCAAGGATCAAGTTGTGAATATGGGACTTGGTTCCATTATGTAATTTTTCATTGTATGAACAATATTATTTTAGTGAAATTCTTAATTATTGTGATGTTTTTCTCATATTTATGTGCACTTTAAATTTTAGAAAATCATCTGTGTTAGACCAAGAATAAACATAGGGTTTATTCATAAAGTATAAGAAATAAATACATAGTAATACATGAAAGGTAATACTCGTTATCAGAGGACCTATCGCCATGATTCGTGTATTTATGACTTAAATTCAGATTATCGATGGGATTCAGATTACACTAGAAGTGTAATATGTAATATCTTGAGAACTCCGGTGAAGTTTATGGAATTTGATCGAATGGATAGAGGTAAGATTTTTGGACTTCCGTTTAATACCTATTCAATGAATTTCATACTGTTATTTAGAAATTCATAATAGGCTAACAGGCTAAGCTTGGCACTCAGCAATCTGCTAGAGCAGATGTAGAGAAAAAAATTAAAAATAACAATAATATGATGAAAAATTAAGAAAAATATGAGCAAAGAAAAAAATATAACGGGTTTCTTTGATTCTGAAAACCATAAATGGGAGTCCTGAAAATCAATGCTCTGATACCATGTTGATTTTCAGGACTCCATGGATTTAATTCATGGAAAAAATGAAAAACACCCATTGGGCGAAAACAAGAGGAAGAAGAGGTTTTGGACTTGATTTTCTAACCCTTCCCCTAAAACTCTATTTATAGATTAATGAAACTATTATATTACAATAATACCCCTAAACTTAAAGTTTAGTGTCTAGGGTTTTAACCTTGGAACTTTAACCCTAAACCCTAAACCCTATGGGCTTGGGCCCACCTTCGAACACACTTGGATATGTGGGACTTCCTTGGTCGTGTGGGCTTGGGCCATATCTTCCAACACTTTTTAATATAAAATATTTAATCAAATTATTATTTTTATAGTGTTTAAATTCTCTCTTAAAATAATAATTAAATATAATATTAACCATCATTAATTTATTTAAAAAAATATTTTATTATATAAAATTTGTCTATTAACTCTTATAAGATAGTTGTACTTAAAGTGTTTTATTAATAAACTAAGATAGATTTTAGCTTGTGCTGATTGATAAATAATTAAAATTGAATCAAGATGATTTAGTTAATTAAATACATAAAAAAATAATTTAAAAAATATTTAATTTTATAATATCAAAATAGTTACTCAAATGTTTGTTGGTGGCTTCAAACTTATAGAAATTTTGGTGTATATGACTCATGGAAATGACTATGAGAATTCTTCTACTTCTCATGTACCTCCATCTTGATATCAACCACAACTTCAATCTAATTTTCTTGTTCAATACTCACCATTATGGATTGATGAATTATTCAGAGACAAAATTGGTTTTCTTTAGTAATTTGTTTTAGTGGAAAAATGTTTGAAACCTCTTTTAGTTATTTCTCAAAAATAAAGTAAATGTACAAGATATATATCATTGACATTGCATTATAAGAAAATCATTTCTTTACACGGGCCTATGGGACCCTTGTACAAAAAAATTGGCTTGTGATGCACCTAATTCTACAATGTGACATATAGCTCAACTAATCATTATTTCTAGCCTTTAAAATAGTTGTACAATCTAATATCATTATTTTATTATAAATTTAATGTAAAAAAATAGTGTTTATTTACTAGGAGAGAGAACAACGTATTCGCATTATATCAGACATTTAGGAATATAGTACTCATAGAAACTCCCACAACTTATACTTTCTAACACCACTTCCTAAATACTTGCATGATCTTCTTCTTGAGGCCAGATTTTGCAACTTTGAAACTTTGTTGCACTGCACTCAACCTTGCAAGGGCTGCCGACTTCAGATCAGGTAAGTCGTATTTATCAAGAACCTGATTGCAAACAAGAGAACTAGGTCAGTGTTACATGCATTGGAGAACTTCAAGTCCCCATAAACAGGTAATCTAATTTAAATTTGATGCATCTTCACTAACTATCCATATCCGATATTCACTCAACATATAAGAGCAAATTTCATGAGTTTAAAGCATTTCATAATCCAGATCAGTATAACTATCACTTCTATCACTATTACTTCCTCCATCATCTCCAATTGCCTTCACCCTCTCATTTTTACTATTTTCTCTCTTCCAATCATGAATTTGAGAGTCCCATTAAGAGCTACAATAGTCACAACTGCTTATTCCTATTTCAAAAGATGGGTTCCATAATAGCTTCGTGACCAAAAATGTGCCTTTGCAAGCTAGTGATGAATAGACAATTGCCTAATTTTTCAATAACTAAAACTATATTTTACATCAGATTCTGTTGTGTTTCACAAAGAAAAAACTTCAGGAAAATGGCAAAGGAGAAGGAAGAGAATGAAACAAGAGAACACAAACTTTTAAAAAAATGGAGGAAGAAAAAAGGATGTCAAGAAGGGGAAGAAAAAAAAGAATGGGAGTCATAATGAGCATATGTGAAGGCTATTTGCCCCTATAAATGGTTATGTACAAAACAAAGCACAATCATTGATGACATATTCCTCAATGCATTTATTAATAAATTGAAATGAAATCATACTTCAATTACTCTGTGAACGGAATTTCCATCCATGTGAAACCTTTAAAAAGTAGACATCAGAAAGCACCAGCAAACAAACAATACATTTAATAAAATAAAAGAAGTTAAATTAACTTTAGGTCATTTGACCCAAAAAATGACAGACATAAATTGCATTGAAATCGAACCGAAAACATAAAATCAAGCTGGCCATTGCAAAAGCAGTGGCATCCCCTACCGTTCACTTTCAAGTCGTAAAGTGTGCAATTTTAGAGAGGCAGGGACCATACAGAGAAAGCGTCTATTCATTTGTTTCTTTTGGAAGGAGAACGAAGGCAGTTCTCGTATAGAAATGTCCTTATATGTACTCTATGAATATGTGTAATTTTGTTTTTAGGTGAACAACATAATTTATTTATTTAAATTGGTCATTTTTTTCTCTTTAATCTTACTTCATGACTTCAAGAGAGGAAAGAAAGAGCTATCAAAATATGATACCTCACCTGGCATCTGATCTTTCTTTACATTGCCTATCGGACAATTACCTCACGTAATTGGCATAGCCCAGAAGACAACAACAAGTTGAAAAAAAAAAAAATCAAGAGAGAAAAGGGAGAAATCCTGCTGCTAATTTTTTTATGCCATCTGAATATTTTTTTTGGCAAAGAAAAGATATTCCCATTACTTTAGAAAAAAAAGAACAACAATTAAAAAAAACTATGTTTCCAAGGACATACCAGAATGCTTGTAGGAATTCAAGTGTAGAGATTGTTCTTCTCCTTGCTAAATTGTACCATCTAGCTGTCATTCCCAAATTCCTTCACAAGGAAGGAATATTTTTTCTTCACAATCTCCCAAAAAAGATCACTAGGGACATAAGCCATTGTACCTTTAGGAAGTAAATGTAGATTTAAAAAATATAAAAGAATAACGGCACTGAGGAAAAAAACTCATAAAACAAATGCAACCAAAATCTCACGATCCTAATCCAAAATAAAGAATCACAAGCCGTTACAGTTCAAAGAGAACTCTACACAGAGTACTACTACGTATAACAAGGACGCAAACAAGAACTTGAGCTTCTTGCATTGATAAAATAAATATCAAACTCAAAAAAGGTACGAAGCTAAAGAAACACCAAAAAGCAGTAATCACGTTGATTTGCCTTTAAAAGAAAGAAACAAAAATCCAAGTTCACGGGACGAAACTAGAGCATGCAGCAAACCGAACATTTCCAAAAGAAATCCAGGAAACAAATGTAAAGACTCGACAAGCAAAAAACACTTACCAAAGAGAAATGCTACCTGAGCCACTTGTCCTCTTCAGTTAGAGTACAATATCTTTGGTGAGATGTGAGAGGTTTTTGAATTTTTTGTTAGAAAAATTGAGGGAAATTTTAGGTGGGAATGATTGATTTAGGGTTTAGGCTAGAGCAATTGAGAGAAAGTTAGGGTTGAGGGTTCAAAAGAGGGGGCAACCAGAATGAGATGAGAGAAATTAAGGTTAGAGAGAGGGGCGACATAGAGAAACCAAGAAGGACGATGGCTGGGGAAGACAGAGAAAAAAGAGACGACAAGAAAAGAACCCAGTTGAAGCAACGACGAAGAAAGTCGATTGCAGAGAGGAAGAGAAGCAAAGGACATAGAGGAGAACCGGGAGAGGATTAGCAGGAAGATGAGAGGCGAGCGACGATAGGTAGATGGACGACAAGCAGATTAGAGAGCAGAGAGCGGAGCGAGTACAAGTAAGAGAAATCACTGAGCGTCGAGTGAAACAATAAGTGCAAGTGAATTAACTAGTTTGTTCTCTCCCTTGAACTTACTATTCTTATAGATGATATCCAATTCCAAGCCCATTAGGTTAGATTTGAATGGACCATACCTCCTTGTTCATTCATTCTTCATACGACCATGTTGGATTCCATGTTTTCAAATACGACCGACTAGACGCTGTAATTCCATATATGAATGAATTATAAATATGGTCGACAGATTCTGTCAAGTTGGCAGATAAATTGGGCAACATATTTTTCAGTTGAGAAGAGGAAAAAACCTTCTTCCCTCCTCTCTCCTCCCGATACAGCAGAGACCATCCAACAAAAAAGGGAGGCGAAGGCGGGGCAGTCCTCTCCTGCAAGCCCTTTATGCCTCCTGCTCTGGTCAATTAGAATTTTATGTAGCATTTTCAAGAATTTCAAGTTTAATGTGTTGAATTCCACAACAGACAAATACAAATAGTTTACTTGGAGCTAAGAACATCGTCATAAACTGAAAACTATATTTATAACAATTCAATAATAAAATGAAACGGTGAAGATGAGAGCTACTCAAGGTCTCCTTCACTGTAGACATTATTATTATACGGGTAGCCAATGAATTGATCCGGTATAATATATATACAAAATTTCGTTGGACACGACTTATTACATAAGAAGAAGATGGATTTCCACCTTGCAGGAAAAAAATTGATGGATCCAAAACAAAATTTATAAATTTGACAACTCATATTACTACAGGCAGACCCAAGCGATCTTAATCCACTTTCGATCTCCTCCTCTTTCGTTTTGTTTAATCTGAATTTTCCCATCTTAATCCACTACTGGCATCCCGCCAATTCACACCAGAAACCTCTTCCGGTTACCTGACAAACTCTCTTCGTATCTCGTCAACGGTAATTCATGGAGCTGACGCAATTTCCTTATTTGCAGGACAGCGAGAGGAGTAACGCGGACGAATCGGAGAGCCAGTTCAGTTATATACATGTATATACACGGACGAAGATCATTCAGACTCGACGACCGCAAAGCAAAGGCAATCGTCCTGTTTGTGGCGGAAGAGCCAGACACCCATCATAAGCTCGAGGTGTTGCCACTGTTTCTCTTGTAGTTTCCGTTGCAAATCATTTGATTCCACAAATCTTCTGTAATTTTTACCCTTGAAAACCAGCCAGTCGTTGCTGGGCCACTTGGCTAGCTGAACTTCATGCGTGCGACCCATTCTGTCCAACACCCGAACTCGGAGTCCGCCTTTCGTCCTTCCCTTCTCCCACGCTCTCATCTCCCTTGAGAGCGCCTCCTGCACTGCTTTGGGTAAGAGGAACCGATTGCTTTGGGCCTTCACATCGGTGGCTGTCAGGTTTTTCTCGCCGAAGACCAACGGAAATGCCCCACAAATTCGCGTCACCGACTCCACCCACCCGTGATGTCTCTCGACCTCCTCCGCTGATCGAAGCTTCTTGTAAGGTCTAGAAGAGGGAAGCGAAGCGATACCCCTTTTCTTGGAAGTCCATTGTCGTCTCTGCTCCTCTTCATCTGCTATCTTACATGCCATGTCTCGCAGCTCAAACAGTCGCCTGAAATCAGGGGGCTTGCTGGCCTTGATCACCAGCTTCATGGTCGAGGTGTGCCGATCGGAGAGGGAGGTATGTGGCTGAGAGTGAGAGTTAGAGATTGAGAGTGGGGATTAACGTTTAATATATAATCAATGAAGCTGCCTCTAGGATAGTTCATGATGTAATTAGGATTGTGTAACTGTGTTAGTTTCCTGTTTTGATGTTTCCAAATTGAGATTCTTGAATTCTTATTCCAATTAGAATTGACGGTCTATTTGAATTTGAATTCTACCGGCCTTGGTAAGTTCCTAAACTACCTGCAAGAGTTGAGTTTACTACCTGAGTTCAGAACGAATGAATTTCGTGCCGTTTAATTTCCTATTTACCGTTTTGATATTATGATAATAAAAGAGTTCATTCCTTTACTAACTAAAATCATATCGCATCCCAGTAACAAAATGTATCGGGTTTCTCTGGGTCTTCCCTGTCCTCCTCATCTCCCTTCTGTTCATAGCAGAAATTGGCATCATCCACGAGGGTAGATCTCGACGGAAACCCGATACACCCGATTTCTATATGCATGAATCCCGCCTTGAAGGCCTCATAAAATATGGCAGATCTCCTATGTTTTTACTTTCTCTGTCGCTCCGACTCTACAATTTGAGAATCGCTGTTTTGTTTTTTGTTAACTCTGTCTCAGTTGTTATTAATGGGGGGTGTCTCATTATTTTCGTAAACCATTAATTTGGCGACTACCTGTACTCCTGCGGATTAAGACACCCATCATGGTGACGCCATTTACAGCTAATTTATCGATACGCTGCCTGTGGTGAGCTTTCTGGATTTTTTTTTTTTGTGGAGATTTTCTGTGCTTCCTGTATAGTTCTCTTACTTTCCTTTTACTAAATTCGAAATTTATCGTCCTAAGAACACTCTACTTGTGAAGTCTGTGGGAAGAAGGTCGGGTATTTTATCCCAAGGACAATCTTCTGCGACAGGTAACACTTACTTCTTCCTTCTCTTTAAACTAGCCTTCAGTTCGTTTCCATTCTTTTCTATTCACTTGACCTGCTATTGTTGGCTGTTACATGTTTGCTTTATCATGCCATTCTGTGATTGAGTATGGCTGAAACACATTGCAACACGCCACCACAAGAAAAATAAGGGCAAGATCGGGGAATAACTTGACCTATCCTATGCTTCAGCTGGGGAATAACTTGACCTATCCTATGCTTCAGCTGAAAAAATCAAAACACTAGATGAATGAGAGCATGGCTTCACAATTCTAACTTTCATGCATTGTTCCAATTTTTGTTCTACAACCTTGTCTAGAACATGAATTAGGGATGCTAGCTTCTGATCTGAGCACACACGAAAAGAGGACTGGCAGATAGTTGCAGCCTCAAGTAGACCAAATCCCTAACCATGAATGTTTTCTACTATGGTTCCTATCTTATTGGTCCATCTGATTTCTGTCAGCAGCTAGATGTCCCCTGAGGTCACACTTCACATTCCTACCCTTCAACTACTGTTCCATTTCTCAGCTATATGGTTCCATGGTATAGGTGAACATAACCGATGGTGGCCTGCATTTTAATGACTCAAATCAAATTGTGCAGATGGCTGAAGGAAGAATAGTGTTGTGGGATCATTCAGCCCGACGCCAAAATTTCAGTAACTGATTTAGCTGATTCCCAAACAAATTAGGTCGATGCACCAATTCAACACTTGTGTCTAACCATTTCTTTGAGGATGATAACCTGTGCTTCTTTATGAATTGGTGCCGGTAGAGTGAAAAATTCCTTCTATTAAGTATTCAAAAAGATTGAGTCTACCAGAAAAATCAACTTCAACATGTCAATTAACTTCTCAAATTCCCTTTCAAAACCCTATGAAATGTGTGAGTAGTATATTGCATTGAAATCAACATTATACCATTCAACCATGGATTTGTAATTAAACTGGCAATTAAATTGGCCGAACAAAGATCAATTAAACTAGTTCGACTGGAGCTCCTGAATGATTTTCAAGAGTCTTATTAAGAAAGGTTGAAAGAATCACATGAATTGAAAACACTCTGGAGTAGAACTTTGAGCTGCATACTGAAGGCAATTGCCATACCAGCTTTATCTTTGAGAGACGGAATGAAGGAGTCACTGTCTCTTTCTCTATCCTGTAGCGCTCGGATAATGGCTTAGGCTGGTAGTAGCTTTTAGAAAATATAGTAGAAGTCAACATCAAATCTTATGCACTGTCCCATCTCTCCTTGCACATTTCCCTCTGGGAATAGTCAAACCAAGCTCCATGCCAGCAAACATGAGCTCAACAACACAGCAGGTCCTTCCGTTGAGGTTCCCTCTACTGTTAAACTAGAGGAAGCAACACAGCAGCATGACTATTTGCACTTTTGCAAGAAAAGAAAATCTGACTTAAAGGCAAGCTCTGCCAAACGATACCCAAAACTAGTAAAACCAGAACAAAAAGACACATGCAGTGCCCATTGGGATTTGAGTATATAAACCTAGATTCTACCAATGGTAAGTCTGGAAAGATTGAAAGCGTGCCTCATTCTCAAGGTAAAAGATGAAGAAGTGGGGGACATAATGATATGGGGAAATCAGTCTCACATTGGTTATTGAATTGGATGAACGTTGACATGTTATTTGGGAAAAAGACCCGTAACTGTAACTATTCATTTTAGGATGGATCCAAACCCAACATTAACATTCTTAATCAAGTTACTTTTCTCATTGTGTTAAAAAAATTAATCTATTTGACATTTCCAGTCTCCTTAAGATGCAGTAAATTTAATCAAAACGTGCACAATCTAATGTTAATGTGTGTGATGTGATTTAGATAGTTTTCTGCCATGATGTCAATTTCTTTTTTGTGTAATTTTTCTAATCAATGTCGTTGAAATCTCTATGATGTTCTTAATAGGTGGGAATATTTAAACCTTCAAAAGTTGAGGAAGATCATGCCTTCTTTCTCCAATTGCTTTTCTGGTTCAAACTGTCATTCAGGTTCCAATCAATACTTAAGCCTCTTTGCCAACAAGAATACAGGCAATGTCTATCAATGATAATAACTTATCCTTTTTCCCTACTTTACTTAAATCATGCTTTCTTTTTGTGGGATCAGAGCAATTTGTAGCAATTCAAACTATTTAGAGTTTTGCATCAATATAACTCGTCACTTACTGATAGGAGACAGGGTGGGGAATACTATAAGCTAAGGTTAATCCAGTCCCTGAGAGGAATAGATACCCCAGATTTGAGCAAATGAACCTATTGATTTAAAGTGTGGTTCAAACACCAAGACCAGCTTTTAACACTTTTAAAGAATCTTCTTTAGTGATATTGAGTGCAAAAAGTTCCTTTAGTAACCCAAATTGCAAGACTGCTGGTTGACTGAAGTAATTGGATTCCAAGTCCACCACCCTGGCAAGTGGCAGGTTTCCTTTAGAAGTCCAATGAGTTCGATTTTTCAAACTAGGAGCTGGAAATTTTCATGTCAAACATCTTTTATGAGTGTTGGATTTACATCTAAAGGACTTTTTAATTAATTGTAAGAGATTCCCCGAATACCGATTTGCAGTAGCATGGAAATTGGCAAGTTGGTGAATTGAAGAAAGTTCTTAGCTTTTATTCTTATATGTTGTGACCCTCGTTCTCATCAGTAGTCAGCATTTTTTTAGTGCAACAAAACTTTTATACTTTCAAAAGGAGCAAAAAAAAAAAGGTCAAATTAGTCACATAAAATTTCTACCTTTAATTATCTTGAACTATTCCTGTCAGTTGGTTTGACTTTTTTTATTTTATAGAGAACCATTTAAGGGCAACAGTTTTAGGCCTTCTAACTGTTCTATTTTTGTAGTTGGGTTAATTCACCTCCCTTTGATGGCTGTGGTGGTTGAACAAGTGCTATAGGCATGGGAACTCACTCCCCTTCCTTCTGAGATTCAGTTTGGAGCTTAACGAGTTGAACTTTACCGGTAGAACAACATGATGTTGCGTTTTTATTAAATTTGTGCATAGCAACCAAATCTGTTAATCTATGAAATGCATGAGGATGTGTTGGTAAGATAGGCTTCCCACCAATGAAGTGCCACTGTATGTGCTCCATTAAATAGTGCAAGGCAAAATGTCATTTCCAATTTGTACTTGCAGATGTTTAATCAATGAAACACATGGTCATTCTTTATTATTACTAAGTTGTGTATATCCTTTTCTTGCTTGCTCTTTGTAGTTTTCTGTGTAATGGACAAACATGTTATGTCGAAGGAAAAGAATCTTTAGAATTACTTCTGCCAAATCTAAAGAATTACTCTGTTGATTGAATCTTTATTATCACTGCTGTAAGTTCCAACCCGGATATGTTCACAGAACTAAGACCAATTGGAACCATCTCTGGTTTTGAAAATTTAAAACATGTCAAAGTGTAAAAACTGGATGATTTGGTTGGTTCCATTAATACTGTTTTGATGAACCATTAAACCAGCTGCATAATACCATCATTCCAATTTGCATTTGAAGAATCTTGGAAGTAAAGATTGTTAAATAGTGGAAAGTTATTACTCTTTCTTTTATAGCAGTAATAAAGGAAGCCAAAGTGGTATTAATAGGTTTTGAATTAGTGATTATGCTTCACCTGTCCACCTCAGAACATCTTGAAAATAATTGTGTCGACCAACTGACTAGCTAGTGCAATACAAGCAGGACAATATTAAACCAGCATTGAAAATGATTGAGGACTACATGGGACAATTGCTAAATGTATACCTATAATAGTAGCTGCTAATCTAGACGAGGAACCATGCAAAATAAAAAAACCTCATGAGAGGTGAGTGTACTTGATGTCAACAACTTTGGCTGCTTGGACCTCATGACTTTTAGGCCCATATTTTTCTAAAACCTCATGAGAGGTGAGTGTACTTGATGTCAACAACTTTGGCTGCTTTTTAAAAATACAAACCTACACCATCAACTTATTTCTTGGTAATGCACAAGGGTTTGCTCAAGGAGGGAAAAAAAGAATGAAAAAAAGTCATTGGTGGAAAAGAGATAACTCAATAGTTCAACATTTTGGTCTTTGAGTCAACTATGAGTTGGTAAGGAAGAAAGGATATGCTAAATTAAAAAAAGATCGGCAGCGTGCTTATCAAATTGATTATTAAAACTAGTCAAATTCGAATGGAATTTACCAAATTGTACTAATCTATGTTCAACAACAAGACTCTCTTACCATACAACTTGTGTAAATATAACTCGTTGGATTGAGCAACAGTTCTATCCCAAAATGATTAGCTACTTAGGAGGCCTCTTGCTAAATCTTATAACCATTAACTTTTTTTCCCATTTCTTAATGTGAGACTTTTTTCCACTCAACACTCCTCTTCACGTATAGGTTTACACATAATGGACTTAAGACATCGACACAAACTCTCAATAGAATAAACAACATTGATTCTCACCCCATGAAAGCTCATAATACATACATACCTTAGGGAACACTAATTGGGCCACTTACACATCCTACTCTGAAACCACTATTGGATTGCGTCATGTTGCATCCCAAAATGATTAGCCACATATGATGCCTTTTGTTTATAGGGTTTTTTCCCTCTCAACATAACTCTTATTGCATGTTGTCTACATCTCAGCTTATAGTAATAACTTGTTAAACATGGAAACATATCGATCTAGTAAAAATGATAGAAATATTTTTGCAAATTTTATTAAGACTTTAACCCAGTAAGCTAATTATTTTTATTATGCGGCATTTCTTAACAATCTCAAAGGCCCAAGGTGAAGGTAAGGCTTTTTACTCACTAAATCTCCTTTTCTAGATCTTTGACTTTAGTAGTGTGGACGGAGTGATTCTCAAATTTTCTTTGTTGAATTTAGGATCACATTACTGATATCTCGAGCAAGATGAGAGAGGGAAAAAGAAAAAGAAAGAGAGAGAGAGAGCTCTCGGGTAGAGAAGAGAGAAGAACAAAAGAGAAGAAAGAGTTTAGGAAAGAGAAGAACTCTTCATGAGAGAGAAGGGAGAACTACTTCCTTTGATGACTTAATTCCGAGTACAAGGTCCTCTATTTATTAGTAGAGAAAAGTGATAGAGTCCATGTACAATTAAACTTCATTCTCCTAATTACATTCCAACTCTAACTCTTAAAGAAAAGCCTATCATGATAAGATAACTCAACATAATTAGAAGTCTAACATAACTCAAACTCTAACTCTTCTATACGGACGTGACCATAGGCAGAAGATGCCAGCTCATGGTTTATCTTTGTGGGTCCCACTTGATCTTCCAACTCATATGATACGGATACCAACTCGTGGTATCTTTGTGGGCCACTTGATCGTCAAATCTTCCAACTCATTCCAGCTTGTGTGATGACTCCTCATGGCTTCTCACATCCTCATGGTGGGTCCCACTAGCTCGTGCAACCATGGTGGGTCCCACATCGTAACATTTTTGAAAGGTAACAGTTACTTGTTGTCTTTTTTTTTTTTTTTTTTTTTTTTTTTGCAAAGGAACATTTTGACGTAGAGCATGTTAGACTAGGGGTGGCATCGAGCCGAGCCGAGCCCGAACTTGCCTATGTTCGAGCCGAGTTTGATTTAAATATTTTGAACTCGAGCTCGAGCCGAGCCTAGGCTCGAGCCTAAAATTGTTATCGAGCTCGAGCCTAAAAATGTTAATCGAGTTCGAGTCGAGCTCGAGCTTCAACATTCATTTAAAACTTTTCAAAAAATACATGTCTCGAGTTCGTGCTCCAACATATATTTAAAACTTTTCAAAAAATACATGTCAAATAAATTTTATATAAAATTATGCATACATTTTACATAAAATTGGGAATGACCTCTACTTAAAATTGGGAATAAGGGTGACATCGAATCCAGCTGAGCCCGAACATTGTTCAAGCCGAGTTTGATGTAAATATTTCGAACTCGAGCTCAAGCCGACCCTAGCCTCGAGCCTAAAATTGTAAGCAAACTCGAGCTTAATAATTTTAACCGAGTTCGAGCTCGAGCTCTAGTCGAGTTCGAGCTTAACCTACATTTAATACTCTATATAAAATATATGTCAAATAAATTATATATAAAATTATGCATACATTTTAAAAAAAGAATGATAGGGGAGGTTCAGGATTGAATTTCAATAACGGATTAAAACGCACCAATATTAATCTTTTTTACTCCAAACGTTGTCTAGCTTATTTTATAATTTTTGAATTTAGCCATAAATTTACTATGGCCTCCTTAGTGCCCTTGGTTGAAAATTTATATTCTAGGAAAAACTAGAAACATTTTTCCTATGATACATATGTCCAAAAAAAACCTTTAAATAAAATCCTATTACTATTAGTGACTTATTAGAAAATTACAAGAAATATTTTAAAATTTTCTTAGGAAAGTTAAATGGACCTCTTATTGCCTCTTCTAGGGAAATAAATAAAAATTAATAATCAATCCAATATATTACAATACTTATCGATAAAACTTTAATCAAATAAAATGTCAAACACAAAATTGCTCTGAAATTGTCTCATGCTAAAAGTATTATAGCATCAACCGTCAAATACTTATTAAAAAATTTTCTATACGGTTTTCCAGCCCATCTTGGTAGGAAAATCTTAGAAAATTATATGATTTTCTTAATAAGAATTTTCTATTAAAAAAGTGTTTACAAAAAACATGAGACATTAATAGTCCCTATAAACTTATTTCTACTAAAATATATTTTCAATTTCTTCAAGAGCCATGAGGAAGGAGAGTTTAAGAAAAAGTTTTTTTTTTTTTTTCAGTTTATGATCTTGCACATGCGAAATCATCTTCGTGGGGGGAGGGGGAGAAATTATTTCTCCCCTTAACTTAGGTATCTATCTCTGGTTTTCCGCCGAGACAACATGGAGGAAAGGGGAAGGGGGTTAGCGGCGCCGGCCTGTCGTCAAGGATGACGACTGCGACAGAGGTGGCGACGATGGAAGAGGCGGTGACGGAAGCGGCTACGACGGAAACAGAGACGAAGGGAGACGAGGGGGGAAGCAAAGGTGATCATATGCATGTGCTAAACAGTTCATGGGAAGGCTAATTTATCGTAGGTAGGTGTTAGAAAATACATCGTGGGGTATTTTGGTCATTTTACTGTCCACAACTATCATCATAGGCCACAACTAATGTTTGTTATAACAAAATTACACCGATTAAATAGAGACATTGAGTGAGCTACTAAGCTAAGTTTCTGACATCCCAGCTCCCAGCATGAACATTCACATGTAGCTTCTTTTGGACGGAGACTAGAAGATCACCTAAATTTGAAGGTTGGAGTCATGACGAAACACATTGCAACACACCACCACGAGAAAAATAAGGGCAACATCGAGGAATAACTTGACCTATCCAATGCTTCAGCTGCAAAAATCGAAACACTAGATGAATAAGAGCATGGCTTAACAATTCTAACTTTCATGCCATGTGCCAATTTTTGTTCTACAACCTTCTCTAGAACATGAATTGGGGTGCTAACTTCTGATCTGAGGACACACGAAAAGAGGACTGCCAGATAGTTGCAGCCCCAAGAAGACCAAATCCCTAACCTTGAATATTTTCCACTATGGTTCCTCTCTTATTGGTCCATCTGAGTTCAGTCAGCAGCTAGATGTCCCCTGAGGTCACACTTCACATTCCTATCCTTCAACTACTTTTCCATTTCTCAGCTATATGGTTCCATGGTATAGGTCAACATAACCGATGGTGCCCTGCACTTCAATGACTCAAATCAAATTGTGCAGATGGCTGAAGGAAGAATAGTGTTGTGGAATCATTCAGCCTGAGGCCAAAATTTCAGCAACTGATTTAGCTGATTCCCAAACAAATTAGATCGATGCACCAATTCAGCACTTGTGTCTAACCATTTCTTTGAGGATGATAACCTGTGCTTCTTTATGAATTGGTGCCCTGTAGAGTGAAAAATTCCTTCTATTTAGTATTCAAAAAGATTGAGTCCACCAGAAAAATCAACTTCAACATGTCAATTAACTTCTCAAATTCCTTTGCAAAACCCTCTGAAATGTGTGAGTAGTATATTGCAATGAAACTGGAGGTTAAATTGGCCGAACAAAGATCATTTTAACTAGTTCCACAAGAGTTCCTGAATGATTTTCAAGACTCTTATTAAGAAAGGTTGAAAGAATCACATGAGTTGAAAACACTCTGGAGTAGAGACATGTTTCTACGGCTTTGAGTTGCATTCTGAAGGCAATTGCCATACCTGCTTTATCTTTGAGAGATCGAATGAAGGAGTCACTGTCTCTTTCTCTATCCTGCAGCGCTCGGATAATGGCTTAGACTGGTAGTGGCTTTTAGAAAATATAGTAGAAGTGAACATCAAATCTTATGCACTGTCTCATCTCTCCTTGCACATTTCCCTTTGGGAATAGTCAAAACAAGTTCCTTGCCAGCAAACATGAGCTCAACAACACAACAGGTCCTTCCGTTGAGGTTCCCTCTACTGTTAAACTAGAGGAAACATCACAGCAGTATGACTACTTTCACTTTTGCAAGAACAAAAAATCTGACTTACAGGCAAGCTCTACCAAACGATACCCAAAACTTGTAAAATCAGGACAAAAAGACACATGCAGTGCCCATTGGGATTTGAGTATATAACCCCAGATTTTACCAATGGTAAGTTTGGAAAGATTGAAAGTGTGCCTCATTCTCAAGGTAAAAGATGAAGAAGTGGAGGACCTAATGATGGGGAGAAATCAGTCTCACATTGGTTATTGAATTGGATGAACGTTGACATGTTATTTGGGAAAAAGCCCAATAACTCTAACTATTCATTTTAGGATGGATCCAAACCCAACCTTAACATTCTTTTTTTAGGTATTTCTCTCAGCAAATTAATGTATTTGACTCTTCTTAATCAAGTTACTTTTCTCATTGTGTAAAAAAAATTAATCTATTTGACATTTCTAGTCTCCTTAAGATGCACTAAATTTAATCAAAACGTGCACAACCTAATGTTAAAGTGTGTGATGCGATTTAGATAGTTTTCTGCCAAGATGTGATCAACTACAGGAATTTCTTTTTCATGCAATTTTTCTAATCAATGTCGTTCAAATCTCTATGATGTTCTTAATAGGAGGGAAAATTTAAACCTTCAAAAGTTGAGGAAGATCATGCCTTCTTGCTCCAATTGCTTTTCTGGTTCAAACTGTCATTCAGGTTCCAATCAATACTTAAGTGTCTTTGCCAACAGGAATACAGGCAATGTCTGTTAATGTTAAATAACTTATCCTTTTCCAATACTTTACTTAAATCATGCTTTATTTTTGTCGGATCAGAGAAATTTGTAGCAATTCAAACTATTTAGAGTTTTGCATCAATATAACTGGGCACTTACTGATAGGAGACAAGGTGGGGAATACTATAAGCTAAGGTTAATCTAATTCCTGAGAGGAATAGATACACCAGATTTGAGCAAATGAACATATTGATTTAAAGTGTGGTTCAAACACCAAGACCAGCTTTTAACACTTTTAAAAAAATCTTCTTCAGTGGTATTGAGCGCAAAAAGTTCCTTTAGTATCCCAAATAGCAAGACTGCTAGTTGACTGATGTAATTGGATTCCAAGTCCCCCACCCTGGCAAGTGGTAGGTTTCCTTTAGAAGTCCAATGAGCTCGATTTTTGAAACTGGGAGCTGGCAATTTTCAAGTCAAACATCTTTGATGAGTGTTGGATATACATCTCAAGGACTTTTTAATTAGTTGTAAGGGACTCCCCGAATACCGATTTGCAGCAGCATGGAAATTGGCAAGTTGGTGAATTGAAGAAAGTTCTTAACTTTTATTCTTATATGTTGTGACCCTTGTTCTCAGCAGTAGTCAGCATTTTTTCAATGCAACAAAACTTTTATACTTTCAAAAGGAGCAAAACAAAAAAGGTTAAGTTAGTCACATAAAATTTCTTCCTTTAATTATCTTTAACTATTTGAGAATACGTTTCCTGTCAGCTGGTTTGATTTTGTTTATTTTATAGAGGACCATTTAAGGGCAACAGTTTCAGACCTTCTAACTGTTCTATTTCTGTAGTTGGGTTAATTCACCTCCCTATGATGGCTGTGGTGGTAGAACAAGTGCAATAGGCATGGGAACTCCCCTTCCTTCTGAGATTCAGTTTGGAGCTTAACGAGTGGAACTTTACCGGTAGAACAAGATGATGTTGTGTTTTTATTAAATTTGTGCGTAACAACCAAATTTGTTAATCTATTAAATGCATTAGGATGTTTTGATAGGCTTCCCACCAATGAAGTGCCACTGCATATGCTCCATTAAACAGTGCAATGCAAAATGTAACTCATGGTCATTCTCTATTATTATTAAGTTGTGTATTTTCTTGCTTGTTTTTTGTAGTTTTCTGTGTAATGGACAAATATATTATGTAGAAGGAAAAGAATCTTCAGAATTACTTCTGCCAAATCTAAAGAATTACTTTCTGTTGATTGAATCTTTATTATCACTGCTGTAAGTTCCAGACCGGATATGTTGACAGAACTAAGACCAATTGGAACCATCTCTGGTTTTGAAGATTTGAATCATGTCAAAGTGTTAAAACTGGAGGATTTAGTTGGTTCCATTTATACTGTTTTGATGAACCATTAAACCAGATGCATAATTCCAACATTCCAATTTGCATTTGAAGAATCTTGGAAGTAAAGCTTGTTAAATAGTGGAAAGTTATTACTCTTTCTTTTGTAGCAGTAATAAAGGAACCCAAAGTGGTATTAATAGGTTTTGAATTAGTGATTATGCTTCACCTGTCCACTTTAGAACATCTTGAAAATAATTATGTGGATCAATTGACTAGATAGTGCAAAACTAGCAGGACAATATTAAACCAGCATTGAAAATCATTAAGGACTACATGGGACAATAACTAAATGTATACCTATAATAGTAGCAGCTAATCTAGACGATGAACCATGCAAAATAAAAAAACCTCATGAGAGGTGAGTGTACCTGATGTCAACAACTTTGGCTGCTTGGACCTCATCACTTTTAGGCCCATATTTTTGTAATTGCTTTTTTATTATCTTTTGTAGAACCTACACCATCAGCTTATTTCTTGGTAATGCTCATTAAGGGTGTTGGTTTTCAGGATTCCATAGATAACTTTAGGCAATAGAGAGAAGGAATAAAGAAGAGGAAGAAGAAGAAGAGAGAATAGAGTATGATACATGTCCAAGATGAGGAGGAAATTAGGGTATTGGACTTATCTAAACCCTCCCCCATAAGATATATTTATAGGTATCAAAACTATCAATATTACAAGTATACCCTTTAACCTAGTAGTGTATGGAGTGCTTCTCAAATTTGCTCGGAAGGTAACAATTATTTGGTTATCTTTTTGTTTTATTATTTTTATAAAGAAACATTTTGATGTAGAGTATGGTAGACCATGTGCAAAAGTAATTGAAAAAATATTAAATTGAAGAGTGTAAATAGAGTAATTGAGAGGGAGAAGAAAAAGAGAGAGATGAGAGAAGAGATATTCTAGAAAGTCTCTCGTTGGGGGTGTGGTTAACCCTGATCCTCTTAAATAACTTAAGTGAAAATTATACCTTTGCCCTTTACACTTAAATTCACTAAACTCCTTATATCTCCCACTATACATATCCAAATTACATTAAACTTGAACTAGAGATAGATCTAAACATGTAGAACAATATTAAACCTACTCTAGAGATCACATCTAATGTAAGAAGACAATACTATCCTTCAATAAGTCTCAGCATGTTACAAAAATATCCAAATTCGTGTTTACCCAAAGTGTTAGTAAATACATCTTTAACTTGATCACCAAATCAAACATAGGGAGTGACAACATTTTTTTTCTTCACAGTATCTCGAATGAAGTAATAATCTACCTTAATATACTTGGTTATTTCATGAAAACTAGGTTCTCTACAATGAATATGGTTGCTTGATTGTTAAATACATAGACATTTACTCATCTCTTTGTAGATTCACCTCTCTAACTACCGATCTAACCCACATCAATTTACTGACTGTATGAGTCATGACTTTGTCCTAAGCTTCAACAATGGAGAGGGCCGCAACATTTTTCTTTTTGCTCTTCTAGTTTTTCAAATTACCACCTAAAAACACCCAAATCGGCGATAAATTTTATGTCAAGTTTGGAACTAGCATAATCTGCATCAGAGAAAACTTTTGTTTTTAAATGATCATGGGGTCTAAAGAATAACCCCTTTCCTGGTGACCCCTTTACGTACTTTGTTGAAAAAGAAGTACAAGGGCATTTTGGTCATTTCACCTTACACTCACTCTCATATCTTGATGTAATCTTGTTGTTTATGTTCAATTATGTCTATGTTCCAATTTTCATGTATATAGAACATGTAGAATGGGAGAAATAAAAATATTAGTGTTTCACTTAACTAAGTGGGATTATTGTAATTTTGTCAAACCCACTTAAACAAATAGGTTGGGGGTTGTAGACGACACCCAATGCACCTATCTTTTTAGAGTTTTTTCCTCCTCTCTCTTTCTCTTTCATTCTATCTCCATCTCTCTCTCCTTACTTTTTTTTTCATACTATCTAAGCAGTAGATCACTTCTGGGATGACTCTTTGTCGACTTTTTCATCATTTGAAGTCGTCGTTTACATAAAAGAAGGATCTTCTCAAGTTTTCCGGCTACTGATGGGTAAAAATTCAATTTTTCTTCATTTTTCTCTGCCATAACCCTAGGTTTACTAGTTCTACTATTCCCAGGACAATTCTCTATGGTTTAAACTTCCCGAAAGGGGATTTTTATGTTTGTCTTGGGATATGTGCCAACTCCCATAGTGCTGACATCATCATTAGTTTATGCTGATG
This sequence comes from Aristolochia californica, assembly GCF_029961685.1. Lineage (NCBI taxonomy): Eukaryota > Viridiplantae > Streptophyta > Magnoliopsida > Piperales > Aristolochiaceae > Aristolochia > Aristolochia californica. The sequence goes on from NW_027182214.1 coordinate 11,755,462, forward strand.
CCAACCCTAATTGTTGATTATTTGGGTTATTTGATCTGGAATTTGAAGTCTATGTTGTAATTTATGATTTTTGAACTACGCACATAATATTAATGGCCCTAACCTTGATTTTGTATGGTGGGGCCCACATAGGTTGCTCACACAAAAGATTTTAGAAGGTATAATTATTATGATTTGTATTTATATACATGCATTATGGTTAATCCAGGTGAAGTATATACTCCATCTAAAGATATTTCTAATTCTGATGGGAAAGATCTTGTTCTTATAATATTTGAAAAATTGATTGGTGACAATTACCTCAATTGGGCCAAATTCATTAGGATCTATTTAAAAGACAGGAAGAAGCTGAAGTTTATTGCAGATGACCCTCCTATCCCTCTTGATGACGATTGGGAAGTAGAAGACAACCAAGTTATGACTTGGATTTTCAACAACAAAGACTCTTCTCTTCGGAACCAGGTTATGAATTTTGTGACTGCCAAAACTATGTGGTTATCTCTAGAAGCATTATCTGCTTAAGAGAGCAATCTTTCAAGGGTGTGTGAGTTATATACTGATTTCTTTGGCTTGATAAGAGGCAACATGATAGTGATAGAGTACTATAGTTCTATTCTGGTTATTTGGCAAGAAATTAATATGTATCATCCATTTACTATGGATGAACGGGACCTCAGTAAACAACAAAATCAGCTTTTGGTTGCAAAATTCTTTGATGGTTTGGGTGCTGAAATTGATAGCATAAAAGCACAATTCTTGCCTCTAATGAAGTACATAACTTGTCTACTACCTTTAATAGGGTAATGAGAGCTGAAAAGAAAATAGTGCCAAAAGATGGGAAAGATGCAAAAATAGGTGAACCCACAACTATTAATACATGAACTAATGCATCTGGTTCCACTGATTTATCCAGGGGACACACAGGGATTGGCGGAGGCAAGAGGTAGAGACAGCTTAAGCCGAGGACGAGGCCTAGGGATGGAAAATCTAAAAGGAAGTGTGTGCATTGTGGGCGCACTAATCATTACTCAAACAAATGTTGGATAAAGTTTGGAAAACCTGTATGGGTAAATTCTGCTATACATGATGGTACCGTACCTATACTTGATGTTACAACACCTATTACACCAAGAGCCACATATAAAATGCAAGAAATAATTCAGCAACAACAACAAATTGCTCAGCATATGATACAACTCTCCATTACTTCCCCATCAACATCATTGGCTCATACTTCTCCTCCAACAAGTATGTCTTCATTCACTGTTTGTCAAAGGAGTGGGGACAATTGTCTCCTCACTAGTAGTAGATGGAAACACATCTAAGTTCGATGAAGTAAAGAATGAAGTATCCTAAAAAATGTCACATTTGTCAATATAAATATTTTTTAGTAGAAGGAAAAAATATTTGCATCTCTTCTAGTACCAGAATATCCCAAGAAAGCACATTTTACTACATGAGGAGATAATTTATCCTTGGAAGAACCAAAGACATGTGCAAAGTATACACATCCAAAAAAATGAGGAGATAATGGAAATAATGTGATAGATGGCATCGATACCTATGAGAAATTTCATCTCCAAGAAAAATGGAAGTCATCCTGTTGATGAGAAAGCAAGCAGTAAGAATCGCATCACCCCAATATGATTTTTGTACGTTCATGTGTAGTAACATAATGTGCGTTACTTCCAATAGAGGGCGATTCTTGCACTTAATTACTCCATTATACTGAAGAGTAAAGATATAGGATGATTGATGTATAATACCATGACTATGACAAAACACATAAAAAAATTTATTTATAAATTCCAAACCATTGTCAGTGTCAAGTACAATAATAGAAGTATCAAACTGATTTTCAATTTCATTATAAAAATGTTAAAACATATCAAGATTTCACCCACAGGAGATACACCCAAATACATCGAATAAAATCATCAATAAATGAAAGAAAATGCTTATAATGAACAATGTCAAATACTGGGTACAAGACTTGAGCCCTTAACTGTTATGCTCTCTAGCCATGGATCGAGTCACCCGGCGATCTCCTCTAGCTTCCAGATTGAATGATGAGGAAGGGAAGGATTTGGGGTTCTTGGAACGCCCAATGGTGAAGGACGTGAGCCTTGAAAGGAGCTCCCACGTTAGGCCTCTTTTGAGAGAGAACCTGATCTCATTTAGACTAATGATCAATGCTTGTTTTCATTCCTTCACTTGACGCCCTAAATAGGTCAAGGAAAACATCAAAGGTTCTATAATTACAATTAGACCCTTATGGAACTTCAAATTACAATTAAACCCCTAAGATACTGAAATACAAGTTTACTCCATCTATTCTCTTCTCCGGTTAGCCACTCTTGATGCTATGGAGTCCATAACATCACCCCCCTCCTGAAGAAAGAGCTTGTCCTCAAGCTCGAAAGTGGGAAATAGAGTCTGGAAGGACTCGAGTGTCTCCCAAGAGGCTTCTATCAATTCCTTGTCAGTCCACCGAACCAACACTTCCCAAGTGTTGTTAACTCGCCTGGCTTGAAGGATCTGAGCGGGCGTGGGCATGGACCTGCCATCTTTGAGAGGAGGCAGAGGGGTATGCAGCAGTGGTGAGTCTCCCTTGAACGGTTTGAGAAGGGAGACGTGGAAGACGTCATGGAGCTTGGCGTCTGGTGGTAGTTTCAAACGATACGCCACAGTGCCAATACGTTGCATGATCTGGAATGGCCCATAAAATTTTGGAGAGAGCTTATGGCGTTTGATGGCTGCAAGAGATAGTTGGCGGTATGGCTGAAGTTTGAGCCAAACAAATTCTCCAGGTGCAAAGGAAAGGGGACGGTGTCCTTTGTCATAAGTATGCTTCATAGTTGCTTGTGAACGTTGTAACTGAAGGCGGACTTGAGCAAGCATTGCATCTCTGTCCAGCAAGGGCGACTTGGGGTGGCTCAATGCGTGCAAATGTGAATCCTCTAGTTCCCGGCATGACAAAGCGTCTGCTGCCCTGTTGAGATAACCCGGTTTGTATTCCACTTGAAAATCGAATCTCATTAATTTGCTGAGCCAATGTTGTTGTGGGGATGTAGTAAGGCGCTGCTCCAATAAATATTTTAGGCTACAGTGGTCTGTCCTGATCACAAAAGGTCTGCCCCACAGATACGGCCGCCAATGCTGCACAACTTTGGCCAAACCGATAAGTTCCCTTTCATACGTGGCTAACTTGTGATGGTGAGGAGCGAGATGGCGGCTGAAATAGGCAATGGGGTGACCCTGTTGCTGCAAGACGGCACCAATCCCTCCCCCGGATGCATCACATTCTATGATGAAATTTTCGGCAAAGTTGGGCAATTGGATAACTGGTGCTGACGCTAATGCCTGTTTTAAGTTGTTAAATGAGGAGTCTGCCAACTGAGACCACTGAAAGGCATGCTTCTTCAGTAAATTATGCAATGGTGCTGCCAGGTGACCGTAGTCTTTGATAAATTTTCTATAATACCCTGCGAGACCAAGGAACCCTTTCAAAGCTGTAACGGTGTGAGGTGTGGGCCAATCCATCACCGATTGTATCTTGCTGAAATCTGGTTTCACCCCGGATGCTGAGATCACATGCCCCAAATAAGCTACTTCGGATGTGGCAAAGTCACATTTGGCACGATTGAGAAATAAATGGTGTGCTCGGAGAATGGTGAAAACCTGTCTCAATTGATGCAAGTGTGCTGCCCAAGTTTTGCTATAGACCAGGATATCGTCAAAAAAAACTAAAACATGCTTCCGTAAGAAAGGGCGAAATACCTGGTTCATAAGCGCTTGAAAGGTGGACGGGGCATTGGATAGCCCAAATGGCATCACCAAGAACTCGTAGTGACCATGGTGGGTGCGGAAGGCAGTTTTTTCGATATCCTCTGAATAAACCCGAATCTGATGGTAGCCAGATTTTAAGTCCAACTTTGTAAATAGTTGAGAGCCGTGTAGCTCATCCAATAATTCATCGACCACTGGAATTGGAAATTTATCTTTGATGGTGCGAGCATTGAGGTCACGGTAATCCACACAAAAGCGCCAAGATTTGTCTGATTTCTTTACGAGTAATACCGGGGATGAAAAAGGAGAACGACTAGGCTGAATAATACCTTGGTGTAGCATTTGTTGACATTGTCGTTCTATCTCATCTTTTTGCACATGGGGATAGCGGTAGGGACGCACTACCACTGGTTCTGTGCCCATCTTCAAACGAATTCTGTGATCACACTCTCTTATAGGAGGAAGGTCGGCAGGTGCCTGAAATAAATCAGCATATTCGGCCAACAATGAAGCTAAGTTATCCCCTGTTGAAGGATCCACCGAAAGTGTGTGGAGGCTGCATGGCCTCTGGGCGCTATTGCCATGGAGGGTGATCGGATGGGTGTCCTGGTTAAAACTCATGGTCAGGGATTGGAAATCCCATAAGATCGGACCCAATCGCTGTAGCCATTTAATTCCCAAGACAAGGTCAAACCCAGCCAGCGGTATGACCAAAAAATCTGCTACAAAGGAGTGACCTTCAATAGTAAAGGGCACTGCTGAACCGAACCCCACTGTGGTGACCTTGTCACCGTTAGCCACTGAGACTGATATTCCTGATTTCTGCTGTAGTGATAACCCCAACTGTTGTGCTGCCTGGCTGCTTATAAAATTATGTGTGCTGCCTGAGTCCACGAGTGCTAGCAGAATATGATGGTTCATGGTGGCATGGACCTGCATGGTATTTGTGCTATGCAGTCCGGTCATGGCATGGAGGGAGATCTCTGGTGTTTCCTCCTCGGTTTGGTCCATATCCTCTTGAAAGTCATCCTCTGAGGGGTCTTCTATTTCTACCCAAAATAGTCTTTTGCATAGATGGCCCTTGACGAATTTCTCATCACAATTGAAACATAGGCCCTGAGCCCTCCTCTGATCAATTTCTGCTTTTGTCAGACGTTTGATAAATCCTGGTGGGGGTGTAAAGGCTGGTGGTGATGGTTGGTTGGGAGGAGGCCTGGGGTGAGTGGGATAAGGGCCATGGGGCTGTGGGCGAGGTTGCCAAGGAGGACGTTTGTTTAAGGACTCACGGAAGAGGCGTTGTTTGGTGTCCAATGCTCTTGCCAAATTCATGGCGTGGGCTAGGGAGGTGGGGGCTTCCAATTCCACTTCTAGGCGAAGGGGTTCTACCAGGCCAGCCGTGAACAAATTGACATAAAGTTCAGGTCGGACCAAATGACTTGCACGAGCAAGTTTTTCTTGGAACAATTTCTGATATTGTTCTATAGTGCCAAGCTGTTTTAGATTGACCAAATCCCCAACTGGGTTGCTGCGAAGCGGAGGACCAAACCGTAGCATACAATTTTCTTTGAAAAATTCCCAATCATAGACCACAAATTCGTTTTTGAATTGATGAAACCACATAAGCGCTTCATCGAGCATGTGGAAGGCGGCTAATTGAACCTTGCCTTCGGGCAGAGTTCCTTGATTGGAAAAGAAATGATCACACCTGTGCAACCACATTAAAGGGTCGGAGGACCCATCATACGTTGGAAAATCAAGCTTTGTGTACCTTGGCACGGTAGGAGGGGCTGGATTGAGGCCCCCACGAGGTTGAGGTGTTTGGCGCAGGGGAGGAGGTGGAGGCGTTGGCAGAGGGTTGAGAGGATCTGCTGGACGTGATGAGGATGCCATCTGGACTGAAAGCTGGGTGAATCCTTCTTCCATGCGTGACAACAACATCTGGAATTTTCCCTCCAAGCCATCGATTTGAGATTGAAGACCAGCATGGTTTTCTTCCACAAAATTTTGAATTTCTGCAGGTGAAGAGGAATCACCAAGGGTGGTCCTGTCTGATACCACGTTGTTATGCTCTCTAGCCATGGATTGAGTCACCCGGCGATCTCCTCTAGCTTCCAGATTGAATGATGAGGAAGGGAAGGATTTGGGGTTCTTGGAACGCCCAATGGTGAAGGACGTGAGCCTTGAAAGGAGCTCCCACGTTAGGCCTCTTTTGAGAGAGAACCTGATCTCATTTAGACTAATGATCAATGCTTGTTTTCATTCCTTCACCTGACGCCCTAAATAGGTCAAGGAAAACATCAAAGGTTCTATAATTACAATTAGACCCTTATGGAACTTCAAATTACAATTAAACCCCTAAGATACTGAAATACAAGTTTACTCCATCTATTCTCTTCTCCGGTTAGCCACTCTTGATGCTATGGAGTCCATAACATTAACATCAAAATGAACAATGTAAAAAAAAACAACTACTTTTGGATTGGCTTAAATGAAATGAAGTCTAGAGATGTTTGCTCAGTTGATGAGTTAGATTGAAATGTAAAACTGGAAGGAAATGCAGGAAAAAGGCAAACCAATTTTGCAGAAGAGGAATGGCCTAGGTGTAGATATCACCGTAAAGTTGAGACTGTTGAATGTAGAGCTAGTTAAACATCTTGTAAGTGGCTCTCCAAACTATAATCCGTCTCTTTCACATGCGGAAACAATCGTTCTCCTCGTTGTGAGATCCTGAAACACATAGTGAGAAGGGTTAAAAGTGACAAAACAACTCATAAATTTAGTGAGTTAACTAACTTATAACAAATTAAGGGAAAATTTAGGAACAAACAACACATACTAAGGTGACATGAATGAAGATGGAACTAGAGTACTCATTCCTTGAACCAATGAAATGGATCCATCACCTAAGGTGACATGTTTAATAGTAGAAAGCTCTTTTAAGTCAGAAAATTAAGATAATGTACCAGACAAAAATGGGTAGTAGCTCTTGTGTCAAGAACCCAAATGGACGAAGGATGCACACGAAGAGCTGGTGTGCCTGAACTAGCCTGAGTGGCTATAGGAATGTAAGACTGAGCCATAGATGTTGAAGAAGAAGCATCAGTCAATTGTGCCATAATTTGTACTAGTTGTTATATTTCATTAGATGCCCCATGTATAACATTCACTATAGGTCCAATAGATGCTTTTGTGCTATCATGAACAAGAAAATTTGCCCATGTAGGCTTACCGAATTTAGTCTTACACTTGTAAGAAAAATGGTTGGAGTCGCCACAATGAATACATTTTCTGTGAGGTCTAACATCACCCTTTCCTCCTTTGACTTGGCTATCTCTTTGTCTGCCTCTAGCACTTCCATCTCGACTTCTAGCGGATTCAGATTTACCCAAAGCATTGAGTGCAGACATAGTACCATTGGTCACATCTTTGCTTCCCTGGGTTATAATAGCAAACTTTGCGTGTAAGTATTTTCTTAAGCAATGGATAAAGATTGTATTTCCTCTTGGGCTAATAGTTGTGCCTAAATTGCATCAACTAGGACATAATCTAACTATCTTCAACTTCCCAGTCATCATCTAGAGGGACAAGAGGATCCTCCCTAATGAACTTTGACTTCCTTTACACTTTTAGATATATGTGAATTGATTTTGATCTACGGAGATAGTTTTTACATTCAATATCTCAAATGTAATCAAAATCAGATATTTTCCCTCTGAATTTCCATATTTTCTTATTGGGGTGATGATTTCACCATAAACAACCATAAAAATAACAATAGAATAATACTCACTTCGACCCTAATTTGGCTTTACACCACAATTGCACAAGTCCCAATCGTGGGCCTCAGTACAAAACAAGAGGGTAGGGTAAACAAACTCAATGTGTGCCGTTCACCAAGATATTGAGTAATCAATCTATGCAATTAAATAACATAAGTCACAAATCCAACAAATTGGGGCTGGTATCAGTCTTTTCTGGATGATGTAGGCTGGGCGATAGTAATAGGGGTATGCCCAACTCAAAAATAAGTAGATTCAAGTTGATGAACCCTCATGAGGCAGTAATCAGTCTCATAACTACTCAATCTATAGTAGAGGCCATCAACCCTAAGGTTATGGTAGTAAGAGAAAACTAAAGTTTAGATTTTTGCCAACAATCAAACCCAAATCTCGAGGAATCCCACCTAGGAATTCACATTCTTCAATGGAGAGAACTGGCGAAGAGTAGAGGCCTCCAACTAAGATTTACTACTCTGATACCATGAAAAATTATACAATTGAAGAATTTAGATAGGAGAATTGAGAAGGGGAAGAAGGAGAGAGAGATGAGAGAAGAGAGAGTTATGGAAAGACTCTTGTTGGGGGTGTCAAGCTCGTTACCCATCCTCTTTAATAACTTAAGTTAAAATTACAGCTCGTGGTTATACACTTAAATTCATTTAACTCTTTATATCTTCAACTATACATATCCAAATAACATGAAACTTGAAGTAGAGATAGATATAAACATGCAGAACAATATAAAACCTACTATAGAGATCACATCTTATGTAAAAAGACAAAACTACCTTTCAACTATTTTTCTAATAGTAACCTTTTAATACAATCAATGGTGAGATGTCAAGCCAAGAAAACTTAATGTGAGCCACTCAGTGGAACATAGATTTCTAACAGAATAGAAACAAGGTATTGATAGTCTGATAAGGTTGTGCATTGTCTCGGTGGGAGGAGAATATGGTTTTGACTCTTTGCATGGTTAGCCTACATTTTATAATTCATAGATGTTGTCCTGAAATGTGTACCAATAAATAAAATATTTCAAAACTAAAGTAATTTTTTTATAAAATATCTTAAATTTGTAATAAAATGTTTTAAATAGATTAGAAGAAGATTTTTTGAATTAATTAATATACGAATTTTATATTTTATTATAGTAAACAGATGGTAATGAAATGTCTACAAATAAATTAGATTTTTGAAATCTAAAAATAATTATTAATAAATATTTTTTAAAATAAGAAATATCTTAAATCGATAATGAAAGGTTTTAAAAAGATTAGAAGATGATTATTTAATTAGTTAATATATAAATATTATATTTTATTAAAATAAATAGAAGCTAATAAAATGAGTATCGATAAATAAGATTTTTAAAATATAATATTTTTTTAAATTTGAAAATATCTTAAATCGACAATTAAAGGAGTTATATAGATTAAAAACACGATTTTTAATTAATTAATATAAAATTTTTTTTAATGAAAATAATAAAGAATGTAATGAAACATGTATCGGTAAATAAGATTTTTTAAAAAAAATATTTTTTTATAAAATATTCAAAAAAAAAAATCTTAAATTGATAATGAAATGTGCACCAACTAATAAGATTTTTTAAATAATTAAAATATAATTTTTTTATTTTTTAATAAAAGAAGGTAATGAAACGCGTACAATCAAATAAGATTTTTAAAAACTAAAATAAATTTAAATTATAAAAAACTTAAATATAAAATGAAAGGAAAACGACAGAAAAAAGTCATGCTGACATGGTAGCATACATGATGCTGACGTTGTAATTGATGATGCGTCAGATGATGTGGCACATGCTCTCTTCAGATGGTGACATGGTAAAATGATGTGGTGCCATGTTGGAGGTCAGAATTGACGTGTCGCATTGGACTTTCAAAGTGGCAATTGATTGGTCAAAGTTGGTTATATTTAAATGTAAGTTTGTGAGTTCGTTATTTTCATTTTTTTTAAATACTTAGTTTAGTAAAATTCTCGTAATAGTAATGTCTTTTAAGGTTAAGATGTAAAACTTCTAATAGAACTTTTTTGGAGCAATGCTCAGGGTCTCCTCTTTCAGTTTGGCTTACTTATCTACATCGGTTGCATATCTTCTGCATTGTCAACTCTAAAAAAATTTGTCAACCCCCAAAAATTCTCTTGAGGTCATAGTTGGTCAAAGTATTTTTTTAAGTTGTTTCTGTTCTACCGTTATAGACTCCTTATTACTATGGTACTTTTATCTTCCTTTCATTCGCCCATAACCCTATTACTCAATTACCTTTATCTTATATAGAATTTAGGATCTCATGAAAGGAACTTTAGATCAATGAGGAAGAAGAAGAAGAAGAGAGAAGGAGAGGAGAAGAAGAAGGATGTGGAAGGAGAGAGTTTGGATTAAGGGAGAAGAGGTTTGCATCATAGAGAAAATGAGGGTTGGACGAATTTGTGGAAAGAGAGGAGAGTGCTACAATGCTCTACCTCTTAGCCAATGCCTTTATTTATAGCCTTTACAATGCCCTTAGTGCTACAACTTGATGAAATAAAAGTCATAAAAAGAACACATATTTACACATCTATGCCATCTTTAAGTGAAGTATCATATTTCACACATATGCAACTCCTTTGACGTGTGAGTTTTTTGCCTTGAGCTCGTGGGCTTATCTTCCAACACTCCCCCTCAAGCTAGAGGAGAAAGACATCATAAATACCCAACTTTCCACATATAAACGATATGATTTTAGATGTAACAGGTTTAGTGAGAATATCAGCTACTTGCTCTTGAGATGACACATGTTTGAGAGAGATTATTCCTGCTTGAAACTTCTCCCGTATAAAATGACAATCCACCTCAATATGTTTAGTTATTTCATGAAAAACTGGATTTGAAGTAATATGAATGGCTACTTGATTATCACAATGCAGACCCTTGGACCCTTTTTTATAAAAACCTAATTCGGTAAGAAGGGTCCTAACCCATTAGAGTTCACTAACGGTATGGGCCATAGCTCTGTATTCTGCTTCGGTACTAGATCTTGCAACCACATTTTGCTTCGTACTTTTCCATGTAACCAAGTTTCCTCCAACCAGAGTACAATATCCTGATGTAGATTTTCTATCATCAGTTGATCCAGCCCAATCTGTATCTGAGAAGCCTTCTATGTTGCAGTGCCCATATTTTTATACATCAATCATCTTCCTAGAGCTCCTTTTAGGTATCGTAATATTCTCTTTAAAGCCTGCCAGTGGGTAATTTGTGGTTTGTGCATGAATTGGCTCACCATACTTACAACATATGATATGTCTGGCCTAGTTACCGTGAAATAAATTAGTTTTCCCATGAGTCTTTGATATTTGCCAATATCAATATCTTCTTCATTTGTGGCACATAATTTTACATTTTTATCCATAGGTGTGTCGACTGGTCGACAACCCTTCATTCATGTTTCTTCAAAGAGATTCAAGACATATTTCCTCTGAGACAATATTATCCCATGTTTGGATTGAAGAAATTCTATACCCAAAAAATATTTAAGCATACCAAGATTTTTAGTCTTGAATTCCTGACATATCATCTTCTTCACCTCTTGTATGCTCAGAGCATCATCACCTGTTAAGATAATATCATCAACATATATGGTCAATAATATTTTCCCTTTGACGGTATCTTTATAATATGTGGAATGATCAACCGACCACCGATGAAAACCAAACCGTAGAAGTGTTTGACAAAATTTATCAAACCAAGCCCGAGGGGACTGCTTAAGCCCATATAAAGATTTTTTTAATCGGCATACTGCCTCCCCCTCAACCACATAACCAGGTGGTTGAACCATATAAATTTCCTCACTTATATCACAATTTAAAAAAACATTTTTAACATCCAATTGATAGACGGGCCATGATTATTAGATCTAAGGATTTGAATTTTCTTCCCAAATTGTGCCAAGACCATAGCATGAAAATTTTTAAACAAAGGAAGAATTTCTGAACACTCTTTAAATAAATATAACCAAGTTACTCGAGTAAAATCATCATAAAAAATGACAAAATATTTAACTTGGGGAAATATTTGAGACACATAAAGGTCCCCATACATCATAATGTATTAGCTCAAAAGGTGCAATTTTTGTAGTTGTAAGACGAGGAGAATATGTACTCCTTATATGTTTACATAATTGACAAATCTCACAACTGAAAGTAGAAAGTTCTTTTAAGGATGGATGCAAAGAACAAAGTGAAGGGGTAGACGGATGACCAAGCCGGTTGTGCCAAAGTTGGGCCATGGATGTAGTGGATGATAATGCAGCTAATGGTGGAACAGTGAAGTAGTACAAGCGCCCCTTTTCATGGCCGCCACCAATCACCTGCTTCGTAGTGAGATCCTGAAATACACAAGAAGACGGTGAGAAGGTGATAAAGCAATTTAATTGCTTGGTTAATTGACTAACCGAGAGCAAATTTAAAGGAAATTGAGGGACAAACAAAACATTTTGAAAGGGAATAGATGAGTTAAGAGAGGAGGAACCTTTGCCAAGGACCTTGGTTTGGGCACCATTAGCAATAGTAACAAATTTCTGAGGACGACAAAGAGATAAGGACTACAACAAGTGTTTGCTACCTGATAGATGTTCGAAGGCCCCGAAGTCGATGATCCAAGAGGAAGAGGAAGAAGAGGAAGAAAGCATACCTGAGGCAATAGTAGTAGCAACAGTAGATGATGGGGGAGTAGAGGATTCCATGAAGGACTTCATTTTCTGAAATGCAACATAGTCTTCAGTAGTAAGACTCACATTTCTGGAAGATGATTCAGCCTTATCTTCATGTTTCTCAAAGCTAACAGAGACTGGGTTAGCCGTTGCCCAATCAGGCTTGCCATGAAGTTTCCAGCATGTTGCCACAAGGTGGTTCTGAGCACCACAGTAAGTGCAAAGTCGAGGCTCAGTATGGGAATTATTCGGACCCATTCGACCCCCTCTATTTTCAGCTCCTCTCATAGTTCTACCTGCTCTCATAATTCTGCCCCGTCCTCAGTATGATGAAGATGTACCCCGATTGTCGGAGAACATCGTCGATGGGGCATCAATAGGGAAGGAGGGGATGGATCAGGTATCCGAAGTAATGTAGCACTAATGTGACGGAAGGATGGAAGAGCGGAAGAACTTAGAAGCTGAGTTTTTGCAACCTCAAGGTAAGGTTTAATATTCGATAAGCAAATGGTTGTTGCCAAGGCTTCTCATTATCGTTCTTGAATGGAAATATCAGTGGAGTATGGCTGAGCTATTCTCCATTCTTGGAGAAGGCCCCAAAATCGGGCAAAAAAATCGTGAATATTATCTCCATGTTTAGTATGCAGCATATTATGTAAGACATCATATACTTTTTGTAATGAAGTAGTACTTGAGTAAAGCTTAGCACAAGTTTCCCATATGTCCTTGGCGGTTTCCAAGTGGACCACATTGTTGGCCACATGCTCTTCCATGCTATTGACGAGCCAACTTATCACCATGTTATCATTTTTAACCCACTTGTGGTAGGTCTCATCTTCTTCATCAATCGGATGAGGAAATTTAATAACGTGGCTTAAGAGGTCACGAGTAATAAGAACCCTCCGGACCGATTGTGACCAGCTCATGTAATTGGAGAGACCTCTTAGTGGAATCGTAGTAATACAGAGTGTATCACTCTTATTACTGTTGTGTCCACTCTCCATGATGAGGCAAGTCAAATGTTGAGGTCAAGGGAAGGGGCTTTCTTTAATTAACAATTACTCAATGTAATTTGAAGAACCCGTGGACCAAATCAGTCACCAATAAGGAGAACAAGAAACCAATTTCTTTCACGAGAGCAAGCACCAACTTATCAAAAAATTTGTGCCTTTAGCAAGTGAGAATAAAATCCAACCATCACTCAATTCCTCTTGTATTCTTAAAAACAAAGAGAAGAAGGTAGATGCAACTGATTAGGCCTTAATCCAAACTCCAAGACAAACCGAGAGAGAAAAAAAAATATTTAGAGAAGATTTAAAAGCAAATCAAGATACTTGAAAGAAATTTATCTTCAGCTCATGGGATACGTCAACGTAAAAAAAAAATTCAATTGTTGAAGTTCAAAAGAAACCACAAAAGGTAAATGACTGTTGTAATTTCACCAAACATATAATGGGCATCCAACAACATAATACAAACCCATGAGCAACATTAAGAAGGAGAAGTTACAGCAATATGTGCTGGAATTCTACCTCAAATGAGATTGATCCAAGTTACATAAAGGTAATTGAATCTCAACCATCAATCCTAATAAGACACAAACAACAAATGATCTTGATCACGCTTGTAATTGATTTACAAGAAGATCAAGATTATAACATCAATTTAGTCATAAAAATAAATATTCACAACATATAAAGATTTATCTTGACTTGATGTGATTCAAAGTTCAAGATGTAGAAAAATAGTAAAGAGGAGTATGTAAATAAGGAAAAGAAATAAAATGTAAATAAGAAGAGAATGAACTTATCTCTTCATGACTGAACTCCTTCTTTTACAACTTCTTGAACAGATTCCATAATAACTTCATCAAGAGGGATCCTAAACTCCTTGTTCTGATACCATGTAGAATTTAGGATCTCATGAAAGGAACTTTAGATCAACGAGGAAGAAGAAGAAGAAGAGAGAAGGAGAAGAGAAGAAGAAGGACGTGGAAGGAGAGAGTTTGGATTAAGGGAGAAGAGGTTTGCGTCAAAGAGAAAATGAGGCTTGGACGAATTTGTGGAAAGAGAGGAGAGTGCTATAATGCTCTACCTCTTAGCCAATGCCTTTATTTATAGTCTTTACAATGCCCTTAGGGCTACAACTTGATGAAAATAACACATATTTACACATCTATGCCATCTTTAAGTGAAGTATCATATTTCACACATATGCAAATCCTTTGAAGTGTGAGTTTCTTGCCTTGAGCTTGTGGGCTTGAGCCCATCTTCCAACATCTTACCATCCTTTTTTTTACTCTTGTTTACCCCTTTAGGCCAACCTCTTTGTGCGTTGTTTCCGTTGGTCCTTTTTTTCTATATGCATGTTTTTAAGTCCATAAATCTTTTTTATCGGTACATTTAAGGTGGATCTTACCATCATCCTTTGAGTGTCTAACATTACCCCTTTTAGTGATTATTATCCCTATTTTTTAAAAAATCCTATAAAGTTGGTTTCGACATTTTTTATCAGCCATGTTTTTCTACGAAAGATTCTACAAGCTAAACCAAGCCTAGTCACTTTTATTACTCTATTGATTTGATGTATGTCTTTAAAAAAAATTATGTGTAAGAATTTGTGAGTGTTGCAATGGTTGCTCCTCCTTTTGATTAATTTTCTTTACATGTCAGAATTCTATTTTAAAGTTGAGTGTTGTAGTGGTTGCATCTCCTTCTAGAAGCGAAGTATAAGTGTAATTATCACTTCCTATTTTAAAGTTGAGTGTTGTAGTGGTTGCATCTCCTTCTAGAATTGAAGTATATCACATAGGAAGAAGAAGTATAATCTACAACGAAAAGAAAGTACAATCTATAATAAAGAATTCCATATGTTGTGGTAATCAAATTTTAAATGACCAGAATATCTACGTCTGGGAGAGTACAATATGAACAATTTTCCTTGAAGACCAAGAATCTTTTTCATTCCAAACTGAATTTACATACTCTAGATTGAAAGAGAGTGTTGAAGAATAGACATGAAAGAGTCTTACGTGACTCTTACAACAAGAAGTTTCACGGAGCTAGAATTAATATGGTGGAGTCTAAGAGGAGTTTGATGTGAAAGAGGTCACCAAGAAGAATGTCAATTAAAGGTATTTTAGTTATGTTAGTCTTTTCATTATGTCTAATTTTTTAATTGCTCTAGGAGTGTTTGACTTTTGATGTAACTGAGAAATTGGTACTTTAATTGTAATATGATTTTAGTTGTTTCCTCTGTTATAAATAGAAGCTCATTGTACTCAATTATAATCAATGTAATGAATTAATTCTCTCTTCCGAAAATTCAACAAAGAGTATAGGTTACTTGGGGAAAACTTGTACAAACTCCAATGGAGATGGGCATAATCTTCATGAAAATGATAGTACAGAACTCAGGGACAAGACCACACACTGGAGGGTGATTGAGCTGAGGATATTATTGAAGAAGAAGACGGATTTCCACCTTGCACGAAAAAAAATGATGGGTCCAAAATAGAATTTATAAATTTGACGGTTTAGAGGGAGGTGGATGTCTATGTATTAATATATAAAACTTATTTGGAGTGTAGATGATGATCATAGAAATTAAGGGTCTGTTTAGTGGCCTTCCACTTCCAAGTTTCTAGCCGCAATGCATTTGTTTTGGTCAAATTAATTATCTCCTGCATCTCTAACAGTGAAATTCTGGTTCTTCATCCCTCCTGTATCTCTTTTTGTTCGTTCATTCTTCTCCTCTTCTCTTTGTATAAGAATACTGGAGCCTTGCTCCTTGAGCATGATCATCTTTTAGTTTTCTCCTTTCACATCTCATAATTGACAAAATTTTTCTAAATCATCTCAACTAAAATAATCTAAAGAAACAAATACATCTCATTGAACTCCCCATCCCCCATCTTAATTAACGTTGTTACATACATTAATCTAAATTGATTGATGCTTTCTCTTGCGTAGACCACTAAAAATCCTCAAATTACTCTCTTACATGGTAAGTGAAAGTGAATTACTTTTTGTGTTAGGGTGTACAATGAGAAGTGCAGTGTAAAACATTTTTGTGTGTTAGTATGCACAATGGAAAGTGAAGTATAAACTGTAGAGAGAATTTTTATTAGTTAAAAATTCGAATAGATTTAACTTTTATAATTTTTACATAATTTTTATTAATAAACTAATAGATATATTTTAACTTGTGATAAGGTATAAATAATTTAAAAATTGAAGTAAGATTATTTAATTAATTAAATAAACAAAAATAAAATAAAAAACAAATAATGATTTTTTAATATTAAAATATTTAATCAAATTATTCTTTTTTTAGTGTTTAAATTCTCACTCTTAAACTGATAGTTAAATATAATATTAATCATCATTAATTTATATAAAAAGATATTTTATTAGATCTATTACCTCTTATAAGATAGTTGAACTTAAACTTTTCTATTGATAAACTAAGATAGATTTTAACTTTTCATGAATTCATAAATAATTAAAAATTGAATCAAGATGATTAAATTAATTAAATATATAAAAATAAAATAATTAAACAAATATTGAATTTTATAATATCAAAATAGTTAATCAATTAATTACTGGTGGCTTCAAACTTGTAGAAATTTTGGTGCATATGACACGTGTAAATGACTATGAGATTTCTTCTACTTCTCATGTACCTCCTTTATCTTGATATCAACAACAACTTCAATCTAGTTTTCCTGTTCAATACTCACCATTATTGATTGATCAATTATTCAGAGACAAATTGGTTTTCTTTAGTAATTGTTTTTAGTGGAAAAATACTTGAAACCTCTTTTAGTTATTTCTCGAGAACAAAGTAAATCTACATGATATAAATCTTTGACATAGCATTATTTAACTGAACATAATACTTCATAGATAATGTCAAAGAATAGTATTTATTTACTTGAAGAGAGAGAACAACATTCGTATTATCTCAAACGTTTAGGAATATACTACTCATAAAAACTCCCACAAACATTTTGGTTTCTTTTACTTTTTCTATTCCAAGCTTCCCACAAGCATGAATCCATACAACTATCAATCACGAGGCGTGAAGAACAATTTCCTAGTTCAAACCAACATTTTATTACCAAAATGATTGGAGAATCCACCGAATCGGCAGTGATAAGAACATCTAATTATCAAAAGAGACAAAAAAACAAAAGGCCAAAATAATATTGATAGAATTGTTAATAGATAGAAAGGAAAATTCTCATTTAATGAAAGCTACCTACAAACCGAACACAACTTTTACTTTCTAACAACACTTCCCAACGTCTGGTGCACTGCACTCAGCCTTGCAAGGGCCTCTAGCTTCAAATCAAGTTTAAGTAGTAATTATCAGCAACCTGAGTGCAAACAACAGAACTAGGTCAGTGTTGCATGAATTGGAGAATATCAAGTCCCCATAGCTAGGTAATCTAATTTAAATTTTATGCATCTTCACTAACTGTCCATATCCGATACTCACTCAACATATAAGAGCAAATTTCATGAGTTTAAAACATTTCATAATCTAGATCAATATAACTATCACTTCTATCACTATTACTTCCGCCATCATCTCCAATTGCCTTCATCTTCTCATTTTTACTATTTTCTCTTTTCCAATCATGAATTCGAGAGTCCCATTAAGAGCTACAGTAGTCACAATTGCTTATTCCTATTTCAAAAGATGGGTGCCATAAGAACTTCATGACCAAAAATATGCCATTGCAAGCTAGTGATGAACAGATGATTGCCTGATTCTTCAGTCACTAACACTAAATTTATACATCAGATTATGTTGTGTTTCACAAAGAAAAAACTTTAGGGAAATGGAAAGGGAGAAGAAAGAGAATGAAACAAGTGAACATGAGCTTAAAGAGGATGTTAGCAAAGGGTACAAAAAAAAAAAAAAAAGAATGGGAATCATAATAAGCATATGTGGAGGTCATTTACCCCTATAAATGGTCATGTACAAAATATAGCACAATCATTGATGATATATTCCTCAATGAATTTATTAATAAATTGAAATGAAATCATACTTCAATTACTCTGTGAACCAAAATACCATCTATGTGAAACCTATAAAAAGTAGACATTAGAAAGCACCAACAAATAAACGATACATTTAATAAAATAAAAGAAGATAATTGCTCTAACTTGAGTTCATTTGACCCAAAAAAATGTCAGACATAAATTGCATTGAAATCAAACAGAAAACATAAAATCCTCTTGATTATGCAAATGCTCATAAGCCAATCGTAAAAAAGGTATTTCATGGAAGAACCATTTTACAATGGTGCTTCTTACATGATAGCTGCTTTTCATTGCATTAGGACTATATTGAACACAAAAATTGGTTTCTTTAAACCTACTCTATTTAATTTGCATTTGGAGGGGGGGGGGGGGGGGGGGGGGGGATGGGGGGAGGTGGTTGAGAGGGTTAGTCAACAAACACAAAAATTTGAAGTTCATCGTCATTTCATTCATCTATATGAACTTTATCTTCGAACTGAGCGTTAGTGTGGATGAGAAAAATATGGAAAATAAGAGAATTAGTAACTTGTAATAGCATACTTAAATTAAAATATAATACTTAAACATTAAATTAGGTAAAACAAACATTATTACTACATGTATAACTAATTTAATGTATAACTAAAATATATTAATATACTAATTAATTGAATTATATATTATATTAGTTAATGATTACTGTTTATTGTACATTAATACTGGGTTTACATGAGCCAATTAACTAATTTCAAGGCTCCTTTCACCCTCCATCAAAAAGAAAATGGAAAGGAGGAGAAGGGGCATGATTCCAATTTTTTTCAAAGGGAGATGACAGGTCTTTTGTTGGCAAAAATCAACAAGGTAGTTCTCCTCCTCTATAGTTCATTACCAACTAGACAAGTCCCTTGTCCAGGTTATACATATATCAAACATGACTCAGCCGAGTTTTCTGCTGCAACCAGTGAACTGATCTGATTGCCTTTGAGCTTGTCTGGTTGGGCTGTTTAAGGTAATCATTGGTTTCAAGCAAAAATCCTAAATGGAGGCATGTAGCTGCTTTGGGCAACTGTGACAACATGGATACCTCCAACATTGGCATTTGACAATGCAGCTAACATTAACAATGAAGTATCTGAGGCAGAGTAAGATGTAATTGATCCATGGGTCCAAAAACCTGTCTGCTGTGGAGACAAATGCAGCTGGAGTTCAGCCAATGATGACTTCAAACCAATTGTGACTTATTTGTTCACATGGAAATAAATTTTATGAGGAAGACACTTCAAGCAATTCTGATGCCCCACTGAGGTTGGAGGAGAGTTCAAGACCGATGAGTCTTAATAGTAGATTTTAAACCTGAAGGGTCTGTTTGAAACCCTTAGAAAAGAAAAGAAAAGAAAATAAAAGAAAGAAAAGTTTCCAAAAATAGTTAGTGAAAAGGAGAATTTGATAACATTTTCTTTTCTTTTCTGTGGGATTCCAAATAGACCCAAAGGGATTGCTGCATTATTTTTTTGCTTTGTGGTAGATGTTTGGTTGGGTTTTTTTCTCCTGAGTAAACTTTTCATCAAGTGAAGAAAGACAGAAGAATATATTCCGATTTACAGGAATAAACAAGCAGTATCAAATTCAATTTAGGTAGTGTTTGCATCTAACTGGGTTGAGCTCTTTTTCTTGTTGACCTCTCAGCTTCCATAGTCAATAGTTTGATCAGTGACATTCCTTCCCCTCTGGTATCTTTCTTTGCTTCATACTGATGTTTGATCCTCTCATCCAGCCTATAACCAAGAAATGCATGAAAAGCCAATAGCTCTCCAATGTCTCTGCCAATTCCCTCAATCAAATACTCCATCTTGCTCTCCAAAGACACATTATTGTATTGCAATACCAGAGGGTACTTCTTGCTCATTGCCAAAATATCCTCCAAGGACAAACTCTAACTCAGGAAAATCCCTATCACGAACTGCAAGTTTTGGCATTTGATTCTTGTTAGTGCACCCAATGCCCAGTGCCTAAGCCAACTCTCTGGTTCCATGCTCATATCCAAGCTTGACCAGTAAACCAATTTCTTTGAAAGATTCTTTTTCCAAGATAGGCTAAGAAAAAGAGGTGCTTTAGTCAGGAACTTGTAAATTGTAAATCTCCCTGATTTCAGAGAGGTTTTTCTGTATATTCAAAACTCTCGCTACCAATTTACAGTTTCCGTCGGGTTTTAGAAACCCTATTCGAAAAGGAAGAGGCAGGCAGAAATTACAAGTATGCCCTTGGACCAGAATTTACAAGTATGCCCTTGGACCAAAGAAAAAGACACACATGCCCCTTTACATATACATATTTACATTACACCCCCCCTCAAACTTATGAAGGGGCAAGTAACATAAGTTTGCCTATGAGATGATGAAAACGAGCAACTAGATGCGATTTGGTGAAGACGTCCGCAAGTTGAGATGTGGGGGAAACATGGGGCAAGGTGAGAGAGCCTTGTAAGTAGTGATGCCGCACAAAGTGACAATCAATCTCAATATGTTTCGTACGCTCATGAAAAACCGGATTCTTGGCAATCTGAATGGCACTTTGATTATCACAAAACATAGGGGTAGTAGACAGTTGAGGAAAGCCAAGTTCTTCAAGTAAGCGGCGAAACCAAATTAACTCAGCAGCAGTGGTGGCCATAGCCCGATATTCTGCCTCGGCAGAAGAGCGAGAGACTACAAATTGTTTCTTACTTTTCCAAGCCACCAAAGAATTCCCAAGAAAGATACAATACCCAGTAGTAGATTTGCGATCTGTCGGATCACCAGCCCAATCAGCATCAGAATAACCAGAGAGAACCAAATCAGAGGTGGAAGACATAAGTAAGCCATGATGCACAGTGCCACGTAAGTAGCGTAAGATATGGAGAACTGCTGTCCAATGAGTGGTACGGGGGGCGGAAGCAAACTGACTAACCACATGAACAACATAGGTAATATCAGGACGGGTTACCGTCAAGTAAACTAGGGACCCAACTACCTCTCTGTATCGGGTAACATCTGACAACAAGTCACCATCTGTAGGGCTAAGGCGATGATTGAGTTCAATGGGAGAATCCACAATCCGATCATCTGTCAATCTTGCTCGACTGATCACTTCAGAGATGTATTTGGATTGTGACAAAATATAACCTTCAGGAGAATAGGCAACCTCAATACCCAAAAAATACCGTAAATACCCAAGATCCTTCATTTCAAAGAGAGAGTGAAGGTGTCGTTTAAGGTCGGCAATGCCAGCTTCATCATCACCAGTCACAATCATATCATCAACATATAGAAGGACCACAATATGCCCCACAACAGTTTTACGAATGAACATGGCAGAATCATAGTTGGAAGCAACAAAGCCAAGCCGGATCAAAGAGGAACTGAACTTCGCAAACCAAGCACGGGGAGCTTGTTTGAGACCATATAAAGCCCGTCGGAGGAGGCAAACATAACCAGCAGGATGAGAAAGACATGGTGGTGGCCGCATATATACCTCCTCGGTCAAATCACCATTTAAAAAAGCATTTTTAACATCCATTTGATGAAGATGCCATTTTTGAACCGCTGCAATAGAAATCAAGGTGCGAATAGTCTTCATTTGAGCAACTGGAGCAAAAGTCTCATCATAATCAAGTCCTTCTATTTGGGAGAATCCTTTTGCAACTAACCGAGCTTTGTAGCGCTCAAGTGTACCATCAGATTTAGTTTTGATTTTGAAAATCCATTTACAACCAATAGCATGCTTACCGGGAGGAAGTTGAACCAACTCCCAGGTACCTGTTTGGTGCAGGGCGGTGAGCTCATCATTAATAGCTTGTCGCCAATTTGCATCGGATACAGCTTCCTTGTATGACTTAGGCTCAACAAAAGAATGAATCTTAGACAAAAAGGTTAGATAGGGTGAAGAGAGCACATAGGAAGAGGGACTATACCTCTGAGGGGGACGGCGAACACGAGTGGAAACTCGAGGGGTGGCAAGATGCGGATCACCAGAGTCCAGAGAGTCGAGAGGGAGAGGCGCCATAGGAGAAGGTAAGTCAGTACCTGCATGTGACTGTTGTGAAGGCATAGTAGAGGAGACCTCCGGATGGAGGGGTGAGTCAGTGGACGGATGGTGAATGAGTAACTGGTCATCATGGGGCTCATCAGGCACAAATGGATCAATGTGTAACAATTCTGTATTATGCAAACCAGGAGTAGACAACGGAATTCGAAAGTAACAGAATTGTTCCAAAAACTTAACATTGCGAGAAACAAAAAGTCTACCAGACTCAGGATGATAACATCGGTATCCTTTTTGACCAAAACCATAACCTAGAAACACACACAATGCAGATTTGGCAGACAATTTAGTGCGATAAGAAGGGGGTAATAAAACAAAGCAGGCACAACCAAAAACTCGCAAGTGATCATAGGTAGGACGAACACCATACAACCGTTCAAAAGGAGAGATACTGCCAGAAACAAATGACGGAATTCGATTTATCAAATAAGTGGCAGTATGAAGGGCTTCCCCCCAAAATTCAGAAGGGACAGAGGCATGGAGCAGTAAAGAGCGAGCAGTTTCAATAAGATGACGATGTTTACGTTCTGCAACACCATTCTGTTGAGGTGTATAAGGACAAGACAACTGATGAATAGTGCCCTCAGACTTCAGAAAATCATTCAATAAAGATGACATATATTCACCACCCGAATCAGAGCAAAAAAATTTTATGTGAGTGGAAAAATGGGTTTGTACCATAGCACAAAATTGAACATAAATAGAATAGAAGTCTGATTTCCTATGCATAAGAAATATCCAAGAGAAATGAGTAAAATCATTGACAAGCAATGCATAATAGCGAGCCCCACCTTTTGTGGATACAGGTGCGGGTCCCCAAACATCAGAGTGAACAAGATCAAAGGGAGAGGAGGTAACTGAGTGACTCAATGTAAAGGGAAAATGACATTGTTTGCCAAGATTACAACCAACACAATCACGAAGAGGGGAAGATTTAATAGTAGAGTCTAACATATTGTGTTTGATCATAAACTGTAAACGAGAAGCAGAGACATGTCCTAAACGAGTATGCCATAAGTAAAAAGAGTTATCTACAAAAAGTAAATCTTGCAACATGGATTGAACTGAAAAACTAGACACCTGCAAAGATACTGGCAATTTCAAATCATCAAGCAAGTAAAGACCACCTTCTCTATGGCCTATCCCAATCTGCCTCCCGGACTGGCGATCCTGTATAAGACAATGATCAGAAGCAAAGGTAATGGTGAGACCCAAATCACTAAGTTTGCCAATTGAAAGAAGGTTAACAGCTAGATGGGGAACATAGAAAACATTAGATAAAGACCAAGCAGGGTGAGTGACAGTTCCAACCGAGGCTAGTGGCATGGGAGAGCCATGAGCCGCTTGGATGTTAACTGGGTGAGAAGGCTTAACACAATCATGTAAAAGAGACAAGTGGGGTATCATATGGTGTGTGGCTCCAGAATCTAAGATCCATTTATGAGTGTCACTGGAGCCAGCCAAACAAGACATACCTATATGAGATGCAAATTGAGTACTGAGAGCAGACGATTTGCCAAGAATGCGAGTGAGCTCGGCAGCTAATGATGAGAGATCAGACGTAGAATCACTGCTGGTGGGAGCTGGGGCAGAAGATGCATCTGAACTATCCAAAGATCCAATGGCAGTAGATGGACGAAAACCTTTATGCGGAGGTGGACAACTGAAGGCATGATGTGGTGCAGATTTGAAATGGCCTTGATTGTGACGACTAGAGGCATGATGTTGTGAAGGTTTGACATTGCCTTGAATTTTATTGTTGCTTTTCAGTGAGGGACACTGGTGTTTCCAATGACCTTTACCATGACAGTAGGAACATTCATCTTGTGGAATTGGCACTTTTGGCTTCCCTGATGACTGATGAGTATGAAAGTGTGTTCCAGAACCAAATATGCCCCCTGATGACTGAGTATGAGAGTGCGTTCCAGAGACCAGTACGTGTGACATATCTGGTGATGATGTCTTACTGAAAGAAATCCCACCTAAAGACCTCAATCGTGTTTCTTCAGCCAACAATTCAGATACAGCTGCAGACAAGGTGGGTAGCGGAGCTCTATGGATCATAGATCCTCGTATCAGTTCAAAATCATTGCAAAGAGCCATAAGAAAGTCGATAAACTTGCGATCATCACATGCTCGGGTATATTCAGGGAGCTTCCGAAAGGAGGGTGGATCCATCATATATAGTTGATCCCACAGAGGTGTCATAAACGAGTAGAATTCTTGAATTGTACGATCACCTTGCTTAGCAGACCGAAGTTCTATCTCAATTTGATACCTTTTGGCAAAGTTTGTCTGTTCATACAGAGTTTCCAAATAGTCCCATATTTCTTTTGCAGTCTCATACTTCAACAGTTGCAAACTGATAGACTGATCCACTGAGTTGTTGATCCAAGTGATGATCTTTGCATTATCAGTCAACCACTTCTTATTTTCTTTGATGAAGTCAATGGATATAGGTTCTGGAGCAGTAATACTTCCATCAATGCAATCCCAGAGGTCTTTTCCAATTAGAAAATTTCGCATCACAAACTTCCAGAGTGAGTAATTACTCCCATTTAACCGGACAGAAATGACCTTCATATCCTGACTAATTGAATCCATATATAGGTAATTCCAAACTGAAACCAGCTCTCAGCCCAGCCACTATAAGCACCTTCCCTCACAAACACAAATCTATATCACAGTTTCTCAAAAATTAATATTACTAGGACTTCAAGCAACCACCAATAGAGGTATGTCCGAAACCCACTCTAAGACCCCAAAATCAACCAATTTCAATGTTAAACCTACTGCAGGAATTTTTTAAAATTCCACGAGTTCGTAATGCCTTCCACGGACAGAAATCGCACAAGTGAATACCAAAGGTCGATGAGACAGAGCAAACAAGATGTAAATATCCGAGAAATGGAGAGGAACCAACCTTTGAGGGCGCCGAAACGAGGATTCAACCCACGACAGAGCTTGTTCGGGGCGGCGGGATGTCTTTAAGCACCAGGGATCACCGGGCGAGGAGCAGACGACCGGCGCGACAGCATCAGACGAACAGAACGAGCACAAACCAAGCAAAATAAAAAAATTTCGAGTGCGAGAGCAACCAAACCACCTTAGACTGAAAAATCGAAGCGAAATCGTGCGATTTCCCGCTCTGATACCATGTAAATCTCCCTGATTTCAAAGAGGTTTTTCTGTATATTCAAAACTCTCGCTAACAATTTACAGTTTCCGTCGGGTTTTAAAAACCCTATTCGAAAAGGAAGAGGAAGGCAGAAATTACAAGTATGCCCTTGGACCACAGAAAAAGACACACATGCCCCTTTACATATACATATTTACATTAACATAAATATCTTCAGTATTCAATCCACATTGCTTGAGAAACTCCACTCTTGACTTCAGCTTGTTGTCTTTGCCAATACTAAATACATTTGGATAAATCAGAGCAATCTTAAAGAGCTATTAATTAGTCAGACCAATCGACCTCCAGAAATCAATATGGGTTTGTAAGTGGTCGATTGTATAAGCTAAGACAGGGAGAAATTTGCGCAACAACTCAGTAGCTTTTTCTGGTCCTCCAAGTTCTCTAAAAATTGCTTCTCGTGGAACAAGCTGAGTGTTCAGATCAAGTGCCAGAAGCAGTGGGCACAGAACGATCCAATCAGTGCTAACACCGTAACTCTTCAAGAAAATTAGTGTATTTCTCAAGTCTTCGAGTTTTCTATAGCAAAAGGCCCTGAGATTGATTCGATTGAGAAGAGGGGCAAGTTCCGCATGGGAAATTCCATTGTCCAGGCACAATTCAACCTTCTTGGCGAACTCTACAAAATAGTGCGGTTGCGTAGTTAGGAGAAGTCTTTCGAGATTTTCGGGCAAAATACCTTCCAAACTTTCCAACAAATATTCAATGAACATGTCAACTTCATCTGCTACAAGTACCTTAGGGAATTTTTCAATCAAATGACAAAGCGCAAAGTCGATGATTCCAGATGACTTCCAGATGAGGAAGTCGAGAACGAGGCGGGTGTTGGGCCCGCAGTTGCAATAGTCGCCGAGGAAGATGACTAAGGCAGACTCGAAGGCCGATGCAGGCAGTCGGTATTGGAGATTAAAACAGAGGGACTGAAGCTTGGAGATGTAGCCACAGGAGAGCGAGTCTGAGAGAAGAGAGGGAGCAAAGAGCTCGGGGGCGCAGGGAGATGAGAGGGAACTGGTTGAAGCTCTACTGGTTGAGGTAGAGGGCCTATCCTGTTCGAGGGAAAATTTTGTTCTAGCATTGGTAATTACTAGTTTCTTTTCTATCTGATACAATTTTCAAAGAGACGACTACTCTCAATACTTAAAACTCTTCTAAACACCATTTTAGGATCTAATAGGCCCAATATGACTTCTGCTGTTACTCAGTACTATTTGAGGTTTGACCCTATTCCTGTCGGCTTAGCACCACATGGACTAAATCATTATACGACCTTGCAGTTTTCAGAGGTCTCCAAGCCATACATGTCAACCGATGCGGCTCCATGGATGCTTCAGCAGGGTAGAGCACAACTCCGTTTTGTTTTCTACCTCGGAGCGTAGCCGAATATTACTATGTAAATAGCTTGGATCCTATTGGGCACTATTTCGATACTATTACAGGTAAATAGTATACATGAATAGTAAACATGAACAATAAACATGAATAGTACTTTTGAAAAACATATTATGTAAAGATTCATATATATATATATATATATGCGGAACATGAATAGTAAAAACAAACACTGTACAAATTTAAATATTACATATATGCGGAAAACATAAATATTGTTTCAAAATATAAATACATACTACATAACTCTCGAAGTTACCGACCGTCTTACCGGTCGGCTCCCTCTTTACTACTCAGCCCTTACTGCGGTTTTGCACATACCGTGCTTTAAGAACTTTGTCGAAGGATGCTCGTTGGAAATCGCCTTCTTTCTCAAATTGCCTTCTTCTTTTCATAAAACTAAGAGTGATTTTCGAATGCCTTGACCTCTGTTGGAGCTTTGAATTTATAGCCGAGGGGTTTTTATTTTCTTCCTCTTTTACCCTTGATCGAAGGGTTTGTGTTTAAAGATAAAGGTTATCTTTTGTCTTTGTATCTTTTCATTTCTGCCCTTGCATTATTACCTTTCGGCACCGAAAGCAGGGGTAGTAATGACTTTTCTTCTTTTGTCATCATCTTGCTGACGTAAAAGAATCTTTTATCTTTGTCTTTTTTGCTGACTCGGATTTTTGTCTTCTACCTTTGTGGCTGCTGACTTGTCGACTGACGTGGTTGCTGACTTTCCTTCATTCGAACATGCTGTCTTCTGATGGTTTCTTGGTGCATAATTGGCATTTATGCAACTTGTTGAAAGTAAGCTGGGCCATGCCGTAAAAACTTTCTTTTGTGTTTTTACTTGTTGGGATTTTCCCGTTAAGTATTTTTTTGAGTGTTTCTTCCAATGATTTTTGTACATTAGTTGGAGACTCTTTATAGCTCTTAGATACAGTAGTCAGTGGAACTGATGTTTTGTATACGTAGCTCTTCCTTTTTTGAACCAGTAGTTGTAGGTACTGGATAATATTTTTAATCCCCATGGTCCTTCTGTTCTTCCAAACCTCTTCGGGACATGGTCATGATTTTGGTTTTAGCTTGGGATCGAAATCCGGAAGCTTTCCTTCTTTGTCAAGGATTTCAAGAGTTATCACCGAAAGACTCGGTATAACTTTGTTATTTTCCACAATTTATGTTATGGAAGAAAAGAATTTCAACCTTATAGCTTTAGCCTTGGTAGTAGAGTAAAAACTCTTGCATGCCTCGGTTATTTCTTTTGGTAATCTTTCGAGTACAGTTAAATCTGTTGCTCGTATAAAGATTTGTCCAATTAGTCCGTATGTGTATAACATACTGACATATTTACTATCCATTTATGGATGTATCACCACATGGTTCCAGCATTCACTGGCATCCGTGGTCATAATGGGAGTATGAATCCCTATGCCAAGATTTTCGTTCCAATTCTGGAATTGAGTCTTATGGCAAATAAACTCTTTTGAACTATCACTGACCACCTTTTGAGGGCGTAGTGAAGGTTTTGTAGACATAATGTCTTGGAGTTTTAGAGGTTTGAGCTTCATAAGAAAATCGAACTCATTAAACTCTTGTTTATCTGGTTTACCCAGGCTTGTCAACCTAGTGAACTCAGATGGGGTAACTAAACTTGCCTTGAAAGAAGTATCTTTCTTGGGCATATCCGTCTCCATGGGTTGTGGAGTCATTTTGGCTTCCTTTCCAGCTCGAGACTGGCAAGTAGAAGTCCCTGATTCCCCTTTCTTCATAGAAGATTGGGTTGTGATTTCCTTCTCACGCCTAGCATGACCGTTAGAAATCCTAAGTCAACCTATGTTTATCAAAACACTAAAGTCATCCGTCTGCTTGTAGGTTGACGTTGTGGCTTCCTTTTCTCACAAACGAGATCTGGAAGAAATCCCGGATGAGCTTGGCATATCATGCCATTTTGTGAGTTCTTTTAACTCGTCGGTTAATTCCTTAACCTTGAGTTTTAAAAGTTCTCCACTTATCCCAAAATGGGCACAGTTCTCTGATAATTCTCCTTTAATGTGTTCTACAGTAAAAGAGAATTGGAAGAACCATTGCTACCATCGGAGTAATCTACCACGACAAAGTGAGTCTTCTAGATTTCTTGTCATAAAACCGACAAAATTTTTACAGTCAGTTGTCACCAGAAATTCTTTGGGGGCAAGATAAATATAAATTTTATTTATCCCATTTTTTACTGCTAAAATATCTTTTCATAAGAATGATAGTTTATTTCAGTAGATGAAAATTTTCCTGAGGTATATTTACATATTCGCTCTGAATCATTGGTTTTACATTTTAGTACTACTGCCCAAGTATGATTTGAGGCATTAGTTTCTATAATTAGTTTTGCATCTGGATCTGGTAGAGTTAACGCCGAGAGGTGTTTCATCATTTGTTTGATCCTGATAACTTCTACACTGTCAGTGGGTGTCCATTCCCATTTGACATCTTTCTTTAACTTCTGTTGAAAAGGTTTCCTAATTTCTGCTAAATTCTTTATGAATTGTTTAGCATATGTTAGGCATCCTAAGAAACGTTGAAGTTGTTTTACATCTTCTATTTCATTTGGAAAAGTTGCTAGTTTTTCCAGAATATGATTTTGGAGAATGATTTCTCCTTTTGAGATGTTTAGTCCTAAGAAATCTATCTTAGTTTTAAACAATTCTGATTTCTTTTTGCTGAGTGTTTTCCCAACGTTTTTTAAGGCATTTAATACCTTAAGTAATTGCTCTTTATGTTGATTTTTAGTTTCAAAGAAAACTAGGATGTCATCAACATAAACTAAGCAAAATTTAAAGAATGGTTTGATGATATCGTCCATTCTTCTTTGAAATATATTGGGTGCTTGTTTCAACTCGAAGGGCATAACAAGCCACTCATAATGTCCCGAAGGACAACTGAATGCAGTAAGGGGAATAGCTCTTTCTGTTAGACGAATTTGCCAAAACCCTAATTTGTAGTCGAACTTAAAAAACCATTGTTTTCCTCTTATAAAACCCTGATTTGTTAGGAAGATAGTAGTCATCAATTTTTGTGGCTTCATTATCTTTTTTGTAGTTAATGACCATTCTAGCTTTTCCACGTTTGATCTCTGCATGATTCTGAACAAGGAAAGCAGGAGATGTATGCGGAGAATAACTTGCATGAATTAATCCTAGAGTGAGCAAGTCATTGATCTGTGTTGAAAACTCTTCAACATCAGAAGGAGTGTAAGCCATAGGTTTTTCTCGTATTTCGTTTTCAGGATCAAGAAGTTCAAGGTCGGCATATGGTTTTTGTTTATTCCACCATTCTAATGGTTTCTCAGAACAAGTGGAATCCAGAAGCTGCTGAACTTCTGATTCACAGGATTCTGCGAGGAGGAGAGATTCTAAGAGGGGAACCTCATCACCATGCTTGCTGCGTTTTTTGAAGACCAAATGGAGGACGTCTCCATTGCCAGAAATGGCAAAGGCTTCAGGGGGTTTAATTGCATAGACAAATACTGTAGAATTATTTATTTCGCATCGAGTACGACAACAACGTTTATAGTAGGCTGGTGTTTTTTCTATAGGGGCATGGAACATGAGCCATTCATTTTCTAGGACTAAATCTGGTCCTGTGTTTATGTGAGGTCCTAAACTAATTAGTTTTGGGATCATAAATTTTTCACCTCCACTGTCGAGATGAATGTTTCTGGCTTCTACAGGAAACGAAATATTTTTGCCTGAGCCAACTGTTACTTGAAGGGGTACTTCAAGGGATTTCCATAAATTTGTGGGAAGTAGATCTTTATCCCAAGATTCATGCATATTTGCAGCATTGCTCATGCTTCTTTCCCATTCTTTAAGGAATTTTTCTCCATCCTTGGTGCAATCCAAGTTGAGGGAAAATCCAAAAGGGTTTATGCTATCTATGGATTGGTGTCCCTTGGTAGCATGTGATGGATCGACATTTGTGTATTTTTTCGAATACCGTTGTCCTCCCAAAGAAGCCTTGGAGAGGGAGAAACTTTCTCTTTCTCCAGAGTTATCCGTTGTGCGGTCTCGAAAGTTGTCTCGGAAGCTGTCTTCCATGTGGGTATCTCGTACCCTTGAAGTTTCTGCTTCATGTTGGTGACTACCTCGAAGCATTCTAAATCTTTTACCAAGATCATCTGCCTTTTTGTCTTTAGCAGAGTAGTCTGTTGTCTTGGTATTTTCCATTGCAACTTCGTCAGAGTCCCATGCTTCTAGTTCACTGTCTTGTTGCTCTTTTTGTTTACTAAAAGAAGGTTTTTCCTCTTGAACATAATAGATCGGTTGGCGACCAAAAGTATTATATTTTGAGTAAACTTCATCATCTGTAGAGGATGAGGCTTTTGAAGCGATCCTGAAGTCTGAAGGTTCTGGATCTTTTTTCCTAGGTGCAATGCAAGGTGTTATATACACTAGGTTTTAAACCCATCCAGTAATGTCAGGAAGGCCTAAAGGTTATGGAGTTTCCATATCAGTTAAATAGAAAAACTCATTCATAGAGCTAATTCGTGAAGCTTTCTTTGAAGTCTTCGAATCATGCACAGTAGTGCATATGCTCTAATGTATAATCTTACCCATTCAGCTCGATACTCGATATAAGCTATTGTGGTTTCATTTGCTGGTCTGAGATTATCTCAGGTTTTTAGAATTCTATCTCTTGTTATACGTACCAGAGTTAAACAATCTAATAGTCTTTCTCTATAGATCATTTTTAAAAAGCTAAGAGGTGTAGCTTTTGTTTAATTCTTTTGATCTTGCCTCTTATTTTATAGGCGCGATCATTATATCTTTTCCATAGATAATTGTACCACACTATTGCCTGGATTGTGTCATCTTCAGATTGAAGAGTGTCTCTTTGTAGTAGGACAAAGGCAAGGCCATTCTCTTTCTTTCTAGACGATCTAAAAGTTTCTTCTTATAGATCATTTTGGAGTCCAAGGTGTAAAAGGGGTTTTATACCTTGATGGGCTGGAAGAACCCAAATGTTCTTTTAATGCTAAGACTTCGGTGAGAAGTTCTTGCATTTTATATTTGTTTAGACTATCTAAACTTTGTTTTAGTTCTATTAATTCTTTGAAGAACACAGGGCTATTTCCATGCTCAATTTTTTCTAGAATATTTTCTAGAATATTTTCTAGGATATTTTGACATTTTATTATTTCTCTATGTTTATATTCATCATAGAGAAAATCAACTTTCTGCTGTAGATTGTCAACAACATTTTCTAACCTAGTAAGGGCCTTTTCATAAGACTCTAAAGTTTGGTTGGAATGGGTGACTATGTCGATGTTTCCTATTGGTGGACCTAAGGCTTTATATGGGTTATGTGCCATCATCGATGTGAAGTGGAACATAGGCATTGGGCCTTGGGTTTCCTATTCCTTAGAAACGGGAACTGGTTGAGGCTCTACTGGTTGAGGTAGAGGGCCTATCCTGTTCGAGGTGAAAGCGGGGCCTAGCATTTGTAATCACTAGTTTGCCTTCTATGCCCCTAAAGACTTCTCTAATGAGTCCAAAGGTCATCTTCGGGATGCTATCCATGCTTGTTCAACATCTTCTTTTGTCTAGAACTTTCTATGAGAGTTACCAGGGAATCCTATGACTTGGTCTTGGGCTTTTTCCCAAGAATCATATATTCCGGGTTGTCGTCCAATAAAGACAACGTACCATTTTTGTGCTTGTACTGGTATACCATTTTGGTATACGGTGTCTGCTTGGTTCATTCTTTCAATTTCTTCTTGAAGGATGATAACCAATTTCTCTAAGAATTGCTTAGATTGTGGATGATCATCCGAAGCAATCGGTTCAATGGCAAGCATGGGCCAAATACTGCTACAACACTTCATTCCACTCCGCCTTGCAATCCACTCCTTTCAGGGTTCTTTATGGCTGGGATCCTCCTCGTCATCTCTCTTATACTCCAAGGTCCACCCATGTGGACGCCATTGATCAGGCACTCATGGATCATGACTAGGTGTTACAGAATATTGTAGAATGCCTACGGCGAGCTTGGGTTCGCATGAAAGATGTCTACGACAAGGGACACCGCGAAGTCACGTACCAGGTAGGGGACTATGTTTGGTTACGCCTACACCCATACCGCCAGCAGTCCCTTGTAGGACCACCATGCCATAAGCTCTCCCCCAAGTATTTTGGACCTTTCTCCATTATTCAATGTGTGAGGTCAGTAGCCTATCAACTACAGCTGCCAGCCACGATCAAGCTACATGATGTATTTCATGTCTCCCTCCCAAAACCATATACAGGGTCACCGCCTATATCCACTCCGTTCCTTCCTCTAGTGGACAACAAACACGTCATTCTTACACCAACCGCGGTGTTACATGCCCGTTTGGTCAATGACGTGTGGGAGATTCTAGTTAAGTGGACAGCTACAGAACCTGAAGCAGCTAGCGGTTGGACATCTTCAAACATGTCTACCTGGCTTATGAGCATGAGAACAAGCTCTTTCTCCAAGGGGAGGCAGATGTTGTGGACTCAATAGCTAACCGAGTCATACAACGGAGGTGCACAGAGTTACAGAGTTAATAGTTTCTTTTCACGTTGTTTTAAATTCGTTTTTCATGCACTATTTAAGTTAAATTGCCATAGGGGCAGAATTGTAATATTTAACCCTAAAACAAGGGGGGACGACAAGCCTACTTGGGGGAAAAGGAATGAGAAAAGGGAAAGCATTGAATTAGGTAAATAGGGTTTGGTGTCCTCCTGGATGAGCTCTAGGGTTAGGAGGTCTCCATGATGATCTCTAGGTCCAGGTTCCCTTAGAATCTGAATATCTTTTCTCTCATCATTGATTACTATTTCCATTGATCTATACCGAGAAAGGGAACCTATCCCTTTTTCTGAGTTCAAAGAGAGGCTTCAGCCTCTTTTTCATCACTAGCAGCAAGAAAGGGATTCTACCCTCCTTACCGAGCAAGAAGTGAGGATTCTCCATCATCATATCACGAGCAGCACTGGTGCAAGGGATTGAATCTAGATCAGCAAGAAGAAGGTAAGGATCCTCTATCACGTGATCCAAAAGTTGTACAAGATAGGAGCTTTCCAGCCCTATCACAAGCAGCAACCAAGAGGGGTCCTTACCCTCTTTTCTGTGACCAAAGAGGAGACTTTCTTCTTCTATCCGAGCAGCAGCAGTTAGGGTTTCCTACCCTTACCCTAAGATATCAAATTAACCTCATAAAGGGAGTTATTTTCCTCCAATCCGAGATCAGACCCAAAGAAGGGATTTTTTTTCTTCTTTACCATCACCTCACTTACAGTGCTGGATTCTCATATCCCATGCCGAGTTACTCGATCCATGACTAGGGACCATAACAACTAGCTGCAAGTTTTGTAAACTTGAAATAGTTTATTGTCCAATGTGGGTTTTCCAATTTCTCGATTATTAATATAAAAATTGCACATGATATTATTAATGCAACTCTAAAAAAATCGATAAAAAATTATGTTTTTTTGCCTTCAACTACAACAAAAATAAAATTTATTCATAAACACCCACTCAAAATTTAGGAAATACGTATTGATACCGATTTTTTTTAAAGATAACTTTCAAATATGGTCCTTTGTTGCATTTTCAAATAGGATGCTCTATAATCAAAATTTAGTAAAGTATTTGTTTCAAATTAGTAAGAAATAATAACAATAAAAGGGAGCAAAAACCAAAGAGAGGCATGTGGAGGTGCTTACTTCCAATTGCTTCTATATAACTCTCACCTTGTTCTTGGGCTGATGAGGTGGCTTAGATTCTGTCAGGATGAAGAAATCCTCTTCAATCTCCTCTTTAGAAAACACAACTGAGAACTTCCTTCTGTGTTTCTTCTCTCCATTGACCAACTCATGAATGAAAGCTTTCACATGCAACAACCAATGCTAAAAAAACTTGTTTTTTGAGTTTTAGTTGATTTGTTTAGGAGACTTGCCTGGTTTTTGTTATACCTAGATAAGGACAATACTTTGCAAATTAGACACTTAATGGAGTCACATTGAAATGAATCTAAACATTGTCTGTCTTGGTTGCTGAGGCTTTCTCTTGTTGGTGATATTTTGTGAATGTGATAGATGTAAGGCTAGGCATTAACCTTATTGTAATCCAAGGCATATGGTTGTTTCCTTATGAATTGCATAATATTTCCGAACAAACGATGATTTAAGAAAATATTGATGAAAATATAGAGAAAAAAGAATAAAGATGGTAGATTTTTATTCTTGAAAGATGCAATTGCTTTTTTGTAAAAAATAAAATAAAAAAGAAAGGTTCAAATCCAAAATAATATTTAATCAACAATTTGTTAACTACATAACTATTGATTACTAATTATTGCTTTTTGTATATATATGTGAACCTCCAATAGCTACAAGTTATTGCTCACTAAGCTAAATGTATGAGAAGCTGAAAAATATCTGTTTTCTGGATTGTTAAACATAATTTTGTTAATTATTTCTCAAAAGAGTAATTTTCACTTCAAAGAGGAATTTTTATCTTTTTACTTTCACCTACTAGCAAAATCAAGGTTATTTGCTTCTTTACGATATTTAAGTTGTTTTATTTTTCATTCTCTATAAAAGGATGAATCAGTAAAAAACTAAAATTCTGGTAATTAGCTTTCAACAAGAAGATTTTTCAAAGAAGAAAAAAAATCTTCATAGAGAATAAATTGACAACTTATGATGAAAGGATATAGTGTGCTCTAGTTTTTGCTGGTTTTTACTATTTAAGGGTAGGGGTCAGACACAAAATGCATCCATCGTCTTTATCTAACTAAGCAAGAAATACCTGCAATACTTGTGGTTCTTTTGTGGTGCTTTACTATAGTTCTTGATGGATGTATTTCTGTAGAGTGCTTCAAAGCATTTGGTTAGCAGCATATATACTAACATTTAAGTTTTTTAAATAGCTTAATTGTGTGCTTTCTACGGGTTTTGTTGAATTTAGGACCCCCTTGATAATATCTCGAGCAAGGTGAGTGAGAAAGAAAAAGCCCAAGAAGGAGAGAGAGAGCTCTCAGGTAGAGAGGAGAGAAGAAGAAAAGAAGAAGAAGAAGAAGGAGAAGGAACTTTACACGAGAGAGGGAGAGGAGAGAACTCTTTGCATTGATTGATTTCATCATGAGTAGAAGCTCATCTATTTATAGTGGAGTGATAGAATTTATGTACACTTACAAAAGATAAAACTTACTCAAATTCTAACTTAAATTCTAATCCTTCTATAAGGACGTGACGTCTTGGCTAGAGATGCTAGCTCGTGTTGTATCTTTCCGGGTCCCACTTGATCTTCCAGCTCATGTGATAAAGATGCCATGTTGTGGTATCTTTGTGGGTCCCACTAGATCTTCAATTCTGCCAACTCATGCCAGCTCATGCCAGCTTGTGTACTGACTCCTCTTGGCTTCTCACATCCTCATGGTGGATCCCATCAACTCGTGCAACCAAGGTGGGTCCTACATTGTAACACTCCTTGTCAAGTTGGGGGTGTGAAAACATCGTAGATGCCTAACTTGCTATAGATGGTGGACAAAATTTTATGAGTGACTGGTTTGGTGAGAATGTCTGCAACCTGGTTCTACGAAGATATATGCTTGAGAGATAAGATGCTTTTATTGATTTTTTCTTGTATGAAGCGGCAGTCTACTTCAATATACTTTGTTCGCTCATGGAAGACTGGATTCAATGTGATGTGTATTGCTGCCTGATTATCACAATATAGGTTCATAGGAGCTTCTTTGTAGAATCCTAGTTCAGTAAGAAGAGATTTGATCCATAGGAGTTCACTGACTGTGTGTGCCATGGCTCTGTATTCTGGTTCAGCACTAGACAGTGCAATTACATTATGTTTCTTGCTTCTCTATGTAACCAAGTACCCTCCAACGATCGTATAATATCCAGAAGTAGATTTTCTGTCATCAAGGGATCCGGCCCAGTCCGCATATGAGAATCCTTTGATGTTGAAGTGACCATGATTTTTATAGAGAAGCCCTCTTACTGGTGCTCCTTTCAGATATCGCAATATCCTTTCCGGTGGTTTCCAATAACTGGGTTGTGGGTTCTGTATATATTGACTTACCACACTGAGTGCATATGAAATATCTGGCCACGTTATGTAGAGGTATATAAGTTTTCCTACCAATCTTTGATATTTTTTATATCTACCTCTTCTTCAATACTTGCACATAATTTTGTATTTGAGTCCATAAGAGTTTCTCCTGGTCTGCATCTCATCATTCTGGTCTCCTCTAGTAGGTCAAGGACATACTTCCTTTGAGATAATACAATTCCATGTCAGGATTGTAGTACTTCAATACCCAAAAAATATTTGAGCAGTCCGAGATCCTTTGTCTTGCATTCTGCACATATCCTTTCTTTTGTTTTCTGGATGCCCACGGGATCACTACTAGTTATAATAATATCATCAACATATAATGCCAAAATTACCTTGCCCTTAGTTGTGTCTTTAATAAAGACAGAGTGATCTCCAGAGCGTCTGTGAAATCCTGCCCGTATGAGTGTTTGGCTAAAATTTTCAAACCATGCACGAGGAGACTTTTTCTAACCATAGAGAGATTTTTTAGTCAACATACGGACTCCCCCTCAATCACATACCCAGGTCGTTGTTGCATATAAATTTCCTATTTGATATCCCCATTCAGAAAGGCATTCTTTATGTCAACTTGATATACCTACTAGGAAGAGTTAGGTGCCAGAGATAATAACACATGTATCGAGTTCATTTTTGCCACTGTCGAGAAGGTTTCCTCATAATCAATGCCATAACATTGTGTATAGCCTTTAACAACGAGGTGAGCCTTCAACCGAGACACGGACCCATCCAGATTGTGTTTCACAGTAAACAACCATTTTGTAATTGACGAGTTTCTTCTCTAATAGAAGTGGGACTAGAGCCCATGTCTGATTTTCATAAAGTGTCTGCATTTCTTCATCCATTGCCACCTTCCACCTTGGATGTTTGAGAGCCTCCAGATATGACTGTGGTATAGATATGGAGGAAATAGCAGAGAAAAATTGACAACATATAGGAGATAGACAATGATGAGACACAAAATTTGATATGGGATGAGAAGTAGAGGGCATGGTGCATGATTTGGGTTATTTTTCTTATGGCAATAGGATGAGTATCATATTGTGGTAAAAAATAACTAGAGAAGAGGAACTTACCTCTGTGGGATTTGTAAACACAACAAGTGTAGTGTCATCCAGTATTTTTGAGGGTTAAGTAATTTCTGTAGCACGGGGCACAACCGGTCGAGGAGAACTTGGTAATGAAGATAAACCTGGAGGAGCATTGTCAGAATAATATGGAGTCTTCAAAAGATGTGACATCCCTGGACACAAGTAAACTA
Source organism: Aristolochia californica (assembly GCF_029961685.1). NCBI lineage: Eukaryota > Viridiplantae > Streptophyta > Magnoliopsida > Piperales > Aristolochiaceae > Aristolochia > Aristolochia californica. The sequence continues at coordinate 11,793,846 of NW_027182214.1, forward strand.
CGAAGAGTGGGATTATAGCAAATATAACCCTTTTGTGTGCGAGAGTATCCTAAACAGATACACTTCATAGATTTGGGATCAAGTTTACTGTGTTTTGGGGAGGAAATATGGACAAAACATTGACCCGAAGACTTTCAAGGGTAGTGAAAAAGGATTGATCCTCTTCATCAGTAAATAATTTCTTTGGTGTTGGTGTGGTAGACTGATCCTCTTTTGTATCACTCACTAAGGCTTGGTTAGCCTTATTCTCGTTTGGTTTGCCATTGGCTTTATATCCCACAATAAGTGCATTCCTTCCCATTTGTTCTGTCAAACCCTTTCCTTCCACCTCTTCCTCATCCTCCTCAATAATTTATGCACCGGCCTCGACCTTGGTCAAATGATGGTCCCCTATGTCCAGAGTACATAGCGGATGATACTTTAGTATTAGAGGAAGAACCGTTTAGAATACAAAGAACTGTGGCACATCCATCATCGAAAGTGGGAACCGCAAAAGAGCTAAGAAGTTGACTCTTAGCAATTTCAAGATATGATTTAATATTAGAAAGGCATATGGCAGTGACTAAGGCTTCTTTTTATTTGTCTTGGACAGAGATATCCGTGGAGGTAGGCTGGGCTATCTTCCATTCTTGAAGAAGATCTCTAAAGCAAATCAAATATTCATGGATATTGTTATGAACACAATAACATTATTATTTTATTGTTTCTCTTTAATTTACTTTATTTATTTTAATTTTTGGCCATAGTGGTATTTTTGTAATATTTTATCTTAAACCCTAACAGGGTGAACCCTATTTAAGGGGTAAAAGTAATGAGAAAGACATGCATTGATTTTAGGTCAATTTTAGGCTAAACAAGCTTGGAGCTCTCCTTGACGAGTTCTAGAGTTTTCAAGCTTCCCTTTGGCTTGATCTTTGTTTTCATCTCCATGTCTCCCTACAATTTCACCATGTCTTTCTACAATTCCCCATAGCCGAACAGGAACTGTAACCACGAATCCTTGTGTCAGAGCCGGGACCATAACAACTGGTATCAGAGCGGGAACACATTAATATCAGAGCAGGGTTCTCCGATGAAAATCAGCAAAAGTGAATTACTGGAGTTGATCCTCAGATGTCAGGAAAAGAATTACAGAAAATTTGATGAGATGTTTGAGAGGCTCTCTAAATTTAATCTCGATATAGAGAGGTTGAATGGGAGGATGGACAACATAACAAGTCTAACGAGTGGAAGGAACACAACGCCGACACAAAGCGGAGGGGGAGATAAGTTTGCCACGAGAGAGAAACAAACTGCTGATGTCGCTCGAGACGCTGTCTCGGAAGGGCAGGAGACGCAAGAAATCAAAGAGCCCTCTATCTCTCCAGCGGTGGAGAAATCCAAAATTGGGGACACAAATCAGAAATCGGACTCCAAACTTCCAAAATTTGACGACAGGGACCCGGGAAATCCAAAATCGGAGGGGTTTTCTGCTAACACCGCGTCGGCGTTGGACAAATTGGGTGAGACCTCAAATCCGAACTCACACCAACAAGGCTCACGACAAGCAAAACACCTTGCCTAACAGGAGAAGGTAATATTTCCGGTGTGTCTTCCGACCGGGATGTGTTTCCGAGAGCACTCTGTCTCGGCAAATCTCCAAGCGGCGAAGCCTCCAAGGGCCGCTGTTCGCCACTGGAGAAGGGGGAGACTCCGTCGGCTCCATCAGACAAATTTCCGTTCAACCTCGCCCTTGGCAGTCCAGCGGGGAACCACCATCAACGTCTTTTGGGGTAAGCTTTGAACATGGCTTCAATCGATATGTATAATTTTTTTTTTCCGTGGGGCTGAAGGGGCTACCAGGGGCTGAGCAGCAGCACCGTTGCTCGAAATTTGGGGACGACAGTTCTCTGTTCCGTGACGTAGAGAAACAGTACCCAATTGAAGGTATTCGGGCTTGGGTGTATGAATTTCGACATGTAATTTTTCTGGGGATGCCGGCATTCATAGAAATAATTTTATGGGGACTGCTGGAAATTTTTTTTTGGAGGGATAAGTTTCGCTGTTGATGAGCACACTCACTGTGCGTGGGTTCGTTGCTCAATTGACACGATGAGGCTGTTTAATTTTTCAATTGACGAGACCAGTGTGCATGTCCCGTATATGTCTGTGCTTAATGGGATGCTCCTACATGATAAGCACGTTAATTTTGAGAATACAGCTTTCGTTGAGAAAATGCAAACAGGAGGCGATCTGAATCTCATTGGGCAATTTGGAGTTGGTTCCTACTCGGTATATTTGGTTGCTGATTATGTTGAAGTTCTCAGCAAACAAAACAATGACAAACAATATCTATGGGAGTCTACCGCTGACGGAGTCTTTGCAATCTCAGAGGACACATGGAATGAACCATTCGGTCGTGGTACCGCGATCAGATTTCATCTCAGGGATGAAGCTGGTGAATATTTGGAAGATGACAAATTGAAGGAATTGGTGCAAAGATACTCTACATTCATCAACTTCCCCATCTATCTCAAGGCAAGCCAGGAGGTTATGAGTCAGAAGTTCCAGCAGATGATGATGAATCAAATGAAGATGAAGCAACTGCATATTCATCAAAGGAGGAAGAAGTAAAAGAGGAAGATTGTGAGAAAAAGCCAACGACAAAAAAAGGGAAGGAAACAACTTCTGACTGGGACGTCATGAATGATGTGAAGGCCATATGGCTGTGCAATCCCAAAGAGATTACTAATGAAGAGTACTACAAATTTTACCATTCTCCTGCAGGTGATGTAGTGTTCAAAGTTGTTCTGTTTGTTCCTCCTCAGGCTTCACCTGATTTGTATGAGAGTTACTTCAATACCAACAAAGCCAATTTGAAGTTGTATGTGCGAGTCTTCCTCTTAGATGAATTTGATGAGCTTCTTCCAAAATATTTAAGATTTTTGAACCACTCAATGTGTCTCGAGAAATGCTTCAACAACATAGCAGTTTGAAGACAATAAGGAAGCAACTCATCAGGAAGGCACGGGACATGATCCGTCGTATGGCTCATGAGGATCCTGATGAGTTTTCCACTGGAGATAATATAGCTGCACTCAGTGATGAAGTGTTGTTGAAGAGAGGATCCTATACTAAGTTCTGGAAAGAGTTTGGCCACTCCATAAAACTAGGCATCATCGCGGATGTAACGCACAGGAGAATGACACCAGGGTAGAAGGACATCTTTGACATTACTGGGACTTCTGGTACAGAGGATGGAAGAGGGAAAGTGGCAGCTCTGCTGAAGCAACAAGGAGTTGATGTTAACGGAATGGTAAAACGTGGTCCTGTCGTTGTGGATGTTCCTCCCTTGCTGGAACTTGGTGGAAAAGTTGAGGTCTGGTGCATCAATGGCAGTGCCAAGACTCCAATTCCCAAGGAGGAGATTGGTAAATTTTATAGTGGAGATTGTTATATTCTTCTTTACACATACCATTCTGGTGAAAAGAACGAAGATTATTTCTTCTGCTGCTGGATGGGAAAAGCAAGTACTTAGGAAGACCAAATGATAGCTTCTAAGTTAGCTACTACAATGCATAATTCCTTGAAAGGGAGGCCAGTTCAGGGTCAAATCATTCAAGGAAAGGAACCACCACAATTTATTGCCATCTTTAATCCCATGGTTGTCTTGAAGCGTGGCCTCAGTTCCGGTTACAAAAAGTATGTAGAAGAGAGAGCTCTAACAGATGAGACTTATACTGCTGATAGTGTTGTTCTAATCAGAATATCTAGTGCATCTGTGCACACCAATAAAGTAGTTCAAGTTGATGCTCTTGCAATGTTACCAATTGCTTCCTCTTGCAATCGGGTTCTTCTATTTTCACTTGGCATGGAAATGACAGTACAATTGAATAGCAACAGTTTGCTGCCAAGGCTGCAGAGTTTCTCAAGCCTGGAGCTGCATTGAAACATGTGAATGAAGGAACTGAGAGTTCTACTTTCTGGTTTGCTCTTGGTGGAAAACAAAGTTATACAAGTAAAAAACCCCCCATAAGGGCCTGTCAGAGATCCCCACTAGTGTACCTTTTCACTCCATAATGGGAAGTTGAAGATCACTGAGGTTTTTAATTTCTCTCAAGATGATCTATTGACTGAGGATATACTTCTACTTGATACACATGCTGAAGTTTTTGTGTGGGTTGGTCAGTCTGTGGACTCCAAAGAAAGGCAAAATGCCTTTGAGATTGGCCAGAAATATGTAGCACTGGCTACTGATTCTAGTCATTCCCAGGGGGCTGGTCATGATGTTGTTGCTGCCATGCTGGCAATGGGTAGGTAGTGAAACTTTGCCAATGGGGGGCCGCCATGAGGGGCTCTTTCCCACCAATCTAGGACTGAGGGAGGGCAGCACTGCTGCTGGACGAGATGTAGCGACATTTGGCACGCTTTCCAATAGTTGATCGACGAAGGCGAGATGTAGCGACATTCGGCACGCTTTCCTACGGTTGACCGACTAAAAAAAAATTGTTCCTAGAGGGAATGCTCCAGTTTTGGGCGTCCAGGGGCGGACAGAGATATCGCGGATGCCACTTGGGAACAGGTGGAGACGTCGGCATATAAACCCTACTTTCATGCTTGAGGACAAGCTCGTTCTTCTAGAGGGTGTAATGTTATGAACACAATAACATTATTATTTTATTGTTTTTCTTTAATTTACTTTATTTACTTCAGTTTTAGGCCACATGGGTGTTTTTGTAATATTTTATTTATAGGGGTATTTTTATAATATTTTATCTTAAACCCTAACAGGGTGAACCCTATTTAAGGGGTAAAAGTAATGAGAAAGACAAACATTGATTTTAGGTCAAGTTTAGGTTAAACAAGATTGGAGCTCTCCTTGACGAGTTATAGGGTTTTCAAGCTTCCCTTGGCTTGATCCTCGTTTTCATCTCCATGTCTCCCTACAATTCCACCATGTCTTTCTACAATTCCTCATGGCCGAACAGGAACTGTAACCACGAATTCTTGTGTCAGATCCGGGACCATAACTGATATTGTCTCCTTGTTTAGTGGTAAACATCCGTTGGAGAATATCATATGGCCTGTGTAAGTTGTCAGAGCTAGAATGCACCTTAGCACATGTCTCACAAATTTGTTTAGCCATATCAAGATGAATAACATTGTTGGAGACATGTTCTTCCATACTGTTGATAAGCCAACTAATAACCAACGTATCATTCTTTAACTACTTGTTATAAAAAATATCCTCTCCATCAATATGTGGTCCACGATTGGTGAGGTCACCAAGGAGGTCTTTTGTGATAAGAAACCGATGAACCGATGTAGATCAACTCATAAAATTTGATACCCACTACAAGGGTATAGTGGTAATTTTGAGTATGTCACTCTTGTGACTCATGCTTTCTTCAATCATAAGAGGCAATTCAATTGGAAAAAAACTTCTCCAATCAATTAATAAAAAAAAACCAAATAGATGTCTTTAACCAACTCGGTTAATGGAGAGGCTTAGCATAAAAACTAAGTAATCATATTTAATGAATAATCACTCATAAAAAGGCTCAGTACCATTCTTCTTTATTTGGTGTTGAAAGATGGGCTTAAGCCCACAAGCTCAATGCTAGAAGCCCACACGTCAAAGGAGTTGCAAAGTGGGTATTTATAGTATGTTCCATAAGGATGGCATGGGGATGTAAATACATTGTCTTAATATATCTTTTAATCTATTGAGTTGTAACCCTAAGGGCATTGTAACACTATAAATAAGAGCATTGGCTAAGAGGTAAGGCATTCAAGCCTTCTCCTCTCTTTGTGAAAACGTCCAGCCACCCTCTCTTCTCCCTTGACGCTTTCTCTCCTTCCCTTAATCCAAACTCTCCTCTCTAACGTCCTTCTCCTTTCTCCCTCTTCTCTCTCTTCTCTGCTTCTTCTTCCACTTTAACCTAGAGTCATTCTCATGGGGTCCTAACTTCTACATGGTATCAAAGATTGGTGGTTAGGATCCCTATTCAAGTATCTATGTCGTCCATTCAAGAAGTTGTGTATAGAAGGAGTTTTGCCATGAAGAGATAGGTAAAATCTGTTTTCTTTTTCATATTCTCTCTTTACGGTTTCCATTTTTTCCCTCTTCTTGAATTCTTGATTCACGTCAAGGCAATATAATCTTCATAAACATTGTGAAGATCTATCTTGTATGACTAAAATGATATTGTAGTCTTGATCATCTTGTAGCAAAATTACATGATTGATCAAAGGTTGTTTTTTTCTGTTTTTTATTTGGATTCAGTTACCTTTATGTAATGGAAATCAAACATTGTTGATATGGGATTCTAGCATATGTTGCTGTCAATTCTATTATCTAACGTTATTCATGGGAGTGTGTTATGTTGTTGGATGACCGTTATATATTTGATAAAATTCTGGCACTCACTTCTACCTATTATTTTTGTGTTTGAACTTCAACAATTGAATATTTTTTTTTTGTGTTGAAGTATTCCCATGAGTTGGAATTTATTTTGCTAAGAAATTGCTCTCGGTTTGCCAAGAAAGGGGACTTTCCAATTACCTCTGGTAGTCACAATCGGCACGGAGGGTTCTCATTAAGTCATGTTATCAAAATCCCTCTGATTGATGAAGAAGATGAAGTCTACCGTAAATGGGTAAAAAATGATAACGTGGTTATCAGTTGGCTTATTAACAACATGGAAGAGCATGTCGCTAACAATGTAGTCCACTTGGAAACTTTCAAGGATATTTGGGACACATGTGCTAAGCTCTATTCCAGTACCGCCACCTTGCAAAGAGTATATGATATTTTCCAAAGTATGCTAGCTACCAAACAAGGAGATAATATTCATGAGTTTTTGGCCTGGTTTTGTGGCCTTCTCCAAGAATGGAAAATTGCTCAACCATACTCTACTGACATTGTTGTTCAAGAAGAGCAGCGCGAGGCCCTGGCAACGGCTATTTTGGCTTACCAATTTTAAGTCGTATCTAGTGGTGGCTAAGACTCAATTTATTAGTTCCTTTCCCCTTCCGTCTTTTGATGACAATAGAGCTACGATGTTATGGATTCTTGATCCATCTCGTCCTTCTCCAATTCATACTCCATCAGCTATGTTATCTGGTAATCGGGGTACATCATCCCCATTTTGAGGATGCGACAGAAATACAAGAGGAGGCCACAATAGAGGTAGTCGAACGGGTCCGACCCATTCCCGTACTGAGCCTCGATTTTGCACTTACTGAGCTGGTCAGAACTACCTTGTGGACTTATACTAGAAACTCAATGGCGAACCTGATTGAGTGACAACCAATCCAGCCTCAGTTAATGTTGAGAAAAAGGAGGATAGGACCAATTCACATTCCAGGAATGTGACTATTTCTTTGGAAGACTAAGCTGCAATTCAGAAGTTGTAATCCTTATTGGATCAGTCCTTTACTCCACCAAGCCCTACTATTGCCACTACCATTGCCTCGGGTATGCTTTCTTCTGCTTCAACCCCTTCCTCTTGGATCATTGACTCTAGGGCTTCCGAACACTTGTCAAGTAACAGACACATTCTTCATTCATTGTCTCCATGTCTTCCTCATAAATTTGTCACTATTTCTAATGGTTCCCAAACCAAGGTGCTTGTCCAGGGTTCCTCCTCTCTTACCGCGTCTATTCCTCTCCAAGATGTGTTATTTTTTCCTCAATTTTCGTTAAATTTGCTCTCCATTAGTCAATTAACCAAACAATTGAATTGTTTTGTCACATTTTCACCATCTTCGTGTATATTTCAGGATCTAACTACAGAATAGGTGATTGGTGGCAGCCATGAAAAAGGGGGTTTATACTATTTTATTCTTCCACCAGTAGCTGCTATTTCATCCACTACATCTGAGGCTCAACTGTGGCACAGCCAACTTGCTCATTCATCTACCTTGTCACTTCGTTCTTTAGTTCCATCTCTTAAATCTTTGTCTAATTTCAATTGTGAGACATGTGAATTAAGTAAGCATCTTAGGAATACATATTCTTCTCATCTTACAACTACTAGTACTGCTCCGTTTGCATTAATACATTTTGATGTATGGGGCCCTTTAAAGGTCTCTAACATTTCTCAAGTTCAATATTTTGTTACTTTTGTGGAAGATTTTACCTATGTAACTTGGTTGTTTTTGTTTAAAGAATGATAAAAAAATTCTTTCTATTTTTAAAATGTTTCAGGCAATGGTTCTAATACAATTTGGAAAAAAAATTCAAATCCTTAGAACCGATAATGCTAAGGAATATTTGTCTAATGAGTTTAAATCATTTTGTAAGAGTAATAGGCTTCTTCATCAAACATCATGTGAGTATACCCCAAAAAAATGGTATTGCTGAAAGAAAGAATCGTCACCTGCTTGAAGTTACTTGGGGCCTCCTCTACTCCATGAAGGCACCCTACTTTTATTGGCCTCATGTTATTCTTACAACATGTTTTCTCATCAATAGGTTACCTTCATCAGTATTTCAAAATCAAACTCCGTATTCTGTTTTGTTTCATAGTTAAGATCCATTTTCTCTTCCTCTTAAAGTATTTGGTTGCACATGTTTTATTCATGATACTTAACCACATAAAATTAAACTTGATCCTCGGTCTCTGAGGCGTATATTTTTGGGGTATTCTCAAACTTAGAAAAGGATATATTTTTTATAATCCTACACTTCAGAGGTTGATGGTATCTCGGGATGTGACTTTCTTTGAAGACACTTCCTTCAACTCCTCACATGAGGCTCCTCCAGAGTTTAGATTTCCTCCTACCACTCCAAGCCCGATTGTGCCATATAATGAAGATATTACTCAACCCCCTGAAGCACCCATCATCCCCTCACCTGAGGAGTTGTCCAATCCACCTGGGGTAAGTCTTTCTACTCCTCTTATGTTTGGGCCTGAATTTGATACTCGGCTAATTACGTTACGAAAGGAAACATGGTCTTGTACTACGTCTCATCCAATTGCAAATTTTAAGTCTTCTCTCTTCATTTGTGCATTTCCATTTTAGATGTTCAATTTTTGTTTTTATATCCAAACTTGATTTTTCACTCTCCTTTTTTTCTTGAAAATAAAAAGATCAGGCAAGTAGATCACAACAAAATGAAACTTTTAGAGTTTATGTATGCAAAAAATTTAAAAAAATAATAAATGTATGTATAGATAATTTATTTGCATACCACAAATGAACACCAAAGTTTTGTTATCCATGTTTGTACAATTCCACTGGTACAACCCCTAATAGCTTGGAATTGTATAAGAAAGCGATTTCTCATTGATCCTAACATATTTTAAATATGGATATGCATCCATGAAACTTGTTGAAGATGCAAATGACCTAAGGATCCAAGACTTTTAAGTAGAAAAATAAATGTTCATTAAATTCTCAAGTGAACGTGGGGCGGGATAGTTATCGAGCCAAACAAGCCATTTTTTCCCCTTTTACAAAAAGCTGACCTAAAAATCATAGATCATTGTAAAGTGATTGATCGATCAATCATGACTAACAAACTATATTTTTATAAGAAATGACTTATGGATCAGGAGTCAATACTCGGTTTGTTACAATGTGGGACCCACCATTGCCCCACAAGCTGGTGGGACCCACCATGAGCTCGAGAGGTGTCAACAAGAGTCCTCATACAAAGTGGCTCTTGCTAAGAGATTAGGAACATGTGCTGGAATTAAATAGAAGATTTGAAGATCAAGTGGGACCCACAAAGATACCACAAGCTGGTATCTATATCTATATGAGCTGGAAGATCATGTGAGACCCACAAGATAAGACCAAGAGCAGGCTCTCTAGCTTGATTCACGTCCTTAAAGAAGGTGCTTGTAGTTGAGTTAAATTAGTCTCTTAAATAGATAATGTAATCTAATCATAATAGGCTTATCTTAGAGAGTTCTAGTTGCAATGTAATTACAAGTCCTAAGGTTAATTGTACATGGACTCTATCACCTCCTCAACTATAAATAGGGGTGATTGTAACTCGGAAATATCAAGCAAGTTTCTTAGTTTTTTTTCTCTCTCGTGTGAAGTGCTCTCTCTCTACTTTCTTTATTTTCCTTCTCTTCTCTCTAAACCCGAGAGCTCTTCTCTTTTTCATTTTTTTCTTTCTCTCTCCCCTTGCTTGAGGTATTATTCATGGGGTCCTAAATTCAACATAGTATCAGAACTACCAATTTAGGATCCCCATTATGCTCTATGAAGATATGATTAAAAGCTGCTCATAGAAGGCTCCTTATGAAGCAAGATTGAAGCTCAAGAGATAAGTATTTATTTCTGATATTATTAATTTTATTCTACTAGTTTCGATATTAAGAGGTGGTTTAGAGATGTCCTTATTCATGTTTTTATCTTATGAAATTATGTGAATATATGCATCTTGGATTATCTTTGATTAGAAGAGATTATCAAGGCATTTTTTGTCAGTTGCCACAATACTTTGACCGAGACCAGTGCATATTGTTTTTTTTTAAATATGTGGGAACAAGATTCCTGGATAAAGAAGGATGGTTTTGAGACTTTTACTAGTCATTATCCATTAAAATTACTTACTTAGTGTTTATTCTAAGCATCTCCATTAACCAAGTTCGTTAAGCCTTCCACATGTTCATATTTTGATTTCTTGATTGGGAACTATTTTACTTGATTTGCCTACTATGGCTGAAGATAATATGAGTCACAAGAGTGATATTCTCAGAATAACCACTGTACCATTATGTGGGGTATCAAATTTTATGAACTGGTCCACATCGGTTCGTCGGTTTCTTATCACAAAGAACCTAGTTGGTCATCTTCACCAACCGTGGACCATATATTGATGAAGATGATATATTCTATACCAAATGGTTAAAGGAGGATACATTGGTTATTAGTTGTCTTATCAACAGTATGGAGGAACATGTCTCCAATAATGTCATTCATCTAGAGACGGCTAACAAATTTGGGAGACATGCGCCGAGTTGTATTCATGTTCCAACAACTTACAAAGGCCATATGATATTTCACAATGGATGCTTACCACCCAACAGGGAGACAATATACATGAATATTTTGCCTGCTTTCAAGGCTTTCTTCAAGAATGGAAACTTTCCTAACCAACCTCTACAGATATCTCTGTTCAACATAAACAAAAAGAGACCTTGATTAGTGCCATATGCCTTGCTAACATTAAACTGCAACTTGAAGTTGCCAAGACTCACCTACATAGCTCTTCCACGGGTCCGGCTTTTGATGATGTGTGTGCTACACTTCTCCGTATTCCATACACTTCTCCCTCTTCTACTGAAATACAATCCACTAGGTACTCTAGACATAGGGGAACACCATCTGACCAAGGCCGAGGCCGAGGCAGATTTTATAGAGGAGGAAGAAGAAGATGTGGAAGGACAGGTTTTGACCGAGCAGATGAGAAGGAATGCACCCATTGTAAGGGATATGGCCACAATAGAGATACATGCTTTCACCTGAACGAATGTTCTATATATGGTAGATTGGGTCACTCTTGCTAAAGATGTTATAAAGCTAATGAGAATAAGGCTAACCAAGTCTTAGTGAGTGATACAAAGGTAGAGCAGTCTATCACAACCACTCCAAAGCATACTTTTACTGATGAAGACTATGAACTATTCCAGAAAATGAAGACCATGATGCCCAAGTACTTCTTCACCCACCGCTGCCACCACCGCTCCAGGTATGTTTTCTACCTCCAATTCATCCTTGATAGTTGACTCAGGTGCCTCCGAGCATCTTACAGGTAACATACATCTACTATACTCAGTTTCTCCATGTCTTTCACATAAATTAGTTACCATTGCTGATGGTTCACAAACTAAAGTTCAAGGGAAAGGATTCACTTCTGTTACTCCATCACTTCCGCTCACTTATATCCTTTTCGTTCTTACTTTCTCTTTGAATCTTTTATTGGTTAGTCAGTTCACCAAACATTTTAATTGTTCTATCACTTTCTCACCCATTTCATGTGTGTTTCAGGATCTTACAATGAAACGGGTGATTGGTGGAGGCCGTGAACAAGGGGGCTCTACTACCTAGATGTGCCACAAAGAAATAATGCACCCATGTTTGTACAATTCCACTGGTACAACCCCTAATAGCTTGGAATTGTATAAGAAAGCGATTTCTCATTGATCCTAACATGTTTTAAATATGGATATGCATGCATGAAACTTGTTGAAGAGGCAAATGACCTAAGGATCCAAGACTTTTAAGCAAAACAACAAATGTTCATTAAATTCTCAACTGAACGTGGGGTGTGATATTTATGCGAGCCAAACAAGCCATTTTTCCCCTTTTGCAAAAAGCTGACCTAACAATCATAGATCATTGTAAAGTGATTGATCAATCAATCATGAGTAACGAACTATATTTTTATAAAAATTGACTTATGGATTAGGAGTCAATACTCAGTTTGTTACAATGTGGGACCCACCATTGCCCCACAAGCTGGTGGGACCCACCATGAGCTCGAGAGGTGTCAACAAGAGTCCTCATACAAAGTGTCTCTTGCTAAGAGATAAGAAACATGTGTTGGAATTAAATAGAAGATTTGAATATCAAGTGGGACCCACAAGGATACCACGAGCTGGTATCTATATCTATATGAGCTGGAAGATCATGTGGGACCCACAAGATAAGACCAAGAGCTGGCTCTCTAGCTTGATTCACGTCCTTAAAGAAGGTGTTTGTAGTTGAGTTAAATTAGTCTTAAATAGATAATGTAATCTAATCATAATAGGCTTATCTTAGAGAGTTCTAGTTGCAATGTAATTAGGAGTCCTAAAGTTAATTGTACATGGACTCTATCACCTCCTCAACTATAAATAGGGGTGATTGTAACTCGGAAATATCAAGCAAGTTTCTTAGTTTTTGTTTCTCTCTTGTGTGAAGTGCTTTCTCTCTACTATCCTTTATTTTCCTTCTCTTCTCTCTATACCTGAGAGCTCTTCTCTTTTTCATTTTTTTCTTTCTCTCTCCCCTTGCTCGAGGTATTATTCATGGGGTCCTAAATTCAACATGGTATCAAAACTACCAATTTAGGATCCCCATTATGCTCTATGAAGATATGATTAAAAGCTGCTCATAGAAGGCTCCTTATGAAGCAAGATTGAAGCTCAAGAGATAAGTATTTATTTCTGATATTATTAATTTTATTCTACTGGTTTCGGTATTAAGAGGTGGTTTAGAGATGTCCTTATGCATGTTTTCATATTATGAAATTATGAGAATATATGCATCTTGGATTATCTTTGATTAGAAGAGATTAGCAAGGCAGTTTTTGTCGGTTGGCACAATACTTCGACCGAGACCAGTGCATATTTTTTTTTAAATATGTGGGAACAAGATTCCTGGATAAAGAAGGATGGTTTTGAGCCTTTTACTAGTCATTATCCATTAAAATTACTTACTTAGTGGTTATTCTAAGCATCTCCATTAATCAAGTTGGTTAAAGCCTTCCACATGGTCATATTTGGATTACTTGATTGGAGAACTATTTTACTAGATTTGCCTACTAGGGCTGAAGATAATATAAGTCACAAGAGTGACATTCTCAAAATCACCACTGTACCATTATGTGAGGTATCAAATTTTATGAACTGGTCCACATCGGTTCGCCGGTTGCTTATTGGAAAGAACCTAGTTGGTCATTTTCACCAACCGTGGACCATATATTGATGAAGATGATATATTCTATACCAAATGGTTAACGGAGGATACATTGGTTATTAGTTGGCTTATCAACAGTATGGAGGAACATGTCTCCAATAATATCATTCATCTAGAGACGGCTAACAAATTTGGGAGACATGCGCCAAGTTGTATTCATGTTCCAACAACTTACAAAGGCCATATGATATTTCACAATGGATGCTTACCACCCAACAAGGAGACAATATACATGAATATTTTGCCCGTTTTCGAGGCTTTCTTCAAGAATGGAAACTTGCCTAACCAACCTCTACAGATATCTCTATTCAACATAAACAAAAAGAGACCTTGATTAGTACCATATGCCTAGCTAACATTAAACTACATCTTGAAGTTGCCAAGACTCACCTACATAGCTCTTCCACGATTCCGGCTTTTGATGATGTGTGTGCTACACTTCTCGTATTCCATACACTTCTCCCTCTTCTACTGAAATACAATCCACTAGGTACTCTAGACATAGGGGAACACCATCTGACCAAGGCCGAGGCCGAGGCAGATTTTATAGAGGAGGAAGATGAAGATGTGGAAGGACTGGTTTTGACCGAACAGATGAGAAGGAATGCACCCATTGTAAGGGATATGGCCACAATAGAGATACATGCTTGCACCTGAACGAATGTTCTATATATGGTAGATTGGGCCACTCTCGCTAAAGATGTTATAAAGCTAATGAGAATAAGGCTAACCAAGTCTTAGTGAGTGATACAAAGGTAGAGCAGTCTATCACAACAACTGCAAAGCATACTTTTACTAATGAAGACTATGAACTATTCTAAAAAATGAAGACCATGATGCCCATGTACTTCTTCACCCACCGCTGCCACCACCGCTTCAGGTATGTTTTTTGCCTGCCCTTCATCCTTGATAGTTGACTCAGGAGCCTCCGAGCATCTTACAGGTAACATACATCTACTATCCTCAGTTTCTCCATTTCTTTCACACAAATTAGTTACCATTGCTGATGGTTCACAAACTAAAGTTCAAGGGAAAGGATCCACTTCTGTTACACCATCACTTCTGCTCACTTATATCCTTTTCGTTCCTACTTTCCCTTTGAATCTTTTATTGGTTAATCAGTTTACCAAACATTTTAATTGTTCTATCACTTTCTCACCCATTTCATGTGTGTTTCAGGATCTTACAATGAAGTGGGTGATTGGTGGAGACCGTGAACAAGGGGGCTCTACTACCTAGATGTGCCACAAATAAATAATGCTTCCACCTGTGACACTAAAACCAGGTTATGATACAACTGGTTGGGAGATCCGTCCGCCCAATCTCTTCATCATATTTTTCCTAAAGCACGGTCGGACCTTCGTTGTGAAGCATGTCAAATGAGTAAACATCAGAGGTCTACATACTCACCTCATCCAGAAATTAAAAGTTTTTCTTCTTTTTCGTTAATTCATACTGATGTATGGGGACCCTTGAGTGTCTCCAATATTTCTCAAGCAAAATATTTTATTACATTCATTGATGACTTCACTCATACCACTTGGTTATTTTTGTTTAAAGAGCTTTCTGAAATACCATTGATATTTAAATCTTTTCATGCAATGGTACTCACTCAGTTTGGGAAAAAAATTAAAGTCTTTAGGTCATATTATGCCAAAGAATACACATCCAAAGATCTTGACTCGTTTTGTCAGGAAAATGGCATTATTCATCAGACATCATGTGCCTACACCCCTCAACAAAATGGTGTAGCCAAACGGAAGAATTGTCTTATTCTTGAGGGTTTACTATATGCCATGCTAGTTCCATACTTTTATTGGCCGGATGCAGTTCTTACCGCATGTTTTCTTATAAACTAATTACCCTCTTCCGTTATTGGTAAAAAAATCTGCCTACTCTCTATTATTACCTGATGATGATCCTTTTTCACTGCCCTTGAGAGTCTTCAACTGTCAATGTTTTGTCCATATTTCCTCCCCAAAACACAGTAAACTTGATCCCAAATATGTGAAGTGTATCTTCTTAGGATACTCTCACACACATAAGAGTTATGTTTGCTATAATCCCTCTCTTCAGCGTTTACTTGTGTCTAGGGATATCACATTTTTTGAAGACTCTCCATATTATTCCGATAATGCTCCTCCAAGTTTATCTTCAGTACAAGGTTCTCCTCGATCGATTGTGCCCCATGTTGCAGAAACTACTCAGCCCCCAGAAACACTGGCTGACACCACATCTACTGAGTTGACGGATCCTACCGAGGTAAGTCCATCTTCTTCGATTATTTTTTGGCCCAGAATATGATACTCATCCTATTGCTGTTAGGAAAGAGCCCAGATCATGCACCATGCCTTCTACTTCTCATCCCATAACAAACTTTGCGTCTCACCATCGTCTATCCCTTGTTTGTTGTCAATTTCTATCTGCTATTTCCTTCGTACCAATACTATAGTCCTATCAGCAGGCTCTCAAACATCTAGGGTGGAAGGTGGCTATGGATGAAGAAATGCAGGCCCTTTATGAAAATTAGACATGGGTTCTCGTCCCACTTCCTTCTGATAAGAAACCCGTCAGTCGCAAATGGGTATTTACGGTGAGAGACAATCCGAATGGGTCTGTGGCTCGGTTGAAAGCTTGCCTTGTTGTTAAAGGCTATACACAGTGTTATGACATTGATTATGAAGAAACCTTCTCTCTAGTGGCTAAATTAAACTCGGTACGTTTGTTATTATCTCTGGCAGCTAACTCTTCCTGGCAAGTCAATCAACTTGATGTCAAAAATGCTTTTCTGAATGAGGATATAAAGGAGAAAATTTATATGCAGCAACCACCTGTGTATGTGGTTGAGGGGGAGTCCATATGTCAACTACAAAAATCTATTTGTGGTCTAAAATAGTCGCCTCGTGCATGGTTTGAAAAATTTAGCCAAGCACTCATACGGGCTGGATTTCGCAGATGCTTTGGAGATCACTCTGTCTATATTAAAGACACGTGAAGGGCAAGGTAATTCTAGCCGTATATGTTGATGACATTATTATAACTGGCAATGATCACGAGGGCATCCAAAAGACAAAAGAAAGGATATGTACTGAATTCAAGACATAGGATCTCAGACTGGTCAAATATTTTTTGGGTATTGAAGTACTACAATCCATACATGGAATTATATTATCTCAAAGGAAGTATGTCCCTGACCTACTGAAGGAGACTTGGGATGTAGACCAGCAGAAACTCCTATGGACTCGAATACAAAATTATGTGCATGTACTGGAGAAGAAGTAGAAGTCGAAAAATATCAAAGATTGGTGGGATGATTTATTTATCTCTGTGTAACGAGGCCAAATATTTCATATGCAGTCAGCGTGGTAAGTCAATATATGCACAAAACACAACTTAGTCATTGCTAAGCACTAGAACGAATATTACGATATTTGAAAGGAGCACCAGGAAGACGGCTCCTCTATAAAAATCATGGACACTTCAACATCGAAGGATTCTCAGATGCAGACTGGATTGGATCCTCGAATGACAAAAAATCTACTACGGGATATCATACGATGGTTGGAGAAAACTTGGTTACATGGAGAAGCATGAAACAGAATGTAGTTGCAAGGTCTAGTGCAGAAGCAGAGTACAGAGCCATGGCTTACACAGTCAGTGAACTCCTATGGATCACATCTCTCCTAACTGAACTGGATTTTTACATAGGAGCTCCTATGAATCAATGTTGTGATAATCAGGTTGCAATTCAAATCACATCAAATCCAGTCTTTCATGAGAGAACTAAGCATAGAGAAATAAATTGCCACGTCATACGAGAACAATTCACTGCCGGCATCTTATCTCTCCAGCATGTATCTTCAAAGAACCAAGTTGCAGACATTCTTACCAAACCAATCACTCACAAAATTTTGTCCAACCCCTAATAGCTAGGAATTGTATAAGAAAGAGATTTCTAATTGATTCTAACATATTTTAAATATGGATATGCATGCATGAAACATACAGAAGATGCAAATGACCTAAGGATCAAAGACTTCAAAGGAGAACAAAAAATGCTCATTAAATTCTCAAGTGAACGTGCAGTGGGATATTTACCCGAGCCAAACTTACCATTTTTTGTCCATTTACAAAAAGCTCATCTAATATCCTAGATCACTATAAAGTGATTGATCGATAAATCATGAGTAACGACCTATACTCTCTTTGGAAATGACTTAAGGATTAGGAGTTAACACTTAGTTAAATCCCCCACTCCCCTTTTTTTCGATATTTTGAAAACCTAATATATAAAAACTAAAAGAGTTCACAATACCAAAAAATTACAGAGAATTTTTGGAATTATCTCTCTCTGCATTTGTGCATTTCCATTTTAGATGATCATTTTTTGTTTTTATATCCAAACTTGAATTTTCACTCTCACTTTTTTCTCGTAAAAAAACATAAGGAAAATTGATAAAAATAAAAGTTTTAGAGTTTATGTATGCAAAAAATTAAAAAACAATCATTAAATTTAAGGAAAGAAAATTTATTTGCACACCACAAATTAACACCAAAGTTTTGTTATCCATGTTTGGAAAATTCCACAAGTACATCCCCTAATATCTAGGAGTTTTATAAGAAAGATTTCTATTTGAGCCCACCATGTTTTAAATATGGATATGCATGCATGAAACATGTTGAAGATGCAAATGACCTAAGGATCCAAGACTTTTAAGGAGAACAAAAAATGTTCCTTAAATTCTCAAGTGAACGTGGGGTGGGATATTTATGCGAGCCAAACAATCCATTTTTCCCCTCTTACAAAAAGGTGACCTAACAATCATAGATCGTTGTAAAGTGATTGATCAATCAATCATGAGTAACGATTCAACACTCAGTTAAATCCCCTACTCCCCCCTTTTTCCGAAGTTTGCAAAACCTCATATATAAAAACTAGAAGTGTTTACTATCCCTAAAAGTTACAGAGACTTTTTGGAATTATCTCTCTCTGCATTTGTACATTTCCATTTTAGATGTTTAATTTTCTTTTTTATACCCAAACTTGAGTTTTCACTCATCCTTTTTCTCGTAAACAAAAAGATAAGGCAAATAGTTCACAACAAGATGAAAATTTAAGAGTTTTCGTATGCAAAAAATTAAAAAAATTAATAAATGTAAGTAAAGAAAATTTATTCGCACACCACCATTGAACACGAAAGTTTTGTTATCCATGTTTGGGAAATTCCAATTGGACAACCCTTAATGGCTTCGAATTCTATATGAAAGAGATTTCTAATTGATGCTAACATGTTTTGAATATGGATATGCACGCATGAAACATGTTGAAGGTGCAAATGACCTAAGGATCCAAGACTTTTAATGAGAACAACAAATGCTCATTAAATTCTCAAGTGAATGTGGGGTCGGATATTTATACGAGCCGAACAAGCCATTTTTTTCGCTATTACAGAAAGCTGACCTAACAATCATGAGTAACAAGTTATATTTTTGTAAGAAATGACTTATGGATTAGGAGTCAATACTCAGCTAAATCATCTGCTCGTCCATTTTTCAATGTTTGAAAATTTTGATATATAAAAACTAAAAGAGTTTAAAATGCCTAAAAATTAGAGTCACTTTTTGTAATTATCTCTCCTGCATTTGTGCATTTCAATTTTAGATGTTCAATTTTTTTTTTTATATCTAAACTTGAGTTTTCAGTAACCATTTTTTCATGTAAACAAAAAATAAATCTAATAGATCATAAGAAAATGAAAATTTCAGAGTTTATGTATGCAAAAAATAAAAAACAATAGTAAATGTAAGTAACACAAATTTATTCAAAGACCACAAATGAACACAAAACTTTTGTTATCCATGTTTCTGAAATTCCACTAGTAGAACCCCTAAAAGCTTCAAATTATACATGAAATATATTTCTGATTGATCCTCACATGTTTTTAATAAGGATATGCATGTATGAAACAACTTGAAGATGCAAATGAACTAAGGATCGAAGACTTTTCAAGAGAACAATAAATGTTCATTAAATTCTCAAGTGCACAAGCAGTGATTTATTTATACAAGCCAAACAAGTCATTTTTCCCCTTTTACAAAAAAGTTGACCTAACAACCATAGATCATTGTAATGTGATCGATCTATCAATCATGTGTAACGAGCTATATTTTTTTTCTAGAAATGACATAAGGATTAGGAGTCAACACTCAGTTAAATCCCCTGCTCGCCCTTTTTTTATGTTTGCAAAACATTATATAATAAATTATAGAGACATTTTGGAATTATCTCTCTCTGCATTTGTGCATTTCCATTTTAGATGTTCAATTTTTGTTTTTATATCCAAATTTGAGTCTTCATTCACCTTTTTTTTTCTCATAAACAAAGAGATAAGGCAAATAGATCACAACAAAATGAAAATTTTAGTGTTTATGTATGCAAAAAACTTAAAACAATAATAAATGTAAGTAAAAAAAGTTTATTCAGACACAACAAATGAACACCAAAGTTTTGTTATCTATGTTTGGGGAATTCCAATTGGACATGCCATAATGGCTTGGAATTCTATATGAAAGAGATTTATAATTAATGCTAACATGTTTAGAATATGGATATGCATGCATGAAACATTTTGAAGATGCAAATGACCTAAGGATCCAAGACTTTTAAGGAGCACAACAAATGCTCATTAAATTCTCAAGTGAACATGTAGTGGGATATTTATGCAAGACAAACAAGCCATTTTTCCCGTTTGACATAAAGCTGACCTAACAATCATTGATCATTATAAAGTGATTGATCGATCATTCATGAGTAATGAGCTATATTTTTGTAAGAAATCACATATGGATTAGAAGTCAACACTCAGCTAAATCACCTGCTTACCCCTTTTTTCAATGTTTACAAAATTTGATAAATAGAAATTAAAAGAGTTTACAATGCATAAAAATTACAGAGACTTTTCTGTAATTATTTCTCTCTGCATTTGTGCATTTCAATTTTAGATGTTCAATTTTTGTTTTTATATCCAAACTTGAGTTTGCACTAACCATTTTTTCGTGTAAACAAAAAATAAGGCAAATAGATCACAAAAAAAAAGAAAATTTTAGAGTTTATGTATGCAAAAAATTAAAAACAATAATAAATGTAAGTAAATAAAATTTATTCACACACCACAAATGAACACCAAAGTTTTGGTATCCATGTTTGGGAAATTCAACTAGTACAACCCCTAATAGCTTGGAATTGTATAAGTAAGAGATTTCCAATTGATCCTAACTTGTTTTAAATATGGATATGCATGCATGAAACATGTTGAAGATGCAAATGTCCTAAGGATCAAAGACTTTAAAGGAGAACAAAAAATGCTCATTAAATTCTACAGTGAACGCGCAGTGAGATATTTACCTGAGCCAAACAAACCATTTTTACCTATTTACAAAAAGCTCACCTAACATCAAAGATAATTGTAAAGTGATTGATCACTCAATCTTGAGTAACAACCGATATTTTTTTTGGAAATAACTTATGGATTAGGAGTCAACACTCAGTTAAATCTATGACTCCTCCCTTTTTTCTATGTTTGCAAATCCTAATATATAAAAACTAAAAGATTTTACAATCCCAAAGATTATAGAGACATTTTTGAATTATCTCTCTGCATTTTTCCATTTCCATTTTTTATATTCAATTTTTTTTTTTACATCCAAACTTGAATTTTCACTCTCCCTTTTTCTCGTGAACAAAAAGATAAGGCAAATTGATCACAAAAAAATAAAATATTTAGAGTTTATGTATGCAAAAAATTAAAAACAATAATAAATAAGTAACAAAAATTTATTCACATACCACATTTAAAAAAAAAGTTGTGTTATCCATATTTGGGAAATTCCACTAGTACAACCCCTAATAGCTTGGAATTGTAAAAGAAATAAATTTCTAATTGATCCTCACATGTTTTTAATATGGATATGCATGTATGAAAAAACTTGAAGATGCAAATGAACTAAGGATCGAAGATTTTTCAGGAGAATAACAAATGCTCATTAAATTGTCAAGTGAACGTGCAATGAGATGTTTATATGAGCCAAACAAGCGATTTTTTCCCCTTTTAAAAAATGTTGACCTAACAATCATAGATCATTGTAAAGTGATTGATCGATCAATCATGTGTAACGAGCTATATTTTTTTTTAAGAAATAACTTATGGATTAGGAGTCAACAGTTAGTCAAATCCCTTACCCGCCCCTTTTTTTGATGTTTGCAAAACCTAATATATAAAAACTAAAAGAATTTACATCCCCATAAATTACATAGACATTTCGGAATTATCTCTCTCTGCATTTGTTCATTTCCATTTTAGATGTTCAATTTTTGTTTTTATATCCAAATTTGAGTCTTCACTCACCCTTTTTTCTCATACACAAAGAGATAAGGCAAACAGATCACTACAAAAAGAAAATTTTAGAGTTTACGTATGCAAAAAATTAAAAACAATAATAAATGTAAGTAAAGAAAACTTATTCACACACAACAAATGAACACCAAAGTTTTGTTATCCATGTTTGGGAAATTCCAATTGGACAACCCATAATGGCTTCGAATTCTATATGAAAGAGATTTCTAATATGGATATGCATGCATGAAACATGTTGAAGATGCAAATGACCTAAGGATCCAAGACTTTTAAGAAGCACAACAAATGCTCATTAAATTCTCAAGTGAACGTGCGGTGGGATAATTATGTGAGCCAAACAAGCTATTTTTCCCGTTTTACATAAAGCTGACCTAACAACTATTGATCATTGTAAAGTGATTGATCGATCGATCATGAGTAACGAACTATATTTTTGTAAGAAATGACTTATGGATTAGGAGTCAAAACTCAGCTAAATCACCTACTCGCCCCTTTTTTGGATGTTAGTAAAATTTGATAAATAGAAACTAAAAGAGTTTACAATGCCAAAAAATTACTGAGATTTTTTTTGTAATTATGTCTCTCTACATTTGTGCATTTCAATTTTAGATGTTCAATTTTTGTTTTTATATCCAAACTTGAGTTTTCACCAACAATTTTTTCGTGTAAACAAAAAATAAGGCAAATAGATTACAAGAAAATGAAAATTTTTGAGTTTATGAATGCAAAAAAA
Source organism: Aristolochia californica (assembly GCF_029961685.1). Taxonomy (NCBI): domain Eukaryota; kingdom Viridiplantae; phylum Streptophyta; class Magnoliopsida; order Piperales; family Aristolochiaceae; genus Aristolochia; species Aristolochia californica. Next base: position 11,816,679 of record NW_027182214.1, read on the forward strand.
AATAAAAAAAATAAATGTAAGTAAAGAAAATTTATTTACACACCAAAAATGAACACGAAAGTTTTGTTATCCATGTTTGGGAAATTCAACTAGTATAACCCCTAATAGCTTGGAATTGTATAAGAAAGAGATTTCTAATTGATACTAACATGTTTTAAATATGGATATGCTTGCATGAAACCTGTTGAAGATGCAAATGACCTAAGGATCAAAGACTTTAAAGGTGAACAAAAAAATGCTCATTAAATTCTCAAGTGAACGTGCGGTGGGATATTCACCGAGCCAAACAAGCCATTTTTTACCCATTTACAAAAAGCTCACCGAACATCATAGATCATTGTAAAGTGATTGATCACTCAATCACGAGTGACCTATATTTTTGTTGGAAATAACTTATGGATTAGGAGTCAACACTCAGTTAGATCTACGACTCCTCTTTTTTTCGATGTTTGAAAAACCTAATATATAAAAACTAAAAGATTTTACAGTCCCAAAGATTATAGAGACTTCTTGGAATTATCTCTCTCTACATTTGTGAATTTCCATTTTTGATGTTCAATTTTTGTTTTCTAGCCAAACTTGAGTTTTCACTCTCCCTTTTTTCTCGTAAACAAAATGATAAGGCAAATAGATCACAAAAAAATTAAAATTTTATAGTTTATGTATGTAAAAAATTTAAAACAATAATAAATGTAAGTAACAAAAATTTATTCACATACCACAAATGAGAACAAAAGTTTTGTTATCCATATTTGGGAAATTCCACTAGTACAACCCCTAATACAATGGAATTGTACAAGAAATAGATTTCTATTTGATCTTCACATGTTTATAATATGGATATGCATCAATGAAACAACTTGAAGATGCAAATGAACTAAGGATCGAAGACTTTTCAGGAGAACAACAAATGCTCAATAAATTGTCAAGTGAACGTGTGGTGAGATATTTATATGAGCCAAACAAGCCATTTTTACCCTTTTACAGAAACTTGACCTAACAATCATAAATCATTGTAAAGTGATTGATAGATCAATCATGTGTAACGAGCTATATTTCTTTTTAAGAAATGACTTATGGATTAGGAGCCAACACTTAGTCGAATCCCCTGATCGCTCCTTTTTCTTTGTTTGCAAAACCTAATATATAAAAAGTAAAAGAGTTAACATCCCCATAAATTATGGAGAAATTTTAGAATTATCTCTCTCTGCATTTGTGTATTTCCATTTTAGATGTTCAATATTTGCTTTTATATCCAAATTATAGTCTTTACTCACCCTTTTTCTCATAAACAAAGAGATAAGGCAAATAGATCACAGCAAAATGAAAAAATTTGAGTTTATGTATGCAAAAAAATTAAAGAAATAATAAATGTAAGTAAAGAAAATTTATTCACACACAACAAATGAACACTAAAGTTTTGTTATCCATGTTTGGGAAATTCCAATTGGACAACCCCTAATGGCTTGGAATTTTATATGAAAGAGATTTCTAATAGATCTTAACATGTTTTAAATTTGAATATGCATGCATGAAACATGTTGAAGATGCAAATGACCTAAGGATCCAAGACTTTTGAGGAGCATAACAAATGCTCATTAAATTCTCAAGTGAACGTGCGGTGGGATATTTATGCGAGCCAAACAAGCCATTTTCCCCTTTTACATAAAGCTAACCTAACAATCTTAGATCATTGTAAAGTAATAGATCGATCAATCATGAGTAATGTGCTATATTTTTTAAAGAAATGACTTCTTAATTAGGAGTCAACACTCAGTTAAATCCCCTACACGTCCCTTTTTCCGTTGTTTGAAAAAACCTAATTGTTGAATTTATGAAAAAGTGAAATACTTCATTGACATCAATAACTTGTTGTAATCAACCGAACAGAATCTACACAACGGAAGGTATGGCTGGAGAGGGGAGGGTCGATGGAGATTCAAGAATCCCCAGTTTCTGAAAACGGCAGGAATTAGGAGAGAAAGAGAGAGGGAGGGAGGGAAGGAGAGATATACAAAGCGGTTTTTAACGTTCAGGTGTGATTCTTAGGAGTTTGGGGTTTTTATATTCGAATATGATGAAAGGCGGTTGCTAAAATGCTGTGAAGTGATAGGTGTGGATAGTCACGTGAGTACGTCGCCCGTGCCCCAATGGGAGTGCCAGCTTCCAATGGCGTAGATTCAGAAATCCAATTTCTTCTATAGGTTTCTGGGTCTCTTCTTTGGCCACCTCGAAGGTCTGGATCCGGTGAGCGCCCATATATCGTCTTCAATCTCCTCCTTCGACAGCGAAATCGATAACCTACGTATCTCCAATTTTCTACTCTTCTCCACCTAGCGGCGGAGCTAAGCCCCTCAGTCATAGTGACCTGAGGCAGTGAAAGAGGTGAAGCGGTCACTCTAAGCTCCTCATCCTCGTCGGCGTCCTTGGTAGTGTTTTGCGCCTGAAAACGTTGCGCCACTTGTCATGGCACATGAGCTGAGTTGACGGAGGGAGGGCTGTCCGTCGGAAGAGGCGAAGTGTGGCAGTGTTTGCCAGAGTGAAAAACGAGAGAGACGTGAGTGATTGGGGGAAGGGATATGGAGTTGGAATCAGGGTTGGGGTTACATTTGGGAAACCTGAAGCGGGTGTGATTGGCCCAGTTGAGAGACGGCAGGGAGGCGAAGTTGATGGAGGAAGAAGGATTGGAGGCCAGGCCCTCGAAGACGGCGGCCATTAAAGACGAAGAAAATTAAATAAAAGGATTTCATCAAGAAAAGGTATTTATAATGTTCCCGTTAGGATTAATATGTTTTAGAAATTTAATATTTTACGTTTGTTTTTTTAATGTTCCCTATTAATATCAAGAGCGGTGAGTGGTGAGGGCGAAGGAGAGTCCGTAGAATGGATCGGGGTCCCATCCCTTCTCACCCGATGGCTCCTTTCCGTAGCGACGAAGATTGAAGAAAGAAAGCGTGTGTAACGCACATTAAACAACTACCGAAAACCTAATACAAGAAAAAAATTTAATAATTTCACTGAAATTTTAATAAATTTTAAAATAAATAATTATTTATTATTATAAAAAATCTGTAAAATGATATATGAACATAATAACTTTAGTAATCATTATTTGAATAAAAAAAGTTGATTCTCTATTTTCGACAATAAAAATTTAAGGATAAGTTATATTACTAAGTTAAATTAGTAAATTTATTGGATTAAAGTGAAATATATTTCACTTTATTTAAATTAACACACTCGTTTTACTTATATTAATATGATAATAATAAATTATAAATATAATATTATAAAAATATACAATTAGTTCAACTAAATGATTGTGTTTATATCATTTAAATAATGGCTTTTTTATACTTTTAAATAATAATACATTCTTTCTATTATAGAAGATTCTATAATATGAGATTATAATTATAGTATAAATAAAACATTGTTTAATTTTTTAATTTTTAAAGTGTAATGCAAATATATTTATTGTTTTAAATTATTAAAATAATGAGTTCAGTTTATAACTAATTAAAATAATTATTTTAAAATATTTTTTAAATTTAAAAAATGTATTTTAAATTATAAAATTTTTTTATAAATAATTAATTTTAAATTTTAATATTTTAATAAAATTAGTTTATAATTAGAGTTTCAATTTATAACTTTATTTAGTTTTAAACCTATTTACATTAGTATAAAATATAATCATGTTTTACTTCAATATTTTAAATATATTAACTAAATACAAGTTAGTAATAAATATTAAAATTGATAGAAATAATGACTTCTTAGTAAATTTTATTTATTTATATTTAATTATTTTACATTTCAAATTTTCAAATATCATGCCGATGTAAAACAACTAAAATGAAGGTTGAAAGCCACTAGTTGCATGTTTCGTATACTTGAAATAGTACATTGTCCAATGTGGGTTTTCCAATTTCCCGAATATTAATATAAAATATGCACATGATATTATTAATGCAACTCTAAAAAAAAAAAAAAAATTTTATGTTGAAAACACCCACTCAAAATTTAGGAAATACATATTGATATCGATTTGTTTTAAAGATAACTTTCAAATATGACACTGTTGAATTTTCTAATAGGATGCTCTATAATCAAAATTTAGTGAAGTATTTGTTCCAAATTAGTAATAAATAATAACAATAAAAGGGAGCACAAACCAAACACAACAGAGAACTTCCTCCTCTCCTTCTCTCTGTTGACCAGCTCATGAATGAAAGCTTTCACATACTATAACCAATCCTGAAAAAACTTGTTTTTTGAGTTTTAGTTGATTTGCATAGGAGACCAGCCTGGTTTTTGCTATAACTAGATAAGGACAATACTTTGCAAATTAGACACTGGAGTCACAAGGAAATGAATCTAAACATTGTTAGTCTTGATTGCTGAGGCTTTCTCTCGTTGGTGATATTTTGTGAATGTGAGAGATATAAGGCTAGGCATTAACCTTATTGTAGTCCAAGGTTGTTTCCTTATGAATTGCATAATATTTCCGTACATACGATAATTTAAGAAAATATTGAAGGAAAATATAAAGAAAAAAAGAATAGAGATGGTATATTTTTGTTCTTGAAAGATTCAACTGCCTTTTTCTTGAAAAATAAAATAAAAAAGAAAGGTTCAAATCCAAAATAATATTTAATCAATAATTTGTTAATTACAAAACTCTTGATTACTAATTATTGCTTTTTGTATAGATATTTGAAAGCTACGAGTTATTACTCACTAAGCTAAATGTATGAGAAGATAAAAAATATTTGTTTTTTGGGTTGTTCAAACATAATTTTGTTAATTATTTTTCAAAAGAGTAATTTGCACTTCAAAGAGGAATTTTTATCCTTTGGCTTTCCAGAGGGGACTTTTAGGAACTAGTGCCCTAATTCCAAACTAACAAGAACAATAATAATAAACGCGAAAGAAGGAAAAAAAAAAAGCACGAAAAAACAAACAAAAAGATTTATACAGGTTCACCTCAAGGTGAGACTACGTCCTATCTTTCGTAGCTGCAGTAATCCACTATGAAGATGAAATAGTTTACAAGAAAAATCATACACTTACAGGTGTTTCCTTCTAACCTCTCGGGCTGCAACTCGAGATGCTCCTCGGGTTAAGATCATAAAACCTTAATAGTGGCGTCGCTCAATTATAAAGAGAAAATTAAGGCAACCGGATTAAAAAAGTGAAATTCCCAAACTACCGCGAAGTTTGAACTTCGATCAACTCAATATAAGGCGTTACTTAGGCTCCACAACTTAACAGAGGTGCTTATGCAAGTTCTTTTACAAAGTCCTTGATTTTTATATCTCTTAAAGGAAAAATATATGAAATGATAATTTAATTGTTGACACTATTAAGTTTTGTTATCATTGAAATATGGATGAGATTTAACTCTATGTCAATAGTTGTGACAATGGCGGAGGAGGACAACTCATATATGGTCTGCGACTAGGCAGCATCAGGCAAGGAGGTTTCAGACATCTAACAGTAGAACAAAGTGTTGAAGCTCCCAAAGGAAAGGAGGAGGATTCTTGTTGGAAATGGTGGAATCCAACACATAACTGGTGGGTGATGATGCTTTTGGATGGTAGGAGGGGTGACAAAAAGAAAACCCTAATCGTTGGTTTTTCTACCGTAGCAATGCTTTTATAGGTGGTGTCAAGACGATTGGCGAGTCAGGCATACAAACATCGAAGAAAATTTGGATCTCATAAAACTCACATTATGATATCTTGGAAAGTTGGCAAATAAATGTAGCTCCATCGTTAAACAAAGTATTGAATAGTTAGACATGATCTAGAATGATTATTTTTCCTCTTCTTCCCTTATCCCTCAAGCCTGACTATAAGGATGAGAGAGTAAATAAGGTGAGTGTTTTTCCTTGGGCAAGGAAGGAGTCTCCTCTTTTGGCCATTATTGGAAAGGATAGGATGCCTCTCTCAATTGTCTATAAATTTTAAAATAATAAAAAAATAAATAAATTTAAATATTAAAAAACACAATCATGATATCCTTAATAGTTTCAATTACATTTAAGAGAGTTTTACTAAAAAATTGACCATATATGATGGAATCATATGCTAAGGATGGTTTTGTTAAAGAAGCTCTGAGCCATAGTTCCATCCATTTTGAGCCCATTTTAAGTAATGAGTTTAAGAATTCCATCAATCTGTATAAGACGTCATTGGATCATTTAAGTTCATAAGGATGCATCGATATGTGTTGTCCTTGTAACAACATGCAGCTGCCTTTCCGGTTTTGTTTTTCCAGAAAGGTAAGAAACAGTGACACGAGAGAGTAGGAAAGGAAAATGACAGTATGCAGGATACTATCTTTTCTCTATTCTCAGCCAAATATCTCTGGATGTCGAAATAATTAATAATTACCGTGAACAACAACCCCTCGCATGTAGAAGTCCAATATCAAGGGAAACTAAGTTAGATTCAAATTGTATACAGAATATTAACTTATCTCCATTCTCATCCAAATATCTCTGGATGGCAAAAGAATTCATAATTACTATAAACAACAACCCCTTGCATTTAGAAGTTCAACATCAAGTGAAGCTTAGATGCAACTTGAATTCAGACTGTGAACAAATCTAGAATGTGAATCAAAATCCAGAATACTCCCATTGCCATGAAAATTTGTAGCAAAAGAGTTTTTTTGAAGAATTTCGTAACAAAGAGTTAGTATCCTGATGTGACACCTCTTATAATAATCAATATTGTTCTACAACAAATTGAAAAAGTGCCTAGGAGATATTTAAATTGATAGGTGAACTTTCTTTCCAATGTATATTTAAAGATGTAATGTACCTCTAGTGATTGTAAGAGATGTTTGTGCAGGCATTGTTAGCCAAAGAAAATTTGATCATGTAAAGTTGGTCGAAGAAACCAAAACTGATGAAAAGATAGTAGTTCACTTGTGTAGTAAAAGTTGAGGTTGATTCTGAAACCTTGTAAGAAATTCAGAGTAAAGTGATCGCCAGGGGAAAAGTTCCCTGACGTACCAGACTCATTCTAGAGAAGCAAAGTGAAGAAAAAATCCATTGCAGACAATAATGTTACAACCTACCAGATCATTAGACTTTTCAAAAGGTTTTCTATCTAGAAAGTCATAAAACTGTACACATGAGAAAAATACCCACATAAGAGAGAGAGAGAGAGAGAGAGAGAGAGAGAGAGAGAGAGAATCGGTCTCAAGTATGAGAAAACCCATGTAGGGAAAGAGCATAAATCCTCACGCTGGAAATTCTTGGAAAAATTTCATGTCTCCTTGATGAGCTATTCAAAATTAGGCTTGCAGTAGAGCTATTCAAAATGATGCTTGCAGTAACATTCATGGAAGAGTAGTTACTCATCTAAAGATATACATCATCAGCGGAATTAATGAAAAATAAAAATATATACAACAAATATAATTCATGTCAGGTTTTGCTCAAAAGCTTATTCAAATGGGTCATACTAATTTCAACAATACAACACTTCTAGCCAGAAAAATTAGAAAAATAAAAAAACTTATCCGTGATCCTAATACAAAAATACTAACCATTAGGGGGCCTCCACAATGGTTACATTTGAAGCAGGTCTTGTGATAGGTCACACCATCAGAAAATAACATATCAACAATGTAAACAGTCCTACACTTCTCCAAGTCCCAGTGAAAGCCATCTTGAAAAATCAAAACTTGAAGGAACAAACAAACAACAAACAAACAGATGATAGTATGTAAACATGAAAGCCTCTGCAAAGGGGAAGGCCAGGTTCTTGGGTACCAACCCCTCCACCGCCACTTATCTAATAGTAAAAATTAATTCTCTGATTTAAAGAGTATTCGGAATTGGTATCAGGTAACGTATCGGGCATATAATAGATTTAGAGGTTATAGACCAGTATTCCGATACAGCTGTTTTTATCTCAACCTCACCTTCGGTTTTCTCTCACTCGCCCACTCTGAGACTCCAAAACCGCCACCGTCACCTCCATCCTCTCCATCGTCTCCAATAAATGGGAAATGGACCCCAGCCCAAGCAGTGAAGGCAGGGAAGATGACGACGAAGAAGAAGAACAAAAGAAAGGTCTCTGTGAATGGGACTTCCACCTCTCCACCCTCGTCTCCACCAATGCCATTCACTCTGCTGTCTCCGACACCCTCGTCGTCTTATAGATCGATCCTTCTGGCCAGATCCTCGCCAGTCCTGGAATCGCTTGGAAAATTCAGATTCGGGTCATTGGTAGGAGAGCATGTGATGAATTTCATCATTGGAGTTCACGTAACTACGAAGTTGGATTACAACTATGCATGCGAGTCTTTATTCTTTAAGGCTAATCGTGTGAATTCTCCCGGACCTTCTTGCGCTGAAACGAAGGACAAACCATATTCTCTTGAGAAATTCATGCAATAAGTTTTGTGACATTAGGTTTCGTATTTGAAGCTACAGTCATATAATAATTGCTTTCTGTCTTTCCGCTCATAATGGGAAATCGAACTGCTGGCTATCTAGGCCTAATCGTTCTGTTTGGAAGAAAAAATAGTCTCTACGAATAACCCCAAAGAAAAAAAAATGAAGAAATGAACACGATAGAAAAAAAGGGGTAAAGAAATATGCCGTGTTTGATAGTCGCTTGAGATGAGAATTTAATAACAGTAGTAGCGTACCAAGAATGAGGCAAGAAAAAAAAAACAGAGCGGTAAAGAAGTTCATGTTAGAATTTTTTCAGGCCGAAAATATATTCTTAAAAGCAATAAGGGGCGAACCTTGTCCTCAGTTCTATGAATCCTTGGATTGAGCACTAAAACACCCTCGATGCGAACCTTGTCCTCAGTTCTATGAATCCTTGGATTGAGCACTAAAACACCCTCGATGGTCATCACTGGAGCACTTCTTCTGCAGAAATTATTTTGGGTATGTCTCTTTTCATGTTGTACCTACTGCGAAGCCCTAGGTTAATTTATTCCGAAAAGCAAGAAGGAGTGAACCTGGTCCTCATGACTTTGAATTCTTGGACTGCCTCTACGGTCGTCACCGAAGCACTTCTCCCGCAGAAATTTGTTTCGATATTGCTCCTCATACACGGTGAAGCATACGGGACAAAGTGGCCACCAGGGCCCGTCTGTTCCATATCCTTGACCCGCCTCTCCGTGCATAGGAGATGGGAACGTGAAGACAAGAAAACCAGAATGAGAACGGATTTGTGTGATTTGAAAATCTTTAGACTTTGGGATTTTTGACAAGTTGAAACACTGAAAAGGGACATAGCAATGCAAAGTAAGACATGTTGTCAAAGTTGGAATTCATTACAAGACCAATATCGCGGATTTAATGGAGTCAATAAGCTGTAGTTCAAAAAAGAAAAAATTGTATTTCCATAGGATGAACACTCTTTTCCAGCTCAAATATAGCTCTCACTTAGGTAGACATTGTCCATCAAATCATTAGCTTGTGTTGGATGTCATTAGCTGAAAACAACATCTTATTAAATCAATTATCATGTTGGTGTTAGACTTCAACTCATGAACTTCTTAACAAAGATGAAATTCATCAAAATTGAAACGGAAAACGGACCTCCCGTCATGGCAATCAATTTTATGCAATCGGAGATGTCTCGTCTATCTCAGAGGCTCGTTGATGGCAATGTCCAAGCATCCCTATGCCAGACCAGATCCAAACTTAAAGTCCTTTCCATAAAAGAGAGGAGAAGTTGTAATTGCTACCAGTTACAACCGACGACCACCATCCACCCAGTGAATGGGTCAGTTATGGAATCTGACTTTCATTCTCCCACTTGACCCATTCACATACTTAATATGTATCATTGAATATTGATACATCTTCAAGAATGTTTTCCATGGATATAATATCCTTATACTCAAACAAAGAAGATTAAATTACATGAATCGTGGTGGTAAGTCCTTTAGAGAAAGTATTACCTTCCACATATTACAATGCAACTATCTCCTTTGAATGAGAACCTTATGTGGCACATTTCTTTATGAATGAGCTTCCATAATGCTCATTCAGGATCATCTTACATTGTCATTCTCTAAGCTTTATGCATATAACCAAATAAGAGAAAACAAAAATAAACTTAATGGAGTTTTTCAAATGACAAATTGAGATACAAACATAAAGGGAATCTCAATTACATAAATTACTTAATAGAATTAAGTCTCATATGTTCAACATGCCCCTTATAAGAAACGGGTGGTAGACCTTTTGCCAACGGATCAACAATCATTAATCCGGTGTTGATGTGTTGCGCAACCACTTTATTTTCTTTGACACGTTCTCGAATAGCTAAAAACTTTATGTCAATATGCTTACTACGACTTCCACTCTTATTGTTCTTTTCAAAAAACACTACTATGGAATTATCGTAATAAATCCTTAATGGCTTAGCAATTGTGTCAACAATTTCAAACCCTGAAATAAAACTCCTCAACCATATACCCATTGATTACACTTCAAATCATGCTACAAACTCTACTTCTGTGGTTGAAGTAGCAATCAACGATTGCTTTTCACTTCTCCAAGAAATGACCCCTCTGACTAATAAGAAAACGTATCCTATTGTCGACTTTCTTGAATCAAAGCAGCCAGTAAAATCTGAGCATGAATATCCAATCACTTCTAGATGATCAGATCGTCTGTACAAAAGTTTGTAGTCTTTAGTCCCCTAAAGGTATCACATGACTTTATTTACAGCTTTCCAATGGTCCAAACCGGGATTACTTTGATATCAGCCCAACATTCCCACTGCATATTCTATGTCAGGTCTTGTGCAAACTTGAGCATACATTAAACTCCCAACTGAGGAAGCATATGGAATGCTTTTCATGTGTTCCCTCTCTAAATTATTTTGTGGACCTTGTTCCAAACTTAATTTGTCACCTTTGACAATTCGTGCAACACCAGATGAGCAATTATTCATATGATATCTCTTTAGAATTTTGTTGATATAGGTTTCTTGAAACAATCTGAATGTCCCATGGGATTTGTTATAGGTTTCTTGAGACAATCCAAATGTCCCTTGGGATTTGTCTCTATCAATCTTTATGCCTATGACATAAGAAGTTTTGCCCATATCTTTCATATCAAATGTCATCGTGAGAAATTGTTTGACCTCATGATGTAATCCTAAATCACTTGAAGCAAGTAGAATATCATCTACATATAGGACTATGAAAATTATTTTGCTCCCACTGACCTTAAGGACAATAACATATATATATATATATCGATCCATGATATTCTCCGTAAAACCAAACGAAAAAATAAAATCATGGAATTTTAAATACCACTCACAGGAGGTTTGTTTTAGTCCATATATAGATTTCTTAAGTCTACAAACCAAGTGATCATTCCCCTCTGAAATGAAATCTTTAGGTTGTTTTATGTAAACCTCTTCTTCTAGGTCTCCATTGAGGAAAGTTGTTTTCACATCCGTTTGATGTGACTCCATATCATAATGAGCAACTAATGCCATGATTATCCGAAATAAATCCTTCTTTGAAATAGGAGAGAAGGTATTGTGATAATCAATTCCTTCTTGTTGAGTAAATCCTTTGGCTACAAGTCTTGCCTTATATCTTTCAATATTTCCTAAAGAGTTTCTTTTGGTTTTAAAAACCCACTTACAACCAATGGCCTTCCCTCCTTTAGGCAATTCAACAAGATCCCATACTTGGTTTTTAGCCATTGAATCTAGCTCTTCCTTCATTGCATAATTCCATAATATTGATTTATGTCCACTCATAGCCTATGAAAACGTAATAGGATCAACTTCGGCACCAATGTCCGTGTCAAACTCTTGAAGGTACAATTCATATTCTGAAGAGATTGTAGGCTTCCTAACTCTTGAAGATCTTCTTAATGGTACTTTAACATTTTTAGGTTGAGAATGTTGAGTAACTGGATCTATAGGAATATCCTCATAATGAGATGGTTCTTCAACTATTGGTTGTTCTTGAGTAATCGTATCCTAATGATTATCCTGAATGACAACCAATTTCAATGAAGTTGTAGGAGCAGTTTGAGAACTTGTATGTTGCTCAAAACTAAGTTTCGAGGTTGGCTACTCCCACTAATCTTATCATTCTCAAGAAACCTTGCATTCTTAGATTCGACAATTCTTGTCGAATGAGATTGACAATAAAATCTATATCCCTTAGACTTTTCCACATAGCCAATGAAATGTCCACCAACTATTCTTGAGTCTAACTTTTTATCATGTGGATTGTAAACCTGAACTTTAGTTGCACAACCCCAAGCATGTACATGTCTTAAACTAAGTTTCCAACATTACCATAACTCAAACAACGTTTTATGAACCGCTTTGGTTGGTACATAAATTGCAGTTTTGAGAACTTCACTCCTCAAAGACAATGGGAGAATGAAGTTACTAAACATACTCCTCACCATGTTTATTAATGTTCGGTTTCTTCTTTCAGCCACACCATTTTGAGACGGTGAGCCAGGCATTGTGTATTGTGCCAAAATCCCTTGTTCCTCAAGAAACCTTGCAAAAGGACCAGGCAATTGTCCATTTTCTGTGTACTTTCCATAATATTCACCACATCTATCTGACCTCACGATTTTGATTTTTTTGCCTAATTGATTCTCTACTTCTACTTTATAGACATTAAAAGCATTTATTATTTCACTTCTATCATGAAACAGAAAGAGATACATATATCATGTATGGTCATCAATAAAGGTAATGAAATATTTCTGACCATTGAAACATGCATCTGAAGGACCTGAAATATCAGTGTGTATTATTTCTAAGACATTAGAAGTCCTCCTGAAACCTTTCTTGTACTTGTTGGTTTGCTTTCCTTTAATGCAATCCAACCATGTAACAAAATCAATAAAATCAAGAGCCTCAAGGACTCCATCATTAACTAATCTTTTAATTCTATCAATAGAGATATGACATAATCTCATATGCCACAACATGGAGGATTTCTCATTTATAAAACTACCCTTAATGCCAACATTAATACCATGCACAATAGTAAGACATCAATCAAATGTAGGGTTTAAAAGAAGTTTGAACAATCTTTCACCTAAAATTCAATTTTCAACAAGAACATGGTCTTTATACAATTGAAGGGAATTTCCAAGGAAATTAAAAATGAATTCAAAAGATGAAAGTTTGGAAACTGAGATAAGGTTTCTAGAAAAAGATGGAACATAGAATGTCTTTTCAAGGTCTAATACAAAGTCAGTATTGAGGACAAGTCAGTAACTTCCAACCGCCTCCACATGTGAACCCATCTTGTTTCCTTGATGTTGAATTTATGGAAAAGAGAAATACTTCATTGACTTCCTTAGCTTATTATAATCAGAGTATATGAACCTCTATTTAGAATAGAGGAAGGTAGTAGAGTCCAATTACAATAAAACTACCTTTGTCCCAATTACATCCAAACTCTAACACTTAACGATAAATCCTAGCATAATTGAATAACTCAATATAGATAAAAGACAAACATAACTCAAGCTAGAAATTTTCTAGGATGTGACCATGAGATAAAGATGCCTTTGTGATTCCTTCTTGATCTTCCAACTTATGTGATAAGGAGGCCATCTTGTGGTAATCATGGTGGGTCATACTTCTTATGTGCTTGGACCCATCTTGTGAGCCTTCCTTGGTCGTGTGGCCCATCTTATAATACTCTTAGATATGTGGGCCTTCTTTGGTTATGTGGGCTTGGGGCTATCTTCCAACACTCCCCCTTAAGCTAGGGGTGAGGGAACAACATGAACTCCTAGCTTGCTTCAAATGATGTATAGAATTTTTTTGTATAAAATGGCACATCTTCCAATATGCCTTCATCTTCCAACACTCCGTCTCACGCTGTTGTGTCCTTCCATGAGGCCCTGCTGGCATAATATAAGTGAGAGTAAAAATCACTCCTAGCCGGTAAGACATTGCTCCATACTCCAATCCTAATGTTGGATGTAGGGCACACTCTGACTTCTGTAGGTAGTGTGTCCATCGGCATTGCTCTGAAGTGTTCACCACCGTGTCCCTCCACAGAACAACGACTCTCAATTGGTAGGAGTAATAAAAACCATTATAGGGGGGTAGTGGGTTTATTTATAATGGTGTCCCAATCCGGGCACTGACTCTCATGGTGTCCCAACCATGATATTTTGTAGAGTGAAATAAATTATGGTATGAGACAAGGTAATGAGGCCACCTCTTCTTCAATAATAATGTCTCATCCAAAGAGACATAATAGCAGCAACTGTAATGTAATATGACCATCTTCCAACACATATAACATAAACAAAAATAATAAACCATGTAGAAGGACCCATAAAATAATCATAATCTGATATAAATATTTTTTCTTAGATGCATAAGCTTCATTATTTGTGCTCCCCCTTTATTGAATATTTTTCTCACATAAACGTATCACCAACATATGGAATAAAATACCTCTTTCTTGTACTTCTTCTTCTTCTTCTCCCTCATAAACTGGGAGGTAATGGCAGTGATCCAAGCTTGAACCAAATATCATAGATGCAGCAATAAACCCAATAAAAATAGATGTAGTAATAAGCCCTTAAACAAGGGAGAAGTGAGATATTTTCCTGATATAACAACTCAAACAGTGACGCAAAACTAAGGGCATAAATTCGGATTTTTCAATACATCAGAATACAAGCATGACCTTTGATTCTTCCAATGCGAATATATCTTTAAATATTGATCAGATTGACATGAAATTTTCTCATTATGAAACTAGAATTAAATACCTTTCATCCAAATATAACTTCTATTCATAAAATATAATTATCATAAGATAAATAATCTGATAGATTTCGGTCTCTGCCATCTGGCCGAATTAAGCATTGTTTCTCCTTTTTTTCCGGCAAGACCATTGGCTCTTACAAGATCAATATCTCCTTATAAAAAACTCAGATAGAGAATTGGTTGAATAGATAAGAAAATAGACTTATAGATATTTCCTTTGATATATAATTCTCCATATAAAGTCTCGTTATTGATAGAATAAAATACCTTGGAAGTTGAAGCTTTCTGCTGCTACTTGAACCTTTTTTTTCTATCTGACCTTTGTTGCTTCAAATATCGATTTCTCTTTGTAGATAAATGCAATTTAAAATTGGTCGAATATGTAAGAGAATAAACTTACATATATTTTTTTTGATATATATATATATCCATATAAATTCTCATTCTTGATAGCATACAATACCTCGGAAGTTGAAGCTTTCTGCTGCTGCTTGAACCTCTTTCACAATCTGACCTTCGTTTATTCAAATATCGATTTATCTTTGTAGATAACTCCGATTGGAACAAATAATTTTTTTCTTGGAAAGTAGACTTAAGTATATTTCCTTCAATATATATTTTTCAATATAAAACTCTCAGTATAGAGGTGAAAAACACAAAGCAAACTACGGGTGTAGGGACTAAAAAAAAACTACAAACCTAGACTTAGGGTTTAGGGTTTAGAGAAAAGGATCTCATTATCTCTGTGGGTTGACCAATTCAACTCATAGAACCTGGTCTGATACCATGTTGAATTTATGGAGAAGAGAAATACTTCATTGACTTATTATAATTAGAGTACATGAACCTCTATTTATAATAGAGGAAGGTAGTAGAGTACAATTACAATAAAACTACCTTTGCCCCAATTACACCCAAACTCTAACACTTAAAGATAAGCCCTAACATAATTAAATAACTCAATATAGATAAAAGACAAATATAACTCGAGCTAGAAATCTTCTAGGATGTGACCATAAGATAAATATGCCTTTGTGAGTCCTTGATCCTCCAACTTATGTGATAAGGATGCTAGCTTGTGGTAATCATGGTGGGTCCTACTTCTTATGTGTTTGTGCCCATCTTGTGAGTCTTCCTTGGTCATGTGTCCAATATTATAATACTCTTAAATATGTGGGCCTTCCTTGGTCGTGTGGGCTTGGGCCTATCTTCCAACACTTGATAGATGGGGCATTCACTTGGCGTCGGTTTCATTGGTTCAAGAAACCCTACATGGTGTTGGCAACATGGATTGTAGTACCCGAATCAATCCACTAAGCGTTATAAGAAGCATGAGTCATATTAGATTTAAAACACACTAAGGATATGAGATTACCTTTCTTTTCAAACCAATGCTTGAACTTGGGGAAAATTTTCTTGATATGTCCTTTCTTCTTATAGAAGAAACTTTTGACACCGCCCTTATATTCTTTATTAAGAGGTGTTTTTCCCTTCCCTATCTTAAAAGTTTTCTTGTCTCGAGTCGTCAAATGCGCACTTTCGATGCTCTCTTGATTCAGCCTCCGTTCCTCTTATACACGTGTAGAATGTAGGATCTCATGAAAGGAACTTTAGATCAACAAGAAAGAAGAAGAAGAAGAAGAGAGAAGGAGAAGAGAAGAAGAAGAACGTGGAAGAAGAGAGTTTGGATTAAGGGAGAAGAGGGTTGCGTCAAAAAGAAAAATGAGGGCTGGACGAATTTGTGGAAAGAGAGGAGAGTGCTTCAATGCCCTACCTCTTAGCCAATGCCTTTATTTATAGTTTTACAATACCCTTAGGGCTACAACTTGATAAAACAAAAGACATAAAAGGAACACATATTTACACTTCTATACCATCTTTATGGAAAGTACCATATTTTATACATATGCCACTCCTTTGACGTGTGGGCTTCTTGTCTTGAGTTCGTGGGCTTGAGCCCATCTTCCAACAACCCCCCTCAAGCTGGATGAGAAAAGACATCATAAATACCCAGCTTGCCACTTATAAATGATAGGATTTTAGATGTAATGGGTTTAGTGAGAATATCAACTACTTGCTCTTGAGATGACACATGTTTGAGAGAGATTATTCCTGCTTGAAACTTCTCCCATATAAAATGACAACCCACCTCAATATGTTTAGTTCTTTCATGAAATACTCGATTTGAAGTGATATGAATGGCTGCTTGATTATCACAACACAGATTCATGGACCCCTTTTTATAAAAACCTAGTTTGGTAAGAAGGGTCCTAATCCATAAAAGTTCACTAACGGTATGGGCCATTGCTCTGTATTCTGCTTCGGCGCTAGATCTTGCAAACACATTTTGCTTCTTACTTTTCCATGTAACCAAGTTTCCCCCAACCAGAGTAAAATATCCTGATGTAGATTTTCTATCATCAGGAGATCCAGCCCAATCTGCATCTGAGAAGCCTTCTACGTTGAAGTGCCCATGTTTTTTATACAACAATCCTCTTCCTGGAGCTCCTTTTAGATAGCGTAATATTCTCTCTAAAGCCTGCCAGTGGGTAATTTGTGGTTTGTGCATGAATTGACTCACCACACTTACAGCATATGATATGTCTGGCCTAGTTATCGTGAGATAAATCAGTTTTCCCACGAGCCTTTGATATTTGCCAATATCGATATCTTCTTCATTTGTGGCACATAATTTTACATTTGTATCCATATGTGTGTCAACTGGTCTACAACCCTTCATTCCTATTTCTTCAAGGAGATCCAAGAAATAATTCATTTGAGACAATATTATCCCATGTTTGGATTGAAGAACTTCTATACCCAAAAAATATTTAAGCATACCAAGGTCTTTAGTCTTGAATTCCTGACATATCATCTGTTTCACCTCTTGTATGCTCAAAGCATCATCACCGGTTAAGATAATATCATCCACGTATATGGCCAATAATATTTTCCCTTTGACTGTATCTTTATAATATACGGAATGATCAACTGAGCACCGATGAAAACCAAACCGTAGGAGTGTTTGACTAAATTTATCAAACCAAGCCCGAGGGGACTGCTTAAGCCCATATAAAGACTTTATTAACCGGCATACTGACTCCCCCTCAACCACATAACCATATAAATTTCCTCACTGATATCACAATTTAAAAAAGCATTTTTAACATCCAACTGATAGACAGGCCATGAGGAGTTAGCAGCAATAGATAAGATGATGCGTACCAAATTCAATTTTGCAATAGGAGAGAAAGTCTCCTCATAATCTATCCCATAGCACTACCTATAGCCCTTAGCAACCAGTCGAGCTTTAAGACAAGCAACCGATCCATCCGGATTATGTTTCACTGAAAAAACCTATCAACAACCAACCGGTCTTTTACATTACGGGAGTGATTTTAAGTACCAGGTTTGGTTTTCGTATAAGGCGTGCATTTCTTCATCCATAGCCGCCTTCCATCCTGGATGTCTCAGGGCCTCCTGATACGACTGCGGAACGGAAGTAGAAGAAAGGGTCGCAAGAAACTAAAAACACTCGGAAGACAAGCGATGGTGAGACATAAAATTTGAGATAGGCTGCGTAGTAGTACAGAAGCGACGTTCTTTTCTTAAAGAATTAGGCCAAGTATCAAATTCAGGCCCATACATAGGAGGAGAAGGACTTACCTCGGGTGGATCCGACAACTCCACAGGTGAAGGTACGACCAGTGCATCAGGGGATGGATCCACTTCAAGATTAAACGGCACAAGCGGACAAGGAGTAGTAGAAGGACAAGTCCATCCTGGAGGAGTATCATGGGAGGAATAGAAGGGAGTGTCCTCAAAGAAAGTCACATCCCTAGAGATAAACATCCTCCGAAGGGTAGGATTGTAACAGACATAACCATGTTGGGTGCGAGAGTATCCCAAAAAAATGCACTTCATAGACCGAGGATCAAGTTTATTTTTATGTGGATATGTAACATGAACAAAACACGTACATCCAAACACTTTCAAAGGAAGAGAAAAAGGATCTTCACCATTAAATAACACAGAGTAAGGAGTTTTATGATGAAGGACTGATGAAGGTAACCTATTAATAAGAAAACATGTTGTAAGTATAGCATGAGGCCAATAGAAATAGGGTACCTTCATGGAGTAGAGGAGGCCCCGAGCAACTTCAAGAAGATGACGATTCTTCCTTTCAGCAACACCATTTTATTGAGGAGTATAGGCACATGATGTTTGATGAATAAGCCCATTACTCTCACAAAATGATTTGAAGTCATGAGACATGTATTCCTTAGCATTATCAGATCTAAGGGTTTGAATTTTCTTCCCAAATTGTGTCAAGACCATAGCATGAAAGTTTTTAAACAAAGGAAGAATTTCAGAACACTCTTTAAGTAGATATAACCAAGTCACTCGAGTAAAATCATCAACAAAAATGACAAAATATTTAACTTGGGAAATATTTGAGACACATAAAGGGCCCCATACATCAGAATGTATTAGTTCAAACAGAGCAGTACTTGTTGTTGTAAGACGAGGAGAATATGTACTTCTGACATGTTTACTTAATTGACAAACCTCACAACTGATATTAGAAAATCCTTTCAAAGATGGAACCAAAGAACGAAGTGAAGGGGTAGACGGATGACCAAGTCGGTTGTGCCAAAGTTGGGCCTCGGATGTAGTGGACGATAATGCAGCTAATGGTGGAAGAGTGAAGTAGTACAAACCCCCCTTTTCATGGCCGCCACCAATCACCCGCTTCGTAGTGAGATCCTGAAAGACACAAGAAGACGGTGAGAAGGTGATAGAGCAATTTAATTGTTTGGTCAATTGGCTAACCGAGAGCAAATTTAAAGGAAAACGAGGAACAAACAAAACATCTTCAACGGGAATAGATGAAGTAAGAGAGGAGGAAACTTTGCCAAGGACCTTGGTTTGGGTACCATCAGCAATAGTTACAAATTTATGAGGATAACAAGGAGATAAGGACTGCAACAAGTGTTTGTTACCTGATAGATGTTCGGAGGCCCCGGAGTCGATGATCCAAGAGGAACAAAGCATACCTGAGGCAATATTAGTGGCAGCAGTAGATGATAAGGGAATAGATGATTCCATGAAGGACTTCATTTTCTGAAATGCAGCATAGTCCTCAGCCATAAGAGTCACATTTTCGGATGATGATTCAGCCTTATCTTCATTTTTCTCAACGTTAACTGAGACAGAGTTAGTTGTGGCCCAATCAGGCTTGCCATGAAGTTTCCAGCATGATGCCACAAGGTGGTTCTAACAGCCACAATAAGTGCAAAGTTGAGGCTCAGTATGGAAATAATTCTGACCCGTTCTACCACCTCTATTTTCAGCCCCTCTCATAGTTCGACCCCCTCTCTTATTTCTGCTCCATCCTCGGGATGAGGAAGATGTTCCCCGATTGTCAGAGAACATTGCCGATGGAGCATCAATAGGAGAAGGAGGGGATGGATCCGGTATCCTAAGTAATGTAACACTAATATCATCGAAGGATGGAAGAGCAGAAGAACTGAGAAGTTGAGTTTTGGCCACCTCAAGGCATGGTTTAATATTAGATAAGCAAATGGCTACTGCCAAAGCTTCTCTTTGTGGTTCTTGAATGGCAATATCAGTGGAATATGGCTGAGCTAGTTTCCATTCTTGAAGAAGACCGCGAAATTGTGCCAAAAATTTGTGAATATTATCAGCATGTTTCGTATGCAGCATGTTTTGTAAGACATCATATATTTTTTGTAATGAAGCAGTGCTTAGTAAAGCTTGGCACAAGTGTCCCATATGTTCTTGGAGGTTTCCAAGTGGACCACATTGTTGGCCACCTGTTCTTCCATGCTATTAATGAGCCAATTTATCACCATGTTATCATCCTTAACCCACTTGTGGTAGGACGCATCTTCTTCATCAATCGGAGGAGGAAAGTTAACAATGTGGCTCAAGAAGTCACGAGAAATAAGAACCCTCTGTACCGATTGTGACTAGCTCATGTAATTGGAGAGACCTTTGAGTGGAATTGTAGTAATACGGAGTATATCACTCTTATTACTATTGTATCCAATCTCCATGATGAGGCAAGTAAAATATGGAGGTCAAGGGAAATGCCTTCTTCAAAGAACAATTACTCTATGTAATTTGAAGAACCCGTAGACCAAATCA
This sequence comes from Aristolochia californica, assembly GCF_029961685.1. NCBI lineage: Eukaryota > Viridiplantae > Streptophyta > Magnoliopsida > Piperales > Aristolochiaceae > Aristolochia > Aristolochia californica. Next base: position 11,837,636 of record NW_027182214.1, read on the forward strand.
ATTACTAACAAAAGAGAACAAGAACCAATTTCTTTCACAAGGGCAAGCACCAAATTATCAACAAATTTGTGCCTTTAGAAAGTGATAATAACATCCAACCATCACTCAACTTCTCTTGTATTCATAAGAACAAAGAGAAGAAAGTAGATGTAACCGATTAGGCCTTAATCCAAACTCCAACACAAACGAGCAATAGACAAAAATTTAGAGAAGATTTAACGACAAACCAATACACTTGGAAGAGATTTATCTTCAGCTCATGGGAGACTTCAATATAAGAAAAAAATCAATTGTTGAAGTTAAAAAAAACAGAACTACAAAAGGTAAATGGCTGTTGGCATTTCATCAAACATATAATGGGCATCCAACAACATAACGCAAACCCATGAGCAACCTAAAGTAGGAGAAGATACAGCAACATGTGCTGGAATTCTACCTCAAATGAGATGGATCCAAATTACATAAAGGTAATTGAATTTCACCCATCAATCTTAATAAGATGCAAATAGCAAATGATCTTGATCACTTTTGTAATTGATTTACAAGGAGTCAAGATTATAACATCAATTTAGTCATAGAAATAAATCTTTACAACATATAAAGATTTATCTTGACTTTATGTGACTCAAAATTCAAGAAGTAAAGAAAAATAGTAAAAAGGAGTATGTAAATAAGAAAAGGAAACAAAAAAAAAAAACATAAATAAGAAGATGATGAACTTATCTCTTTATGACTGAACTCCTTTTACAACTTCTTGAACAGATTTCATAATAACTCCATGAAAAGATCCTAAACTCCTTGCTCTGATACCATGTAGAATTTAGGATCTCATGAAAGGAACTTTAGATCAACAAGAAAGAAGAGGAAGAAGAAGAGAGAAGGAGAAGAGAAGAAGAAGAACGTGGAAGAAGAGAGTTTGGATTAAGGGAGAAGAGGGTTGCGTCAAAAAGAAAAATGAGGGATGGACGAATTTGTGGAAAGAGAGGAGAGTGCTTCAATGCCCTACCTCTTAGCCAATGCCTTTATTTATAGTTTTACAATACCCTTAGGGCTACAACTTGATAAAACAAAAGACATAAAAGGAACACATATTTACACTTCTATACCATCTTTATGAAAAGTACCATATTTTACACATATGCCACTCCTTTGACTTGTGGGCTTCTTGTCTTCAGCTCGTGGGCTTGAGCCCATCTTCCAACAACACACATGGTCAAAAGTTCATTAATTGACCATTTCTCCTTATGTGTGTTATAAGAGATTTTGAAGGGTGCATATTCAGACGGAAGCAAGTTAAGGATGAAGTGGACCAAAAATGACTCGGATATCTCAATCTCCTTCAATTTTAGTCTTGCGGCCATATCCCGCATCTGCATGTTGTGCTCATGCATACCCTTGGTGCCAGTAAATTTCATGGAACACATTTGGGTTATTAGGGTGCTCGCTAATGCCTTATCGGAAGTCTCAAACTGTTCCTGAATAGCTTTGGCACATTTAGGTATGGATCCACAGATACTCTTCCTATTATGGGACTTAATAAACATTAAACTTAATCGACTGGATTGCTCCCAATGTTCAAATGATGTTTTCTCAATTTGGATACTAGATTCCGTGGAATTTGGAGGTTCATCTACTCGAAGTGCCAAGTAAAGATCCATGCACACTAATAACAGGAGAATTTTCTCCTTCCACTCAATATAATTTTCTCCATTCAATGGAATAATAGAGGAATCAAAGTTTGGGACAGACAAAGTTTGAAAAACAAAAAAATAGACAATAAGCTTACTAAACATGTAATGAAGCCAAATTGTTTAAATATTTGCCCATGTAAATAATTCAAACAAACAAATCAACGTGTTATTATAATCTTTCATGTGGGCTTAGATTATAACACATATGAGATTTATGTCTCGTTATGATGGGACCGAGAAATTTTTTTGTAAAGGAATATTCTAGGCTTTTGGGCAACTAGATTTTTTTTTAAGTATTTTTTCCCTTCTTGATTAATCACATTTACCTTGTGGGGTTAAATTATTATATCTACGTGATTAATCACAATTTTTTTGCCATTAACTTTATGTGACTAAACTTAATGTCACTAGACATTTTCATAATTAAGAATGCTATGGCAATTACTGAAATATTCAAATGCATACAAAAAATATGACATAAAAATAATTGACTAAAATTGATGTCAATTATCAAATCCTTATATTTAGGTCAACTTAAAATATGGATAAAAATGAAGTATGCATAAAACCTAAATAAAAGTTTTCACAATTGAAAAATTAACAAAATATGCACAGTATACAACTATATGTGCGTGCACAATTTTTAATTCATATGAATTAAAAGAGAAATTGCATAAAAATAGATTTACTAATTTACTGCAATTTACATATGTATTAACCGTGTATCCAAAGATAAGACATGAAGGCCAGTAGGCCTAACGTTCACTGGCGACAAAATTGACTGCTCGGGCGAGTAGGGTTAGCGAGTTGTGATGGGAGAACCGAGCCAACTCAACATGTCCTCGCCACGACTCAACCCATCCGTGCCGCAACTTGACCCATCCGAGTCAACTCAATCGTGACTCGTTCTTTAAATGAAACTAAAGTTATGTTTCATTTTTTTTCTTTTTTTTCTGCGCATTGGATGTCGTCTTCAACCTCCAGCCTTGTACAGTGGGGTGAACGATGGTGGCCACCGTTAGTCCCCCATTGGACGTCAGCCACAGTCATCGGCATCACTGGCACACCCCGCTTTGGCCAACGACGCTATTTCGCCGTAGAGGCCCGAGAACATGGCGGACGAAGGGAGTCGTCCATCGACGCATCCAATGCCACCCGGCACACAGTGCCAAGTTGAGAAATGCCGGCCAACGCGTGCAGAGAGCACAAAGCTTGGCTTTGTTTTCTCAACGAAAATGAAGCCATGATCAGAGAGGAAAGCTCTGATACAAAAAATGTTAGACTTCAACTCATGAACTGATGAAATTAATAAAAAATAAAATAAAAAATGCACCTCCTGTCATGGTGATCAATTTCTGGTGATCATAGATGTCTCGTCTATTGCAGAGGTTCATCGATGGCAACGTTTAGGCATCCCTCTACTAAACAAGATCCAAACTTAAACTCCTCTTTTCCAACAAAGAGAGGAGAGGTTGTAATAGCTACTTGTTACAACCGATGCCCATGATCCACCTAGGAAACCACCCAATGAATGGGTTAGTTATGGAAACTGACTTATAGTTGGAAGTCATTATTTTGTGTTATTAATAAAATAATTTATTTATTTATTTATTATATTAATTTTTTACTATATTAAATTAGTGATTTAAGAGTGGTAATTAAAAAATTATTAAAGTAACTATTTGATCAATTATTTAATTTAATTATTCCATTTTTATGTTAAAATATTTCTTATGTTATTAATAAAATAATATATTTATTTATTATATTCATTTGTATTATTTTTTTTGCTTTTATTTATCTAATTTTATAATTAATTAGTACGCAATTAATTGTCACACATAATTATTGATTAATTTACAATAAACTGCAATCATTTATTAATGAAATATATTATTTAATTAATTAGTATATTAATATATTTTAATACTACATTAAATTACTTATTAGTGTAATAGTAACCATGTTTGTTTTGGTTAATTATTTGTTTAGATATATGTTCTATTTAGGTATATTATAAAAAGTTACTTATTCTCTTTGTTTACAACATAATTTTCATTTTAGGCACTAACACTGGAAATTTTTTTCCAGTGTACTTGAATGCATCCACACTAACACCAAATTTCACATGAACTTGAACTAGTTCAATCCCTTGAACCAAAAGTGCATTAACCACCCCCCCTTCTCCTGTACTTACTCAAAATTGTTAGTGCTCACACACGAGTGAAGGTGTAAGTAAATGAACTATGTAATTTATTTTTAGTCGCTCCAGTGTAAAATGAGTGAAAGATAATTCTGATGGTTCACCCAGTTCATTCACTTTCACTTGCTCACTGGAAAGCTCCTTTACGTAGAGCACCTCGATGTCAACTCCTCCAAGGCCCTCGAGAAAAAACCCTAATTTCAGCTCCACCTCCCTCGAGTGGGTCATATCCGCCAAAAAAAGTCTTCTACACTTCAATATTGAACATTCCGATATGGGACAAATCTTCGGGCTGCTTCCACAGCTCCTGACCACTGAGCCCACCTCTGACCTCTACCCTATTTTTGAATTTCTCTTGACCAAGTTCAAATTGCAATTGTGGATATTCAGAGATCCATCACTCAATGCCCGAGGCTACTCATCTCCAATGTTGTTGATCAGCTTCGAACGACCCTCTTCTTCTTGTGAAGACTAGGTTTCGTGGGACCTCACAAGATCACTTGTCAGACTTCTCTTCTCCTAGTGTCTAGCATGAAATCAACCCTGACTCCCAAGCTCAAGTATTTGCAGAGTTTGGGATTTACTTATACATAGACCATGAAAATGGTCTTGAGGTCACCTGCCTTGTTGACGTTTAGTGTTGAGAAGAATTTTAGACCAAAATTTGATTATTTCTTGAATGAAATGAATGGAGAATTGAAGGAATTGAAGAAGTTTCCACAATATTTCTCGTTTAGCCTAGAGCGGAAGATAAAGCCTGGTGTTCTATTGTGAATATCAAAATAAACAAGGATGATGAATAGATTCATGTTATTCAGATATTGATTTATTTCATTGGAGCTTGTTTCACTAGATAGCCTAGCTAAAAAAGTAGGAAGTTCAGTTGTATATTTCATTGGAACTTAAACATTGTCTAATATATCCATTCATCTCAGGAAAATATTCTAAAAGAAAAAGTAGGACAAAGAGCTACAAGGTAGGTCATTTTCTCACTAAGTTAAGAAACTAACATTATCTCAACCAACATGAGCTGGAAGATCAAGTGGGACCCACAAAGAAACCACACGAGCTGGCATCTCCAGCCAAGAGGTCACGTCCTTATAGAAGGAATAGAATTTAAGTAAGTCTGAATTTAAGTAAGTTAGAATTTGAGTAAGTTTTATCTTTGGTAAGTGTACATAAATTCTATCACTCCTCCACTATAAATAGAGGAGCTTGTACTGATAATGAAATCAATCAAAGCAAGGAGTTCTCTCCTCTCCCTCTCTCATGTAGAGTTCCTTCTCCTTCTTCTTCTTCTTATTTTCTTCTTCTTATTTTCTTCTTCTCTCCTCTCTACCCGAGAGCTCTCTCTCTCCTTCTTGATCTTTTTCTTTCTCTCTATCACCTTGCTTGAGATATTATTAATGGGGTCCTAAACTCAACATTGTATCAGAGAATCAAATTTAGGATCCCTACGTCAAAGGAATGCTCTAAGAAGATATGATCAATACTACTCATAGAAGGCTCCATATGAAGCAAAATTGAAGCTCATGAGATAAGTGTTTTTTTATGATATTATTGATTTAATGCTACTGGTTTTCGGATATTAGAGGATGGTTTAGAGATGTTTTTATGCATATCTTCATCTTATGAGATTATGAAAATATATAGATCTTGGATTAGAAGAAGTTATCAAGGCAATTTTGTCGATTTAGAATTTTTCTATTTTTTTGATTGAGACCAATTAATGTTGAGATATTTTTTATAACTCTATGGGAAAAAGATTCTCATATATAGAAGAATTGTATTGAGCCTTTTATGAGTGATTATTCATTAAACATGATTACTTAGTTTTTATGCTAAGCCTCTCCATTAACCGAGTTGGTTAAAGACATCTACTTGGTTTTGTTTTTTATTAATTGATTGGAGCAATTTTTTTCCAATTGAATTGCCTCTGAGGCCTGAAGAAATCATGAGTCACAAGAGTGACATACTCAAAATTACCACAGTACCCTTACAGGGGTATCAAATTTTGAGCTGGTCCACATCGGTTCGTCGGTTTCTTATCACAAAAGACCTCTTTGGTCACCTCACCAACCGTGTACCACATATTGATGAAGAGGATATTTTTTATAACAAGTGGTTAAAGAATGATACGTTGATTATTAGTTGGCTTATCAACAGTATGGAAAAACATTTCTCCAACAATGTTATCCATCTTGATACCGCTAAAAAAATTTGGGAGACGTGCTAAGCTGTATTCTAGCTCCAACAACTTACACATGCCATATGATATTCTCCAACAAATGCTTACTACTAAACAAGGATGTTGGAAGATAAGATCAAGCCCAAATGACCAAGGAAGGCCCACATATGTAATATTATTATATGATGGGCCACATGACCAAGGAAGGCCCACAAGATGGGCCCAAGCCCATAAGAAGTAGGACCCACAATGATTACCAAGAGCTAGCATCCTTGTCATATCAGTTGGAAGATCAAGAAGGACTCACAAAAGTATCTTTATCTTAGGGTCACAACCAAGAAGAGTTTTAGTTTAAGTTATATTTGTCTTTTATCAATATTGAGTTACCTAATTATGGTAGGACTTACCTTAAGTGTTAGATTTTGGGTGTAATTGGGACAAGGGTAGTTTTATAGTAATTGGACTCTACTACCTTCCTCTATTATAAACAGAGATTCATGTACACTGATTACAACAAGTTATTGATGTCAATGAAGTATTTCACTTTTCCATAAATTCAACATGGTATCAGAGCAGGTTCTATGAGTTGATTTGGTCAACTCACGGAGGGAATGTGATCCTTTTCTCTAAGCCCTAAACCCTAGGTCTAGGTTCCTCCGTCATGGACTTCCAACCACAAATAATTTTAATCTTTTTTTACGGAGATGAAGTTCCTCCGTTGTGGACTCCCAACCACAAATAATTTTCATCTTTTTGACGAGGATGAAGTTCTTCCGTCATGGACTTCCAGCCACAAATAATTTTCATCTTTTTGACGGGGATGAAGTTCCTCCGTCATGGACTCCTAGCAAATAATTTTCATCTTTTTGACGGGGATGAAGTTCCTCCGTCGTGGACTCCCAACCACAAACAATTTTGATCTTTTTGACGGGGTAAAATAAAACTATTTTTTATCTTTTATTATGTATCTTGTGGTTGGAAGTCCATGACGGAGGAACTTATGATTACATCTATGTTATCCCCCCCCCCCCCCCCTGTAATGGCTTTTATGTCTCCTACCACTTGAGAGTCGTTGTCCTGTGGAGGGACACGGTGGTGGACACTTCAGAGCAATGCCGATAGACACACTACCGATAGCAGTGGAGTGTGCCCTACATCCAACATTAAGACTGGAGTATGAAGCAATGGCTTACCGACTAGGAGTGATTTTTACTCTCACTTAATGCCGCAGGGCCTTATGGAAGAACGCAACAACATGACGGGGAATGTTGGAAGATGAAGGCATATTGGAAGATGTGCCATTTTATACAAAAATATTTTATACATCATTTGCAGCAAGCTGGGAGTTCATGTTGTTCTCTCACCCCCAGCTTGAGGGGGAGTATTGGAAGATAAGATCAAACCCAAACGACCAAGGAAGGCCCACATATGTAAGATTATTATATGATGGGCCACATGACCAAGGAAGGCTCACAAGATGGGCCCAAACCCATAAGAAGTAGGACCCACAATGATTACCAAGAGCCGGCATCCTTATCACATCAGTTGGAAGATCAAGAAGGACTCGCAAAAGAATCTTTATCTTAGGGTCATTACCGAGAAGAGTTTTAGTTTAAGTTATATTTGTCTTTTATCAATATTGAGTTACCTAATTATGTTAGGACTTACCTTGAGTGTTAGAGTTTGGGTGTAATTTGGACAAGGGTAGTTTGATAGTAATTGGACTCTACTACCTTCATCTATTATAAATAGAGGTTCATGTACTCTGATTACATCAAGTTATTGATGTCAATGAAGTAACTCACTTTTCCATAAATTCAACAAAGGAGACAATATCTATGAATATTTGGCTCACTGTAGAGGTCTTCTTCAAGAATGGAAGATAGCCCAGCATACCTCCACAAATATCTCAGTCCAAGACAAACAGAAAGAAGCCTTAGTTACTGCCATATGCCTTGCTAATATTAAACCGTATCTTGAAATTGCTTAGAGTCAACTTCTTAGTTCTTCTGCAGTTCCCACTTTTGATGATGTATGTGCCACACTTCTCCATATTCCAAATGCTTCTTCCTCTAATACTGAAGTATCATCCGCTATGTACTCTGGACGTAGGGGACCATCATCTGACCAAGGACGAGGCCGAGGCAAAAATTATAGAGGAGGACGATGAAGAGGTGGAAGGAATGGGTTTGACATAACATATGGGAAGGAATGCACTTATTGTGGGATATATGGCCATTCTAGAGAAAAATGTTATAAAGCCAATGGCAAGCCAAACAAGAATAAGACTAACCAAGCCTTAGTGAGTGATACAAAAGAGTATTAGTTTTTATAGAAAATGAAAACAATGATGGGTTCCTCTCCAAGTACTTCCTCAACTACCGCTGCCACCACCGCTTCAGGTATGCTATTTGCCTCCCCTTCATCCTTGATAATTGACTCAGGAGCGTCCAAGCATCTTATAGGTAACAAAATTTTATTACACTCAGTTTCTCTTAGTCTTTCATATAAATTTGTTGCCATAGCTAATGACTCACAAACTAAAGTTCAAGGAAAAGGATCCACTTTTGTTACACCATCACTTCTGCTCAACGATATCATTTTTGTTCCTACCTTCCCATTTAATGTTTCATCGGTTAGTCAGCTCAACGAACATTTTAATTGTTCTATCACCTTCTCATCGACTTCATGTGTGTTTCAGGATCTTATAAAGAAGCAAGTGATTGGTGGAGGCCGTGAACAATGGGGGGATCTACTACCTGGAAGTGGCAAAAATAATTATTGTTTCCACCAGTGAAACTAAGACTAGGTTATGGCACATTATGGCACAACCGGTTGGGACTTACGTCCACACAATCTCTTCATTATATTTTTCCTACTCTTAAAGCAAGTTCAGATTTTCATTGTGAAGTCTGTCAAATGAGTAAACATCAAAGGTCTACATACTCACGTCATCCAGAAGTTAAAAGTGTCAATCCTTTTTCATTAATTTATACTGGTGTATGGGGACCCTTGAGCGTCTCGAATATTTCACAAGTTAAATATTTTATCACATTTATTGATGACTTCACTCGTAGCACTTGATCATTTCTATTTAAAAAGTGTTTTGAAATACCATTGATTTTCAAATCTTTTCATGCTATGGTACTCACTCAATTTGGTCAGAAAATTAAAGCACTCCAGTCTGATAATGCCAAAGAATACACATCCAAAGACCTTGACTCCTTTTGTCAAGAAAATGACATTATTCATCAAACATCATGTGCCTACACCCCTCAACTAAATGGTGTTGTCGGACGGAACTACCATCATATTCTTGAGGTAACTCGCGGTTTACTATATGCCATGAAAGTTTCATACTTTTATTGGGCGCATGCAATCCTTACCACATGTTTTCTTATAAACCGGTTACCATCTTCCATTCTTGGTAATAAATCCCCTTACTCTCTATTGTTACCCAATGATAAACCTTTTTCATTGCCCTTGAAAGTCTTTGGGTGTCAATGTTTTGCCCATATTTCCTCCCCAAAACACAGTAAACTTGATCCCAAATCTATCAAGTGTATCTTTTTAGGATACTCTCACACACAAAAGGGTTATGTTTGTTATAATCCCAATATTCAATGTGTAATTCTGTCCAGGGATGTCATATTTTTTTAAGACTCTCCATATTATTCTGACAATGCTCCTCCAAGTTTATCTTCATTACCAAGTTCTCCTCGACCGGTTGTGCCCCATGCTACAAAAGCTACTCACCCCCCAAAAACATTGGCTAACACCACACCTGTTGCGTTTACGGATACCACCGAGTTAAGTCCATCTTCTCCAGTTATTTTTGGCCCACAATATGATACTCGTTCTATTGCCATAAGAAAAGAACCCAGATCATGCACCATGCCCTCTCCTTCTCATCCCATATCAAATTTTGTGTCTCATCATCGTCTATCTCCTGTATGTTGTCAATTTCTCTCTACTATTTCCTCCACATCTATACCACGACCCTATTAGGAGGCCCTCAAATATCCTGGTTGGAAGACAGCAATGGATGAAGAAATACAGGCACTTTATGAAAATCAGACATGGGCTCTAGTCCCACTTTCATCAGAGAAGAAACCCGTCAGTTGCAAATGGGTGTTTACTGTAAAATACAATCCGGATGGGTCCGTGGCTCGGTTGAAGGCTCGCCTCATTGCTAAAGGCTATACGCAATGTTATGGCTTTGAGTATGAGGAAACCATCTCGCCAGGTACAAAAATGAACTCAATGTGTGTGTTATTATCTCTGGCAGCAGCTAACTCTTCCTGGCAGGTATATCAACTTTACATAAAGAATGTCTTTCTAAATGGGGATATCAAAGAGGAAACTTATATGCAACAACCACCTGAGTATGTGGTTGATGGGAAGTCTGTATGTCAACTAAAAAATTCTCTTTATGGTTTGTAACAGTCTCCTCGTGTATGGTTTGAAGAATTTAGCCAAACACTCATACAGGCTAGATTTCATAGATGCTCTGGAGATCACTTGTTATGGACTCCATAGCATCAAGAGTGGCTAACCGGAGAAGAGAATAGATGGAGTAAACTTGTATTTCAATATCTTAGGGGTTTAATTGTAATTTGAAGTTCCATAAGGGTCTAATTGTAATTATAGAACCTTTGATGTTTTCCTTGACCTATTTAGGGCGTCAAGTGAAGTAATGAAGACAAGCATTGAGTATTAGTCTAAATGAGATCAGGTTCTCTCTCAAAAGAGGCCTAACGTGAGAGCACCTTTCAAGGCTCACGTCCTTCACCATTGGGCGTTCCAAGAACCCCAAATCCTTCCCTTCCTCATCATTCAATCTAGAAGCTAGAGGAGATCGCCGGGTGACTCGATCCATGGCTAGAGAGCCTAACAACGTGGTATCAGACAGGACCACCCTTGGTGATTCCTCTTCCCCTGCAAAAATTCAAAATTTTGTGGAAGAGAACCGTGCTGATCTACAATCTCAAATCAATGGCCTGGAGGGCAAATTCCAGATGTTCCTGTCCCGCATGGAGGAGGGCTTTACCCAGCTTTCCGTCCAGATGGCATCCTCCTCATGCCCAGCAGATCATCTCAACCCTCATCCAACACCTCCACCTCCTCCCCTACGCCAAACACCTCCACCTCATGGGGGCCTCAATCCAGCACCCCCTACCGTGCCAAGGTACACAAAGCTTGATTTTCCAACGTATGATGGGTCCTCCGACCCTTTAATGTGGTTACACAAGTGTGATCATTTCTTTTCCAATCAAAGAACTCTGCCCGAAGGCAAGGTTCAATTAGCTGCCTTCCACATGCTCTATGAAGCGCTTATGTGGTTTCATCAATTCAAAAACGAGTTTGTGGTATATGATTGGGAATTTTTCAAAGAAAATTGCATGCTAGGGTTTGGTCCTCCGCTTCGCAGCAACCCAGTTGGGAATTTGGTCAATCTAAAACAACTTGGAACTATAGAACAATATCAGAAATTGTTCAAAGAAAAACTTGCTCGTGCAAGTCATTTGGTGCGGCCTGAACTTTATGTCAATTTGTTCACGGCTGGCCTGGTAGAACCCCTTCGCCTAGAAGTGGAATTGGAAGCCCCCACTTCCCTAGCCCACGCCATGAATTTGGCAAGAGCATTGGACAACAAATAGCACATCTTCCGAGAGTCATTAACCAAACGTCCCCCTTGGCCACCTCGCCCACAACCCCATGGTCCTTATTCCACTAACCCAAGGCCTCAACCCAACAACCCCTCTCCACCACCACCACCAGCCTTTACACCCCCACCGGAATTTATCAAACGTCTCACAAAAGCAAAAATTGATCAAAGAAGGGCTCAGGGCCTATGTTTCAATTGTGATGAAAAATATGGTCACCTGGCAGCACCATTGCACAATTTACTAAAGAAACATGCCTTTCAGTGGTCTCAGTTGGTAGACTCCTCGTTTAACAACTTAAAACAGGCATTAGCGTCAGCACCAATTCTCCAATTGCCCAACTTTGCCGAAAATTTCATCATAGAATGCGATGCATCCGGGGGAGGGATAGGTGCAGTATTGCAGCAACAGGGACACCCCATTGCCTATTTCAGCCGCCATCTCACTCCTCACCATCACAAGTTAGCCACATACGAAAGGGAACTCACCGGTTTGGCCAAAGCCGTGTAGCATTGGAGGCCGTATCTATGGGCCAGACCTTTTGTGACCCGGACAGACCACTGTAGCCTCAAACACTTATTGGAGCAGCGCCTTACTACATCCCCACAACAACATTGGCTCAACAAATTAATGGGATTCAATTTTCAAGTGGAATACAAACCGAGTTATCTCAACCGGGCAGCAGATGATTTGTCCCACAGAGAACTAGGGGATTCACACTTGCACGCACTGAGCCACCCCAGGTCCCCTTTGCTGGACACAATCCGTCACAATACTAGCCATCATCCAAATCTCCTTGCATTACAAGCTCAAATCGAAAACCATTCCAAGGACAAGAACTGGACACTACAGGACGGTCTCATTCTGTATAAATGACGCATATATCTTCATCCTTCGTTGGTACTCCTTCCTGCCATTATTGCCTCCTTTCATGATAGTACACATGAAGGCCAGCAGAAGACATACTTCCGCCTCAGTCGGGAGTTTTATTGGAGAGGTATGAAGCGGGTCATTGCTGAGTATGTTGCAGCGTGCCAGGTCTATCAGAGGAATAAGTCTGAATCCTTACAACCCGCTGGCTTGCTCCAGCCACTTCAACTTCCTTCTATGGGCAGATCTCTCAATGGATTTTATCAATGGTCTTCCTCCTTCTGTAGGGAAATCTGTTATTCTTGTTGTGGTCGACCGGTTCTCAAAATATGCCCACTTTATGGCCCTCAACCATCCGTATACAGCAACACAAGTCGCTCAGCTCTTCATGGATAATATTGTCCGCCTCCATGGCCTTCCGAAGACCATCACTAGCGACCGTGATGCTATCTTCACCAGTAAATTCTGGGGGGAAATATTTAAGCTCCATGGCTCCAAGTTAGCTTTTTCTTCAGCATACCACCCTCAAACAGACAGCCAGACAGAGGTGGTTAACCGCACATTGGCGATGTATTTTCCGTGCTTTGAGGGGGACACGCCTCGACAATGGGTTCATTGGTTAGCATGGGCGGAGTATTGTTATAATACCTCATACCACACCGCACTGGGTACTACCCCTTTTTGAGTTGATTATGGATGTGAACCTCTGCGCCTACTTTCTTATGAACCGGGGTCTTCTCTGGTAGCGGCATTGGACCAAGCATTAGCAGATAGAGATGCAATGCTTGCTCAAGTCCGCTTTCAGTTACAACGTTCACAAGCCACAATGAAGCATACTTATGACAAAGGACACCGTCCCCTTTCCTTTGCACCCGGAGAATTTGTTTGGCTCAAACTTCAGCCATATCGCCAACTATCTCTTGTAGCCATCAAACGCCATAAGCTCTCTCCAAAATTTTATGGGCCATTCCAGGTCCTTCACCGTATTGGCACTGTGGCGTATCGTTTGAAATTACCACCAGACGCCAAGCTCCATGACGTCTTCCACGTCTCCCTTCTCAAGCCGTTCAAGGGAGACTCACCACTACTGCATACCCCTCTGCCTCCGCTCAAAGATGGCAGGTCCATGCCCACGCCCGCACAGATCCTTCAAGCAAGGCGAGTTAACAACGCTTGGGAAGTGCTCGTTCGGTGGACTGACGAGGAATTAATAGAAGCCTCTTGGGAGACACTCGAGTCCTTCCAAACTCTATTCCCCACTTTCGAGCTTGAGGACAAGCTCTTTCTTCAAGAGGTGGGTGATGCTATGGACTCCATAGCATCAAGAGTGGCTAACCGGAGAAGAGAAGAGAAGGAGTAAACTTGTATTTCAGTACCTTATGGGTTTAATTGTAATTTGAAGTTCCATAAGGGTCTAATTATAATTATAGAACCTTTGATGTTTTCCCTAATCTATTTAGGGCATCAAGTGATTGAATGGAAGTAAGCATTAATCAATTAGTCTAAATGAGATCAGGTACTCTCTCTAAAGAAGCCTAAGGTTGGAGCTCCTTCAAAGGCTCACGTCCCTTCATCATTGGGCGTTCCAAGAACCCCAAATCCTTCCCTTCTTCGTCATTCAATCTGGAAGCTAGAGGAGATCGCCGGGTGACTCGATCCATGGCTAGAGAGCCTAACATCACTCCGTATTTATTAAAGACACACCTAAGGGCAAGATAATTTTGGCAGCATATGTTGATGATATTATTATAATTGGTAGTGATCTCGAGGACATCCAGAAAATAAAAGAAAATAAATGTGCTAAATTGAAGACAGAGAATCTTAGACAACTCAAATATTTTCTAGGTATTGAAGTTCTACAATCCTGACATGGAATTGTATTATCTCAAAGGAAGTATGCCCTGGACCTATAGGAGGAGATCGGAATGATGTGATGCAGACCAGTAGAAACTCCAATGGACTCAAATACAAAATTATGTGCAAGTACTGGAGAAGAGGTAGATATCGGAAAATATCTAAGATTGGTGGGAAAACTTACTCACCTCTGCATAACGAGACTAGATATTTCATATGCACTCAGTGTGGTAATTCAATATATGCACAACCCACTACCCAGTCGTTGGCAAACACCAGAAAGGATTTTGCGATATCTCAAAAGGAGCACCAGGAAGAGGGTTTCTCTATAAAAATGATGGTCACTTCAATATTGAAGGATTCTCATATGCAGACTAGGCCAGATCCCCGGATGACAGAAAATCTACTTCGAGATATTGTATGATAGTTGGAGGGTGTTGGAAGACAGGGCCCAAGCCCACACAACCAAAGAAGGCCCACATATCAAAGTGTATAAGAAGATGGGCCCAAACCCATAAGACCAAGGAAGACCCATGCATTCAAGAGAAATAGAAATCGGGCTCAAGGCCCACAAATCAAGGAGAAGGCCCATAGGCCCATATACATTGATGGAAGGATGGTAAATAAAGGGGCATTTCATAGAGATGGCATTGATGTAATTAAACTAAATTTCCAAGGATAAAACCCTAAACCCTAAGGTCATGGGTATTACTGTAATATAGTAGTTTCATAAATCTATAAATAGATCTTCAGGGGGAGGGTAAGGAATAATCAAGTCCATAACCCTTCTTCCTTTAGTTTTTTCCCAATGGGCTTCTTTCCTTTTTCTTCATGATCTAAATTCATGGAGTCCTGAAATCAACATGGTATCAGAGCTTTGATTTTCAAGACTCGTAGTATAGTTTCAGAATTGCTGAAACTCGTTTTTTTTTTTCTTTACCCATATTTATGTTTTTTTTATTGTGGAATTAATGGAAAAGAGAAATACTTCATTGACTTCATAAACTTATTGTAATCAAAGTACATGAACCTCTATTTATAATAAAGGAAGGTAGTAGAGTCCAATTACAATAAAACTACCCTTGTCCCAATTACACCCAAACTCTAACACTTAAAGATAAGTCCTAACATAATTAAATAACTCAATATCGATAAAAGACAAACATAACTCAAACTTAAACTCTTCTTTGATATGACCATAAGATAAGATACTTTTGTGAGTCCTTTTTTATCTTCCAATTGTTGTGATAAGGATGTCAGCTCATGGTAATCATTGTGGGTCCTACTTCTTATGGGCTTGGGCCCATCTTATGGGCCTTTCTTGGTCGTGTGGCCCATCTTATAATAATCTTAGATATGTGGGGGTTCCTTGATCGTGTGGGCTTGAGCTTATCTTCCATCACTCCCCCTCAAGCTGGGGGTGAGAGAAGAACATGAACTCCCTGCTTGCTACAAATGATGTATAGAATATTTTAGTATAAAATGGCACATCTTCCAATATGCCTTCATCTTCCAACATTCCCCCTCACGTTGTTGCGTCCTTCCATGAGGCCCTGCTGGCATAATATAAGTGAGAGTAAAAATCACTTCTAGCCGGTAAGCCATTGCTTCATACTCTAGTCCTAATACTGGATGTAGGGCACACTTCATCTTCTATCGGTAGTGTGTCTATCGGCATTGCTCTGAAGTGTCCACCACCGTATCCCTCCATAGGACAACGACTCTCAAGTGGTAGGAGTCATAAAAGCCATTATAGTGGGGGTGGAAGAGAGGTGGGGGGGGGGGGGGGGGGGGGGGGTTGGGGATAACATAGATGTAATAATAAATAATAACTTCCTCCGTCATGGTTTCCCAATCGTGATATTTTTTTATAGGGCCTATCATGGTTTCCCAAGCGTGATATTTTTTTACGGGGCCCATCATGGTGTCCCAACCGTGTTATTTTTTTATAGGGTATCCTCCGTTATGGTTTCCCAACCATGATATTTTTTTACGAGGTAAAATAAATGATGATATGAGGGTCACCTCTTCTTCAATAATAATGTCCCCAAAGAGGCATAATAGTAGTAGCTATATATAACATGACCATCTTCCAAAACATATAACACGAACCAAATAATAAACTTTGTAAACGAACCCATGAAATAATCCAATATATAAATTTCTTCTTAGATGAACAAGCTTCATCTTTTGTGCTCCCTTTTTTCTTGAATATTTTGGTCACATAAACTTATCTACAACATATGGAATAAAATACCTCTTTCTTGTACTTCTTGTACTTCTCCCCCTCAAGCTGGGAGGTAATGGTAGTGATCCTAGCTTGAACCAAATATTTTAGATGTAGCCATAAACCCAAATAACAGAAATGTATAAATAAGCCCTCAAACCAGGGAGAAGTGAGATATTTTCTGATATATCAACTCAAAAAGTGACGCATAACAATGGGCATAAATTTGGATTTTTCAATACAACAAAATACCAGCATGACCTTTGATTCTTCCAATGCAAATATATCTTTAAATATAGATCAGATTGACATAAATTTTTTTCTTTCTGAAACTAAAATTAAATACCTTTCATCCAAGCATAGCTTCTCTTCATAAAATATAATTATCAGAAGATAAAAAATCTGATAGATTTCAGTCTCTGTCATCTAGCCGAACTAAGCACTATTTCTCCTTTTTTTTCAGCATGACCATTGACTATTCCAAGATCAATATCTCCTTATAAAAAAATCATACCGAGAATTGGTTGAATAGGTAAGAAAATTGACTTACAGATCTTTCTTTTGATATAATTCTCCATATAAAGTCTCTTTCTTGATAGCATAAAATATCTTTGAAGTTGAGGCTTTCTACTGCCACTCGAACCTCTTATCTTATGGTCATGTCGAAGAAGAGTTTTAGTTTGAGTTATGTTTGTCTTTTATCTATATTGAGTTATTTAATTATGTTAGGACTTATCTTTAAGTGTTAGAGTTTGGGTGTAATTGGGACAATTACAATAAGTTTATGAAGTCAATGAAATATTTCTCTTTTCCATAAAGTCAACATGGTATCAAAGCTTTGATTTTCAGGACTCTGACTATGGTTTTTTAAGTTTCATTCTCTTCCTTCGTTAGAAATTTTTTTCCTTTTATTTCTTTGTCTCGTGCATTATTTTTTTCTCTTTCTTATTTTGATTAAATTATATCCCATCTAGTCTCTGTTGCTGTTTTTCTAACTGTATGATCGCTGATGATTTCTCATCCCTGCTAATCGTCCAACAGCTTCATTGACTTCTAAGCTGATAGTCTTTGCCAACACCGTCAAGAAAATTGCTCCACCGAAGAGCATGGATATTTTCCGTCAAAACTTCTTAGTCACCAATCAGGCGATGAGAGTGGCGAGATAGAGAGACGACATGAAGGTCGTCAAAAGCTGACTGTCGATCGCCGCGCCACCAAAATACCCATAGCTGCAGCGGTGCCGTGTTTGGTCACCGATAGGAGAAGTCAGACGCAAGGAGACTGACTGCCGATCGTCGACAGAGATGGGAGAGGTGAACCCTGGTGGTCTGGGCTGCTAGCCGATAACCTCGCTTAACATCACCGGCTATTTCCTTCCACTTATCTGAAAAAAATGATTACTGCTATCGTTGTTTGGCTGACGGGAAAGATGACCCACCATCACCGGAGAAGATGACTCTGCACCCGAGAGAAAAAAAAAAAAAGGTCTGCTGCATGGTTTCCGCGGGAGGACGATGACACCAAAATGCAAGTTTCCGTTTCTGGATGGTTTCCACTGAGAGTCCGTCGGCGCCGAGAAAAAATGACTACTGATGTCGTTGGCATTCCTATTACGGAAGGAAACCAACTGAGAGGAAGACGAGTTGCCGTTTCTGGACGAAAACGTTTTGTTTCCGCTCTCTTCTGCCGAGAGGAAACAAAGGATGTTCCAGATCTCCCGATCTCTTCGGTGCCGAAAAGGACGCACTGTTGCGATCGAAAAGTATCTTCTGCTACTGACTATTTTCAGAAAGATTTTCCGAAAACTCTTCACACCGATTAATGTGCCTGGATTTTATCTGTTCGTCGCTATGTGGTTTTTCGGCGCCGTGGGAAGGAGAAACATTTGTTGAAATAACTTATTAAATCCGAGTCGCCCACCAGTTCTGACCCGAACATGGACCAAAGTTCACCCAGCGACAGTCTACTGACCCGAGGATGCTCCTGTTCTACTAAGCGAACTCGGACCGAGTCAACCCGGTCTAGGTCAACTCAGTGGGTCAACTCGACCCGGGTCAACCTGACTCGGGCCACTTATATTTGCTGCCTCGGTATATGTGTCTGTACCAAACCTTATACATATTTTTGCCACGACTCAGATATAATGATCTATTATTTGACTCGATGCGACTCGATGAATTTTCGCTCTGGCTAGATTATTATTTTTGAAGAATTGACAGATTATTCCTTGGTCAGCATATTATTTGGTACATATATGTGCATTGGTTTATTTTATGGGTCCTTCTACAAGGTTTATTATTTTGGTTAATGTTATATGAGTTGGAAGATGGTAGTGTTATATTCAGCTGCAACTATTATGTCTCTTTGGAGACATTATTATTGAAGAAGAGGTGGCTTCATATCATCATTTATTTTACCCCGTAAAAAAAAATATCACAGTTGGTAAACCATGATGAGCCTTGTAAAAAATATATATATATATATATATATCACGGTTGGGAAACCATGACGGAGGAATTTATTATTATATTTATGTTACTTCCCCCCATTAATATCATATATTACTACTCTACCACCTGAGAGTCATTGTCCTGTGGAGGGACACGGTGGTGGAGATGGACACTTCAGAGCAATATCTTAGTAGCTAGGAGTGATTTACTCTCACTGATATTATACCAGCTGGACCTCATGAACGAAAGAACCAGCATGAGGGGGAGTGTTGGAAGATCTGCCACATTATACAAAAAAATAAAAATAAATTATATATAGCATTTTCAACAAGCTAGGAATTCATGTTGTTCTCACGCCCCCAGCTTGAGGGAGAGTGTTGGAAGATAGGGCCCGAGCCCACATAACCAAAGAAAGATCACATATTCAAGTGTATAAGAAGATGGGCCTAAACCCATCAAACCAAGGAAGACCTATGCATCCTAGAGATATAGAAGACGGGCTCAAGGCCCACAAATCAAAGAGAAAGCCCTTAGGCCCACATACAAGATGGCAAGATGGTAAATAAAGGGTCATCTCATAGAGATGGTATTAATGTAATTAGATTAAAGTTCCTGGGTTAAAACCCTAAACCCTAAACCCTAAGTTCAGGGGTATTATTGTAATAGAATAGTTTCGTAAATCTATAAATAGAGTTTTAGGGGGAGGGTTAGAAAAAAGTCCGTAACCCTTCTTCCTCCTGTTTTCTCCCAATGAGTTTCTCTCCCTTTTTCTCCGTGACCTGAATTCATGGAGTCTAGAAAATCAATATTTATAGTTGCTAGAATTAAGGTTTTAGATTTTGTTCTCTACTGTTGGTATTTTAAAATTATTGCTTTATGATCATCACCTCGATAACCTGTTTAGCTTCTAGAATGCCAGAACTTTCTCGTCCCCAACATTGATTCCCATCATTGAGTTCATATTGCGCCGATCCATGGTGATTTGGGAGGTATGGTGGAGGTCAATCCTTCCTGAGATAAGTGAGATGCTTGCGTGAGTCCCTGCTCTGGGACCAGAAAGCCAGTAACGGACGACTCGAAAAAGGCTGGTCTCGGCTACAAGAAGGAAAGAGTTGTCTCTGCTGAGAGCCACCCCATTGGCCAAGGCGAGGCCTCTGAGTAACACCCTCACAGCTCTCGTTCTTGGGTGGTACGACAACAATCTCCCCATCTTGTCACTTGTTACCGCGATCAACTGGTTCTCCCATCTTTGGTACTGAGTGCTTGAATTCTGTGAAGTAAACGATGCCATTCTATTGGTTGTTCTTGTGGCTTCTGGAACTTGGTTTCTGCGGGACGACTCTGCTATCCCGAGTCCTACGGCTAGAAATCTCCACCGCAGTTGCTCTGTCTTGTCGAGATCCCTAGAAGCCGTGAGTTGCCATTTCTGGAACTTGGTTGCTGTGGGACGACACTGCTGTCCCGAGTCCTTCGGTGCCATGGGGAAGAAGGAAACGTTTTTGTTATTATTTGCCGATTTATTTCAGGAGAATTGTTCCAGAAATATTTGCGGCTGTTTTTTGGAAACTCCTTTGGGCCTCTGTGGGAAAGTTTCCTCCCGCCAAGCTCTGTTTCCGCCGAAGAAGCCGGGGAGGAACAAATAATAACCAGCAATAAAAACCAGCAAAAAAATAGAGCACCCTATATCCTTTCATCATAAGTTGTCAATTTATTCTTTGTGCAGAATTTTTTTTTCTTCTTTGAAAAATCTTCCTGTAGAAAGCTAATTACCAGAATTTTTGTTTTTGACTGATTCATCATTTTATAGAGAATGAAACTTAAAACAACTTAAATATTGTAAAGAAGCAAATAACCTTTATTTTTCTAGTAGGTGAAAATCAAAGGATAAAAATTCCTCTTTGAAGTCCGAACTACTCTTCAGAGAAATAATTAACAAAATTATGTTTAACAATCCAAAAAACAGATATTTTTCAGCTTCTCATACATTTAGCTTAGTGAGTAATAACTCATAGCTGCAGGAGGTTCAAATATCTATACAAAAAGCAATAATTAGTAATCAATAGTTATGTAGTTAACAAATTGTTGATTAAATATTATTTTGGATTTGAACCTTTCTTTTTTATTTTATTTTTTAGAAAAAGGCAATTGAGTCTTTCAAGAACAAAAATCTACCGTCTTTATTCTTTTTTTCTCTATATTTTTCTTCAATACTTTCTTAAATCATCTTATGTACGAAAATATTATGCAATTCATATGCCTTGGATTACAATAAGGTTAATGCCTAGCCTTACATCTCTCACATTCACAAAATATCACTAGCGAGAGAAAGCCTCAAGAACCGACACTGACAATGTTTAGATTCATTTCCTAGTGACTCCATTAATTGTCTTATTTGCAAAGTATTGTCTTTATCTAGGTATAACAAAAAGCAGGCAGGTCACCTCAGCAAATCAACTAAAACTCAAAAAACAAGTTTTTTTAGCATTGGTTGTAGCATGTGAAAGCTTTCATTCATGAGCTGGTCAACGGAGAAGAGAAGGAGAGGAGGAAGTTCTCAGTTGTTTAGTCTAAAGTGGAGATTGAAGAGGCTTTCTTCATCCTGACAGGATCTAAGCCACTTCGGTAGCCCAAGAAGAAGGCGAGAGTTATACTTAAGCAATTGGAAGTAAGCACCTCCTCATTCCTCTCTTTGGTTCTCTCTCCCTTTTATTGTTATTATTTCTTACTAATTTGGAATAGATATTTCACTAAATTCTGATTATAGAGCATCCTATTTGAAAATGCAACAAATCGGTACCAATACATATTTCCTAAATTTTGAGTGGGTGTTTATGAATAAATTTCATTTTTGTTGTAGTAGAAGGCCAAAAAAAAAAAAAAAAAATTATTTTTTTTAGATTTGCATTAATAATATCATGTGCTTTTTTTATATTAATAGTCGAGAAATTGGAAAACCCACATTGGACAATGTACTATTTCAAGTTTATGAAACATGTAGCTAGTGGCTTTCAACCTTCATTTTAGTTGTTTTAAATCGGCATGATGTTTGAAAATTTGAATAGTAAAGTAATTAAATATAAAGAAATAAAATTTACTAAGAAGTTATTATTTCTATCAATGTTAATATTTATTAATAACTTGTATTTAGTTAATATATTTAAGATATTGAAGTAAAACATGATTATATTTCATACTAATGTAAATAGTTTTAAAATTAAATAAATTTATAAATTCCAACTCTAATTATAAACTAAATTTCTCAATTAATTATAATTTAAAATAAAATGTGTAAAATATTAAAAATATTTTAAAATAATTATTTAATTATTTAAAACAATAAATAAATTTATATTACATTTTAAAATTTTAAAAAATTAAATAATATTATAATTATACTATAATTAAATTTTCATATTATAGAATCTTATATAATAGTAAAGACAGTATTATTATTGAAAAGTATCAAAATGCCATTATTTAAATGATATAAATACAATCATTTAGTTGAACTAGTTCTATATTTTTATAATATTATATTTAAAATTTATTATTATCATATTAATTTAAGTAAAACGAGTGTGTTAATTTAAATAAAGTGAAATATATTTAACTTTAAACCAATGAATCTACTAATTTAAATTAGTAATATAATTTATCCTTAAATTTTTATTGTCGAAATAGAGATTCAACTTTTCTTATTAAAATAATGATTACTATAGTTATTATGTTCATTAGCTTTCGGATTTAATTACTTCCACGGTAGTTGTTTAATGTTCATATTACGCGCTTTCATTCTTCAATCTTCGTCGTGCACGTCTCCTCCGAAAAGGAGCCATCGGGTGAGAAGGGAAGGTACCCCGGTCTATTCTACGGACTCTCCGTCGCCCTCACCAGTCATCACTCACCGGTCCTAATATTAAAAGGGAACATTAAAAGAAGAAACATATAATATTAAATAGATGGAGGATAGTTATAAAATGTATTAATCCTAACGGGAACATTATAAATATCTTTTCTTGATCTGATTCTTTTATTTTATTTTCTTCCTCTTCAATGGCCGTCGTCTCCAAGGGCCTGGCCTCCAATCCTTCTCCCTCCTTCAACTTCGCCTCCCTGCTGTCTCTCAATTTCACCCGCTTCAGCTTTCCCAAATGTAACCCTACCCCCGATTCCAACTCCCAATCCCTTCCCCCAATCACCCACGTCTCTCTCATTTTACATTATGCCAAACATTACCAGACTTCCCCTCCTTTCGACAGAACAACCCTCCCTCCATCAACTTGGCTCACGTTCCACAACAACTGGCACAACATTTTCAGGCGAAAAGCACAACCAAGGATGCCGGTGAGGATGAGGAGCTTAGAGTGACCGATTCACCTCACCTCTTTCACTGCCCTAGGTCGCTGCGTCTGAGGGGCTTAGTGCCGCCACTAGGTGGAGAAGAGAAGAGGAAATTGGAGATACGTAGGTTATCGATTTCGCTATCGAAGGAGGAGATTGCAGACGATATCTAGGCACTCAACAGAACCAGACCGTCGAGGCTGCCAAAGAAGAGACCCAGAAACATACAGAAGAAATTGGATTTCTGAATCTGCGCCATCGGAAGCTGGCACTCCCATTGGGCGACGGACGACGGATGACGTACTCACGTGACTATCCACACCCATCACCCCAATGCATTTTAGCAATCGCCTTTCGTCATATTTGAATATAAAACCACAACTCCTAAGAATCAAACCCAAACATTAAAACCGCTTTGTATATCTCTCCTTCCCTCCCTCTCTCTCCCTCTCTCTCTCCCCCAATACCCGCCGTTTTAAAAAACTGGGGATTCTTGAATCTCCGTTGACCCTCCCCTCTCCATCCATACCTTTCATTGTGTAGATTCTACTCGGCTCTTCTACCCTCTCATCGTTTTCTAGTTTTCTCTCTTGATCTATGGTGATAATCCTGCGATCAGCAGAACCCCCACTCCCCAGTTGCTAATGTCCTTGGCCTAGCCACCACCGAAGAAATCTCAGCCGCTCCACAACTTCTCCATGCCCTTCCCAAAATGGGGAAACCAGAAGCTTCTTCGGTGCATGAGGGTGAACCCCAATGGGGAAATCATCAGATCCACACTCTCTGAAGCCCAATCCGATGGCAGCAAACAATCAATGCCCGAACTTCGTATCTTTAGAAGGACAGCCTCCGCATCAATGTCGTCGTCGCAACTGACGACTTGGACATCCGGGAAGTCGATGGCGGTGACCAAAGACCCTGTTCTTGGAACTAGGATAGAATCTTGGTGGCAGGAGACAGGAAAGCACACCAATGGCCCTCGCTTGACGACATTAAAGAAGGGAGAGAAGACGAAGAAATTTCAGCCGCTCCACAACTTCTCCATGTCTTCCCAAAATGGGGAAACCAGAAGCTTCTTCGGTGCATGAGAGTGAACCGCAATGGGGAAATCATCAGATCCTCACTATTCGAAGCCCAATCCGATGACAGCAAACAATCTATGCCCGAACTGTACCTTTAGAAGGACAGCCTTCACGTCAATGCCATCGTAACTAATGACTTCGACATTCAGGAAGTTGGTGGTGGCGAGGAAGGACCCTGTTCTTGGAACTAGGAGAGAATCTTGGTGGCAGGAGATGGGAGTTATACAAAACGAATTGGATGTAAGCCTTCTTTCTTTTTCTTTGTTTCTTATCTTATTTTAGTGTTTCTAGTTTCTGTGTTTTGAATTTTCTGGGCAAGAGTTATACAGAAGAAATTGGATGTAAGATATGTTCAATCTTCCCTTATTTGCCTTACAATGTTGCCGTGACGAAAACTTTCCCATGATTTTTTTTTAGCAAACGTTCCATGGATTATGGTTACTCGCTGAAGATGGAGAATAACTGATCAATCTGAATCCAAAAAAAAGGTGAAAATGGCACACTCTTCGCTTTTCTTACTTTCCTTGCAACCCATTTGAAATTTTTAACTTGTTGGTTGAAGACACTTTTAGATTTTATTGATATTTGATGCCACATAATGAAAAAATATGAAGATAAATAGGATTTTCCATGGGGATAGCTCATTTCTTTTCGTTCTATGACATCAAATATCAATAAAATCTAAAAGTCTTCTACCAACAAATTAAAATTTTCAAATTGGCTGCATAGAGACGGAGAATAACTGATCAATCTGAATCCAAAAAAAAGGTGAAAATGGCACACTCTTCGCTTTTCTTAGTTTCTTTACAACCCATTTGAAATTTTTAACTTGTTGGTTGAAGACACTTTTAGATTTTATTGATATTTGATGCCACATAATGAAAAAATATGAAGATAAATAGGATTTTCCATGGGGATAGTTCATTTCTTTTCGTTCTATGGCATCAAATATCAATAAAATCTAAAAGTCTTCTACCAACAAATTAAAATTTTCAAATGGGCTGCAAAAAAAGTAAGATAAGTGAAGAGTGTGCCATTTTTACCTTTTTCTGGATTCAGATTGATCAGCTATTCTGCAGCATCTGCAAGTAACCATAATCCAGGGAACGTTTGCTGGAAAAAAAATCATGGGAAAGTTTTTGTCACACTTGAATAGAAGAAAAGAAAGGGAAAGAATTTATGTATGATTTTCCTCTATTTCATATGACATTGTAAGGCAAATATGGGAAGATTGAACATATCCTACAACCAATTTTTTTTGTTAAAAGAAAAATATATAAAATGTTAATTTTGTAATTGTTGACACTATTAACTTTTGATATCATTGAAATATGGATGTGATTCAACTCTAGGTCAATAGTTGTGACAATGGCAGAGGAGCACAACTCATATATGGTCTGCGACTAGGTGACATTAGGCAAGGAGGCTTGGCGCAAATCTGACTGTAGAACAAAGTGTTGAAGGTCCCAAAGGAAAGGAGGAGGATTCTTGCTGAAAATGGTGGAATCCAACACGTAACTGATGGGTGATGATGCTCTGGGGTGGTTGGGTAGGAAGGGTGACAACAGGAAAACCCTAATCGTTGGTTTTTCTACCGTAGCAATGCTTTTATAGCTGGTGTCAAGACGATTGGTGAGTTAGGTATACAAACATCGAAGAAAATTTAGATCTCATAAAACTCACATTATGATATCGTGGAAAATTGGCATATAAATGTAGCTCCATCATTAAACAAAGAATTCCATAGTTAGACATGATCTAGAATGATAATTTTTCCTCTTCTTCTCTTATCCCTCAAGCTTGACTATAAGGACGAGGGGTAAAGAAGGTGAGTGTTTTTCCTTGGGCAAGGAAGGAGTCTCCTCTTTTGGCTAGTATTGGAGAGGATAGGATGCCTCTCTTAATTGTCTTTAAATTTAAAATAATAAAAAAAATTAAAAAAACATAATCATGATATCCTTAATAGTTCAATTTACATTTAAGAAAGTTTTATTAAAAAAATTGACCATATATGAAAACAGAACAATAATGACAAGCATATCAAAAACCACAATATCAGTTATGGGTTACACAAAATATTATTTTCTAACTAGTTTAATTAACATAATATTTAAAGTTTTAGTTACGTTTTTAGTTTGCGATGTCTTTTAAGAAGAAGACAACCCATCATTCAAGAGATTCTATTATGGGTTACACAGTCTTCAATGAAATGGCAAGTTTTGAGAACCCAATTTTTTTTTGAAAATCTTAGGAAAATTGAAAACAAAGTTTACTCCTTTCTGCCACTGTGCTTTTGAACCAAGATAGCAGAGTCTAAAGCCATGATAATACTAACAAATGTGAACACATGTGAGCACCACTGTGCCTACTAACAAGCTATTCTGTTGGCACACAATTGCTACCTTTCTAAGCTCTCGAACTTGTGTTCCTCTTAGAGGGAGCCATTAACCCTACAATTATTAAGATACAAAACCAAATCTTCAAACACAACCCTTTATCCACATACTATCTTTCATAAAAAGAGATACAAGCTCACTCAAACAAGTCAGAACTACAACTGGTGGCAGACTCAAATATAACCTACTGTTGATGCCAAACATCTAGCTTCCAAACAAAGGTTTCCTCTACCATACTTTGTCACATTTGTTGCTGACATTGAACTCAAATGCCTAATAGACATTTGAGAAGAACCAAATCAACAGGGCAGCAAGCCCAGACACAGAGGTTAACTCACTCTGCAGTCGTTCAAAACAATTGGCACAGATAAAATTCGTTTATATGCAGCAGTTTATAGAAGAAAGGACTCTAATCTCAAGTAGGCTACTTATTGAAAAAGAAAAATAAATAAATAAATAAATCAAGTAGCTTTCACTTGGGTGAATAAAAACATGTGCCATTGTAAAACTGATTTACTTTGTTTTCAAAATAAAGTATCCAAATTAGAGTTTTTCTCTTCAATACGATGCCAGGTGATGGAATCAAATGCTAAGGATGGTTTTGTTAAAGAAGCTCTGAGCCATAGTTCCATCCATTTTGAGCCCATTTTAAGTAATGAGTTTAAGAATTCCATCAATCTGTATAAGACGTCATTGGATCATTTAAGTTCATAAAGATGCACCGATATGTGTTGTCCCTGTAACAACATGCAGCAGCCTTTCCAGTTTTACTTTTCCCAAAAAGGTAAGAAACAGTGACACAAGATAGTAGGAGAGGAAAATGACAGTATGCAGGATACTATATCTTCTCTATTATCAGCCAAATATTTCTGCATGTCGAAATAATTAATAATTACCATGAACAACAACCCCTGGCATGTAGAAGTCCAATATCAAGTGAAATAAAGTTAGATTGAAATTGTATACAAGATATTAACTTATCTCCGTTCTCATCCAAATATCTCTGGATGGCAAAAGAATTCATAATTACTATAAACAACAACCCCTTGCATTTAGAAGTTCAACATCAAGTGACAATTTGAATTCAGAAAGTGAACGAATCTAGAATGTGAATCAAAATCCAAAATATTCCGATGGCCATGAAAATTTGTAGCAAAAGAGTTTTTTTGAAAAATTTTGTAACAAAAGAATTAGTATCCTGATGTGACACCTCTTATAATAATCAGTATCATTGTACAAAAAATTGAAAAAATGCCTAGGAGATATTCAAATTGATAGGTGAACTTTCTTTCCAATGTACATTTAAAAACGTAATGTATCTCTAATGATTGTAAGAGATATTTGTGCAGCCATTGTTAGCCAATGAAGATCTGATCATGTAAAGTTGATCAAAGAAACCAAAACTGATGAAAAGAGAGTAGTTGACTTGTGTAGTAAAAGTTGAGGTTGATTTTGAAACCTTGTAAGAAATTCAAAGTAAAGTGATTGCCAGGGGAAAAGTTCCTTGATGTACCAAACGCATTTTGGACATGTAAAGTGAAGAAAAACTCCATTGCAGAAGATAATGTTACAACCTACAAGATCGTTGGACTTTCAGAAGGTTTTCTATCTGAAAGTCATAAAGTTGCACACATGAGAAAAATACCCACAAAAGAAAGAGAGAGAGAGAGAATCGGTCTCAAGTATGAGAAAACCCATGTAGGGAAAGAGCATAAATCCTCACGCTAGAATTCTTGAAGAAACTTCATGTCTCCTTCAAGAACTATTAAAAATGAGGCTTGTAGCAAAGCTATTAAAAATGAGGCTTGCAGTAGACATCCATGGAAAAGTAGTTACTCATTTAAAGATATACATCATCAGCATAATTAAAGGTAAATAAAAACGTATACAACAAATTTAATTCATGTCAGGTTTTGCTCAAGAGCTTATTTCAAATGGGTCATATTGATTTCAACAAGACAACACTTCTAGCCAGTACAATTAGAAAAAAAAAAGTTTATCTGTGATCCTAATACAAAAATACTAACCATTAGGGGCCTCCCACAATGGTTGCATTTGAAGCAGGTCTTGTGATAGGCCACACCATCAGCAGATAACATATTAACAATGTAAACAGTCCTATCACTTCTCCAGAGTCCCAATGAAAACCATCTTGAAAATCAAAACTCAAAGGAACAAACAAACAAACAGATGATAGTATGTAAACATGAAAGCCTGCAAAGGGGAAGGCCAGATTCTTGGGTACCAACCCCTCCACCCCCACTTATCTACTAGTAAAAATTAATTCTTTGATTTAAAGAGTATTCATAATTGGTATCAGGTAACGTATTAGGCATATAATAGATTTAGAGGTTATACACTAGTATTCCGATACAACTATTTTTATCTCAACCTCGCCTTCGGTTTCCTCACACTCGCCCACTCTGAGAATCCAAAACCGCCACCGTCACCTCCATTGTTACGGTCCCGGGTCATGGATCGAGTAGCACGGCATGAGATTTGAGAATCCAGCACTTGTACCAAATTTCTGGACTCGATAAGGAGGGTTAAAGCTCCCTTCTTTGATTGTTCTTCCACACGTGATCAATTCCCCTTTTGATGTATCCACTCTAGTGCTAAAGTTATAGCTAGAATTGAATTAATTCACATGGAGAAAGGACTAGTACAAATACCTTTTGTTGCTCATGGAAACCAGGGTTTCAACGCAAGTTTGGTCGCTACTCGTGCTAGGATTGAAGGCCTAGCTTATATGTAGATCTTGGCTCACCTTGGTAGACATGGATGCTAGATTTCCGTGATGCTTCCAAGCTAGGAAGGGATGCACCAGACCTTCATGTGGAAGAACCAGAAAACCCTTCTTTTTTTCTGTTCATCAAGAGGGTTAGAACCCTTGCTAGCTGTTGACGCTGAGAAGGAGGGAAGACCCTCTCTTTGGACTCGGAAAAGGGGCAGGAAGATCCTCTTCCAGTTATGGATGATGGAGGATGAAGGTGGATGAAGATGGATGGCAATGGAGGGTGAAAGATACGTTGGATTTTTGGAGTAAAACCTAAACTCGAGATCAAGAGGTGATCTCAACCTGTTTACACTAGGTTATTCTAAAATCTCAAAGCTTACCTATTTCATTCTTTCTTTCCTTTAAATAGATCACGTCATGGAGTTTTAGGGTTAGGGTTACAATAATTCCCATAATGCCCCTACATGTAAAAATAATTAGAAATAACTCCTACTTAAAACAATATAAGAAATAAATCCTACTCAAAGTAATTGTTGCCTCCTTCGTTGTGTGACTCAGTGTGCTATTGAGTCCACAACATCTGCCTCCCCCTGGAAAAAGAGCTTGTCCTCAAGCTCAAAAGCTTGCTAGACTTGTTTGAAGATGTCCACACGTTCCCATGTTGCAGCGTCGGGGTCAGTGTCTGTCCACTGAACGAGAATCTCCCAATGGTCATTGGTCAGCCGAGTGCATAACACCGCAACAGGGGTAAGAATAACCTCGCCATTATCAACCGGTGGTAGGAATGGAGTGGATGTAGGCTGCACCCTGGAATGTGGCTTCAAAAGAGAGACATGAAACACATCATGAAGTTTGGCCGTGTCCGGTAATTTGAGCTGATAGGCGACTGGTCCTACTCGTCAAAGAATGGGAAACGGCCTGAAAAATCTGGGAGAGAGTTTATGTCGTGGAGGTCCCGCAAAATACTACTGATGGTAGGGTTGGAGCCGTAGCCACACATAATCCCCAACCTCAAAAGAGTCCTCACGGTGGCCTTTGTCGTAGACATCCTTCATCCGAACTTGGGCGCGTCATAGCCATTCTATGATATTTTGTAGCACCAGATCTCGGTCCATGAGTGCCTGATTAATTGCATAAATGCGGGTGGACCCTGGGTTGTACGAGAGAAGGCGAGGTGGATCCCGGCCATAAATAACCCGGAAAGGAGTGGATTGCAGGGCAGAGTGGAACGAAGTGTTGTAACAATATTCGGCCCACGGAAGCCATTGAACTCATTGTCGCGGACGATCACCCACCAAGCACCGTAGATACATCTCGATGGTGTGGTTCACCACCTCTGTCTGCCCGTCTGTATACAGATGATAGGCGGAGGAGAACTTCAATTTAGTTCCACTCAAGCGAAAAAGTTCCCGCCAAAAGGTGCTCGTGAAAACTGCATATTTGTCACTCACAATGGATTCTGGAATGCCATGTAAGCAGACTATCTGCTCCAGGAAAGTCTGAGCAACCCGTGTTGCTGTATAAGGATGAGCCAGCGGTATAAAATGTCCATATTTGGAGAATCTATCAACCACCACGAAAAGTACATATTTGTCGGAGGACAGGGGTAAACCTCCACAAAATCCATCGAAATGTCTGTGCAAACCTACGTAGGAAGGGCTAGAGGCTGGAGAAGACCGGTTGGACTCAAGTGCTCGGCTTTGTTGCACTGTCAGACCTGACAGTCACCCACATAAGTCACAATAGAGGGCTCCATGGCTTGCCAGTAAAAATCAGCTCAAATTCTGTGCAAGGTCTTCTGTATCCCCTTATGTGTACTGTCATGGTAAGCCGAGAGAATAGCTGGAATCAACTTGGACTCAGCTGGAAGGAAAAGCCCTGCTTGAAATAAATAAGTGAATCCTGGATGGACCACTTCGAATTCATTGTCTCTTCCAAAATCATCTAATGCAGTTTCTGCAATGCAGGGTCAGTGGCATGTGCATCTCTCACCAAGCCCAGGATGAGAAATCTCGGCTGGCTGATCGAATAGACCGACTGTTGATCCTCAAAACACCGCAACAAGGCGTCTGCCGCCTTATTCAATCTTCCCGCACGATATTCTACCAAGAAGTCAAACCCCAACAACTTACTGATCCAGTGTTTCTATGGCGACATCATCAAACGCTATTCTAGTAGGAATTTAAGGCTATAGTGATCCGTGCATATGAGAAAAGCCCGGCCCCAGAGATAAGGCCTCCAATGTTGGACCGCCTTGGCCAACTCAATCAATTCATGCTCATAGGCTGCCAGCTTGTGATGGTGGACTGCCAACTGTCTGCTAAAATACGCAATAGGATGACCCAACTGCAGTAAAATGGCCCCAATGCCCACGAGCGTCACACTCTACCACGAACAATTCGTCAAAGTTGGGAAGTTGTAATACTGGTGCGGATGCAAGGGCAGCTTTTAGTGCTGTAAACGACTTGGTGGCCTCCTCATTCCAAATAAAGGAATTTTTCTTGAGTAGACTGGTCAATGGTGCTGCCACCGGCCCATAGTTCTGAATAAATTTGCGGTA
Source organism: Aristolochia californica (assembly GCF_029961685.1). Taxonomy (NCBI): domain Eukaryota; kingdom Viridiplantae; phylum Streptophyta; class Magnoliopsida; order Piperales; family Aristolochiaceae; genus Aristolochia; species Aristolochia californica. Next base: position 11,869,901 of record NW_027182214.1, read on the forward strand.
GTAGCCCGCAAGACCCAAAAAACCCCGTAATGCAGAACAAGACTGTGGCTTCGGCCACTCATGAATAACTAGAATCTTCTCGGGATCCACCGTAACCCCCACATGTGAGATATTGTGTCCCAGATACCCCACATGTGAAGCTGCAAAAAAATACTTGGAATGTTTTAAATAGAGCTGATGTGCTCGTAACAAGTTGAAAACAATCTTCAAGTGTGCCAAGTGCTCCTCAACTGATTTGCTATATATAAGAATATCATCGAAAAACACAAGAATAAATTTTCAAAGATAGGGGCTAAATACCTCGTTCATCAAAGCTTGAAAAGTGGAGGGTGCATTGGATAACCCGAACGACATGACGACGAACTCAAAGTGGCTATGATGCGTGCGGAACACCGTCTTCTCGATATCAGAGGGGTCCATCCGGACCTGATGGTATCCCGAATGGAGGTCGAGTGTAGTGAATAACCACGACCCATGTAACTCATCGAGGAGCTCATCCACTATCGGAATCAGAAACTTGTCTTTCACTGTCTGCAAGTTTAACTCCCGATAATCCACGCAGAATCTCTATGTCCCATCATGTTTCTTCACAAGTAAGATGGGTGAAGAGAACAGGGAGCGACTGGGATGAATAAGACCCTGTTTCAACATCTCCTAGCACTGATGCTCTATCTCGTTCTTTTGAAGGTGTGGGTAACGGTATAGTCGCACGACCACTACCTCAGATCCTGGTTTCAGACAGATCTAGTGGTCACAGTGCCTCAGGGGAGGCAATCCCAAAGGCTCCTGGAAGAGGTCAGAGAACTCCTCAACCAGACCATCATGAGTACTGTCAGGCTGTTCTTGTGTCTGCAAAGTGTGCATGTGATGGGCCCTGTCCACCTGACAGCCCTGTAAGAGTACCCGACTCCCGGCCAAATCCAAGCTCATGGTTAAAGCAGAAAAGTCCCACAGAATGGGCCCCAACGTTTGTAACCATTTAATGCCTAAAACCATATCAAATCCCGCCAGGGGAATAACAAAAAATTCAACTTTAAACGAAGTAGAGCCAATGGAAAAATTTACTGCCTTACTAATCCCATAGGGAGCTTCTCGCCATTGGCCATTGAGACGGTGGCTATCGAATGAGGGTGTATCTGGAGCTAGAGGTGTTGTGCGGCTGTCAAACTCAAAAAAATTGTGTGTACTCCTTGTGTCGACTAGTCCCACCAATTCTCGGTCGATGACATGAGCTCGGACTTGCATTGTGTTAGGCAATTTCTGCCCAGTAATAGCATGCAAGGATATCTTCGGTGGTTCCTCCTCGATAATATCCTCTGGATCCTCTGAATCCTTCACCTCGAGCCAAAACAATCATTTACATTGGTGCCCCACCCGATACTTCTCATCGCAGTTATAACATAAATTTTTGGACCGCCGTTCTGCCATCTCAGGGCGAGGATCGGCTACCCGAGTCGTAGTCGGAGTGTGTTTAGAGGATAGTGCTGCTGGAGATGCTCCCTGGGATGAAGTATAGCGGCACCCTTGCCACATGGAGGAAGTGTTCCTCTCACCCGACCAACCCGGCTTACGTTGCTGCAACTGTTGTCGTTGTTCCATTGCTCGGGCCATATTCATTGCATGAGCTAAATCTGTAGGCATAAGGAGTTCTACCTCTAGCCGTAAATACTCATTGAGACCCGCTATGAATAGGGAGACCTGTTGGTCAACCAATACCCTCTCACCAGCACGAGCCAACTTTTCCTGGAACATTTTTTGATATTGTTCCACCGAACCAGTTTATTGCAATAGGACTAACTCCCCTAGGGGGTTGCTGTTGGCGGGAGGGCCAAATCTAACTGTGCATAGATTTTTAAATTCTCCCCAAGTCATCCCTGGTCTCTCTTTTTCTACTTGAGTAACCCATAACATGGCTTCATCTATCATATGGAAAGAGGCTAGTTGCATCTTATCCCATTAAGTAGTCCCTTGGTTCAAAAAACAATTTTGACATCTATGCAACCAAATTAAGGGATCAACTGATTCATTGAAATAGGGAAACTCTAACTTGATGTACTTTTGGAACTGTGTCTCCATGCTGGGGTCCTTGGACAACAGTGCACCCAGGCCACTGCTCCCCTCTTCTATGATATGGTTGAACAACCTCTCTCACCTCTGGGCTCTGATGTCTCTCTGCCCTCAGCTCAGTTAGCATGCTGATGACTCGGTTCATCTCTTCTTCCAAACCACAAACCTTCCCCAACACTGGTTGTGCTGTTTCAAGGCTATCTTCTATCTTTTGTATCCTGATTTGGATTTCTTCATTGCTGAAAGTATCCCCCATGTTACCCTGCTTTGATACCACGTTGTTACGGTCCCGGGTCATGGATCGAGTAACACGACGTGGGATTTGAGATTCCAGCACTTGTACCAAATTGCTGGACTCGATAAGGAGGGTTAAAGCTCCCTTCTTTGATTGATCTTCTACGCGTGATCATTCCCCTTTTGATGTATCCACTCTAGTGCTAAAGTTATAGCTAGAATTGAATTAATTCACATGCAGAAAGGACTGGTAGAAATACCTTTTGTTGTTCACGGAAACCAGGGTTTCAACTCAGGTTTGGTTGCTACTCGTGCTAGGATTGAAGGCCTAGCTTATGTGTAGCTCTTGGTTCACCTTGGTGGACGTGGATGCTAGATTTCCGTGATACTTCCAAGCTAGGAAGGGATGTACTAGACCTTCACGTGGAAGAACCAGAAAACCCTTATTTTTTCTGCTCGTCAAGAGGGTTAGAACCGTAATTGGCTGTTGACGCTGAGAAGGAGGGAAGACCCTCTCTTTGGACTCGAAAAAGGGGTAGGAAGCTCGTCTTCCAGCTATGGATGAGGAAGGATGAAGGTAGATAAAGATGGATGGCAATGGAGGGTGAAGGGTGCGTTGGATTTTTGGAGTAAACCCTAAACTCGAGATCAGGAGATGATCTCAACCTGTTTACACTAGGTTATTCTAAAATCTTAAAGCTTACCTATTTCATTCATTCTTTCCCTTAAATAGATCACGTCATGGAGTTTTAGGGTTAGGGTTACAATAATTCCCATAATGCCCCTACATATAAAAGTAATTAGAAATAACTCCTACTTAAAATAATATAAGAAATAAATCCTACTCAAAGTAATATAAGAAATAAATACTATTGAGTGAGTTGTTGTCGCCTCCTTCGTTGTGTGACTCGGTGTGCTATTGAGTCCACAACATCCATCCTCTCCAATAAATGGGAAATGGACACCAGCCCAAGTAGCGAAGGTAGAGAAGACAACGACGAAGAAGAAGAACAGAAGAAAGGTATCTGTGAATGGGACTTCCACCTCTCCACCCTCATCTCCATCAATGTCGTTCACTCCGCCGTATCCGACACCCTCGCCGTCTTGGAGATCGATCCTTCTGGCCAGATCCCCGCCACTACTGGAGTCGCTCGGAAAATTCCGATTAAGGTCGTTGGTAGGAAGAAAAAACAGTCTCTACGAATAACCCCAAAGAAATAAAAGAAAGAAGAAATGAACACGATAGAAAAAAAAGGGGTAAAGAAATATGCCGTGTTTGACAGTCGCCTGAGTTGAGAATTTAATAACATCAGTAGCGTACCAAGAATGAGGCAAGAAAAAAAATAGAACAGTAAAGAAGTTCATGTAAGAATTTGTTCAGGCCGATAATTTATTCGTAAAAGCATGAAGGGGCGAACTTGGTCCTCAGTTCTATGAATTCTTGGACTGAGCACGAAAACACCCTCATTAGTCACCGGAGCACTTCTTCTGCAGAAATTTGTTTGGGTATTTCTCTTCTCATGCTGTACCGACTGCGAAGCCCTGGGGTAATGTATTCCGAAAAGCAAGAAGGGGCGGACCTGGTCCTCATGCCTTTGAATTCTTGGACTGCCTCTACGGTCGTCACCGAAGCACTTCTCCAGCAGAAATTTGTTTCGATATTGCTCCTCATACAAAGTAAAGCAGGTGAAGCATACGGGACAAAGTGGCCACAGGGCCCGTCTATTCCATATCCTTGATCCGCCTCTCCATGCATAGGAGATGGGAACATGAAGACAAGAAAACCAGAACGAGAACGGTACCGCTTCCGAACAAATCTAATATGAGCCTCGTATCATTGCGAATAATCGAAAAAAATTCCCGGGGGGTAATTCTGAAATTCCAGTTGCCTGTCGCCTCCTTGTTTAGTGCACCACGGGTTCAAGTTCACGGGTGCTGCACCTTCATTCACTTGAACCCACTCGACTGGAAAGTGGGTTAATAGGATTCCCACCAAATTCTCTCCTTCTCCCTCTCAAATCCCTTCTCCCTCTATCACTCCCCTCCTCCTATAAGATGGCAGGCAAACGAATGTGATATGTATTTGCATCTGCCAGCTACCAGCTGCCTGCTACACTCGTCAGCTCGTCAGAAGGTGAGATTTGAGCGGCTTCAGATTCGCCTGAACCCCAAATGTTCAAGCAGCGTGCGTCGGTATTATCGAATCTTCTCCGTGAGTGCGGAGCAGTGTGCCTGATTAATTTGTCGTAGCTTGTCTGACAGGTGGGTTTTTCTGAGCACCTCTCTTTTTGCTTTCTCCTTAATTAGCTAGAACAGGAAAAATTGGAAATACCGGGTTGCTTCGCTTGGCCACTTCAAAGCTATTAATCTTGACGATCATTTTTTCTCTGTTTTTCCTTAAATTCTCGGCGGATACAAGGACAGTTGATGAAGGCGTCGTGTCTGAGAGGGATGATCCTTCGCTTCAATTCTAAGATATCCGTTTTAGGTTGGTTATTAGAATTCGTGAAATTTTTTTTTTTTTTTTTTTCTGAAGCTGTCTGTGTCAAAAATTATGGATTTTTTTTGCCGGATATCTCTTCTTTTTCGTGGTTTTGTATTTGCTTCTTGGTGATTTGTGTGATTTTAAAATCTTTAGACTTTGGGATTTTGGACAAGTTGAAACACTGAAGAAGGGCATAGAAATGCAGAGTATAACATGCTGTCAAAGTTGGAATTCATTACAAGACCAATATCGAGGATTTAATGGAGTCCATAAGCAGTTAAAAAAAAATTGTATTTCAATAACATGGTCGCTCTTTTCCAGCTCAAATATAGCTCTCAGTGAGGTAGTCACCGTCCATCAAATCATTAGCTTGTGTTGGATGTCATTAGCTGAAAACAACATCTTATTAAATGAATTATTTTATTGGTGTTAGACTTCAACTCATGAACTTCTTAACAAAGATGAAATTCATAAAAATTGAAACGAAAAATGTACCTCCCGTCATGGCGATCAACTTCTGCCGATCAAAGATGTCTCTTCTATCTCAGAGGCTCGTTGATTGCAACGTCCAAGTATCCCTCTGCTAGACCGGATCCAAACTTAAATTCCTCCTTTCCATAAAAGAGGGGAGAGATTGTAATTGCTACCAGTTACAACCGACGACCACCATCCACTATGGAAACCACCCAATGAATGGGTCAATTATGGAAATTGACTGACATTCTCCCACTTGACCCATTCACATACTTAATATGTATTATTGAATATTGATACATTTTCAAGAATGTTTTCCATGGATATAATATCCTTATACTCAAACAAAGAATATTAAATTACATGAATCGTGGTTGTAAGTCCTTCAGAGAAAGTATTACCTTCCATGTATTACAATGCAAATGTCTCCTTAGAATTAGAACCTTATGTGGCACATTTATTTATGAATGAGCTTCCATAATGCTCATCCAGGATCATCTTACATTGTCATTCTCTAAACTTTATGTATACAACCAAATAAGGGAAGACAAAAATGAACTTAATGGAGTTTTTCAATTGACAAATTGTGATACTAACATAAATGTAATCTCAATTATATAAATTATTTAATAGAACTAAGTCCCATAGGTTCAACATGTCGTTTATAAGAAATGGGTGGCAGACCTTTTGTCAATAGATCAGCTATCATTAACCCGGTGTTGATGTGTTATGCAACCACTTGTTTCTTTTTACACATTCTAGAATAGTTAAAAACTTTATGTCAATATGCTTACTATGACTTCCACTCTTATTGTTCTTGGCCAAAAACACTGTTGCGGAATTATCGTAATAAATCCTTAATGGTTTAGAAATTGTGTCAACAATTTCAAACCCTAAAATAAAATTCATCAACCATATAGCCTGTGATGATGCTTCAAAACATGCTACAAATTGTACTTTTGTGGTTGAAGTAGCAATCAACAATTGTTTTGCACTTCTCCAAGAAATGGCCCCTCCAGCTAATAAGAACACGTATTCTGATGTTGACTTTCTCAAATCAAGTGTTGGAAGATAGGGCCCAAACCCACACGACCAAGGAAGGCCCACATATCTAAGAGTATTAGAAGATGGGCTACACGACCAAAGAAGTCCCACAAGATGGGCCCAAGCCCATAAGAAGTAGGACCCACCATGATTACCACGAGTTAGCATCCTGATCACATAAGTTGAAAGATCAAGAAGGACTCACAAAGGTATCTTTATCTTATGGTCATGTCCCAGAAGAGTTCTAGTTTGAATTATGTTTGTCTTTTATCTATGTTGAGTTATTTAATTATGCTAAGACTTATCTTTAAGTGTTAGAGTTTGAGTGTAATTGGAACAAAGGTAGTTTTATTGTAATTGGACTCTACTACCTTCCTCTATTATAAATAGAGGTTCATGTACTCTGATTATAATAAGTTTATGAAGTCAATGAAGTATTTTTATTTTTCATAAATTCAACATGGTATCAGAGCATGTTCTGTGAATTGACTTGGTCAACCCACAGAGATATTGAGATCCTTTTCTCTAAACCTTAAACCCTAAAGTCTAGGTTCGTAGTTATTTTTTTTAGTCCCTACGCCCGTAGTTTGCTTTGCGTTTTTCACCTCTATTATGAAATTTTCATATTTCAAATTATATATTGAGGGAAAGCTATTTGAGTCTAATTTCCAAGAAAAAATGATTTTTTTTCCAATCAGAGTTATATACAGAGAGATATTGATATTTTTTTGAGTGAAGGGCAGATTGTAAAAAAAAAAGGTTCTAACAACAGCAGAAAGCTTCAGATTTTGATGTATTTTATTCTATCAAGAATTAGACTTTATATGGAGAAATATATATAAAAAGAAATATCTAAAAGTTTATTCTTTTTCTTATTCAACCAATTTTTTATCTGAGTTATCTACAAAGAGAAATCGATATAGGAACCAGAAAAGGTCAGATTGAAAAAGAGGTTCGAGCAGCAGAAGAAAGCTTCAATTTTTGAGGTATTTTTTTCTATCAAGAAAGAGACTTTATGTGGAGAATTATATAAAAAAAGAAGGATATGTAAGTTTATTTTCTTACCTATTCATCCAATTCTCGATATAATTTTTTTATAAGGAGATATTGATCTTGGAATAGTCAATGGTCTTTTTGGAAAAAAAAGGAGAAATAGTACTTAGTCCAGCCAGATGACAGAGACTGAAAAATATCAGATTATTTGTCTTCTGATAATTATATTTTATGAAGTAAAGTCATACTTGGATGAAAGGCATTTAAGTATAGTTTCATAAGGAGAAAATTTCATGTCAATCTGATATATATTTAAAGATATATTCGCATTGGAATATTCAAAGGTCATGCTGGTATTCTATTGTATTGAAAAATCCGAATTTATGCCAATTGTTTTGCGTCACTTTTTGAGTTGTTATATTAAGAAAATATCTCCCTTCTCACTGGTTTACGGGCTTATTACAATATCTCTGTTATTTGGGCTTATTGCTACATCTATGATATTTTGTTCTAGCTAGGATCACTGCCATTACCTCCCAGCTTGAGGAGAAGAAGTACAAGAAGTACAAGAAAGAGGTATTTTATTCCATATGTTGTGGATAAGTTTGATGTGACCAAAACATTCAAAAAAGGGGAAACACAAAAGATGAATCTTATGCATCTAAGAACAAATATTTATATCGGATTATGATTATTTCATGGGTCCTTCTACAAGATTTATTATTTTGGTTCGTGTTATATGTGTTGGAAGATGGTCGTGTTACATTACAGTTGCTGCTATTATGTCTCTTTGGATGAGACATTATTATTGAAGAAGAGGTGGCCTTGGTATCTTTCTCATACTATTATTTATTTGTCCCCGTAAAAAATATAAAAAATGTCAACGGTTGGGATTCCATGACGGAGGAACATAATACCCCGTCAAAAATATCAAGTGTCAATGGTTGGGATTCCATGACGGAGAAACTTAATACCCCGTCAAAAATATCAAGTGTCAATGGTTGGAATTTCATGATGGAGGAACTTAATACCCCATCAAATGTCAACGGTTGAGACACCATGACGAAGGAACTTATTATTACATCAATGTTATACCCCCCTGAATTGGCCTGCTGGGTCTCATGGAAGAGAGCACCAATGTGAGGGGGAGTGTTGAAAAATTGGAGGACAACCATTTTATAAAAAAAGATTCTATACATCACTTGTAGCTAGGTGGGAGTTCTTGATGTTCTCTCACCCCCAACTTGAGGGGGAGTGTTGGAAGATAGGGCCCCAACCCACATGACCAAGGAAGGCCCTAGGAGTACCAAAGAAGACCCATAAAAAGTAGGACCCACCATGATTACCACGAGCTGTCATCCTTATCACAAAAGTTGGAAGACCAAGAAGGACTCACAAAGGCATCTATATCTTATGGTGACATCCTAGAACAGTTCTAGTTTGAGTTATGTTTGTTTTTTATCTATATTGAGTTATTTAATTATGCTAGAACTTATCTTTAAATGTTAGAGTTTGGGTGTAATTGGGACAAAGGTAGTTTTATTGTAATTGGACTCTACTACCTTCCTCTATTATAAATAGAGGTTCATGTACTCTGATTATAATAAGTTTATGAAGTCAATGAAGTATTTTTCTTTTCCATAAATTCAACATCAAGCAACCAGTAAAATCAGAGTCTGAATATCCAATCACTTCTAGATGTTCAGATCATCTATATGTAAGTTTGTAGTCTTTAATCCTTTGAAGGTATCACATGACTTTATTTACAGATTTCCAATGGTCCAAACCGTGATTACTTTGATATCTGCCACAAATTCCCACTGCATATGCTATGTCAGGTCTTGTGTATACTCATACATTTAACTCCCAATTGAAGAAGCATATGGAATATTTTTCATTTTTTCCCTCTCTAAATTATTTCATGGACCTTGTTCCAAACTTTATTTGTCACCTTTAACAATTGGTGCAACACCAGATGAGCAATTATTCATACAATATCTCTCTAAAATTTTGTTAATATAGGTTTCTTGAGACAATCCGATTGTCCCTTGGGATTTGTTGTAGGTTTCTTGAGACAATCTTATTATCCCTTGGGATTCGTCTCTATCAATCTTTATGCCTATGAAATAAGAAGTTTCGCCCATATCTTTTATATCAAATTTCATCGAGAGAAATCGTTTGACCGTATGATGTAATCCTAAATCACTTGAAGCAAGTAGAATATCATCTACATATAGGAGTAAGAAAATTATTTTGCTCCCACTAACTTTAAGGCCCATAACATATATATATATTATATTCTCCGTAAAACCGAATGAAGAAATAACATCATGGAATTTTAAATACCACTAACAGGAGGCTTGTTTTGGTCCATATATAGATTTCTTAAGTCTACAAACCAAGTGATCATTCCCCTCTGAAATGAAACCTTCAGGTTGTTTCATGTAAACCTCTTCTTCTAAGTCTCCATTGAGGAAAAGTTTTTTCACATCCATTTGATGTAACTCCATATCATTATGAGCTACAAATGCCATGAGTATCCAAAAAAAATCCTTCTTTGAAACAGGAGAGAAGATATCATGATAATTATTTCCTTCTTGTTGAGTAAATCCTTTGGCTACAAATCTTGCCTTATATCTTTCAATATTGCCTAAAAAGTTTCTTTTGGTTCTAAAAACCCACATACAGCCAATGGTCTTCCCCCCTTTAGGCAATTCAACAAGATCCCAAAGTTGGTTTTTAGCCATTGAATCCAACTCTTCCTTCATGGCAGCATTTCATAATGTTGATTTATGTCCACTCATAGCCTGTGAAAATGTAATAGGATCGTCTTCAACACCAATGTCCATGTTAGACTCTTGAAGGAACACTTCATATTATGAAGAGATTACAGGTTTCCTAACTCTTGAAGATCTTCTTAATGGTACTTCAATATTTTAAGGTTGAGAATGTTGAGTAACTGGATTTATAGGAATATTCTAATGATGAGATGGTTCTTCAACTATTGGTTGTTCTTGAGTAATTGAATCCTAATGATTGTCCTGAATGACAACCAATTTCAATGAAGTTGTAGGAGCAGTTTGTGAACTTGTATACTGCTCAAGAACTTAGTTTCGAGGCACTAATCTTATGATTCTCAAGGAACCTTTTATTTTTAGATTCGACAATTCTTGTCGAACGAGATTGACAATAAAATCTATATCCCTTAGAATTTTCGCATAGCCAATGAAATGTCCACTGACTGTCCTTGAGTCTAACTTTGTCTCATGTGGATTGTAAACCCGAACTTCAGCTGGACAACCCCAAACATGTTCATGCCTTAACTAGGTTTCTAACATTTCCATAACTCAAACGGCGTTTTATGAACCACCTTAGTTGGTACATAGATTGCAGTTTTGAGAGCTTCACTCCTCAAAGAGAAACATATATCATGTATGGTCATCAATAAAGGTAATGAAATATTTTTGACCATTGAAACATGCATCAGAAGGACTTGAAATATCAGTGTGTATTATTTCTAAGACATTAGAGGTCCTCCTGACACCTTTCTTGTACTTGTTAGTTTGCTTTCCTTTAATGCAATCCAATCATGTAATATATTCAATAAAATCAAGAGCCTCAAGGACTTCTTCCTTAACTAATCTTTTAATTCTATCAATAGAGATATTACATAATCTCATATGCCACAACATGGAGGATTTCTCATTTATAACACTACCCTTAACGCCAACATTAATACCATGCACAATTGTAAGACATCAATCAAATGTAGGGTTTAAAAGAAGTTTGAACAATCCTTCACCTAAAATTTAATTTCCAACAAGATCTTTATACAATTGAAGGGAATTTCCAAGGCATTGAAAACTGAATCCAAAAGATGAAAGTCTGGAAACTGAGATAAGGTTTCTAGAAAAAGATAGAACATAGAATTTCTTTTCAAGGTCTAATACAAAGCCAATATTGAGGAAAAATCTGCAAGTTCCAACCGCCTCCAGATGTGAACCCATCTTGTTTCCTTGATAGATGGAGCATTCACTTGGCGTTGGTTTTCATTGGTTCAAGAAACCCTGCATTGTGTTGGCAACATGGATTGTAGAAACTGAATCAATCCACCAAGTGTTATAAGAAGCATGAGTCATATTAGATTTAAAACACACTAAGGATATGAGATTACCTTTCTTTTCAAGCCAATGCTTGAACTTGTGGGAACTTTTCTTTATATGTCCTTTTTCTTGCAGAAGAAACATTTGAAACCGCCCTTATATTATTTATTAAGAGGTGTTTTTCCCTTCCCTTTCTTTGAAGGGTTTCTTGTCTCGAGTCGTCAAATACACACTTTCGATGTTCTCCTGATTCAGCCTCCTTTCCTCTTATACACACATGGTCAAAAGTTTATTAATTGACGATTTATCCTTATGTGTGTTATAAGAGATTTTGAAGGGTGCATACTCAAATGAAAGCGAGTTAAGGATGAAGTGGACCAAAAATAACTCGAACATCTCAATCTCTTTCAATTTCAATCTTGTGACCATATCCCGCATTTGCATGATGTGCTCACACACGCCTTTGGTGCCAGTAAATTTCAAGGAACACATTTGGGTTATTAGGGTGCTCTCTAATGCCTTATTGGAAGTCTCAATCTGTTCCTGAATAGCTTGAAGATATTCCTTTGCTTTGGCACATTTAGGAATTGTTGAATTTATGGAAAAGAGAAATATTTCATTGACTTCAATACTTGTTGTAATCAGAGTACATGAACCTCTATTTATAATAGAGGATGGTAGTAGAGTCCAATTACAATAAAACTACCATTGTCTCAATTACACCCAAACTCTAACACTTAAAGATAAGTCCTAACATAATTAAATAACTCAATATAGATAAAAGGCAAATATAACTAAAACTAAAACTCTTCTTTGATGTGACCATAAGATAAGATATTTTTGTGATTCCTTCTTGATCTTCCAACTGATGTGATAAGGATTCCAGCTCATGGTAATCATTGTGGGTCCTACTTCTTATGGGTTTGGGCCCATCTTGTGGGCCTTCCTTTGTCGTGTGGGCTTGAGCTTATCTTCCAACACTCCCCCTCAAGTTGGGGGTAAGAGAACAACATGAACTCCCAGCTTGCTGGAAATGATGTATAGAATATTTTTGTATAAAATGGCACATCTTCCAATATGCCTTCATCTTCCAACATTCCCCCTCATATTGTTGCGTCCTTCCATGAGGCCCTGCTGGCATAATATAAGTGAGAGTAAAAATCACTCCTAGCCGGTAAGTCATTGCTTCATACTCCAGTCCTAATGTTGGATGTAGGACACACTCCGTCTTCTATCGATAGTGTGTCTATCAACATTGCTCTGAAGTGTCCACCACCGTGTCCCTCCACAGGACTACAACTCTCAAATGGTAGGAGTCATAAAAGCCATTACAGAGGGGGGGGGGGGGGGGCGCTGATAATGTAGATGTAATAATAAGTTAAATAAGTTCCTTCGTCATGGTTTACTTACTGTGATTTTTTTTACAGAGCCTATCATGGTTTCCCAATAGTGATATTTTTTGACCGGGTATCCTCCATCATGGTTTCCCAACCGTGATTTATTTTTGATAGGGCCCATCATGGTTTCCCAACTGTGATATTTTTTGATAGGGTATCCTCCATCATGGTTTTCCAACCGTGTTTTTTTTTACGAGGTAAAATAAATGATTATATGAGGCCACCTCTTCTTCAATAATAATGTCCCCAAAGAGACATAATAGCAGCAACTGTATATAACACGACCATCTTCCTACACATGTAACACGAACCAAATAGTAAACTTTGTAAAAGAACCCATGAAATAATTCGATATAAAAATTTCTTCTTAGATGCACAAGTTTCATCTTTTGTGCTCCCCCTTTCTTGAATATTTTGGTCATATAAAATTATTCACAACATATGAAATAAAATACCTCTTTCTTGTACTTCTTCTACTTCTCCCCCTCAAGCTGGGAGGTAATGGCAGTGATCCTAGCTTGAACCAAATATCATAGATGTAGCAATATGCCCAAATAACAGAGATGTATAAATAAGCCCTCAAACCAGGGAGAAGTGAGACATTTTCCTGATATATCAACTCAAAAAGTGATGCAAAACAATCAGCTTAAATTTGGATTTTCAATGTAACAGAATACCAGCATGACCTTTGATTCTTCCAATGCGAATATTTCTTTGAAAATAGATCTGATTAACATGAAATTTTCTCATTATGAAATTAGACTTAAATACCTTTCATCCAATTATAATTTCTCTTCATAAAACATAATTATCAGAAGATAAATAATCTAATAGATTTCAGTCTCTGTCATCTTGCCGAACTAAGTTTTGTTTCTCCTTTTTTTTTCCAGAATGACCATCGACTCTTCCAAGAACAATATCTCCTTATAAAAAAAATCATACCGCGAATTGGTTGAATAGGTAAGAAAATAGACTTACGTATATTTATTTTTATATATAATTCTCCATATAAAGTCTCTTTCTTGATAGCATAAAATACCTCGAAAGTTGAGGCTTTCTGCTATTGCTCGAACCTCTTTTTCAATCTGACCTTTGCTGTTTCAAATATCGATTTCTATTTTTAGATAACTCAGATAAAAAATTGGTTGAATAGGTATAAGAATAGACTTACATATATTTATTTTGATATATATTTCTCCATATAAAGTCTAGTTCTTGATAGCAAAAAATACCTTGGAATTTGAAGATTGCTGCTGCTGGTCAAACCTTTTTGCAATCTGATATCTCTGTAGATAACTCCGATTGGAACAAATCATTTTTTTTGGAAAGTAGACTAAAATATCTTTCCATCAATATATATTTTGAAATAGGAAAAACTCCGTATAGAGGTACAAAATAGAAAGACAACTATGGGTATATGGACTGAAAAAAATAACTACGAACTTAAACTTAGGGTTTAGGGTTTAGAGAAAAGGATCACATTACCTCCATTAGTTGACCTAGTCAACTCACAAAACCTACTCTGATACCATGTTGAATTTATGGAAAAGAGATATACCATGACTTCAATAACTTGTTGTAATCAGAGTACATGAACCTCTAATTGTAATAGAGGAAGGTAGTAGATTCCAATTACAATAAAACTACCCTTGTCTCAATTACACCCAAACTCTAACACTTAAAGATAAGTCCTAACATAATTAAATAACTCAATATAGATAAAAGACAAACATAACTCAAACTAAAACTCTTCTTTGACGTGACCATAAGATAAGATACTTTTGTCAGTCCTTCATGATCTTTCAACTATTGTGATAAGGATTCTAACTCATGGTAATCATTGTAGGTCCTACTTCTTATGGGCTTACGCCCATCATGTGGGCCTTCCTTGGTTGTGTGGCCCATTTTATAATAATCTTATATATGTGGGCCTTCCTTGATCGTGTGGGCTTGAGCTTATCTTCCAACAGGAATGGATCCACGAATACTCTTCCCAAAATGAGATTTAATTAACATCAAACTTAATCGATTAGATCACTCCCAAAGTTCAAATGATGTTTTCTCAATTTGGGTACTAGATTCCGTGGGATTTGGAGGCTCGTCCACTCGAAGTGCCAAGTCCATGCACCCTAACAACAGTAGAATTTTCTCCTTCCACTCAATATAATTTTCCCCATGTAGGGGAATAATAGAGGGATCAAATTTCGGGACAGACAGAGTTTGAAGAACTGCAAATTAGACAACAATCTTACTAAACATGTAATGAAGCCAAATTTTTTAAATATTTACCCATGTAAATAATTCATACAAACAAATCAGTGTGTTATTATAATCTTTCCTATGGGCTTAGATTATAACACATATGAGATTTATATCTCTTTTTGATGGGACCCATAAATTTTTTTGTAAAGGAATATTCTATTCTTGTTGGCAACTAGAATTTTTTTTTAAGTATTTCTTTCCCTTTCTGATTAAAAATAATTTTATTAATCACAATTTTTTATGTCATTAACTTTATGTGACTAAACTTAATGTTACTAGACATTTTCATTATTAAGAATGTTATGGCAATTACTCAAATATTCAAATGCATGCAAAAAAGATGACATAAAAATAATTGACTAAAATTGATGTCAATTATCAATTCCTTATATTTAGGTCAACTTAAAATATGCATAAAAATGAAGTATGCATAAAACCTAAATAAAAATTTTCACAATTGAAAAATTAAAAAAATATGCATAGTATAAAACTATATGTGTGTGCACAATTGTTTAATTCATATGAATTAAAAGAGAAATTTCATAAAAATAGATTTACTAATTTTACTGCAATTTACATATGTATTAACTGTGTATCCAAAGATAACACATGAAGGCTAGTAGGCCTAATGGTCACTAGCATAAAAAAATTGATTGCACGGGCGAGTCGGGGTAGCGAGTTGTGATGGGTGAACTGAGCCAACTCAACCTGTCCTCGCCATGACTCAACACATTCATGCCGTAAGTTGACCCATCTGAGTCAACTCAACCCTGACTCATTATTTAAATGAAACTGAAGTTATGTTTCATTTTTTTTCTTTTATTTTTCCTGTACGCTGGAGGTCGTCTTCAAGCTCCAACCTTGCACAGAGGGACGATCTATGGTGGCCATCGTTGGTCCCCTATCGGACGCCAACCTCCGTTGTCGGGCATCACTGGTGCACCCTGCTCCGGCCAGTGGTGCTCTTTCGCCATAGAGGCCCGAGAACTTGACGGACGAAGGGAGTCATCCGTCGACGCATCCAACGCCACCTGACGCATAGTGCCTTGTTGCAAAACGCCGGCCAACGTGTCTAGAGAGCACAAAGTTTGGCTTTGTTTTTTCAACGGAAATGAAGCCATGATCAGAGAGGAAAGCTCCGATACCAAAAATGTTAGACTTCTACTCATGATCGTATGAAAATAATAAAAACTAAAATGAAAAACGTACCTCCCGTCATGGCGATCATTTTCCTGCGATCGGAGATGTCTCATCTATCACAGAGGCTCTTCGCTGGCAACGTCTAGGCATCCCTCTACTAGACCAGATCCAAACTTAAACTCCTCTTTTCCATCAAAGAGAGGAGCGGTTGTAATAGCTACTAGTTACAATCGACGCCCACGATTCACCTAGGAAACCACCCAATGAATGGGTCAATTATGGGAACTGACTTACAGTTGGAACTCATTATTTTGTGTTATTAATAAAATAATATATTTATTAATTTTTTATTGTATTAAATTAGTGATTTAAGAGTGGTAACTAAAACATTGTTAAAGTAACTATTTGATCAATTATTTTTTTAATAATTCCATTTTTATGTTAAAACGTTTCTTATGTTATTAACAAAATAATATATTTATTAATTATATTCATTTCTATTTTTTACTTTTTATAATCAATTAGTACACAATTAATTGTCACACGTAATTATTGTATTAATTTACAATAAATTGTAATAATTTATTAATGAAATATATTATAAAATTAATTAATTTATTAATATATTTTAATTCTACATTAAATTAATTATTAGTGTATTAGTAACCATGTTTGTTTTGGTTAATTATCTGTTTAGGTAAATGTTCTATTTAGGTATATTATAAAAAATTACTCATTCTCTTTGTTTACATCATAATTTTCATTGTTAGTCACCAATGAAAGTGTAAGTAAATTAACTATGTAATTTATTTTCAGTCGCTCCAGGGTAAAACGAATGAAAAATAGTTTCGATGGTTCACCCAATTCATTCCCTTTCACTTGTTCACTCGAAAGCTCCTCTACGTAGGGCACCTCGATGTCAACTCCTTTGAGGGCCTCGAGAAAAAAATCCTAATTTCAGCTCCACCTCCCTCGAGTGCGTCATATTTGCGGAAAAATGTCTTCTACACTTCTTTATTGAACATTCCGATACGGGACAAATCTTTGGGCTGCTTCCGCAGCTCCTGACAGCTGAGCCCACTTTTGACCTCTACCCTATTTTTTAATTTCTCTTGACCCAAGTTCAAATTCTGTTGGCGGTATTCAAAGATCCATCACTTGATGCCCGAGGCTACTCATCTCCAATGTGCCTGATCAGCTTTGAACGACACTCTTCTTCTTGCGAAGACTTGGTTTCGTGGGACCTCACAAAATCACTTGTCAGACTTCTCTTCTCCTAGTGTCTAGTGTGAAATCAACTCTGACTCCCATGCTTGAGTATTTGCAGAGTTTGGGATTTTCTTATACATAGACCATTAAAATGGTCTTGAGGTCGCCTGGCTTGTTGACGTTTAGTGTAGAGAAGAATTTCAGACCAAAAGTCAATTATTTCTTGAATGAAATGAATGGAGAATTGGAGGAATTGAAGAAGTTTCCACAATATTTCTCGTTTAGCCTGAAGCGGAAGATAAAGCTTGGTGTTCTATTGTGAATATCAAAATAAACAAGGATGATGAATAAATTCATGTTATTCAGATATTGATTTATTTCATTGGAGCTTGTTTCACTAGAGAGCCTAGCTGAAAAAAGTAGGAAGTTTGTTTTGTATATTTCATTGGAACTTAAACATAGTCTAATATATCCATTCATCTCAGGAAAATGTTCCAAAAGAAAAAGGAGGACAAAGAGATGTTCGTTTGTTGATTTTAGGGTTGCAGGGTAGGCCATTATCTCTTGAAGCGACAATGGAGTTTAACAATAACACATTTTCTCGTTAAGTTAAGAAACTAACCATTATCTCAACCAACATGGCTAATAGTCGAGTAGAACAGAACTACATTTGCAATATGTCGTACAACTTGTGGAACAAACGTTCGCATCAATATCACCAAAACTATTAGTTGGAGTTGTTCTGGAGTTCTAGTGGTGGCAAAGTTGAATAACAAAGATGCATTCACCACCCCTAGAAGGCCTTAGCGATGATTTAAACATATTTCTCTTGGCATTATTCAAATTGTTAATTTTATAGATGTGATATGCTTCGGGAATGATAAACCAACTGTTTTCCTACATATCCATCTCATAGAGATCTCGCGCCAAATATTTGATATTATATGTAATGACTGTCAGCAATGATTCCCGACAGTGAAGGAAGACCACTGATTCGCTACGGCCAGAGTTTATGCTTTGGTCTTCTCGGGAGCGAAAGCAACGTTCGTTGGATGGAGGTTGACAACACAACGAGAGCTCTCAGCTCTTACGATGGTGGACGGAACCACCACCACCTCACGGGACTAACAGGACAGTCCAGACGGAGAACTTCCCGCTCTCTGAACTCTTGACAAAGACTACAGCACTGGAGAAGATGAACAGTCTTTCTGAAATGCTCTCGTGGCTTCCTCTCTCTTCATTAGCTATTTAAGTTTAGGTTTTAGAGATTGTTACAAACTGGCCCATGGGCCCAATTCAATGTCGCCAACCCATTAAGCCTACTCTAAATACCCTATTTACATAACCCCAATTGTACAACAACTATAATCAGAAATTCTATCTAAAATACAATGCAAGATATCGTAACATCCCCTCTCAAATTGATGTTGGTGAATCAACCAACAACAATTTGCCAACCAGAAAATTATGCCATGGTTGAGACAATGCTTTGGTGAAGACATCAACCACTTGAAGATTCAAAGAGATGTATGAAAGAGATATTATCCGGCTCTCCAAAGTGTCGCGGATAGAGTGACAGTCAACTTCAATGTGCTTGGTATGCTCATGGAAGACAAGATTGGCCATAATCTGAATAGAACTCGTATTATCCACATGAAGTGGTGTAGGGGAGGTATGAGGAAACTGGAGCTCAACAAGAAGACCGTGGAGCCAAATAACTTCAGAACACGCAGTAGACATGGCATGATACTCGGCTTTGGTAGATGACTTGGACACCTAGTCATGTTTCTTACATTTCCAAGAAATCAGTGCATCCCCTAAAAACATACACTAGCCTGTAGTAGAACGACGAATATTGGCACCCTGCCCCATCAGCATCACTGTATGCAACAAGTCATAGCTCGGAGCCAGTAGGAAAGAATAATCCACGAGCAGAGGACCCGCTTAGATACCGGATGATGTGCTGAATTGCCGCAAGATGAAGGCGTCAAGGAGATGACATAAACTGAATAACCTGATGAACTACATAAGAGATGTTTGGGGTAGTAGTGGTCTAATATATAAGACTCGCTACCAGTCGGTGATAGAGAGTCGGATCTTCAAGGAGAGTCCCTTCATCTTTTCTATATTTGACATTGACCTCCTTAGAGGTAGCTACCGAAGATGTGTCCTCCAACCCAGCGAGAGTAATAAGATCTTGAATATACTTATACTGGTTTAAGAAAATACCAGTGGATTTGTGATGTACCTCCAACCCTAAGAAATACGTGAGTTGTCCAAGATCCTTCATATGAAAGGTGGCATGTAACACCTGCTACAACTTGGTAATCAGTCCAGAGTCAGTGCCAGTAATGATTATGTCATCCACATAAACCAGGAGAATGACCATGCCTGCGACAGATTGATGATAGAATAGAGATGAATCATACTGACTCTGTGTAAACCTGTGGAGAATAAGTATGCCACGAAACTTCTCAAACCAAGCCCGGAGGGCTTGCTTAAGCCCATACAGAGGATGACGAAGCTTGTAAACCTGCTCAGGAGAGGAGGTAGTCATACCCGACGGGAGCTTCATGCATACATCTTCGTGGAGGTCACCGTGGAGAAAGGCATTCTTCACATCCATCTAATGCAGCGACCAGGACTGAGTGGCTGCAATGGCTCATATAGTATGGACCGTGGTCATCCTGGCAACCGATGCAAATATTTCCTCGTAATCAATCCCATATTCCTGCCTATTCCCCAGGGCCACAAGGCGGGCTTTGTACATATCCAACGATCCATCTAAATGCAGCTTGAAAGAGAATACCCATTTACTCCCAAGAGGCCGAATAGTAGGAGGGCAAGTCACAATGGTCCAAGTGTGATTTTCCTCTAGCGCTTATAGTTCTATTTGTATTGCCTTTTGCCAACAATCATGTGCCATAGCCTGTTTGTAGCCAGAGGGAATGGAAATAGAAGATAAAGTAGCTGCAAGTGATACAAGGGAGGGGAAACCATACCTGGAAGGAGGGTAAGAACGATGCATGGATCTATGAAGAGTGATGGGAGCAAGCGCCAAGTCAGGATGGGGAGGGGACATCGATGCAGTGGGGTTAGGCTCATCAAAGCTCGTCAGACTAGACAAAGATGCAGAAGGCAGTGTAACTTGGAGGGAAAAATATTTATTTTCAAAGAAGACCACATTCCGAGAAACACGAACTCGACGTGCTTGGGTATCATAGCAAACATAACCCTTTTGAGAAACGGCATACCCAAGAAATGCACACATAACTGATTGGGTTGTAAGCTTATGTCGTTCATGATCAGGCAGATGTACAAAAAAAACACAACCAAATGTCCGAAGATCAGTGTAGGACAGTGAATAACCAAATAATTTAACAAATGGAGAGACATGATGCAAGGTAGGCTAGGGCAGACATTTGATTAAATGAATGGAGGTAGAGAGTGTTTCACACCAAAACCAAGGAGGAATGGATGATTCAATGACAAAGGTGCGGACCATATAAAAAAGGTGACGATTTTTCCCCTCTGTAACTCCATTTTGTTGAGGTGTCAAGGGAAAAGAACTCTGAGAGATAATTCCTTTGCTTTGAAGAAATTCCTGGAATTCAGTTGACATGTACTCGCCTCCAGTGTCAGAGTGTAGTACTTCAATGTGAGCAGAGATCTGTGTTTCAATAAGTGCAAGAAACCTGTTAAAAGCGACAAACACTTCAGACTTTGCCCATAAAAAGTAGACCCAAATAAACCGACTAAAATCATCAATAAAGGTGACAAAGTAATATTTTGTGCATGCGAGACAACATGAGCAATTCCCCAGACATCACTATGAATAAGGTCAAAGTAGTGGTAGGCATGCGAGGTAGGATGGTAGAACTTTACTTTTGCCAACTTTGCATGATTAACAGTCAACATAAGTATCAAGAGAAGTGCAGTCTAGATTGCCTAATAAATCCGATTTAAACAATGTACGAAGGACATCCAAGTTTGGGTGGTGTCACATCTTAGTGCTAGAACCAACAACATTACATGCAAAATAAAGTATAGGAGAACGTGGAATAAAGGTGGATAGAAAGACTTTAAGTGGAAATAGCCTGCCCACTTTGGCCCCTTCGCGATCACCTTCCCCAACGCTTGATCCTGCACAACACACCCAAAGCGAGAAAATTGAACATTACAATTTTTATCAACCAGTTGACCAATAAACAAAAGGTTTGTCTATAGGTCAGGAGACACAAAGACATCAGCTAAAGAAGGAGAGAGTTCACCAACAACACATATAGGCATAGAGCTGCCATCAACTGTGTTGATGTGCAGGTTTCCATCATACTTTCTGATGTTGGAAAGAGACACTACATTCTTTGTCATGTGGTTAGAGACACCGAAATCAAAATACCATGGCTGAGTAGAGATTTTCAACTTACCTCAGATACAAAAAGTAGAAAAAATAGATATGATCATCTATTGTACCATTTTAGGAGTGAGAGTGGTCAAACTCGTAGGTGTTGGAGAAATCAAAAGTGTAGTGACGGGGATGGCAGTCGGCAATGCTCCAGAACTAGAAGTACCAGTGGAGGCTTGATAAGTTATATTGTTCTTCTTTTCAGGGCGAGTAGGGCAAACTACGATGAGATGACCTGGCTTCTTGTAGTAGTTACAAGACTTCTTAGGGCATTCCCTAGTAAAGTGACCATATGTCTTGTTGTGGAAGCACTAAACAAAACTCATGTCTTGACCCTTATTTTTCTATTGTGCTACATAAGCCACTGGAGCCTAGATATCAGTCTGGACTCGATGTTCCATCCTGGCCTGGGTAGCAAAGCGCTCCTCTTTCCTCAAAAGTTCACTCAAATAGGCATCCAGTGGCGGCACTGGATGATGATTCTTTAGATGTGATCGAGCAATCTCAAATTTTGGATGTAGCTTTATCAAGAATTTGTCCTGTTTACTGGTTTCATGTGTGGCTTGTACAACAAAGAGAGCAGCAACAGGGGCCTTCTCATAAACAATATCAGTATAGTCTGCCCACAGATTTTGGAAGCCTGAGAAATATTCTTCAATGGAACGGCGTCATTGTGTGAAATTTGTCATTTCATATTCGACTTGAAATTGATGCGCCATGCTTGTTTGGTGATCAACCATGTGGAGGTAATTCCATATATCCGCTAAAGTTTTGTAGGGCCTCAGATTAAGGACTAGATGAAGCTAGGGGTGGCTTTGAACCGAGCCGGCTCAGTTCGGCTCAGTATCGGCTCGGTTCGATTCATCATTTATCGAGCTCGAGCCGAGCTCGACCGAAGCTAGGTTCGGTTCATCGGTTCGCTAGCTGACTCGAAATGAGTCAGATCGGTATGAATCGACAACGGGATCGCGAGCGAGAGCGAGGGGGGGAAAAATTTTTCCTCCCCCCTCGTCACCGCCGACCCCTCCCATCGGTTGTTGTCGCCGCCGACCCCTCCCATCGGTTGTTGTCGTCGCCTCTACCGCCGTTGTAGCTGTTTGCTGGCGTCTATATCGTCGTCGCAGTTGCTCGCACGGCCACCTCTGTGGCCGTTCGTTCGATTTCTTCCTCTCCTCGCCGTCGCCTCTGTTTCTGTTGCCGCCGCTTCCGTCGCCGCCGACTCCGTCGCCGCCGTCATCCCCGACGATAGGTCCTCCCCAGCGCCGTAACCCCCTTCCCTCCGTGTCGTCTCGGCGAAAAACCAGAACAGGGGAGAAATAATCTCCCCCTTCCTCGTGAGAAGATGATCTCGCACGTGCGATTTTGCACGTACGAGATCATAAAATAAAAAAAAAAACTTTTCCTCTAGAAAAAATTTAAAATAAATTTTATAGAAATAATTTTCTATAAACTATTAGTGTCTCATGTTTTTTTAAACATTTTTTTAATTAAATTTTTTTATTAAAAATCATATAATTTTCTAAGTAAGATTTTTCGTACCAAGATGTGGTAGAAAACTGTATAGAATTTTTTTGAATAAATATTTAACAGTTGATGTTGTAATACTTTTAGCATGAAACAATTTTCAATGCAATTTTGTGTTTGATATTTTATTTAATTAAAAATTTATCGATAAGTATAATAATATATTAGATTGATATTAATTTTTATTTATTTCCCTAGAAGAGACAATAAAAGGTCCATTTTACTTTCCTAAGAAAATTTTAAAACATTTCCTGTAATTTTCTAATAAGTCACTAATAGTAATAAGATTTTATTTAAAGGTTTTTTTGGGAATATGTATCATAGGAAAAATATTTGTAGTTTTTCATAGAATATAAATTTTTATCTAGGGGCACTAAGGAGGCCATAATAAATTATAGCCAGATTCAAAAATTACAAAACAAGCTAGACAATAATTGGAGTAAAAAATATTAATATTGGTGCATTTTAATCCATTATTGAAATTCAATCCTGAACCTCCCATATCATTATATTTTTTAAAAATATATGCATAATTTTATATATAATTTATTCAAAGCCACCCCTACGTGCGAGATCATAAACAAGAAAAAAAAAACTCTTTGTCCCTTCCTCATGGCTCTTAAATAAATTGAAAAGATATTTTAGTAGAAATACGTTTCTAGAGACTATTAGTGAGTTTTTCAATAAATATTGAAAAGACATTTTTAATAGAAATATAGGGACCATTAGTGCCTCATATTTTTTCAAAATATTTTTCTAATTATAAATTATTTTTAAAAAATCATATAATTTTCCAAGTAAGATTTTCTTGCCAAGATGGGTTAGAAAACCATATAGAAAAATTTTGAATAAGTATTTGACAGTTGATGATATAATACTTTGAGCATGAGGCAATTTTCATAGCAATTTTGTGTTTGACATTTTATGTGATTAAAAATTTATCGATAAGTATAATAATATATTAGATTAATTATTAATTTTTATTTATTTCCTTAGAAAAGGCAATAAGAGGTCCATTTAACTTTCCTAAGAAAAATTTAAAATATTTCTTGTAATTTTCTAATAAGTCTGTAATAGTAATAGGATTTTATTTAAAGGATTTATAGTTTTTATTTGGGTGATTGTAAAT
This sequence comes from Aristolochia californica, assembly GCF_029961685.1. Classification (NCBI taxonomy): domain Eukaryota; kingdom Viridiplantae; phylum Streptophyta; class Magnoliopsida; order Piperales; family Aristolochiaceae; genus Aristolochia; species Aristolochia californica. Next base: position 11,894,367 of record NW_027182214.1, read on the forward strand.
TGATAGTGATATTTTATTTAATTTTTTAGTGTTTTATTATTGTATGGAGTTTATTTATAATGTTATGCAGTGTATGGAGTGTTTAGATTATTTTATGGAGTGTATAAACAATTTCATGAAGTGTTTATGGAATGTATAGACAATTTTATGGAGTGTTTATGCAGGTATTATGTATATTGATTATGCCCAATTTTAAGTAGAGATCGTGCCGAATTTTATACAAGTATTAAATATATAGATTATGCTAAATTTTAAGTAGAGGTTATGCCCAATCTTATACACATATTATATATATAAGTTATGCCCAATTTTATGTAGAGGTCATACCCAATTTTATGTAAAATGTATGCATAATTTTATATACATTTTATTCGAATATATTTTTTGAAAAGTTTTAAATGTATGTATCCAGGTCATGACTCTAGCATCCATGGTAATCCATCTTGACAACGCTTTAGCATCGCAAGGTGTCGGATCACTCCCATCAATATGACACCAAAAATCTCTTCACATGACAAATAACCGGAACTGAAATTCCCAAGCATTGTAGTTCTTACCCGTGAACCGAATAGGAGCGAAATCTAACTTGTTTGTTGACATGATAAAATCAATATTTTTCTGAGATTTTCATAAATACCACCCTATTGAAAATTCAGATTTGCCCCTACAACTGCAACAAATTCCAGATCTACCCCACAACTTAAAAAATTCCAAATCTGCCCGCACATTTTCAAAATATCTAGATCTAGCCCCATGCTTTCAAAATTACTAGATCTGCCCCCAAGTTTTCAAAAATTCCAAATCTGTCCCCACATTTTCAAAATATCCAGATCTACCCCCACGCTTTCAAAATTACCAGATCTGCCCCCATGTTTTCAAAAATTCCAAATCTGCCCCACAGTTTCAAAAATTCCAAATCTACCCCAGCTGTTTCTAAAAATTACAGAAACTACCTTATGCAAATAATTTCATTCCAAACTTAGGAAAATATTGCCGACCCACGTCCAAAAAAAACAAACAAACCTGTTTGTCCTCCTTTCTGGTGAGGGACACTCCTCGGAGCTCGGACATAGAATTCTGAGCACTCCTCTGAACTCGAACGTTGTTTTTCGATCACCCCCGATAGCTCTGCCTAACATTGAGTCGTCAGACAGCATCTCGTTGGGCGGAAACTCTTCGGACGGAGCAAGCTCTGATACCATGTCAGCAATGATTCCTGATGGTGAAGCAAGACCACTGATTAGCTACGGCCAGAGTTTATGCTCTGGTCTTCTTGAGAGTGAAAGCGATGTTCGTAGGACGGAGGTTGATGGTGCAGCGAGAGTTCTTAGGTCTTACGACAGTGGACGAAACCACCACAACCTCATGGGATTGACATGACAATCCAGACGGAGAGCGTCGCACTCTCTGGACTCTCGACGAAGACGACAATGCTGGAGAGGATGAACAGTCTCTCTGAAATGCTCTCGTGTCTTCCTCTCTCTTCATGATCTATTTAAGCTTAGGTTTTAGAGATTATTACAAATTGGCCCATGGGCCCAATACATTGCCCCCAATCCATTAAGCCTACTCTAAATACCCTATTTACATAACCTAAATTGTACAATAATTATAATCAGAAATTCTATCTAAAATATAATACAAGATATAGTAACAATGACAAGGCACTTATTTGAATTTTTCTAAACACAAATAGAGTTAGCCCTGCGCTTTATGATATGAAAATCTATTTGTTTATAAATAATATAAGGCAATAAACATGGCATTAAGTTATTAACAAGTAAATAATAAACATTGTCTTAAAAGTCAATTGGCAAGTAAAAGGCCATCAATTAAAAGTTTGTGCAAGACCATCATCATAAAGAGCAAATACTTTTCTTCGAATTTTAAAAAGGTAAAACCATCCTTTTAAATAACTATGTCTTTTGCTTCTTCTATTTACAAGAGAACGATGTTAACCTACAAATGACACTCACTGGGTCCTTGCTATTTTGAATGTGTTGACATGGGTATCGTTGGCAGCAACAAGATGTTGCTTGCTTTTATGTCCCTGTGAATAATCCGTAAGGGGGATTCCTCATGAAGATAAAGAAGACCTCGTGCCACATAAAAAATTATCTCAAAACATTTTGAGCAATCCAGATATCCACTTTTCATCTTATCTAAAAAATCAAAGCCACAAAAATATTGCTTAAGCAAAGGACAAAGATATATATGAGCGCTTTTTATTGCTCATTTCGTTTTTTTTTTTTTTTGTATCTCTAATCATTTCTAGTAACCAATCTATCCCTCTTGTTATCTAAACTTATCCAATGGTGATAGCAAAGTTCTGAGAAAGAAGCTCTTTGAGTCATCCCTTGTGATTTGAACATCATTATATAAAGCATTAATAGTAATAGAGGACTTGCCTTTGAGGTTTTTATGGATCCTAGGGCCTATGGTGCATACATATTACCATTGGTAAATTTGCAAGGCAAAACCCATACATTCAAAAACTCAACCACCCAACAAGAATGCCAAACAATAGTTGAGTCAAATTTTCAATATATATGGTGAGTCATGTTCTCACACTACAAGGGCATGAGAATACATGTAATAAAATTTGAATTGATTGAAAAATATACTAGTATGTTGTATTGACTTCTGGATATCATTGGAGCCCAATAATAAACTCAATTTAACATTAGTTCATCCTCACTATCAGACAAAACCTCACCAAAGATTTTTTCAAAGTTAATAACAGCAAATCTTGGTCGTGATGTTGAGAAAGATCTAAAAGAATAAAACAAGCAATGTCCCAAACCTGTTACAATGTGGGACCCACCATGGTTGTACGAGCTGGTGGGACCCACCATGAGGACGTGAGAAGCTAAGACGAGGCAGTACACAAGCTGGCTTGAGTTGGCATGAGTTGGCAGAATTGAAGATCTAGTGGGGGCCCACAAAGATACCACGAGCTGGTATCTTTATCACATGAGCTAGAAGATATTTTTACGTGAGCTGGAAGATCAAATGGGACCCACAAAGATACCACACGAGCTGGCATCTCCAGCCAAGAGGTCAAGTCCTTATAGAAGGATTATAATTTATGTCTGAATTTAAGTAAGTTAGAATTTGAGTAAGTTTATCTTTGGTAAGTGTATATAAATTCTATCACTCCTCCACTATAAATAGAGGAGCTTTTACTGATAATAAAATCAATCAAAGTAAGGAGTTCTCTCCTATCCCTCTCTCGTGTAGAGTTCCTTCTCCTCCTTCTTCTTCTTCTTCTTCTTTTCTTCTTCTCTCCTCTCTACTCGAGATCTCTCTCTCTCCTTCTTGGTCTTTTTCTTTCTCTTTCTCACCTTGCTCGAGATATTATTATTGGGGTCCTAAACTCAACATGGTATCAGAGAATCAAATTTAGGATCCACACGTCAAAGGAATGCTCTAAGAAGATATGATCAATGTTGCTCATAGAAGGCTCCTTATGAAGCAAGATTGAAGCTCATGAGATAAGTGTTTGTTTATGATATTATTGATTTAATGCTACTAGTTTTTGGATATTAGAAGATGGTTTAGAGATGTTTTTATGCATGTCTTCATCTTAATAGATTATGAAAATATATACATCTTGGATTAGAAGAAGTTATCAAGGTAGTTTTCTTGATTTAGAAATTTTTTTGATCGAGACCAGTTCCTATTGAATTTTTTTTTATAACTCTATGGGAAAAAGATTCCCAGATAAAGAAGAATGACATTGAGCCTTTTTATGAGTGATTATTCATTAAATATGATCACTTATTTTTTATGCTAAGCATCTCCATTAACCGAGTTGGTTAAAGACCTCTACTTAGTTTTGTTTTTGATTTATTGAGTGGAAAATTTTTTTTCCAATTGAATTGGCTCTTATGGCTGAAAAAACATGAGTTAGAAGAGTGACATACTCAGAATTACCATTATACCCTTGTGGGGGGTATCAAATTTTATGAGCTGGTCCACATCGGTTCGTCGGTTTCTTATCACAAAAGACCTCCTTGGTCACCTCACCAACAATGGACCACGTATTGATGAAGAGGATATTTTTTTATAAAAAGTAGTTAAAGAATGATACGTTGGTTATTAGTTGGCTTATCAACAGTATGCAAGAAAATGTACCAACAATATTATTCATCTTGATACAGCTAAACAAATTTGGGAGACATGTGACAACTTACACAGGCCATAAGATATTCTCCAACGAATGTTTACCACTAAACAAGGAGACAATATCCATGAATATTAGGCTCGCTTTAAAGGTCTTCTTCAAGAATGGAAGATAGCCCAGCCTACCACCATGGATATCTCAGTCAGAGACAAATAGAAAGAAGCCTTAGTTACTGCCATATGCCTTGCTAATATTAAACCGTATCTTGAAATTGCTAAGAGTCAACTTCTTAGCTCTTTTGTGGTTCCCACTTTTGATGATGTATGTGTCACACTTTTCCATATTTCAAATGCTTACCACTAAACAAGGAGACAATATCCATGAATATTGGGCTCGCTTTAGAGGTCTTCTTCAAGAATGGAAGATAGCCCAGCCTACCACCATGGATATCTCAATCAGAGACAAACAGAAAGAAGCCTTAGTTACTGCCATATGCCTTGCTAATATTAAACCGTATCTTGAAATTGCTAAGAGTCAACTTCTTAGCTCTTTTGTGGTTCCCACTTTTGATGATGTATGTGCCACATGTCTCCATCTTCCAAATGCTTCTTCCTCTAATACTGAAGTATCATCCTCTATGTACTCTGGACATAGGGCACCAACATCTGACCAAGGCCAAGGCCGAGGCAAAAATTATAGAGGAGGACGATGAAGAGGTGGAAGGAATGGGTTTGACATAACAAATGGGAAAGAATGCACTTATTATGGGATATATGGCCACTCTAGAGAAAAATGTTATAAAGCCAATGGCAAACCAAACGAGAATAAGGCTAACCAAGCCTTAGTGAGTGATACAAAAGAGGATCAGTCTACCATATCAATAGCCAAAAAAAAATTTACTAATGAAGAGTATGAGTTGTTCTAGAAAATGAAAACAATGATGGGTTCCTCTCCAAGTACTTCCTCAACTACTGTTGCCACCACCGCTTTAGGTATGCTATCTACCTATCCTTCATCCTGGATAATTGACTTAGGAGCCTCCGAGCATCTTATAGATAAAAAAAATCTCTTACACTCGGTTTCTCTATGACTTTCACATAAATTTGTTACCATAGTTGGCGGTTCACAAACTAAAGTTCAAGGGAAATGATCCACTTTTGTTACACAGTCACTTCTGCTCATTGATATCCTTTTTGTTCCTAACTTCCCATTGAATCTTTTATCGGTTAGTTAGCTCACCAAACATTTTAATTGCTCTATTACCTTCTCACCCAGTTCATGTGTGTTTTAGGATCTTATAACGAATCAGGTGATTGGTGGAGGCCGTGAAAAAGGGGGGCTCTACTACCTGGATGTGGCAAAAATAAATATTGTTTCCACCAGTGAAACTGAGACCAGGTTATGGCACAATCGGTTCGGACATCCGTCCGCACAATCTCTTCATCATATTTTTCCTACTCTTAAAGAAAGGTCGGAGTTTCATTGTGAAGTCTATCAAATGAGTAAACATCAGAGGTCTACATACTCACCTCATCCATAAGTTAAAAGTGTCCCTCCTTTTTCATTAATTCATACTGATGTATGGGGACTTGAGCATCTCGAATATTACTCAAGTCAAATATTTTATCACATTTATTGATGACTTCACTCGTACCACTTGGTTATTTTTGTTTAAAGAGCGTTCTGAAGTACCATTGATTTTTAAATCTTTTCATGCTATGGTACTCACTTAGTTTGGTCAAAAAATTAAAATACTGTAGTTTGATAATGCCAAAGAATACACATCCAAAGACCTTGACTCATTTTGTCAAGATAATGACATTATTCATCAAACATCATGTGCCTACACCCCTCAACCAAATGGTGTAACTGAACGGACGGACCATCATATTCTTGAGGTAGCTCACGGTTTACTATATGCCATGAAAGTTTCATACTTTTATTGGCCGCATGCAATCCTTACTACATGTTTTCTTATAAACTGGTTATCATCTTCCGTTCTTGGTAATGAATCCCCTTACTCTCTATTGTTACCCAATGATGATTTTTTTTTCACTACCCTTGAAAGTCTTCGGCTGTCAATGTTTTGTCCATATTTCCTCCCTAAAGCACAGTAAACTTGATCCCAAATCTATCAAGTGTATCTTTTTAGGATACTCTTGCACACAAAAGGGTTATGTTTGTTATAATCACACTCTTCAACGTTTGCTTGTGTCCAAGATGTCACATTTTTTGAAGACTCTCCATATTATACTGACAATGCTTCTCTAGTTTTATCTTCTCTACAAGGTTCTCCTCGACTGGTTGTGTCCCGTGCTACAGAAACTACTCAGCCCCTAGAAACATTGGTTGACACCACACCTACTACATTTACGGATCCCACCGAGGCAAGTCCATCTTGTTCAGTTATTTTTTTCCCACAATATGATACTCGTCCTATTGCCATAAGAAAAGAACCCAGATCATGCACCATGCCCTCTACTTCTCATCCCATATCAAATTTTGTGTCTCATCATATTCTGTCTCTTGTATGTTGTCAATTTCTCTCTGTTATTTCCTCCATATCAATACCACGGTCCTATCATGAGGCTCTCAAACATCCAGGGTGGAAGGCAAAAATGGATGAAGAAATGCAGGTGCTTTATGAAAATCAGACATGGGCTCTAGTCCTACTTCCATCAGAGAAGAAACTCATCGGTTGAAAATGGGTGTTTACTATGAAACACAATCCGGATGGGTCCGTGGCTCGGCTGAAGGCTCACCTCATTGCTAAAGGCTATAAACAATGTTATGGTATATATTATGTATGTTATGGTATATATTATGTGGAAACCTTCTCGCCAGTGGCAAAAATGAACTCGATATGTGTGTTATTATCTCTAGTAGCTAACTCTTCCTGGCAAGTATATCAACTTGACGTAAATATTGACTTTCTGAATGGTGATATCAAAGAGGAAATTTATATGCAACAACCACCTGGGTATGTAGTTGAGGGGCAGTCAGTATGTCGACTAAAAAAATCTCTCTATGGTTTGAATTAGTCTCCTCGGGCATGGTTTGAAGAATTTAGCCAAGCACTCATACGGGCTGGATTTCACAGATGCTCTAGAGATCACTCCATATTTGTTAAAGACACACTTAAGGGAAAGGTAATTCTAGCAGTATATATTGATGATATTATTATAATTGGTAGTGATTCCGAGGGCATCCAGAAAATAAAAGAAAGGATATGTGCTGAATTCAAGACAAAGGATCTTGAACTGCTCAAATATTTTGTGGGTATTGAAGCACTACAATTCTGACATGGAATTGTATTATCTCAAAGGAAGTATGTCATTGAACTACAGGAGGAGACCGGAATGATGGGATGCAGACTGGCAGATACTCTTATGGACTGAAATACAAAATCATTTGCAAGTACTAGAGAAGAGGTAGATAACGGAAAATATCAAAGATTAGTGGAAAAACATATTTACCTTTGCGTAACGAGGCTAGATATTTCATATGCACTCAGTGTGGTAAGTCAATATATGCACAACCCACAACCCAGTCACTAGTAAGCACTGGAAAGGATATTATAATATCTTAAAGGAGCACCAGGAAGAGGGCTTCTCTATAAAAATTATGGTCACTTCAACATCGAAGGATTCTCATATGTGAACTGGGCCGGATTCTCGGAAGCTGGCACTCCCACTAGGCGACGGGTGACGGGCGACGTACTCACGTGACTATCCACACCCATCACCCCACCGTATTTTAGCAATCGCCTTTCATCATATTCAAATATAAAAACCCCAAACTCCTAAGAATCAAACCCAGATGTTAAAACCGCTTTGTATATCTCTCTTTCCCTCCCTCTGTCTCTCCCTCGTTCTCTCCAAATTCCCACCGTTTTCTAAAAATGGGGATTCTTGAATCTCCATCGACCCTCGCCTCTCCAGCCATACCTTCCGTTGTGTAGATTCTGCTCAGCTCTTCTACCCTCTCATCGTTTTCTTGTTTTCTCTCTTGATCCATGGTGATGATTGTACGATCAGCCAAGCCCACGACTCCTCAGCGGCTAATGTCCTTGGCCCCGCCGCCACTGAAGAAATCTCAGCTCAACTTCTCCATGCCCTTCCCATAATGGGGAGAGAAGACGAAGAAATTGCACCACAACTTCTCCATGCCTTTCTCCAAATGGGGAAACCAGAAGTTGAGAGTGAACGACAATGGGGAAGTGTCAACGTCGTCGTCGAAACTGAATACTTGGACATCCAGGAAGTCGGTGGAGGTGACCAAAGACCCTGATCTTGGAACTGGGAGAAAATCATGGCGGCGGGAGATGGGAGTTATACAGAATGAATTGGATGTAAGCCTTCTTTGCTTTTCTTCGTTTCTTCTCTTATTTTAGTGTTTCTAGTTTATGTGTTTTGAATTTTCTAGGCGGGAGTTATACAAAAGAAATTGGATGTAAGATGTGTTCAATCTTCCCTTATTTGCCTTACAATGTCGCTAGAAATAGAAGAAAACCATGCATAAATTCTCTCTTTCTTTTCTTCTATTCAAGTGATGAAAACTTTCCCATGATTTTTTTTCCAGCAAATGTTCCCTGGATTATGGTTACTCGCCGATGCTACAGAAAGATGCAGAATAGCTGATCAATCTAAATCCAGGAAAAGGTCAAAATGGCACACTCTTCGCTTGTTTTACTTTTCTTGCAGCCCATTTTGAAAATTTTAATTTGTTGGTTGAAGACTCTTTTAGATTTTATTGATATTGGATGCCACATAATGAAAAGAAATGAGCCTATCCCCATGGAAAATCTTATTTCTCTTCATCCCTAAAGCCTCTCTCGTCCAAGGAAACTCTTTCAAACAAGCATAATGAAAAGTACAATGTAAAGTGTAGAGAAAATTTTTATTAATAAAATATTCTAATAGAATTGACTTTCATAACTTTTACTTAACTTTTTTATTAACAAACTAAAAGATAGATTTTAACTTGTATAAATTATGAAATACTTAAAATTTATATTAATATTATTTAATTAATTAAATATATAAAAAATAATTAAACACATGCTTACTTTTATAATATTAAAATACTTAATAAAATTGTAAATTTTATAATATTTGAATTCTCACTCATAAACTAGTAATTAAATATAAAATTAACCATCATGAATTTATATAAAAAGGATAATTTATTATATAAATTTATTCTAGTAACTCTTAAGATAGTTGTACTTAACTTTTCTATTAATAAACTAAGATAGATTTTAACTTGGGATAAATTAATAAATAATAAATAATTTAAAATTAAATTAATTTTTTTACCTTTCTTAGACTTGTTAGAGATTTCTCCTTTGGAGTGTTTATTTATAAAATTGCCACGTAGGGTATCCACAAATATTTAAAGGCAGGGGAGAGAATATCAGGAGACAAATATGACATCTAGGGGTGGCATCAAGTTAAACTTGAACTTGCATATGCTCAAGCTGGGATTGATTTAAATACTTCAAACTCGAGCTCGAGTCCAATAATTTTAACCCAGCTTCAGCTCTAAGCTTTGGAGAATCACAATTGCATCCCCATAAAGACCAACAAAAGTACAAAAATACCCTAGTGCCATGAATAATAGATTTTACATAATGAGACCCCTAACTACAACTTGTATGTTGAACAGGTAAGAATCATGAACATGCCTTTCCTTTCAGGATCTAGTGTAACAACTTATTATGTTCATTTTCATATGTGTCCTCCCTGATAAGAAACCCCAAGAGACCGAAGCGCCCTTTCTGCAAACTAGTCCATGATGTCATGCACTTTTCCAGTAATCTCATCATTCTCTTTACCAATATTTAAAATCTGAATGAAGATGTTAGCATGTCATTAGCAAACAATTTCATCCTATCAATGGAAAGAAATAGATTTCTGAAAAATTTCACCGGGAAAAAAAATTCTTTCATATATTCAAAAACTCAACTTTACACACTTCAATTTAATATTTATACAATCAACAAAGAGATCCATAGATTACATGATTATATCCTGTAATATCTCATAGGATAAATCAGAGGAAACCTTCCTCTGATTTCTCTCGGATGATAAATCAAAATCCTCTGATTTATCAGGATACAACTCTCGCTAATAGTCCCCCTCAAGTTGGTGCATATAGATCTCTAATGCCCAACTTGACAAGTGAGTTGTAAAAGTTCTTGCACACACCACTTTTGTAAGTATGTCTACCAACTGGTCTTCAGATTTAACAAATGAAAATTGGATTATCTTGGCCTCAAGGTTTTTCTTGATGAAGTGTTGATCTACTTCCACAAATTTAGTCCGATTATGTCAAACCGGATTATGAGAAATAGCAATAGCCGCTTTGTTATCACAGAATAAATTCATCTCATGGCTTGGGTCAAAGCCGATTTTGGTTAGTAGTCTCCAAAGCCAGAGAAGCTCACAAAGACCCTTAGCCATTCCACGAAACTTGGCTTCAACACTTAATAATGCTACCACCTTTTGTTTCTTACTTCTCCATGTAACTAGATTCCCTCCAACAAACGTAAAATACATTGAGGTGGATCTTCAATCTAAAATATTTCTTGCTCAATCAGCATCTGTATACCCTTCAACCCTTAGGTGGTTGTTTCTCAAGAACATAAGTCCTTTCCCAGGGGAGGACTTTAGGTACCGAAGAATTTGATTCATAGCATTCATATTATCTTCACTTGGACAATGCATGAACTGACTTATTACAGTTACTGCATAGGCGATGTTAGCTCATGTATGGAGAGAAATAAGTTTTCTGGCCAACCTCTGGTACCTCCCTTTATTTGTTTGCACTTGGTTTGGGTATTCTCCAAACTTATGATTTTGGATTATTGGGGTATCTACCGACTAACACTCCAGTAGTCCAACTTCAAATAATAAATCTAGGATATATTTTCCTTGGAAAAGGATTATGCCTTGCTTAGATCGAGCAACTTCAATTCCCAAAAAATATTTGAGTCGTCCTAAATTTTTCATCTCAAATTTTGTTGCCAGTTGCTCTATGTTAAGAAGCAGATTTAATTAGAAGGTCATCATCGTCCCCGACGACAGCCTCTGAGCAGCATCGGGCCGGAGTTTCCTGAGCATGATATCCCCTAAACTACATGGGATGGAAAGGTTGGGTCGGATGGGAGTTCCCCTACGCAAGAGATCCTCTGAATCTCACGGGACGGAAAGGCTTCCTTCATCTCTGGAAAGCCAATCCGCACGTTGGAGGTTCGGCCAGAGTCAGCGATCGCCATGACAGTCGCTTTGTTCTCTGCCATTTTCAAAGAGAATGACTTCCCACTGTTTTCAATTTGGGAGATGGGTCCACAGTCGTGGAACTGAGTCCTCCCTCCATCATGTGACTGGAGCCCATCGGTGTCGTCGCCGAAAGAGCTAACCCACTCTGATACCATAAAAATTTTCACCTGAAAAAAATAATCTTCTTTCATATATTCAAAAACTCAACTTTACACACTTCAATTTACATATTTATACAATCAACAAAGAGATCCATAGATTACATTATTATATCCTGTAATCTATTGAAGGATAAATCAGAGGAAATCTTTCTCTGATTTCTCTCGGATGATAAATCAGAATCCTCTGATTTATAGGGATACAACTCTCACTTACAATTTCATCATGATATTTTAGACTTTACCCATTCGAGAGCCCTTTTGCTTGTTCGCCACCATCAACCATCAAAATCAATGTAGGTAATTGTTGTCCACTTGTCAATAGGATTGAAGGGGAGGAAATGCACTTTTGTAATGTTTTCGTGCGTGCCTGGATTGGAACAAGTTTTTATATGATTTTTATTGTTGATGTAAAAAATATGAAATTGTATAAGACAACATGGTCAAACAACAAATATTTTTATTACCTCTTTGGGGTCAGCAAGCATGTTAACAATGGTTGTGTCAATGGCATCTTGGTTCTCTACCCTAGATGCTCTGGCTTCAAGCAAGGCCATTATATATGCATCTCTCTCTTCATTCAAAAGCTAGAAAGTAGGAATTTTCTACACTTTTAGGAACAAAGAGTCGAATTGGAAATTTTATCGGGATGAGGAGCTCAAAAAGAAAAGGCTAAGGACAAGATTTTGCACGTACTTAAACACGCCCCCCCCCCCCCCCCCCCCCCCCCCCCCCCCCCCCTTCCCAAATTAAAGTATCTACCTCAATAAGGTTCCTGTAAGAATGGCAACATGTTTCCATGCTTACTATTGGACATGAAAAGAGAAATGTCGGTTCCATGAGTAACTGAGGAAAGATATTCATAAACCATAGTTTCTAATATTTTAGAATGTATTTCACCTTCTAAAAATGACCAACTACATCAGTGGAATCAACCAAATGGGCTACTTTACCAAAGAAAGAGTGAACACCAGTTGCAATTACAACAACTTCAATCTTTCCATGCTTACAGGTTGAAACCAAAAATTCTTCATCTCCTATCTTTTTTGTTACTAGAAGAGATTTTCCACTAAGAGTTGTCTGCATGTGTAAATGACAAACAAACTAAGAAATACAAGCAAAAATGGATAAGTTAGCCATTCATATCATACATGAAGAATTTACCTGATCAATTTTAAGATTGGGTCTCCCTCAAGTAGACGAGCATCTGATGGGATGGTATCACCAAGATTTATGTAGATTATATTGTTAGGAATTAGTCGCCCGAATTCCAGACTAATGAGAGCAATAATAATAAACACGAAAGAAGGGAAAAATAAGCAAGGAAAAGCACAACAAGATTTATATAGGTTTACCTCAAGGTGAGATTACGTACTGTCTTTCACCGTTGTAATAATCCACTATGAAGGTGAAATATTTTACAAGAGAGATTGCACACTTACAGGTGTTCTCTCTAACCTCTCGGGCTGCAACTCGAGATGCTCCTCGGTTTAAGATGATCAAACCCTCTAATAGCGGCATCCCTCAATTATAAAGAGAAAATTAGGGCAATCACGATATAAGAGTAAAATTCCCAAACTGCCTTTAATGAAACAATAATTAATATATTTTGGACTAACTTAGGCGTTAATTAGGCTCCACAACTAAACATATATCTCCTGGTACTAGAACAGTTGCATCCATTTCTTGCCATTGTCCATTTCTCAAAACCTAATTTCAAAAGATTATTCATTGGTATTTAATGAGAGAGATGCATCAGAGGTGAGACTAACACAAGCTCTCACCATGTCAAATTGAAGACGAGATGCACCGATCACCAGAAAAGGAAGCCATTTCAGGAGGTACAATTTTTGGTTTATGAATTTCATATATGCTTTAAAATTTCATTAAAGTTTTTCATCTTTGTCATGCTCGAATGTTGCATATGCATGAGGGAACATCGGTTCTTTTATGACTACAACCATCATTAAGCTTTTCTGGAAAATGCGCGATCTTCTTTACACAACTGGGAGAGAAATAGAACATCTTCAATTAATAAACAAATCAAGAGACTATTTGGATTACCCCAAAGTAGAAATCATACTCACTGGAGATCAATGACATCGAACATCGAGTTAGGAACCATGTAAACATCTGTGCAATGGTCGAATTTGGGACCCCCATTTTGGGGCTGATCATGTGGGTGGAAACCTCATTGCTGACATTGGCTAGTGATAGACATGCCACCAAGAGTCGTCAACTGGAATACGCCACGAGTTTTGCAAAGGAGAAGTCACTATCAATTAGTTGAAGTTCAATTTGTTAGGAATAAGACGCTCTAATTTCAAACTAACAAGAACAATAATAATAAACGTGGAAGAAGGAAAAAACAAACACGAAAAAGCACAACAAGATTTAGACAGGTTTGCCTCAAGGTGAGACTATGTCCTGTCTTCTGCCACTGTAGTAATCCACTATGAAGATGAAATACTTTACAAGAGAAATCGCACACATACAGGTTTTTCTCTCTAACCTTTTGGGCTACAACTCGATATGCTCCTCGGATTAAGATCATCAAACCCTAATAGTGGTGCCCCTCATTTATAAAGAGAAAATTAGGGCAACCGCGACCAACTCAGCATAGGGCATTAATTAGGCTCCATAACTTAATACAATTAATTTCAAGCGATAGAGGAGAATAAATTTTGGTAGAGATGGTCATCTTTTTTAGTGCTACCCATTGTGCCCAAGTTCCCAAGCCACAAATAAGCCATTGTGATGCCATGGCAATTACCAATGACATGCCTATTTCCCTTTAAATAAGAGGTTTTGACAAGAAATACAATTTAACAATGGGAAAATTAACTCCCATGTGCAATTCCTATACTTGGAAGAATCACTGGGTGCGATGACGATTGCAATGGCTAACCTTTTAGGCACATAGCACGTGGGACTTTTTAAACCATTTGTGATGATATCCGCATCGTCGATCATTGTAGTCAACCACTGATGAGACATGTGACACTCTCCATCTCTTTAATTCAGCATGTACTAAAGGGTAGTAGAACCATGCAATATCAAATTTGGGAACCATTAGCAGCACGCCTAGGAGTTTAATTTGATGGCGGCGGGCAAAGATCATGATTTTGGAATTGAAGAAATCAGGGCGAATCTTTTAATTCACCTCTGGACAGAACCAAAGAAGATGAAGTTTCATGTGTCAAAGGAACCCAAGGAAGAAGAATCCTCAGCGAGGCCAAGGAATCTCCGCACCAGGAGGGCAGCCTATAAGGCTCAGAATGAGATTGGGGAGGCTCCATGGGAGATTCTACCGTCATCCTTGGGAAAACACACGATATGTTCGAAATTAAATGCCCTAATTCTAAACTAAAGAGAGCAATAATAATAAAAGCAGAAGAAGGGAAAAGTAAGCACGAAATAAAGACAACAAGATTTATACAGGTTTGCCTCAAGGTGAGACTACGTCCTGTCTTCCGCCGCTATAATAATACACTATGAAGATAAAATAGTTTACAAGAGAAATTGCACACAGGTGTTTCTGTCTAACTTCTCAGGCTGCAACTCGAGATGCTCCTCAGATTAAGATGATTAAAACCCTAATAGTGACACCTCTCAATTATAAAGAGAAAATTAGAGCAACCGCGATACAAGAGTAAAATTTCCAAACTACCCTTAATAAAACAACAGTCAATATAGCGTGGACTGGACAAGGGCTCCACCCCCACATCCTCAGGAGGGACACATGATGTCTTTTCACCGCTAGCTTCATGGGGAGTGTTAGAATATATAGGCAAGCCTGGGTTTCATTGATGAAATTATTTTATGATTTTTATCTCTTATTCACTCCTAAGGTGAAGGGTATAATTATAATATTGGTACTTTGGGCATCTATAAATAAAGCTTAATGGGAAGGGTTTGGACACAAGTCCACAACCCTAATTCTCCTCTCCTTTCTCTCTTCAACATGTTCAAAAACTCTCTCTCTCCCATCTGTCCTCTCTCCTTCATTCTCTCATTTTCTTCTTCTTCTCTTCTCCTTCTTCCTTCTTTCTTTTGTTGTCTTAGGTTGAAGACTTTATAATATGGAATCCTGAAATCAAAATGGTATTAGAGCACTAATTTTGGGATTCCATTTTTTTTTCTGCTCGGTTTAAGATTCATGAAGGAATTGCTCGACAAGAAGGAGCTGCATGAAAAAGATAAGTTCTTTATAAGACCTTCATGAACCTCTATAACTTTAGAACTATTGATTTCTAAGGCCAACATATAAACTCAAGAGATCTGAAGGGAAAGAGAGAAGAGAGGAACCGTAGCATTTGGGAGAGAGGAGAGAAAAAACCAAGGGAGATAAACAATATGAAAAGAGAGAGAGGTAAAGATGAATTTTATCTAAGAGGAAGAAGCTTGAATTTCTCTACCTCATTGCCTTGAGGTTGTATTTATAGTTGTCAGAAGGTATTTACATTGACTACAATGTCCTTAGGGCTACATGATGCAAAAATAAAAAGACATAAGAGGACTTACATTGGTCTGCATAATTATAATTTTATGCCACCTCTAGGAAAGTTCTCCTTATTTACTGGACATGCCACCCCTAAACACACTGGGTGTCTTTTAACACTCCCTCAAGTTGGTGTTTTTTACTTCACTTTGCAAAATATCTTGGTCAATAAAATTTTTTGCTTGAAAAGAAATTCTAATCTTGTGTGCTTGAAAAAGAAATTTTGGTTGCTTGCTTTGATTCATCTTGTTCTTGTTCACATCTTGTTTGTGGTCTTATCTTGTTCTCATCTTTTTCTCGCCCTTACTTGGATATTCTTGTCATATAAAATTTGATTACCACAACACGTAGAATTCTTCATTGTTGGGTACCTCTTTCTTGTACTTATTCTTCTACTTCTCTCCTTTAAGGTAGGGATCTCTATTAGGAATTAGACACGCTAATTCAAAACTAACGAGAGCAAGAATAATCATAGAAGAAGAAAAACTCAAGCACAAAAAACACAAGATTTATATAGGTTGCCTCAAGGTGAGACTACATCCTGTCTTCTGCAATTGTAGTAATTCATTATGAAGATGAAATAGTTTACAAGAGAAATCGTACACACTCGTATTTTTATCTAACCTCTCTCAGCCGCAACTGATGATCCTCCTCTGATGATAAACCCTAATAGTGGTGCCCCAAATATATAGAGAAACCTAGGGCACCCGCAATCCAAAAGTGAAATCCCAAACTGCCCTTAATGAAGCAGCAGTCAATGTATCATGGAAGGTCAATCCGTGTACCAACTCAGAGTAAGGCTTTGATTAGGCTCCACAACTTTACAATTTTTCCGATCTTTACCAAAAGTCCTAACTTGCATAAAATAATGATGAGAGAAGACATCACTCTTAGTTGTACGACAAAGCTCCATTGACCAGTCAAACTGGTCACAGTTTGAAACACACTCTACTCAATTTCAAAGACAGAAAAATGACCCAACTTTAGGGCACAACAAAGAGAGTACTAACTTTGTTAGGGTAGCTCAAACAACAAAACACCTCTTGGGTGAAGAATAGAAAGACTTGACTCAACCTGGATGTTGGGCACACTCCTATATTTTTTATTGGGTTTGTAGGCATTGCTCTAAAGTGATTTTAACAAACACAAATTGAAGAAATTTTTTTAAGGAATTAAGGGTGTGAATAAAAAAATAGCATTTGCTTTCTTTTAAATCTTGTCTTGCTTAAAATATCAAAGATAAGTCAAGGCTAAAAGAATTGGTGAGTTGTTACGGTCCCAGATCTAACACAAAGATTCGTTGGGAGGATCTTGGATCTGCCACGGGTTACGAGTCTGCCATCCATTACTGTAGGGATAGTAGGAAGACAAGGGGAAGACGAAGATCAATGGAGGATGAGACAATATGTGGGTTTTTGAGGAAAACTCTAACCTCGAGATCAAGAAGGTAATCTCAAGCCTGTTTAAGCTAGATTTAACCTAATTCTCAATCCTTGTCTTTCTCATTACTCTTACCCCTTAAATAGGGTTCACCCTATTAGGGTTTAATATAAAGTATTACAAAAATACCCCTATAGATAAAATATTCCAAAAATAACCCTATGACCTAAACTGAAATAAAATAAAGTAAATTAAATAAAAATAACTAAAATAATAATATTATTGCGTGCATAACATTACACCCTTGGAAGAACGAGCCTGTCCTCAAGCTCGGAAGTAGTGTATGTATGCCAACATCTTCACCTGTGGCCGAGTAGCATCCGTGATCGCTATGTTCACTCGCTGGACTCCCAAAATTGGAGCTATTATTTTATTTATTTATTTATTTATTTTTTCGTCACTGCACTTGCTGTAACATACCCCAATACGAGAAGAAAAAGAACAACAAGTGGAATTGTTACCTGCGCCAAACTGGTAACTACTGATTCAACATTAACAGCCATTGGGGGAGCTGCCCCAGCATTAACCGCATTGACAAAAAACAACATATCCCTGATAACCTCATTCTTTGGACCCAGTCCATGTTCAGCTAATTTCCCCGCATACTCCACGAAAGTATCATGGCTATAACACTGAGCATGATGTCAACAACAATGAGGTCGCCTGCTTTGTCAAGATCCACCAATTCCAGGTTGTACCTTTGGTGAAACCTCTCGTCCCTATCAAGAACATGTGCACACCCCCACGCATTCCTGAATCCAGCTGGACATAGGCCTTTACTGCCCTCAGCCTCCTGACAAGCTGAGATGGAATGTCCATCAGGAGCAGCATGCCAATAGCCTCCATTGTCTAGCTTGCATCGTCCAAGCCCACTTGCTGCACAATGGCTATAACCATCCCCTCTGAATTGCACTCCTTCTAGCTAGGGACACTCACTGACTCCCACAGAAGGTGTCCTTGCAAGCTGTTAAAGTCACCATTTTATCTCGCCAACAACCCCCATTGATGCTCAAGCATTCATTGTGCTGAATATCATTACCCAAACCAACAATAGCTTCAAAAGTTTTCTCAAACCCATCACAACTAGCCTTCAGTACAGCACCTTCCTCTAACGTTCCTAGACACTGGCTATTATGAATAAGAAGTGTAGGCAGAATGGTAAAATAACCCCTGGAACTCTTACCAACTTGAGCATCTTGCGCTTTGTGCAGCACCGGATTGTCAATAGCAGCATATGTGTCACCCATCCATTTTTCCATGTTCTGATTATCAAATCCAAGAGAAGTGATAACTGTATCAGCACATTCCGTTGGGTACTTTGTGTCCTTCATAGGGCACCTGATTTGAAAGTCAGTCACATTCAGTTCTGCGTGGTCATCCTCAGGATGTTTCAAACTGTCAAAAAGCTTGACTATGTCATTTTGCACCATGCCAATCCCAGAGTGATCAACTTCAACACCTGCCCATAGAAGAGTTCCTCCAAGTGGTAGGACTGTTTTCTGCAGTGTCAAAACAGCGTTGTACAATCCAGGAATGCAATGGATTGCGTTGGAACAATAGGGAAAACTACCATACTTCCAATACACATGGTTATGCTGCTGGCCTAGTGATGGATCAATAAGTTTTCTGGGGTCTATCGTTGTCAGTTGAGTCCATTTCTGCACTGTCAAAGCAGCAGCACACAACAAGTTGTGGAAGAACTCAGGGCTGCAAAACCAGCAGCTGCCTCCTGTTTCCTCCCCTGCTGTTTTGCCCTCTCCTTAAAGACACGCAGTACTTCCCAAGCATTCCTGGTGTGGCAGAATCTGACTATCATGGCATGCCCAATATTTGATTACAAACCCTTCAAAAAGCTTTAATATTTGGGAAGAAGCTCATCAAATTCATTTGAGAGAAAGACTCGCCCATACAACTTCAAATTGGCTTTGTTGGTAGTGTAGTAACTCTCATACAAATCAGGTGAAGCCTGAGGAGGAACAAATAGGACAGCTTTGAACACCACATCACTTTCAGCAATGAAGTGACTCCAAGCCATTGGCATTTCATCACCAAAGTCCTTTGCAGGACAATGGTAAAAATTGTAGGACTCTTCAGCAGTAACCTCTTTGGGATTGCGCACCCATATGGCCCTCACATCATGCAGGACTACCAAGCCACTGTGCTCATCAACAGCAAACTAGAGCCCTCCACAAAAAATTTCAGCATCACATTAAGCACAAGCAGAGTTGCCTCGCCGATGTCCACGAGGAATTGATCAGTATCCCCACCAATCTGGGGGTCACCGGTGGTTGCCTCAATGTTTCCAAGCAACCCACTGATCCTTGCGGTTTCAAGCTCATGGAAATAACTGTGGTTGGATAGTGTAGCATGGTTACACGCATGGTTGAGTTTGAGTTCCCCTGAAAGATCATATTTGAGTAGAAAGCTTGTTGTAGTAGCAGCAATGCGACAATGCCACAATGCCACACTAAATCTTATCCAATCTTTCATTTTGTTCCCGAGGAGCACTTCATCATCAGTATACCATGTAAATGCAAGAGGGTGCGTGCTAGTAGGACCCTCAAACTTAATTTGGGGAACATTAGGGAAAAATCCACCTTCCCATTCATCTAAAGCTCCATCATCACATCTTGCATCAACATCAGCAGGACACGTAGGTGCTCCTACTGCAATATCGGCTTGGAAAGACAAATCCAAACAAAGGAGTAACGAAAGAATTTTTCTAGCCACCATTTTTTTACACATGGAAGAGATCTCAGTAAAAAATTCACCAAGAACCAATGAATACAGCCCATTCAGCACACAATTACCCCAAAAATAACCCAAAACCACCACACTGCTGTTGTATTCTTTCACCACAATCGAAGACATCCCATTCAACACGAATAGGGCCCGAGCAGCATACAAATCATCCACAAAACAACCAAGTCACCCGAAAAATGTATTCAGAGGTCCCAAAAAAAATTTCCAATGGATCCCGGCATCCTCCAAAAAAAATCAGCTTGCATAGCATACTCCAAATCGAAATTCCATCAATTGGCCATTGATTCTCTGTGTCACAACACAAAGAACCTTTGTCTCTAATTTTTTATCAGCGTTGCTACTGGTCAGCCCCTTTGAGCCACATCAACGCCCAGAAAGACATGTTTTGATCTACAAATCGAGGGAGTTTCTGAAGCTTACCCCTAATTGTGATGAAGATGGTTCCCCGCTGGGCTTTCGAGGCCGAGGTGGAGCAAAAATTTGTCCGACGGAGTCTCCCCCTTCTCCTGTGGTGAACAACAACCCTTGGAGGCTTCGCCGCATGGAAATTTTCTGAGACAGAGGGCTCTCGGAAATATTTCCAGGTCAGAACAATGGCTGAAAAATTTTCCTTCTCCCATTCGGGACGGCGTGTGGCTTGCCCTAAGCAGGGGAGGTTTGATTTCAGAATTTCTGGGTCGCATTGCCCAGCTTGGGATATTTGCACCTGACATTTTTCCAGCGCCGACTAGGGTGTAACAGAATACCTCTTTGATTTCGGCTTTCCCGGGTCCTTCTCGGAGATTTTCAAGGTCCCTGGAGTCGGATTCGACGATTTGGCAGAAAACCCGTTTGATGTCCTAAAATCTGATGTCCCGTCGTCTGATTTCGAAAGTGCTGAGGCTGGTTTCGGAGTAGATATCGACTTCGATTTTGGAAGTTCAGGGTCTTGCTCGTCAGATTTCCATGATCTGGAAATCAATTTTGACGGGGCCATCGCTGGAGTTTCTCGCTTGGAAATTTCCCATTCCCGATTTTCTGATGAAGGGTATGCTGAATACCCTTCCATTTTTGGAATTTTTGAATCCCCATAGTCGGATGTTGTCGTCGTCGTAGATACAAAGAACTCTTCAAGTTCTTGTTTCTTCTGTTCGTTTGGATCTGAGGTTGCTCCCAAATCCTCCGCAGAGACTTCGGACAAACATTTTGATTTTTTTGGCCCGTGGTTTGTTTCCCCGTCCGAGACTTTTGCTTCTTTCCTGTCTGTGCTTTAGCTCTGCTCGGTCGAAACAACTTCTCGATCGACTGCCTCACGTTCCTCCATTGATAAAAAAAAATACTTCACCCAGGCTGCACGCCATTTCTGTATTCGTTCCACTCCAATGCCTGCTGCAACCATTTCTCTGATTTGTCTATGCATCGCCACTATTTCATCTTCTTGGTTCATCGTGTTCCCACTCTGATACCAGTTGTTACGGTCTCGGATCTGACACAAGGATTCATTGGGAGAATCTTGGATTTGCCATGGGTTATGAGTCTGCCATGCATTTCTATAGGGATAGTAGGAAGACATGAGGAAGATGAAGATCAATGGAGGATGAGAGAATACATGGGTTTTTTAGGAAAACCCTAACCTCGAGATCAAGAAGGTGATCTCAAGCCAGTTTAAGCTAGATTTAACCTAATTCTCAATGCTTGTCTTTCTCATTACTCTTACCCCTTAAATAGGGTTCACCCTGTTAGGGTTTAATATAAAGTATTACAAAAATATCCCTGTAAATAAAATATTTCAAAAAGACCCCTATAAATAAAATATTCCAAAAATAACCTTGTGGCCTAAACTGAAATAAAATAAAGTAAATTAAATAAAAACAACTAAAATAATAATGTTATTGCGTGCATAACATGAGTTGACCAAAATTATTGTTGGAAGATGGGCTCAAGCACACGAGCTCAAGATAAGAAGCCCACACGTCAAAGGAGTGGCATATGTGTAAAATATGGTACTTTTCATAAAGATGGCATAGAAGTGTAAATATGTGTTCCTTTTACGTCTTTTGTTTTATCAAGTGGTAGCCCTAAGGGCATTACAAAACTATTAATAAAGGCATTGGCTAAGAGGTAGGGCAATGAAGCACTCTACTCTCTTTCTGCAAATTCATCCAGCCCTCATTTTTCTTTTTGACACAACCCTCTTCTCCCTTAATCCAAACTCTCTCCTTCCACGTTCTTCTTCTTCTCTTCTCCTTCTCTCTTCTTTTTCTTCTTCTTTCTTGTTGATCTAAGGTCCCTTTCATGAGATCCTAAATTCTACATGGTATCAGAGCAAGGAGTTTTGGATATCTTCATGGAGTTATTAGAAATATGTTCAAAAAGTTGTAAAAGGAGTTCAGTCATGAAGAGATAAGTTCATGCTCTTCTTATTTACATTTTTTTTGTTTCCTTTGCTTATTTACATACTCTTTTTTATTGTTTTTCTTTACTTCTTGAATTTTGAGTCACAACAAGTCAAGATAAATCTTTATATGTTGTAAAGATTTATTTCTATGACTAAATTGATGTTATAATCTTGACTCCTTGTAAATCAATTACAAGAGTGATCAAGATCATTTGCTGTTTGCATCTTATTAAGATTGATGGGCGAAATTCAATTACCTTTATGTAATTTGGATCCATCTCGTTTGAGGTAGAGTTCCAGCACATGTTGTTGTATCTTCTCCTACTTAAGGTTGCTCATGGGTTTGTGTTATGTTGTTGGATGCCCATTATATGTTTGATGAAATTCCAACAGTCATTTACCCTTTGTAGTTCTATTTTTTTTAACTTCAACAATTGAATTATTTTTTACGTTGAAGTCTCCCATGAGTTGAAGATATATCTCTTCCAAGTGTCTTGGTTTGTCGTTAAATCTTCTCTAAATTTTTGTCTTTTACTCATTTGTGTTGGAGTTTGGATTAAGGCCTAATCAGTTGCACTTACTTTCTTCTCTTTGTTCTTATGAATACAAGAGAAGTTGAGTGATGGCTGGATGTTATTATCACTTTCTAAAGGCACAAATTTGTTGATAATTTGGTGCTTTCCTTTGTGAAAGAAATTGGTTCTTGTTCTCTTTTATTGGTGATTGATTTGGTCTACGGGTTCTTCAAATTACATTGAGTAAATTATTCTTTGAAGAAGGCCTTTTCCCTCTCCATATTTTACTTGCCTCATCATGGAGATTGGATACAATAGTAATAAGAGTGATATTCTCCGTATTACTATAATTCCACTTGGAGGCCTCTCCAATTACATGAGCTGGTCACAATCGGTTCTGAGGGTTCTTATTACTCGTGACCTCTTGAGCCACGTTGTTAACTTTTCTCCTCCAATTGATGAAGAAGATGTGTTCCACCACAATTGGGTTAAGGATGATAACATGGTGATAAGTTGGTTCATTAATGGCATGGAAGAGCATGTGGCTGTTACGGTCCTGAATCTGACACAAGGATTCTTTGGGAGGATCTGGGGTCTGCCACAGGTTACGGGTCTTCCAGGCATTACCGTAGGGATAGTAGGAAGACATAGGGAAGATGAAGATCAATGGAGGATAGGAGAATACGTGGGGTTTTTAGGAAAACCCTAACCTCGAGATCAAGAAGGTGATCTCAAGCCTCTTTACTCTAGATTTAACCGAAGTCTTAATACTTCAATGCTTGTGTTTCTCATTACTCATACCCCTTAAATAGGGTTCACCCTGTTGGGGTTTTAAGATAAAATATTACAAAAATACCCCTATGAATAAAATATTCCAAAAATACCCATGTGGCCTAAAACTGAAATAAATAAATTAAATTAAAGAAAACACTAAAATAATAATGTTATTGCATGCATAACATTACACCCCCTTGGAAGACGAGCTTGTCCTCAAGCTCGGACATAGTGTCTGTATGTCGACGTCTCCACCGGTGCCGAAGTAGCATCCGCGATAGCTATGATCCCCCCTCTGGATGCCCAATTTTTTTTTTTTTTTGTTGGGCCGGTCCGAGTTAACCTGGGTTGACTCGGTTCAGGAACCCCGGTCCGGCGTATGACTCAGTGGACCGGGCCGATTAAATTTTCCTAACATAGGAAAATTTAATCGGACCCCTTCTTCCTCCTGCAGCAAATCCAAAACAGGGCGGGAGCCGGTAATTGCGGAAGCGTTGTCGATTGGTCGTCTGTTGGAATGTCGTCGATGGGTCTTCTCCGCTGGAATGTCGTTGACAATCTTCTACGGAAATTTCACCGACAGTCTTCTGCTAGAATGTCACCGACGCTTCTTTTGTTGGAATGTCGCTGACAGGTCTTCTATTGAATTGTCACCGACGGGTCTTCTGCTGAATTGTCGCCGACGGTCTTCTGTGGAAATGTCGCCGACAAAATCTCCTGCTTCTCCAGTGGTGAGGAGCAGCCCGTTGGGGCTTCTCTTCTCCGCTGGGAGAGTTGCCAAGACAGAGGGCTCTCGAAATGTCGCTGACGGTTCTGCTGGAATGTCGTCAACGGGTCTTCTGCTGAATTGTCGCCGACGGTCTTCTACGGAAATGTCGCCGACGATCTTTTGCTGGAATGTCAATGATGGTTCTTCTGTTGGAATGTCGCCGAACAGGGCGGAATTGTCACCGACGGAGTCTCATGCTGCTCCTGCGGTGACTAGCAGCCCTTGGAGCGGAAATGTTAAGCACCTAGCCAATACTACCCAAAAGACCGGCCTGTTAGGAGCGGAAAGTATAGGTACTTAACCCAGGACCATAACAGTACACCCCGCCCTCCCGAGCTGACCACAACAGCATTAACATAGTGACGAGAGCCATTAGGGAATGTCCGGGGATTCCGATTGCCCGCGCACGCGGGGAGTCAAACTCGGCACGTAGCGCCTGCTCTGATACCAGTTGTTACGGTCCCAGATCTGACACAAGGATTCTTTGGGAGGATCTGGGGTCTGCCACGGGTTACGGGTCTTCCAGGCATTACCATAGGGATAGTATGAAGACATGGGGAAGACGAAGATCAATGGAGGATAGGATAATACGTGGGTTTTTTAGGAAAACCATAACCTCGAGATCAAGAAGGTGATCTCAAGCCTCTTTACTCTAGATTTAACCTAATTCTTAATACTTCAATATTTGTGTTTCTCATGACTCATACCCCTTAAATAGGGTTCACCCTGTTAGGGTTTTAAGATAAAATATTACAAAAATACCTCTATGAATAAAATATTTTAAAAATACCCCTGTGGCATAAAACTGAAATAAATAAAGTAAATTAAAGAAAACACTAAAATAATAATGTTATTGCATGCATAACAGTGGTCAACAATGTGGTCCACATGGAAACCGTCGAGAACATATGGGACACTTGTGCCAAGCTTTTCTCAAACACTGCTTCATTACAAAAAATATATGATGTCTTACAAAACATGTTGCATACGAAACATGGAGATAATATTCACAAATTTTTTGCACGATTTTGCAGTCTTCTTCAAGAATGGAAAGTAGCTCAGCCATATTCCACTGATATTGCTGTTCAAGAACGACAAAGAGAAGCTTTGGCAGGAGCCATTTGCTTATCGAATATTAAACCATACCTTGAGGTGGCCAAAACTCAGCTTCAAAGTTCTTCTTCTCTTCCATCCTTTGATGATATTAGGGCTACATTACTTCGGATACCGGATCCATCCCCTCCTTCTCCTATTGATGCTCCATTGGCGACGTTCTCTGGCAATCGGGGAACATCTTCCTCATCCTGAGGACGGGGCAGAAATATGAGAGGGGGTCAAACTATGAGAGGGGCTGCAAATAAAGGAGGTAGAATGGGTCAGAATTCTTTCCGTACTGAGCCTCATCTTTGCACTTATTGTGGCCGTTAGAACCACTTTGTGGCATCATGTTGGAAACGTCATGGCAAGCCTGATTGGGCCATAGCTAACCCAGTCTTGGTTAATGTTGAGAAAAATGAAGATAAGGCTGAATCATCATCCAGAAATGTGACTCTTACGACTGAGGACTATGTTGCATTTCAGAAAATAAAGTCCTTCATGGAATCATCTATTCCCTCATCATCTACTTTTTCCACTACTATTGCCTTAGGTATGCTTTCTTCCTCTTCTTCCTCTTCCTCTTGGATCATCGACTCCGGGGCCTCCGGACATCTATCAGGTAACAAACACTTGTAGCAGTCCTTATCTCCTTGTTATCCTCATAAATTTGTTACTATTGCTGATGGTACCCAAACCAAGGTCCATGGCAAAGGTTCCTCCTCTCTTACTTCATCTATTCCCCCTCAAGATGTTTTGTTTGTTCCTCAATTTCCTTTAAGTTTGCTCTCGGGCAGTCAATTGACCAAACAATTAAATTGCTCTATCATCTTCTCACCGTCTTCTTGTGTCTTTCAGGATCTCACTACAAAGCGGGTGATTGGTGGCGGCCATGAAAAGGGGGATTTGTACTACTTCACTCTTCCACCATTAGTTGCATTATCGTCTACTACATCTGAAGCCCAACTTTGGCACAACCGACTTGGTCATCCGTCTACCCCTTCACTTTGTTCTTTGGTTCCATCTTTAAAAGGACTTTCTAATTTCAGTCAGGAGTACATATTCTCCTCATCTTGCAACTACAAGTACTGCTCCGTTTGAGCTAATACATTCTGATGATGGGGCCCTTTATGTGTCTCAAATATTTCCCAAGTTAAATATTTTGTCATTTTTGTTGATGATTTTACTCGAGTGACTAGGTTATATCTATTTAAAGAGCGTTCTGAAATTCTTCCTTCGTTTAAAAATTTTCATGCTATAGTCTTGACACAATTTGAGAAGAAAATTCAAACCCGTAGATCTGATAATGCTAAGGAATACATGTCTCATGACTTCAAATCATTTTGTGAGAGTAATAGGCTTATTCATCAAATATCATGTGCCTATACTCCTCAACAAAATGTTGTTGCTGAAAGGAAGAATCGTCATCTTCTTGAAGTTGCTCGGGGCCTCCTCTACTCCATGAAGGTACACTATTTCTATTGGCCTCATGCTTTACTTACATCATGCTTTCTCATTAATAGGTTACCTTCATCAGTCCTTCATCATAAAACTCCTTACTCTGTGTTATTTAATGGTGAAGATCCTTGTTCTCTTCCTTTGAAAGTGTTTGGATGTACGTGTTTTGTTCATGTTACATCCCCTCATAAAAATAAAATTGATCCTCAGTCTATGAAGCACATTTTTTTGGGATACTCTCACACCCAGAATGGTTATGTTTATTACAATCCTACCCTTCGAAGGATGTGTATCTCTAGGAATGTGACTTTCTTTGAGGACACTCCCTTCTACTCCTCCCATGATGCTCCTCCAGGATGGACTTGTCCTTCTACTACTCCTTGTCCGCTTGTGCCATTCAATCTTGAAGTGGATCCATCCCCTAATGCACCGGTCGTACCTTCACCTGTGGAGTTGTTGGATCCACCTGAGGTAAGTCCTTCTCCTCCTATGTATGGGCCTGAATTTGATACTTGGCCTATTGCTTTAAGAAAAGAACATCGCTCCTATACTACTTCGCATCCTATCTCAAATTTTATATCTCACCATCGTTTGTCTTCCGAGTGTTTTCAATTTCTTGCGTCCCTTTCTTCTACTTCCGTTCCGCAATCGTTTCAGGAGGCCCTGAGACATCCTGGATGGAAGGTAGCTATGGATGAAGAAATGCAAGCCTTATACGAAAACCAAACCTAGTACTTAACATCACTCCTGAAAGGTAAAAGACCGGTTGGTTGTCGATGGGTTTTTTTGGTGAAACATAATCCGGATGGATCGGTTGCTCGTCTTAAAGCTCGACTGGTTGCTAAAGGCTATACGCAGTGCTATGGGATAGATTATGAGGAGACCTTCTCTCCTATTGCAAAATTGAATATGGTACGCATCATCTTATCTATTGCTGCTAACTCCTCATGGCCCATCTATCAGTTGGATGTTAAAAATGCTTTTTTAAATGGTGATATTAGTGAGGAAATTTATATGGTTCAACGACCTGGTTATGTGGTTGAGGAGGAAGTCAGTATGCCGGTTAAAAAAGTCTTTATATGGGCTTAAGTGGTCCCCTTGGGCTTGGTTTGATAAATTTAGTCAAACACTCCTACGGTTTGGTTTTCATCGATGCTCAGTTGATCATTCTATGTATTATAAAGATACGGTCAAAGGGAAAATATTATTGGCCATATACGTGGATGATATTATCTTAATCGGTGATGATGCTTTGAGCATAGAAGAGGTGAAGTAGATGATATGTTAGGAATTCAAGACTAAAGACCTTGGTATGCTCAAATATTTTTTGGGTATAGAAGTTCTTCAATCCAAATATGGGATAATATTGTCTCAAAGGAAATATGTCTTGGATCTCCTCGAAGAAACAGGAATGAAGGGTTGTAGACTAGTTGACACACCTATGGATACAAATGTAAAATTATGTGCCACAAATGAAGAAGATATTGATATTGGCAAATATCAAAGACTCGTGGGAAAACTGATTTATCTCACGGTAACTAGGCCAGACATATCATATGTTGTAAGTGTGGTGAGTCAATTCATGCACAAACCACAAATTACCCACTGGCAGGATTTAGAGAGAATATTATGTTATCTAAAAGAAGCTCCAGGAAGAGGATTGCTATATAAAAAACATGGGCACTTCAACATAGAAGGTTTCTCAGATGCAGATTGGGCTGGATCTCCTGATGATAGAAAATCTACATCAGGATATTGTACTCTGGTTGGGGGAAACTTGGTTACATGGAAAAGTAAGAAGCAAATGTGGTTGCAAGATATAGCGCCGAAGTAGAATACAGAGCTATGGCCCATACTGTTAGTGAACTTTTATGGATCAGAACCCTTTTTACCGAAGGTTCATGAATCTGCATTGTGATAATCAAGCAACCATTCCTACATCAGGATATTGTACTCTGGTTGGGGGAAACTTGGTTACATGGAAAAGTAAGAAGCAAAATGTGGTTGCAAGATCTAGCGCCGAAGCAGAATACAGAGCTATGGCCCATACCGTTAGTGAACTTTTATGGATCTGAACCCTTCTTACCGAACTAGGTTTATATAAAAAGGGGTTCATGAATCTGCATTGTGATAATCAAGCAGCCATTCATATCACTTCAAATCCAGTTTTTCATGAAAGAACTAAACATATTGAGGTGGATTGTCATTTTATACGGGAGAAGTTTCAAGCAGGAATAATCACTCTCAAACATGTGTCATCTCAAGAGCAAGTAGCTGATATTCTCACTAAACCCGTTACATCTAAAATCCTATCGTTTATATGTGGCAAGCTGGGTATTTATGATGTCTTTTCTCCTCCAGCTTGAGGGGGAGAGTTGGAAGATGGGCTCAAGCCCACGAGCTCAAGACAAGAAGCCCACACGTCAAAGGAGTGGCATATGTGTAAAATTTGGTACTTTCCATAAAGATGGCATAGAAGTGTAAATATATGTTCCTTTTATGTCTTTTGTTTTATCAAGTTGTAGCCCTAAGGGCATTGAAAAACTATAAATAAAGGCATTGGCTAAGAGGTAGGGCATTGAAGCACTCTCCTCTCTTTCCACAAATTCGTCCAACCCTCATTTTTCTTTTTCACTCAACCCTCTTCTCCCTTAATCCAAACTCTCTCCTTCCACGTTTTTCTTCTTCTCTTGTCCTTCTTTTTCTTCTTTCTTGTTGATCTAAAGTTCCTTTCATGAGATCCTAAATTCTACAATTATTAAGGATGATCTTTTAAGATTTGGTGATTGGTTCTTGAAAGATCTTGAGAAGGATAAGTAGCTATTTCAAGAAGATTGACCCTTGATAAGATTAAACCTGATTAAATGCTGATACATGATTTTTATTTGAGTTCGAATTGCCAACAACCTTCTTACTTAGTGGATAGGACATCGACCTACACCCAACATCAACTCAGGCTAGTTCAATTCACTAAGGAAAGAAACCTCATGCTGAAGTTGTTCACCAAAGCTTGGAAATTTCTTTCTTCCTTCATCCTTTACTAGTAAGGCTTCTTATTCTTCTTCTCTCATCATTTTTTAGGAGATTATAATCAGTTTTTAATTCCAATTGGATGAAGAAAACATGGTTATCTAAGCTATTCTCAAGATTATAAATATATCCTTGAGAGGGTAGTCTAATTATTTGAGCTGGTCAAAATTGCTAAGGAGGTTTCTTATTACCTGAGACCTATTAGGTCACCTAAGCAAGCTAGGACCACCTATTGATGAGGAAGATATTTCTTAAAATATGTGGTTGAAAAATGACACCTTGGTGATTAGTTTGTTATTAAATAACATGGAGGATTATGAAGCCAACAATGTAGTCCACCTGGAGACAACTAAAAAAATTTGGGATACATGTGTCAAATTGTACTCTAGCACAGACAACCTACAAAAAATGTATGATGTCTCAAAAAGTATGTTTAATACTAAACAAGAAGACAACTTACATGATTACTTGCGAGATTCAGAGGCCTCATTCAAGAGTGAAAGCTAGCTCAACCTTAATCCACCGATGTCTCTATTCAAAAAAAGGAGAGGGAAGCTTTAGCAACCGCTATCTGCATAGGAAATATTAAGCCTTATCTTGAGGTTGTTAAAACTCAACTCCTTAGCTCCACCACTATTTGAACATTTGATGATGTATTTGTCACCTTACTCAGAATTCCATTCTTCTTCACCCTCTCATAGTGAAGTATCATCGACCATGTACTCCAGTAATAGAGGCACATCTTACCCCAACCAAAGTCATGGTAGAATTTATAGAGTAGGCCAAGGAAGAGGTGGAAGGACTTGTCCAAACAACAAGGAAAGCACTCATTGTGAGAGGTCCAACCATACTATAAAAAATTATTGGAAACTTCATGTTAAACACCTAGCCAATACTACCCAAAAAATCGGCTTGATAGGAGCAGAAGACATAGGTACTTAACCTAGGATCTAGCTGTCTGACGCACTATGATTGTTGTCCCATAGCAGTACTCCCATCGTTATGAGCCGACGACCACGACGGCCTAACACTAGCGATGTGGAGAGAAGCTTTGCATCTGAGCAGCGCGATATCCCGCACCTGTGGGGAGTCTAACTCGCAACGTGGCGCCTGCTCTGATACCAAATGTTAAGCACCTAGCCAATACTACCCAAAAGACTGGCCTGTTAGGAGCGGAAGACATAGGTACTTAACCCAGGATCCAGCTATCTGATGCACTATGATTGTTGTCCCATAACAGTACTCCCACCGTTACGAGCTGACGACCACAGCGGCCTAACACTAGCGATGTGCAGTTAATGTTTGCATCCGGGCAACACGATATCCCGCGCTTGTGGGGAGTCAAACTCGCAACGTGGCGCCCGCTCTGATACCAAATGTTAAGCACCTAGCCAGTACTACCCAAAAGACCGGCCTGTTAGGAGCGGAAGACATAGGTACTTAACCCAGGACCACAACACTTCATGGAAAGCCAGACTGGTCCAGTACAAAGGACGACAAGTCTAAACCTTATTTAGACGAAAAGACCATAACTAATGATGAGTATGAACTGTTCCAGAGAATGAAAACTCTGATGGTACCTCTTACTACATCGTTTACTACTGTTGTTCCCACCACTGCTGCAGGTATGCCTTCTTCCACTACCTCCTCTTCATCCTAAATTATTGACTTAGGGGCCTCAGAGCATTTCACAGGTAACAAAGGTCTAGTACACTCTTTATCTCCATGCCTCTCAGATTGATAATTTTTTGGATAGGTAAGAAGCGTTTGGTTTGCAACATCTATACTGACATTTAAGTTTTTTAAATAGCTTAATTGTATGCTTTCTGTGGGTTTGTGACTTTGCTTCTTTGATTCTTTAAGATATTTCGCAACATCCCAAGATATGCTTTTATTGAGATTGAAAAAATCTTGGGTTAGGTGATGCTTGAAAGTGAATGCACAAATGTTAAATTGAGTTTACTATTGGGCTTCAATGATATTTAGAAACTATTAGATATCCAGAAGTCTGTTCAACTTACTAGTATATTTGTCAGCCGATTCAAATTTTATTACATATATTCTCACGCCCTTGTAGTGTGAGAACATGACTCACCATATATACTAACAAATTGACTTGACTGTTGTTTGGCATTCTTGTTGGGTGGATTGACTTGACTGTTGTTTGGCATTCTTGTTGGGTGGTTGATTTTTTGAATGTATGGGTTTTGCCTTCCAAATTTACCAATGGTAATCTGTATGCGCCATAGGCCCTTGGATCCATAAAAACCTCAATTGCAAGTCCTCTATTCCTGGCAATGCTTTATATAATGATGTTCTAATCACAAGGGATGACTCAAAGAGCTTCTTTCCATAAGTGATAAAACAATACCTTTTGGAACGTTTTGATGATGGTCACTAACAATCATTCAATGTAGTAAGTAGAAGCAATATTACCAATATGCACAAAATTCTCAAAGTAATACACAAAACAGATGCATGGTTTTCAAAGTGAGTTCCCTTTGAAATCAAAGGTTAATGGGGAAATTGAAGCCAAATTGAAGTAGAATAGAAGAAATCAGCGTCGAAATGTAAAAAATTGAAAAAAAATTGAAATCGAAATGGGGGAAATCGAACGAAATCGGGATATTTTGGGGGAAAAGAAAGTAGCGACAGGGAGAAGGGAGTGTGAGGCCGAGAGGGATAAGGGAGGGAGAAGTGATCGGGAGGCCGAGAAGGAAAGCGAGTGCGAGGGAGAGAGAGGGAGGCCGAGAGGGTGTTTGCAACGAGAAGGAGAAGGGAGAAGCGAGAAGGAGAACAAAGAACGGAGATGGAGGACGAGAGAGAGGAAAAAAAATTCGAAGGAAGAAGTGACGAGAGAAGGAGGGTGCCGGAGAGAGAGGGTTCAAAGAGAAGAGCCCACTTCATCCAGATGATTCATAATATACTGCAAAAATCGGATTCTCAAAATTAAACCGTGGAGATGATTTTCGGGTTCATCTGATCCATCAACATGAATTGAACGCTGGTGCTCCACTAACGACGTCAGGAGATGAACTGAGTAAAGCAGTTGAAGCCCCCCCCCCCCCCCCCCCCCCCCCCCCCCCCCCCCCCCCATAGATGATTCAAATGAATTTGAAGTGCATGTTGACACTAGTCTTGTTGACTATAAAAAAATTAATAATTATTTTTAAATTAGAAAATGTCTTAAATTGATAATAAAAGGTGCAAAATAGGTAAATTTTTAATTATTTAATATATTTATTTAATATATTATTATTATTATTATTAATATAAGATAATATAAAGTGTACCTATAAATTTTTTTAAACACTATCATAAAGTTTTAATTTTTTAATTAATAAATATTTAAATCGATAATAAAATGTGTTAAATAGGTAAGAGTATTATATTTTTATTAATTAATATACTTATTTTATATTTTATTTTTTAAAATATTAGGTAATAAAATGTGTACCGATATATTTAATTTTTAAACTCTAAAATATTTTTTTAATAATTTTAATCAATAAATAATAAATCGATAATAAAAGGTGTTAAATAGGTAAGAGTAAGATTTTTAATTAATTAATATACTTAATTTTATTTTATTATTGTAAATATAAGGTAATAAAAAGTGTAATGATAAATTTTATTTCAAACTCTATAATAAAATTTTAATTAATAAATATTTTAAATCAATAATAATAGGTGTTGCATCCACATAATATTTAAACTAACCTTGAGGGTTTTTTGTGTCATTTTATGACGTGTCAAATGACAAAGATGGAAACTCTCTATTGCATCTAGCTATGATTTATCATAATCTTACAATTGTGTATTTTTTTGCTACACACAATAGAGTGGAGACTAGTACAATGAACAATAAGGTGTTAAGCTCTTAACCTAGCCATGGCAGATAGTGATCCCTGAGCATGAAAGTTCTCAAGGTAATTTACTAGTTTCAGAAGGCCAAAGTGACAAATAAGTCTCTGTTTATTGTTCCCTTTCTGTATTCTTTGCCATTTTTACCCAAAATTTTTAACATATTTAGATAAATGATGAAATTTTGAACTTATTTAGAAAAATACTCAACTTTGACTAGTCAATTGCACATGTGTAGAGTCAAAAGTGACACGTAGGCTTTTACTAATTACGTATCATCACGTCATCATGCCACACCAGCACTTGGTGGGTCGAATGACTCATCATCATCCGTGTAGGATGCCACGTCATTAAATGAACCAAAAAGCCTCAGTTTAAAATATAACATGGCAAACCATGTCCTCATCCATGTAGTACATTTTATCATTGATTTAAAATATTTATAAATTAAAAATTTATTTTAGACATTAAAGATCAAATTTATTGACACAATTTTTAGTACCTTATATTTAAAATAATAAATTATTTTAAAAGTATATTAATTAATTAAAAAATCTTACTCTTACCTTTTTCACACCATTTATTATGGGTTAAAATATTTATTAATCAAAAAAATATGAAAAAGACAACTCGCCAGAAACAGTATTCTAGACGGAGTAAGTGACTTGGGTAGAAATTTTTTTTTTCGCAAGTTGTCGTCGTCTTTGAACAGCGCAGAGTTGTCTTCTCCGACAACAGCAAATAGAGAGTGGCCGACATCTTTCTTCTTCTTCGGCAACAGTGGCAAACACGAACAGAGAAACAACTAAACTCCTTCTCTTTCGCCAGCCTCAACAACTGTGTCTTCTCTCTTTCGTTTTTTTTTTCCTTCTTTGGCAACGACAACATTATCTTCGGCAAAAACCAGAACCTCGGCATCACGGCAACAACCAGAGAGCATAGCTGGTGCTGAACCAGCAAAAAATATTCATGCCATGAAACAGTACAGGTTGTTCAGTCGGCTGCAACAAACGGCGAGAAGACTGAATAATATGATGGTAGAGAAAACTAAGGTTTAACAATGCAAAACCAGACTTAACCAAGCAGATAAAAAAACAACAATAAAAATATGAAGGGTAAAACAAAACTAACAAAAATATGAGCAAAGAAAAAACATAACGATTTCTTTGAATCTGAAAACCATAGATGGGAGTCCTGAAAATCAATGCTCTGATACCATGTTGATTTTCAGGACTCCATGAATTTAGCTCATGGAGAAAAAGGGAAAGAAACCCATTGGGAAAAAATAGGAGGAAGAAGGGTTATGGAATTGATTATTCCTAAACCTCCCCCTAAAGCTCTATTTATAGATTTATGAAGCTATTATATTACAATAATACCCCTGAACTTAGGGTTTAGGGCTTAGGGTTTTAACCCTGGAACTTTAACATAATTACATCAATGCCACCTCTATGAGATGACCATTTATTTATCGTCCTGCCATCAATGTATGTGGACCTATGGGCCTTCTCTTTGATTTGTGGGCCTTGAGCCCGTCTTCTATTTCTCTTGGATCCATGGGTCTTCCTTGGTCTTATAGGTTTGGGTGCATCTTCTTATACACTTTGATATGTGGGCCTCCCTTGGTCATGTGGGCTTGGGCCCTGTCTTCAAACACAATGTTATGTGACTGATAAAGATCAATAACTGCTTGTGCTCAGGGGAGATAATTAGCAACCATTCCATAACAGATTCCGATCGATTGCCCACCTGCATTGTAATTACATTAGAACTTGAAGGAGGGGACACACACACACACACACACACACACATGCAACATCGAGACATGGTATGAGCATGAAGACGATGAATGACATGGAAAATATAAACATGCTCGTCATACTAGTCGACATTGTAGGAAATGACCAGAAGGCTTACAAAAACTCGTTCTGGGAATGTTGCACAAAATGAAAATTTGATCTTCATCTTCATCTTCATCTTATGCATCTATATGATCTTCATCTTGGAAATGGGTGTTAGTGTAGACAACTTCATCTTCGAAATCTTCGAAATAGGGTGTTAGTGTGGACAACTTCATCTTCATCTTCATCTTAGAAATTTAAAACCATTGATTTTATTAATTATAAAAATAAGTTAATTAAACCAAGTGTTTGAGTTAACAATATTTTAATTACCACTATTAAATCACTAATACAATAGAGTAAATAAAAAAATTATGATTAATGAATAAAAAGTATTATATTAATAACATAATATAGATTTTTTACATGGTATTAATAATATATTTTGACAAAATTAAATGTAATTAATTAACCAAATGCATACTTTAATTATATTTTATTTACCAGAGACTTAAATATGAAGTTTAATATAGTAATAAAATTGAACAAAAATAATAAATAAATACATATACAACTTTATTAATAACCTAAAAAAATATTATTCTAATAACGAGTTTGTGCCTTTAATATTAAAATCATCAAGTTACAGGTTTAGTACATATAAATGATGCATGTTCAAAAGTAATAAGATACAACCATCATTTATCGTTCCACATAGAAGTCGATATGGCATCTCGAAATTGTGCGGCTCTTGTGGATTCTAATGCACTCTGCCTCCGAAAGCATGATACTTGGCTACCCACATCCTCAAGACCATCACAATCGTCGTTGTCTGTATACATTTTACATAAAATTGGGTATGACCTCTACATAAAATTAGGCATAACCTCTATATATATATATAAAATACATGTATAAGATTGGGCATAACGTCTTCTTAAAATTGAGCATAATCTATATATATAATACCTGTATAAAATTCGGCATGACCTCTACTTAAAATTGGGCATAATCAATATACATAATACATGCATAAACACTCCATAAACACTCCATAAAATTGTCTATACATTCCATAAACACTCCATGGAATTGTTTATATACACTCCATAAAATAGTCTAAACACTCCATACATTGCATAAAATTATAAATAAACTCCATACAATAATCAAACACAACAAAATTAAATAAAATATCACTATCAATTTACAATCGCCCAAATAAAAACTATAAATCCATTATAAATTTACAAACTATAATTGTTTTTCTTCATACTAGTTGTTCCTCGCCCATTTCCCCCTATTAACTGATCTCCAAATCTTCCCCTTGATTGATCTTTCTCTTGTAGAGGAAGCAACTCCTTCAATACTGCAATTGTTACATCATCCGCATTGCCCTGACATGCAAGTAAGAACATCCAGAATTAATCTATGATTATGGTAAAAAAAAGGGCCAATTCTTTACTAGTTTACTTTTAACAATCTAAACATTCTGAATAGGGATATAAATATTGCCCTGATGAGACATTCTCAAGCAGGCCTCCGGGCTCAAAAGTCTCCTACTTCAAAAAAATAAGATTGGAAAACAAAATCTTAGAACAATGGTTGAAATGACATTGGTCAACAAGTTCTCAACAATATCAAAAGTAGGATATATCAATCACAAGTAGTTCTTTGCCATTTTTACCCAACTTTTTAAACATATTTACATGAATGATGAAATTTCGAACTTATTTAGAAAAATATTTGACTTTTACCGGTCAATTGCACACATATAAAGTCAAAAGTGACATGTAGACTTTGACCGATTACGTATAACCACGTCATCATGACACATCAGCACTCGGTGAGTCAAACGACACATCATCACCCGTATAGGATGCCATGTCATTAAATGAAACAAAAACCCTCAGTTTAAACTATAACATGGCATACCACAACATCATCGATGTAGAACCTTTTATCATCAATTTAAAATATTTATTAATTAAATTTTTTTTTACACTTTAAAAATCAAATTTACTGACACAATTTTTGTTACCTTATATTAAAATTATAAATTATTTAAAAGTATATTTATTAATTAAAATCTTACTCTTACCTATTTAAAAGAATTTATTATCAATTAAAAAAATTATTAATTAAAAAATATGAAAATTTTATATTAGAGTTTTAAAATAAAATTTATCGGTGCACTTTCAATTAATTTTTATTAAAAAGTATACTAATTAATTAAAAAATCGTACTCTTACCTATTTAACAACTTTTATTATCAATTTAAAATATTTAAAAATTTTAAAAAGTTCAAAAAATAATTTTAGAGTTTAAAATTCAAATTTATTGGTACAATTTTTATTTCCTTATTTTTAAATTAATAATTTATTAAAAATTATATTAAAAAATAATCTTACTCTTACCTATTTAACACCTTTATTATCAATTTAAAATATTTATTAATTGAAACAAATTTGAAAATTTTATTTTAGAGTTTAAAAATAAAATTTATTGGTCCACTTTTTATTACCTTATATTTCAAATAATAAATTATTTAAAATTATATTAATGAATTAAAAAAATTACACATACTATTTAATACCTTTTATTATTGATTTAAAATATTTATTAACTGAAAAGAAAATGAAAATTTTATTTTTGAGTTTACAAATAAAATTTATCGGTACACTTTTTATTACCTTACATTTAAAATAATAAAAATTAAAATAAGTATTTTAATTAATTAAAAAATCTTACTCTTACCTATTTAACACATTTTATTATCGATTTAAAATATTTATTAATTGAAAACATTATTCAAAAAGTTTACTTTAGAGTTTAAAAATCAAATTTATCGGTACACATTTTTTTACCTTATATTTAAAATAATATAATATAAAATACCCTTATATTAATTAATTAAAAACCTCACTCCTACGTAATTAATACCTTTTATTATCGATTTAAAATATTTATTAAATAAAAAAATATTTAACATTTTTATTTTAGACTTTAAAAATCAAATTTATTGGTACACATTTTATTACCTTATATTTAACATAATAAATATAAAATTAGTGTATTAAATAATTAAAATTTTTACTCTTACCTTTTTTACTCCTTTTATTATCAATTTAAAATATTTTTAATTGAAAACAATTTGAAAAAATTATTGTTGAATTTAGAAATAAAATTTAAAGCTGAGAATTGTACTTAAGGCTCTATTAGATAATAAGATAATGAGTAACCAAACGAGATCATGCAGTGTTGATGTCAAAGCAAGAACACTAGAGGTGAGACAAGTAGATAACATCAACGATAATCAATTATCAACAACATTCTCTTAAACAATGTTTGGACAATAAGGTTTATATTGGAGCATTAAACATGAATCTATCAATAGTTTCTATCAGTCGTAATAGTTTACAAGCCTAGAGCTGAATGACTTCACTAAAAGGCAACAAGACAGCCTCTCCCAAAATAGATTGTCGCCAATGACCAGATAGTGAGGGTCCAGCCAAAATCCCCTTCTACCTGTCACAATGAGTACTGCACAAGGAGAATATCCATCTTGTCTTCCCAATAGAACTTCTACTTCGATCTCTACCTCATCTTTCGGCATTTCCTCTTAGTCTCCTCATACAATTTTTCTTCCACTGCAAAATGCAACAAAGAACCCATAAAAAAAGTGTAGTTGACCAGAGACGTAGTCACATGACGGAACAACCAGTAATTACATGTACCCAAAGATGTAAAAAATAGTAAATTTAAAAAAATTTCATTCGATTTAGGTCTGCATATAGGGATCAATGGCATGGCTTGTCTAATACAAGAAAACAACAAGCTCTAAGTATAGTATTGAGTAAGTCAAGGTTGTTACTCAAACATCTTGTTAAGTATGTCTCTGACATGCAAACTAAATCAAGAGGTTTGAGAGAATTTGGGACAAATTTCCAGCCACTATCGAATGTAAGACTATAATCCATGCAAACACTTGCATGATACCTGAGTTGTTTCAGCTGTGCAATTAAATGCCCAACAATGGCGGTTGAGTACAGTGAGAAAATTGTGGAGATTATCACTAATGAGAATATCTTTGTTGCATGCCTTTTGAAGAGTTGAAAGAAACAAATGAAAATAATCATTACCACTACTTTCAAATACCAGATGAAAAATCATTAGTTAAGCACACCTGAGTTCAAGATATCTTTCTCTACTTGAACATTACGAAGGCGAATGAAATGATATCATCGACGCCTAGATTTGATGCCGCTTTGGTGAGGTAGTCATTGATTATTCTACTGTCACTTCAAATCAAAACTGAATTTTATATCTCTGGTGCATATAAAAGGTGGGATGGGAGTGCTTACATGGAACTACCTATGTATCCCAACACAGTGGCTACAAGTAAGAAAGGAAGGTGAGTTCTA
Organism: Aristolochia californica; assembly: GCF_029961685.1. NCBI lineage: Eukaryota > Viridiplantae > Streptophyta > Magnoliopsida > Piperales > Aristolochiaceae > Aristolochia > Aristolochia californica. The sequence continues at coordinate 11,934,785 of NW_027182214.1, forward strand.
GCACTTGTCCCCAGTGTTGTTGGTACAAAAAGTATCAAAGCAAATGAAAACAATTTTCATAAGAAAAATAATAAAACTACATAGACAAAATATGTACCCTGAGTCCAGTTAGCTTTACTACATGGGCACTAACCACAACTTCAACTGAGAATGGCTAAATAAGGTAAAATTTTAAAATGACTGACTAATACATATATAATACCAAAAACTAAAAGACAATTATCAATACTAATACTTAGATTTCACAAGTAGTGAAAATGTTCACCTTGGATTGCTACTTCCTAGAGTGCTTGTTGGGGCGTTAATTGGTTGGTTTCTACATTTTCTAGCATTATGCCCCTATTGGTTGGTGTCACGTTCTCCTTTATCCATTTTTTATACGTATACGAATTGAATATGGTCGATTGGGTTGTTCCTTTCAATAGGTGGAACAAATCGTACACCCGTATTAGGCCAATAGAGTTTATCTTTAAGAGGATAAAATCCAATTGCATATGTTTATCTATATGCCTCTATTGTATATGAATGACCACACAATCGATTGAAATCATAATTAATTTTCCACACACTGCAATAGCATGGACACAAAGGAATATTTTCATTTGAAAGTGGGTGCATGTACATGTCATATTCTCCAAATCAACTTGATACAACCTTTCCTAATCCACATATTTCATACACATTATCTTGATACTGAAGCACATTACATGCTCTTACTATATCCACCTTATTTTTTTTAGAGAAGCATCAACAGAGGGAGTACAAAACGATGTCATCTTTTCCGCAATTTCAGGTCTTTTTACAAAAAAGTTTATTTAATCTATAAAAGGTTTATGCCACCAATGCTTGAATTGGAGGACTTCTACCACATTTCAGAACATTATTAAAGCTCTAAGACATATTGGTGGTCATCACACCAAAGCGAACATTGCCATCATGCGCCAATGACCAAAACTCAAGACTCAATTCTCTTTCTGTCAATAATTCTTTTGCTCGCTCACTTTGTTGCACAATCAACTCCATTGTGTGATCAAAATCTATAATATTTGTCTTCATTGCTGCAAACCATATGAGAGTAGTCAAAGTTTTATTTTTGAGTATCTTCTTGAAATTGGCAATTATATGACAAATACAAAAGCAATGAAAACATCTTTGAGGTGGCAATTGTCTCTGGATCGCCCTTATCAAACCCTTTTGACGATCTTAAATTAGAGTAAATGGTCTTCTTCCTTGAATAACAAAATGTCTAGACAAGTTAAAAACCATTCCCAACCTTTTTGATTTTCTAATTTAAGAACAACAAAAGCTAGAGGAAAAATACCACTGTTCCCATCAAGAGTAGTAGCAGTCAATAGACATGTAGGATACTTCATATATAATTATGTTCCATCAACACTAATAAGGGGTCTATAGTATTGGAATCTAGCAATGGATGACCCAAATGCCCAAATTACACATTCAAATATCCTTTCATGGCCAAATTCATCACAACACGATATGCATTCATTAGCTGGATTCGACTCTTTGGCAGAGGTTGAGTGAGAATCCGTGTTTTGAGAGGAAATTGTCATAAAAAAAAAACATTTAAAATATCAAAGTGGCATCCGCCCAATCGACAATCAATTTGGTTGGTTGTAATAAGGAATCCAATCTCGTTTATTTCTTTAAAGATCCTCTAATTTTGTCCATTTATCTGATTATTTATTTTTATTTGTTTGTTAGGGAAAAATTACATATTCAAGTAATTTTACCCCTTTACCTGTTACTATTTATTAAAAGGAAAAGATATATATATATATATATATATATAGAATTATAAAGATAATTTAGTTGATGTGTTTATAATAAAAATATTGTTATGCAAGTAGAGGTAAAATAGCCCAATCTATTTCTTCCTATATTGATATATATTAACTATGATTTTCATTAGTTTATATTACTTTTTGTATGAATATATTTTGAGTTTTATAATTTTATAAAAATATTTTTTTATCTATTTATTTAATTTTATAAAGGCGTCAAGCTCAGAAAAGGGAAAAAAGGTCTCCATAAAAAGGTTGCCTAGCACTTTATATCAACAGATTCACAACTCTGTTCCTAGTTCTTGGACAAATGGAAACCATCCTTATCTCAGTTACAAGTTTCTTATTCTCTAGTAAAGAAGGTACTAGAACTAGCATGCTTTGACAACTTTTTCTGAAAGTGGCTCTTGGCATGGTTTTGGCCATCACAAGAAGAACTTGAGAGAATGAAATTGGAAAAATCATATGATGCATTTGATTGATCTCCCTCTAAATATGCTTTGATAAAAAAAAATTATTTAGTACTTGGTAGATTTTTAATATCCTCTTATAACTATGTATGATTTAAGTTCTTCAACATATATTTTTTTATCTGAAATTTCAATCTAGCTCAATGAATTATATCATTGTTATTAATTTTATATTCTTTATACATATATTAGTCTAAATGAATCTTGTTGTCCTCTAAAAATTTGCTTCATACCACTGCTTATATGGACGTTTGACCAAGTCAGCAAGCATATTTTGTTCCAGCTGGGATACGCTTATTGACCCTCTAATTGATGACCCATCCAACAAATTAAAGAATTCAAAGAACAGACAAAGATTGCAGAGATGAACTCATGGATGTTTCGCATAACGCACCATGAACGAAGGAAATCAGTTGGGATATACTGATTGAGGAACTCTCTAAACCTGGGATCTTGATTCTTTGGCCATCTCAAAATCCTGAAGTTCAAGTGGAATAAAAAAAACTGAGAATGGAAAGGGAAAGTGGAATAGGTAGTGATGTCTCATTGATTGAACCAGGGACCTCCATCTCGAATTCAGCTGAGAACTCGACTCCATCCCTATTGGAAGATAAACTCAAACCCACACGACCAAGGAAGGCTCACATATCTAAGATTATTATAAGATGTGTCACACAACCAAGGAAGGCCCACAAGATGAGTCCAAGCCCATAAGAAGTAGGACCCACAATGATTACCATGAGCTGGCATCCTTATCACTTAAGTTGGAAGATCAAGAAGGACTCACAAAAGTATCTTATCTTATGGTCACGTTAAAGAAGAGTTTTAGTTTGAGTTATGTTTGTCTTTTATTTATATTGAGTAATTTAATTATGTTAAAACTTATCTTTAAGTGTTAGAGTTTGGGTGTAATTGGGACAAAGGTAGTTTTATTGTAATTAGACTCTACTAACTTCCTCTATTATAAATAGAGGTTCATGTACTCTGATTAAAAAAAATTATTGATGTCAATGAAGTATTTCACTTTTTCATAAATTCAACATGGTATCAGAGCAGGTTCTATGAGTTGACTTGGTCAACTCACAGAGGTAATGTGATCCGTTTCTCTAAACCCTAAACCCTAAGTCTAGATTTGTAGTTATTTTTTTTTACTCCCTACACCCATAGTTTTCTATAAGTTTTTTTTACCTCTATACGTAGTTTTTTATATAAAAAATTATATACTGAAGAAAATATATTTGAGTCTGCTTTCCAAATAAAAACTATTTTTTCCAATCGGAGTTATCTACAGAGAGATATAGATATTATAATAAGCAAAGGTCAGATTGAAAAAAGGTTCGAGCAGCAGCAAACATCTTCAGATTCCGAGGTATTGTTTGCTATCAAGAACTAGACTTTATATGGATAAATATATATCAAAAGAAATATCTGTAAGTCTATTCTTTTACCTATTCAACCAATTTTTTATCTAAGTTATCTACAAAGAGAAATCGATATTTGAACCAAAAAAGGTCAGATTGAAAAAGAGGTTTGAGCGGCAGCAAAAAGCTTCAAATTTCGAGGTATTTTATGCTATCAAGAAAGAGACTTTATATGGAGAATTATATGTCAAAAGAAATATATGTAAGTCTATTTTCTTAATTATTCAACCAATCCTCAGTATGATATTTTTATAAGGAGATATTGATCTTTAAATAGTCAATGGTCATTTGGGAAAAATAGGAGAAACAGTATTTAGTTCGGCCAGATGATAGAGACCAAAATATATCAGATTATTTATCTTCTGAAAACTATATTTTATGAAGAGAAGTTATACTTGGATGAAATTTATTTAAGTCTAGTTTCATAAGGAAATTTTTTTATGTCAATCTGATATATATTTAAAGATGTATTCGCATTGGAAGAATCAAAGGTCAAGTTGGTATTCTATTCTATTGAAAAATTCGAATTTATGCCAATTGTTTGCATTACTTTTTGAGTTGATATATCAGGAAAATATCTCACTTCTCCTTGGTTTGAGGGCTTATTTATAAATATTTTTTATTTGGGTATATTTCTACATCTATGATATTTGGTTCAAGCTAGGATCACTGCCATTACCTCCCAGCTTGAAGGGGAGAAGTAGAAAAAGTACAAGAAAGAGGTATTTTATTCCTTATGTTGTGGATAAGTTTATGTGACCAAAATATTCAAGAAAGGGGGAGCACAAAAGATGAAGCTTGTGCATCTAAGAAAAAATATTTATATCAGATTATGATTATTTCATGGGTCCTTCTCCAATGTTTAGTATTTTGGTTCATGTTTTATGTGTTGGAAGATGGTCATGTTATATTCTGCTGCAACTAGTATGTCTCTTTGGGGACATTATTATTGAAAAAGAGGTGACTTCATGTCATCATTTATTTTACCCCATCAAAAAGATCAAAATTATTTGTGGTTGGGAGTCCATGACGGAGGAACTTCATCCCCGTCAAAAAGATCAAATTTATTTTGGTTGGAAGTCCATGACGGAGGAACTTCATCCTCGTCAAAAAGATCAAAATTATTTGTAGTTGGAAGTCTATGACGGAGGAACTTATTATTACATCTATGTTATCCCCCCCTGTAATGACTTTCATGACTCCTTCCACTTGAGAGTCGTTGTCCTGTGGAGGGACACGGTGGTGGACACTTCAGACCAATGCCGATAGGCACACTACCGATAGAAGATGGAGTGTGTCCTACATCCAGCATTAGGACTAGAGTATGAAGCAATGGCTTACCGGCTAAGAGTGATTTTTACTCTCACTTATGCCACATGGCCTCATGGAAGGACACAACAGCGTGAGGGGGAATGTTGGAAGATGAAGGCATATTGGAAGATGTGCCATTTTATACAAAAATATTCTATACATCATTGGCAGCAAGCTGGGAGTTCATGTTGTTCTCTCACCCCCAGCTTGAGGGGGAGTGTTGGAAGATAAGCTCAAACCCACATGACCAAGGAAGGCCCACATATCTAAGATTATTATAATATGGTCCACACAACCAAGGAAGGTCCACAAGATGGGCCCAAACCCATAAGAAATAGGATCCACAATGATTACCATGAACTGGCATCCTTATCACATCAGTTGGAAGATCAAGAAGGACTCACAAAAGTATCTTATCTTATGGTCACGTCATACAAGAGTTTTAGTTTGAGTTATGTTTGTCTTTTATCTATATTGAGTTATTTAATTATGTTAGGATTTATCTTTAAGTGTTAGAGTTTGGGTGTAATTGGGACAAGGGTAGTTTTATTGTAATTAGACTCTACTACCTTCCTCTATTACAAATAGAGGTTCATGTACTCTTATTACAACAAGTTATTGACGTGAATGAAGTATTTCACTTTTCCATAAATTCAACAATCCCCTTGATAGTTCTGTTGTTTTCTCAGTCCTCCACAATTGAACTAGTTGATGTGATTCAACGTTTATCTTAATTCTTCTACTTGGGAAAAACCCATTTTGCTGCGGGTAGGCATAGTTTTTACAAATCTAAGAGAGACAAGGAGCCGTCTCTTATGTCTGCAAAAAGTGGCCAACATCCTTTATGCTTCGAGGGTTAAGTAAAAAAAGGGACTAGATAAAAAACTTTCAAATTTAATCAGAAGTCTGATTCAAATATGACCTGATTCTCTCATCATCACTAATAATTTTGACTTTTTAGGAATAAAACCATCTTTTAATCATTTAATTATACATAGAATCCCTTCGTAAAAGAAGTGGGATTAACTCTTTTCTCTCTCTCTCTCTCGAGTTCCTAGAAAAAGGATCGTGCAAGGAGAGGAAGAGTAACAGACACCTCCATCTACTCGCAGACAGGAGGCCCTGAGTGAAAATTACTTCCTCACTAAAATATTTTTTCTCACTGAACCTGTTTGTCATAGATTTGTTACTCATTTCAGAAATCAAAACAAAATATTTTATAAAGCCATAATTGTAAACCAATTATATAGTTTCGAGAAATGTTTACAAGACAGATCAATAACTTCCACAATAAGATTATGGTCCAAGATTAATCTATCGAACTAGTAATTAATATAAAGAATCAAAGAAACTTTCACAGTGAAACACAAAATTAAATACAAGTGTTTGTTTACAAAGGAAGTTATCATCAAGAACCTAATATTTGACCATAAACATGATCTTCATAGAAGGTCTATTGAGCAAGCAAACAAAATCATCTGGGCCAAACGTTCTTCATCGTTTCAGCTACCTCACGAAGTTTTTCTTGAGCCCTTTTTATGGTCTCAGCAAAGCGATTCTTCAACCGGACTGATCGTTGCAGTAATTATCTGAAAAAATCTTCGTTGCTTACCAGAAAACCTATTAATTGATTGATTTTAAGAGAACTGCTCTAATTGTTACGTTATGAGGCAACTCACTAGTCATACCCTCTAATCTAGTTATGCAATTTGAGATTCATGGTTTGGTTTTTGTTTACTTTGTCTCTGTTGTTATTAATGGTGGGTCTCACCTTATTTTCGAAGACCATTAATTTGGCGGCTATTTTCACCCCTATAGATTATGACACTCGTCATGTCCACACCATTTATAGCAATTTTATAGATAAGTTGACTGTGGTGAGCTTTTTGGATTTTTTTTTGTTGAGATTTTCTACGTTGCCTGTATAGTTTTCTTACTTTTTTTAATAAATTCAAAATTTACCATCCTAAGAATGCTCTCATTTTTTCAAGTGATGTATTGTTCAGAATCTGGAAAGCACGTCATTCACTCCTCTACTTGTGAGGTCTGTGGGAAGAAGGTCGGGTATTGTATCCTCAAGGACAATCCTCTGGGACAGGTAACACTTGGTTCTTCCTTCTCTTCAAAGTTGCCATTGGTGATTGTATCCCCAAGGACTATTGGTGATTTTAAGTAACAAGAAAAAAATAAAAGAGTCGTTTAGCTTCACTACTTACTATAGTCCTTGATTCAACATCAATGATGTTCTTCAGGAAATTCCAACCAAGGCTGATTGTAACATTTTCAATGTGGGCAATCCAAAAAATGAAGTATAGTGAGGAAATCTTGATTGAATCGAGCTTAAGTTGTATGGTGTCTTTGTTTCCTATAGTGAGGGTTGGTGTTGTATTTCGTTGTAGGTGTATGCAAAAATAAGAAGTGAACTATCATTGGAGGTAGCCACAATTGATGCAAGCTCCAAGGTGTTATATGGCAAAATATATGAAGAACACGATGACATGACAATCATCAATAGACAATTTAGTACCTTTGTTTGCTTTCTTATCAATTTTGTGGCTTCAATGTTACTTAACCAAAGGCCCAAATTCCGATTTAGCATAAATGAACGTAGATTCTGAGTTGGAAATTCCTATATTCTGTATAATTAGTTTATGTTTCATAAATATTGATCACGATTGGGCATATCAATGTCTACTCTGTATTCTCTTTGTTCAACTTTATCTGGAATTTATGGTATTTTCTCGGTCACTCTCGGCTTCAATTCTTAGGTGTAACTTTGATTTTCAGGTGTTGGGTGCATCTCTGCTTGAATCCACATTGATGTATCAACACCAGACATAACCCGAAGATATCAAGCTGGACACGGCAAAAGCAGTGGCATCCCCCTACCGTTCACTTTCAAGTCGTAAAGTGTGCAGTTTTAGAGAGGCAGGGACCATACGGAGAAAGCGTCTATTCATTTGTTTCTTTTGGACGGAGAACGAAGGCAGTTCTTGTATAGAAATGTCCTTATATGTACTCTATGAATATGAGTAACTTTTTTTAAGGTGAATGGCATAATTTATTTATTTAAATTGGTCATTTTTTTCTCTTTAATCTTACTTCATGAATTCAAGTGAGGAAAGAAAGAGCTATCAAAATATTATACCTCACCTGGCGTCTGATCTTTCTTCACATTGCCTATCGGACAATTACCTCACATAATTGGCATAGCCCAGAAGACAACTACAAGTTGAAAAAAAAAAAATCATTTTCAAGAAAGAGAGAAAAGGGAGAAATCCTACTGCTAATTTTTTTATGCAATCAGAATATTTTTTTTGGCAAAGAAAAGATATTCCCATTACTTTAGAAAAACAAGAACAACAATTAAAAAAAACTATTTTTCCAGGACATACCAGAATGCTTGTAGGAATTAGGGTTAGTGAGAGGGGAGACGAGGTTGAGATGATAGAATTTAGGGTTAGGTTTTGAGAGAGAGAGAGAGACGACAAGAGAAATCGAGAGGGACGATGGCCGGGGAAAACAGAGAAAAAAGAGACCACAAGAAGAGAATAGAGGTTGAAGAAAAGATGAAGAAAGTTGGTTGCAGAGAGAAAGAGAAGCTGAGGACATGAGGAGAACCGGGAGAGGATTAGTAGGAAGATGAGAAGCGAGCGACGGTAAGTAGATGGATGACTAGCAGATTAATGGACGGTGAGTGCAAGTAGAGGAGAGTAGAGAGCAGAAAGCGAGCACAAGTAAGAGGAGAGCGGAGAGCGAGCACAAGTAAGAGGAGAGTGGAGAGCGGAGAGAGAGAGAGTGAGAAGAGAAATCATCGAACATCAAGTAAAACAATAAGTGAAAGTGAATTCACTAGTTTGTTCTCTCCCTTGAACTTACTAATCTTATAGATGATATCCAATAGATTCATGCTCCACATATTTCTATTATTTGTCTCCCACAAATTCCAAGCCCATTAGGTTAGATTTGAATAGACCATATCTCTCCTTGTTCATTCATTCTTCATACGACCAAGTTGGATTCCATGTTTTCAAATACGACCGACTAGACGCTGTAATTCCATATATGAATGAATTATAAATGTGGTCAACAGATTCTGTCAAGTTGGCAGATAAATTGGTCAACATATTTTTCAGTTGAGAAGAGGAAAACACCTTCTTCCCTCCTCTCTCCTCCCGATACAACAGAGGCCATCCAACAAAAAAGGGAGGCGAAGGCGGGGCAGTCCTCTCCTGCAAGCACTTTATGCCTCCTGCTCTGGTCAATTAGAATTTTATGTAGCATTTTCAAGAATTTCAAGTTCGATGTGTTGAATTCCACAACAGACAAATACAAATAGTTTACTTGGAGCTAAGAACATCATCATAAACTGAAAACTATATTTATAACAATTCAATAATAAAATGAAACGGTGAAGATGAGAGCAAATTGCTCAAGGTCTCCTTCACTGTAGACATTATTATTATACGGGTAGCCAATGAATTGATCCGGTATAATATGTATACAAAATTTCGTTGGACATGACTTATTACATAAGAAGAAGATGAATTTCCACCTTGCAGGAAAAAAATTGATGGATCCAAAACAGAATTTATAAATTTGACAACTCATATTACTACAGGTCTTCGATCTCCACCTCTTTCGTTTTCTTTAATCTGAATTTTCCCATCTTAATCCACTACTGGCATCCCGCCAATTCACACCAGAAACCTCTTTCGGGCACCTGAAATACCTGACAAACTCTCTTCGTATCTCGTCAACGGTAATTCATGGAGCTAACGCAATTTCCTTATTTGCAGGACAGCGAGAGGAGTAACGCGGACGAAGCAGAGAGCCAGTTCAGTTATATACATGTATATACACGGACGAAGATCATTCAGACTCGATGACCGCAAAGCAAAGGCAATCGTCCTGTTTGTGGCGGAAGAGCCAGACACCCATCATAAGTTCGAGGTGTTGCCACTGTTTCTCTTGTAGTTTCCGTTGCAAATCATTTGATTCCACAAATCTTCTGTAATTTTTACCCTTGAAAACCAGCCAGTCGTTGCTGGGCCACTTGGCGAGCTGAACTTCATGCGCCCATTCTGTCCAACACCCGAACTGGGAGTCTGCCTTTCGTCCTTCCATTCTCCCACGCTCTCATCTCCCTTGAGAGCGCCTCCTGCACTGCTTTGGGTAAGAGGAACCGATTGCCTTGGGCCTTCACATCGGTGGCTGTCAGGTTTTTCTCGCCGAAGACCAACGGAAATGCCCCACAAATTCGCGTCACCGACTCCACCCATCCGTTATGTTTCTCGACCTCCTCCGCTGATCGAAGCTTCTTGTAAGGTCTAGAAGAGGGAAGCGAAGCGATACCCCTTTTCTTGGAAGTCCATTGTCGTCTCCGCTCCTCTTCCTCTGCTATCTTACATGCCATGTCTTGCAGCTCAAACACTAGCCTGAAATCCGGGGGCATGCGCGCCTGTGGCTGCGACAATGAGAGTGAGAGTTAGAGACTGAGAGAGGGGATTGACATTTAATATATAGTCAATGAGGTTACCTCTGGGATGGTTCATGATGTAAGGATTGTGCGACTGCGTTAGTTTCTTGTTTTGATGTTTCCAAATTAAAATTCTTGAATTCCTATTCTAATTAGAATTGATAGTCTATTTGAATTTGAATTCTATCTGCCTTGGTAAGTTCCAAAACTATCTGCAAGTTAAGTTTCCTACCTGAGTTAAGAACGAACGAATTTCGTGCCGTTTAATTTCCTATTTACCTTTTTGACATTATGATGATAAAAGAGTTCATTCCTTTACTAAAATCATATCGCATCCCGGTAACAAAATGCAACGTCTTCTCTAGGTGTTCCCCGTCCTCCTCATCTCCCTTCTGTTCATAGCAGAAATTGGCGTCGTCCACGAAGGTAGATCTCGACGGAAACCTGATACACCCGATTTCCATAAGCATGATCGTTGCTGGAGGCTTCATTGGATCCCACCTCTGTGAGAAGATCCTCTCCGAGACTCCTCACAAGATCATCCCTGTCGATGTCTATGTATCAACCTCAAGCATGAATCCCGCCTTGAAGGCCTCATAAAAAATGGCAGATCTCGTATGTTTTTACTTTCTCTGTTGCTCCGACTCTGCAATATGAGAATCACGGTTTTGTTTTTTGTTAACTCTGTCTCAGTTGTTATTAATGAGGGGGGGGGGGGGGGGTGGGTTTCTCATTATTTTCGTAAACCATTAATTTGGCGACGACCTGTACTCCTGCGGATTAAGACACCCATCATGGCGACGCCATTTACAGCTAATTTATCGATACGCTGCCTGTGGTGAGCTTCATGGATTTTTTTTTTTTTTTATTAATTTTTTTTTTTTTGTGGAGATTTTCTGTGCTTCTTGTATAGTTCTCTTACTTTCCTAAGAACACTCTACTTTGTGAAGTCTGTGGGACGAAAGTCTGGTATTTTATCCCAAGGACAATCCTCTGCGACAGATAACAATTGATTCTTCCTTCTGTTTAAACTTGCCTCCAGTTCGTTTCCATTATTTTCTATCCACTTGACCTGCTATTGTTGGCTGTTATATGTTTGCTTTATCATGCCACCTTATCTTGCTGACACTACACCTGTGGTTCATCATGTGCCCAATTAATGATTGTATTTTAGTGGATTCTTTACTTATTTTTAAAGCTTGAGCATATTTTGCTAACACATTTAACAAAGTTTGCTGGTCTTCCAATTTACACTGATATCTTCTTGGTATGATTTGAGGGCCTGATCTTTTTGAATTGGAGAAATCGTAAGTTGGTTTTGGGAGTCTTCCTCATTGATGAAAAATGAAATTAAATAAATAAACATAGTCTTTCAAGGATTCTGCATTTACAATTCCGATCATTCTGCACTTGGTCAGAATTGTGTGTGAAATTTGATAAACCTTCAATATATGATACTCCTTTTTTGTTGCCACAAAACTGAGGACAACTATCTAATAATCTTTTTTTAAGCCCATTAAGTTTTACATTTATGAGTTTTTTCTTATGGCATGTTTAACTGTCTGTGTAATTTATTCAGGACCGTTATTTTCTTTTCTCAGATATGGCAGGAACTTATCTCAACAATTCTTTGTGAATCTGTTATTGAGATATGATTGTGGTTGTCAAAGGTAATTCTTCTGAAATACTTAGGTTGTAGTTGCCATTGTTAAAACTTCTAGAGTAATTCGGTAGACACTTTGCTTGAAGAGTACATCTGTTTTAGGATTAAAAGGAATGGATAGACATTAGTGACGTTAAATCATCTGTTATGTATTGACATATTCATGTTTAATACTAAAAACAAATCAAAATTTTGAATTACCAATAGAATGTCAACTCTATTGGCCAATGCAAGATTTGCTAGATATTAGGTTCTATAAATACTTAAGTCAGAGTTCATTGTCTTAATGGGACTCCATCACTGTAGCTTGTAGTTTTTTGAAGAACAGGTAAATTGGGCAAATGTTTCCACTTGTAGCTTGGGGGTTGAGGTCTCTATCGTCTATATTTGAGATTAATGATGTTGGACAGATTCGGTATCATTTAGCTAGCTTCTTGTACAGACCCCTCACATATGATCTCGTATGTGTAAATGAAAATCTGTTCTTAAGATTTCAAGTTTATGCTCTGGATTTTCAGGCTTTGTTCTCTTTTCTTTTCGGTTATTAGTAGCTTTGCTTGAAGATCAAAAATAAAATAAAAAGTAACTACATTTGATCTGAAGTAGAGGTCTCTCTTATGATTTTTGTATCACAGTGTGTTATATACTTCTTTCTATTGCTATTTTTTTAAAATAATCCAGGAAAAGACACATTGGTTCCACCATTGTCCTAAGATTGATTTGAAGATCTATTCTTCTAACAAGATTGATCTTTTTATGTTCTCCAAAGTAGATGCTTCCTCCTGCAATTTATCCTATTTAGAAGCAAAGGTGATCATATGCATGTGCTAAACAGTTCATGGGAACGTTAATTTATGGTAGGTAGGTGTTAGAAAATACATCCTGGGGTATTCTGGTCATTTTACTGTCCACAACTATCATCATAGGCCACAACTAATGTTTGTTATAAAAAAATTACACCAATTAAATATAGACATTGAGTGAGCTAGTAAGCTAAGTTTCTGACATCCCAGCTCCCAGCATGAACATGCACATATTTTGCCTGAATATGGGTAAACTAGAAGAGCACCTAGATTTGAAGGCTGGAGTCATGACGAACCCTTCTGTGATTGAGTATGGCTGAAACACATTGCAACACGCCACCACAAGAAAAATAAGGGCGAGATCGGGGAATAACTTGACCTATCCTATGCGTCAGCTGCAAAAATCGAAACACTAGATGAACAAGAGCATGGCTTCACAATTCTAACTTTCATGCAATGTGCCAATTTTTTTTCTACAACCTTGTCTTGAACATGAATTGGGGTGCTAACTTCTGATCTTAGCACACACGAAAAGAGGACTGCCAGATAGTTGCAGCCTCAAGTAGACCAAATCCCTAACCATGAATATTTTCTACTATGGTTCCTATCTTATTGGTCCATCTGATTTCTGTCAGCAATTAGATGTCCCCTAAGGTCACACTTCACATTCCTACCCTTCAACTACTGTTTCATTTCTCAGCTATATGGTTCCATGGTGTAGGTGAACATAACCGATGGTGGCCTACATTTTAGTGACTCAAATCAAATTGTGCAGATGGCTGAAGGAAGAACAGTGTTGTGGGATCATTCAGCCCGAGGCCAAAATTTCATCAACTGATTTAGCTGATTCCCAAGCAAATTAGATCGATGCACCAATTCAACACTTGTGTCTAACCATTTCTTTGGGGATGATAACCTGTGCTTCTTTATGAATTGGTGCCCTATAGAGTGAAAAATTCCTTCTATTAAGTATTCCAAAAGATTGAGTCCACCAGAAAAATCAACTTCAACATGTCAATTAACTTCTCAAATTTCTTTCCAAAACCCTCTGAAATGTGTGAGTAGTATATTGGCATGAAGTCAACATTATACCATTCAACCATGGATTTGCAATGAAACTGGGGGTTAAATTGGCCGAACAAAGATCATTTTAACTAGTTCCACAAGAGCTCCTGAATGATTTTCAAGACTCTTATTAAGAAAGGTTGAAAGAATCACACGAGTTGAAAACACTCTAGAGTAGTGAGTTGCATATTGAAGGCAATTGCCATACCTGCTTTATCTTTGAGAGACAGAATGAAGGAGTCACTGTCTCTTTCTCTATCTTGTAGTGCTCGGATAATCGCTTAGACTGGTAGTGGCTTTTAGAAAATATAGTAGAAGTCAACATCAAATCTTATGCACTGTCTCATCTCTCCTTACACATTTCCCTCTGGGAGTAGTCAAACCAAGTTCCCTACCACCAAACATGAGCTCAACAACACAACAAGTCCTTCCATTGAGGTTCACTCAACTGTGCCCAGGTACACTAAGCTGGACTTTCCTCCTTGTGATGGGTCTATTGACCCTCTGATTTGGTTACAACGGTGTGACCAATTTTTGGGGAACCAACGAACCTAGCCAGAGGACCGGGTTCCATTAGCCACATTTCACATGCTCAGCAAAGCCAACCTATGGTATCACCAATTTAAATCTGAGCATCCGGCGCATGATTGGGACCTTTTTCGTGATTTTTGTCTATTGAGGTTTGGACCCCCCGCCCCCAGAAATCCTCTAGGGGATTTGGTCAATTTGAAACAGACGGGTTCCATCGAGGCCTACCAAAAATAACTTTAGGAACGATTGGCCCGAGCTAGTCCATATGTAAGTCCTAAAAAATATGTTAATCTGTTTACTACTGGCTTAGTGGAGGCACTTCGCCCCCCCCCCCCCCCCCCCCCCCCCCCCTCCCCCCCCCCCCCCCCCCCCCCCCCCCCCCCCTCCCCCCTCTCTCTAGACCATGCTATGAATTTGGCACGAACGTTGGATGCCCAACAATGTCTGATGAAGGACTCTCTGGGGCGTCGCCCACCATGGCTTGGCCGAGCAGCTACTGGAACCTCCTACGGCCATCCGTCCCCTCTGTGCCTAGGGCCAGCTCCTACTCAGACCTCAAAACTTCCCCGGTCTACTGTACAATACATCAAGCGCCTTTCCAAATCAGACATGGAACAGTGCAAGGCACAAGGGCTTTTTTTTAATTGTGATGAAAAATATTTTCCGGGTCATTTATGCAAGCTGCTCTTTTGGTTGGAAGTGGATGATCCAGAGGAGAACCCCCCACCAAAAGATGAAGAGCCCCTAAGGAGGAAGAACCGGCCATTTCCATCCATGCTATGACTGGGTTACACAACACCAACACTATGCAAGTTCACGCGGGTATTCAAAATTTCCGCTTACTTGCCTTGGTTGATTCGGGAAGCACACACAATTTTCTAAGCCAAATAGCTGCCACTCAATTGGGCTTAGCAATTCAGCAGAATTCTTGACTCTCCATCTCCGTAGCTAACGGGGAAAAGATCACCAGCATTGGCCTATGTTCAGCAGTGCAGTTTATTATTGAGGGCCACCACTTTGCTGAGGATTTCTTGGTTATTCCATTGGCTGGGTTTGATCTAGTATTGTGCATTAAGTGGCTCCAACAGTTGGGACCAATCTTGTGGGATTTCACTTCATTGAATATGAGTTTCACTTCGGGCCAGCACCACATCACCCTTCATGGGACTCATGCCCCTTCGTTGTGCGCACTCCAGCAACTTTCTGTGGTAGACACCGACTGCAGTGAACTACACTCTCTCATTGCAGAATTTGGGGATTTATTTATGAAGCCACAATCCGTCCCTCCTATCCGTAACTGTGACCATAGGATTCGTCTGAAAACGGGCACGAAGCCGGTAGTGGTGAGACCTTATCGCTACCCACATTTGAAAAAAGATGAAATTGAATGCCAATGTCAACAAATGCTCGAGCACGACCTCATCCAAGCCATTAGATCTCCCTTTATGTCTCCAGTGCTCTTAGTGAAGAAAAAATATCATACTTGGCGTTTTCGTGTTGATTACAGAGAATTAAACGCACACACGGTCAAGGATTAATTCCCCATTCCAGTGGTTGATGAGCTTTTGGATGAACTACATGGCGCCAAATTCTTTAGCATGCTGGATTTGCGCTCTGGGTACCATCAGATTCGTGTCCACCCTGCAGATGTGGAAAAGACCGCCTTCCATACCCATCATGGCCATTTCGAGTTTTTGGTCATGCCATTTGGGCTTTCCAATGCCCCCTCCACTTTCTAGGCGCTCATGAGCAAGGTATTTTGACCCCTTTTATGAAAATTTGTACTTTTTTTTATGATATTTTGATCTACAGCTGCCTGGGAAGGCCACCTACAACACTTGCATTCAGTATTCCACATACTGTGAGCTCATCACTTATTTCTCAAGCATTCGAAATGCTCCTTCGGCGACCCGGAGGTCGCTTATTTGGGACATGTTATTTCAGCCTCTGGCGTCAAGGTTGACAGTACTAAAATTCAGGCCATTATTGATTGGTTCCCTCCTCAATCAGCAACTGTGTTAAAGGGCTTATTGGGCTTATCTAGCTACTATCGCAAATTTATACAAGATTATGGCCAAATCGCAGCTCCACTGACAAGTTTTCTCAAAAAGAATGCTTTCATTTGGTCTGAGGCCGCATCTTCCTCCTTTGAACAATTCAAGCATGCCTTAGCGTCCGCACCAGTGCTCCATCTTCCTAATTTTGAGGATCTCTTTATAATTGAATGTGATGCGTCCGGGGGGCAGTACTACAACAACAAGGCCACCCCATTGCTTTTTTCAGTGGACAACTGGCTACACATCACAAATTTGTGGCTTATGAGTGAGAACTTACTGGCTTAGCCAAAGCCACTCGGCATTGGAGACCATATCTGTGGGGCCGCCACTTCCTTATCCACACCGACCACTGCAACCTGAAGTACTTATTGGAGCAACGCCTTACTACTTCACCCCAGCAGCACTGGCTCAGTAAATTAATGGGGTTTGATTTTAGGGTGGAGTTCAAACCAGGCCACCTCAACCGAGGCGCAGATGCCTTGTCATGCAGAGATGTCCCCCACCGCAACTCAATGCCATCAGTCAACCTCGGTTCTTGTTGCTGGATTCCATTCGGAATGAAATTCAACAAACACCGGACCTCCTCGCGTTATTGCACAACATTGAACAACAGGCCATGGACAGCAACTGGACCATCCAGGATCGTCTCATCTTGTACAAGCAACAAATTTATCTTCCTGCCACCTCGGCCTTACTGCCAACCATCCTTTTCCACCTATCATGACAGTACCCATGAAGGCCAGCAGAAGACTTATTTCTTCCTTAGTTGCGACTTTTATTGGAAGGGAGTGAAAAGAATGGTAGCTGACTATGTCTCCGCCTGTCAAGTCTGCCAATGCAACAAAACAAAAACTTTAAGCCCAGCAGGCTTACTCCAGCCACTTCAGCTCCCTACTCAGGTCTGGGACGATGTCTCCATGGACTTCATTGATGGTCTTCCAAAATCTTCGGGTAAATCTCTCATATTGGTGGTGGTGGATCATTTCTCCAAGTATGGGCATTTTATTCCCCTATCAACTCTATATACAACTTCTCACATAACTCAAATTTTCATGGATCACATTGTCCACCTCCACAGCCTTCCGGAATCCATCACCAGTGACCGAGATGCCATCTTTACGAGTAACTTTTGGAAAGAGTTTTTCAAGCTACAGGGCACCAAGTTGGCTTTCTCCTCAGGTTACCACCTCCAGTCAGATGGGCAAACTGAGGTAGTAAACCGTACTCTAGAAATGTATTGGCATTGCTTGGCAGGCGATCATCCAAAAACTTGGGTCCGTTGGCTTGCGTGGGCCAAAATTTGCTACAATACTTCCTACCACACCGTGCTCAAGACCACTTCCTTCCAGGTGGTTTATGGTCGGGAACCCCCTCGACTTGTCTCTTATATTGCTGGTTCTGGTCGGGTTGCTGCTATTGATCAGGCACTAGAGAAGAGAGACCACATGCTAACCCAGGTTCGAGCCAACTTACAAAGGGCTCAAGCGCTCATGAAGAATAATTACAACAAGATCCATCGTGACCAATCTTATGCTCCCGTAGACTATGTATGGCTGCGTCTCCATAAGTATAGCCAGTTGTCCCTCACTGCGTCTCAACGCCACAAACTCTCACCTAAGTACTATGGCCCATTCCAGGTCTTGGAGCGAATCAACAGCATGGCTTACCGTCTCCAGCTTCCCCCCGACGCCCAAATTCATGATGTCTTCCATGTATCATTGCTCAAGCCTTTCAAGGGGGACTCGCCGATGTTGCACACTCCTTTGTCGGCCCTTCATGATGGGCGTCTCTTGCCCACTCCAGCTCGCATCTTCCAGGCTCACCGGAACAATAATCGTTGGGAAATCCTAGTTCAGTGGGCAGAGACGGATTCAGAGGACAAGCTCTTTCTCCAGGAGGGGAGTGATGTTATGGACTCCATAGCATCTAGAGTCATTGCTAGACATGGGACCAAGGTGGGTCACTTTCAAGTAAGGATAAGGGTTTGATGTAAGTTTAGATATGTATGGGGTTAGTCATGGTTGGTGGTTTACGTCAGCTTTTGGGAAAGGGTTAAGGTGGTTTGGGTCTGATGTACTTTTAGTTATGTATGGGGTTAGTCATGGTTAGTAGTTAGCGTTAGGCTTTGGGAAGATTAAAAGCTATAGATTGGGAAGAGTATAGATTGGGAAGTGAATGGACGTCTTGAAAAATGAATGGACGTCATGGGTAATTGGGGATTTTGGGAAGTATAGCATCTTGGTTCTTTTTGCTATAAGAAGGAGAGTAGTCTCAATGTATTCAAGCTTTGAACAATTAAATTAGTGTAAGGTCGGATGCTCCCTTTAAGATCCACGGTGAGCTTCCCTTCACAAGCTCAGTATTCCTCCTCTCGTTAATTTTGTATTCTCACGATTGCTCGATCAAAGAACTCCAAGTATCCGTCAATGTCGCACGTCAACCAGGAAGGAAGGAGTGATCATCGGGTGACTCGATCTATGGCAAAGAAACATAACAAGCTTCGAGGTTCTGAACCAATTTTTCTGTCTTCAAAGGAGAGTTAAACAGTTTTGGTATAAGAGCTCTCCACACTTTTTGACGTTCTAAGAGGCAATGGAGAATTAATCAGACCATTCAAAATTCTCCTGTCAAGATAATGTCTAAAGAAATTTCTTTTTTGTTTATATAAGTACAAATTATCGCCATTGTTACAATGTGGGACCCACCATGGTTGCACAAGCTGGTGGGACCCACCATAAGAACATGAGATGACATGATGGGTGTTGGAAGATAGGGCCCAAGCCCACACGACCAAAGAAGACTCACATATCCAAGTGTATTAGAAGATGGGCCCAAGCACATAAGACCAAGGAAGACCCATGCATTAAGAGATATAGAAGAGGGGTTCAAGGCCGACAGATCAAAGAGAAGGCCCATAGGCCCACATACAATGATGGCAAGATGGTAAATAAAGAGTCATCTCATAAAGATGACATTGATATAATTAGATTAAAGTTTCGGGTTAAAACCCTAAACCCTAAATTCAAGGGTATTATTGTAATACAATAATTTCATTAATCTATAAATAGAGCTTCAGAGGGAGGGCTAGGATCATAAGTCCACAACCTATTCTTCCTCCAGTTTTCTCCCAATGGGTTTCTCTCCCTTTTTCTCGATGAGTTAAATTCATGGAGTCCTGAAAGTCAACATGGTATCAGATCTTTGATTTTTAAGGACTCGTAGTATAGTTTCAGAATTGTTGAAACCCGTTTTTTTTTCTTTTCCCGTATCTATGTTTTTTTATAGTTGCTAGAATTGGTTTTAGATTTTGGTCTCTACTGCTGGTATTTGTTAAACTACTGCTTCCTGATCGTCACCCCGATAAACTGCTTCATGTTGTTCTCCATGGAAGCCATCCTCAGAGCGCTCTCGAGCCCATGTCACTGACAACAACTTTGTTGTTGGTTATTGACAACACTCTTGTAAGAACATCCTATTCCAGAATCTGATATTGAAGTTGCCTCTATGCTGGTTAAAGGTTAACAACAGATTTCGAAAATTCCGTCCTAGGCTCGTCTCCTTTGGTCCAATTTTTTTTTATCTTTCTGAGATTGGATGTCGTCCAGCAAACCACTTGGAAAATCATTTAAAATTCCATTGGTTGATTACCATCATTGGCTCATCTATAATCAACGACAATCCGATTTCTAGCACATAAAATCACTGTGTATCATCGTTCCAATAGACGGATCCTCTGTTCCAAAAAACTCAGCCAAAAAAAAGGGGCCCACCAATGTTTCTACTGCTCTACTCTGCTCCACCATCAACGTCGGTATTTCCAGTTTCAACGTTGGTTGCTAGAATTGAGTAGTCAAGGGAACTCATCGCAATAATTCACCCATAATCAACAAACACAGCTCGGTGCACCAACTGTATTGGCTGGTTCTCAATTCCGGGATGGGCTTCGAGGTGCCGGAGCTGTTTCTTATTTCAAAAAATCTCTCTGTCAGTACGTTGCGGTTTTTAGAAGATCGCTCTCCATTGATGTTATCTCTGTTTTTTTAAAAGTCTCGTGGAAGTACCCCGTCGTGTTGCCGTTTTTGGACAACGACTCTATTGATTTAGAATCTCCTCATTGGTCCTCTGCTATTTCCGTAACTTCTGAAGATAGATTATTTTCTGTAGGCCTTTCCTGTGCCAACTGGTTGCCCTTTTGAGAGGAGGAAGATGGCACTATTTCTGGATCGTATCTTCGGTGTTCTCTTATGTTTTGTAGAGTCAACCAAGGCCAACTCGGACTGAGTCAACTCGGTTGACTGGGACAACTTATTTTTTGCCTCGGTATACATGTCTGGACCAAAGCTTATACATATTTCTGTAGCAACTCGAATATATTGGTTTACTATTTGACTTGGCATGACTCACTATATTTTTCTCTGGCTGGATTATTGTTTTGAAGAATTGACAGATTATTCCTTGGCCAACATATTATTTGATACAAATATGTGCATTAGATTATTTCATGGGTCAATTTTACAAGAATTATTTTGGTTTGTGTTATATGGGCCCAAGCCCATTTCAGCTGTTGTTATTGTGTCTCTTTTGATGAAACATTATTATTGAAGAAGATGTGGCCTCATACCATTATTTATTTGTCCCTGTCAAAAATATAAAAAATATTTGTTGTTGGGATTCCATGACAGAAGAATTTAATACCCCGTCAAAAATATAAAAAATCTTTGTGGTTGGGATTCCATGACGGAGGAACATAATAGCCCATAAAAATATCAAAAATATTTGCGGTTAGAATTCCTTGACGGAGGAACTTATTATTACATTTATGTTACTTCTCCCCATTATTGTCATATATTACTCTACCACTTGAGAGTCGTTGTCCTATGGAGGGACACGGTGGTAGAGGTGGACACTTCAGAGCAATATCGATAAACACACTACCTAAAGAAGATGGAGTGTATCTTACATCTAGCATGAGTTAAGACTGGAGTTTGGAGCAATGTCTTAGTGGATAGGAGTGGTTTGCTCTCACTGATATTATACTAGCTGGGCCTCATGAACGAGAGCACCAACGTGAGGGGGAGTGTTGAAAGATGAAGGCATATTGGAAGATGTGTCATTTTATACAAAAAAGATTTTATACATCATTTGCATCAACCTGGCAGTTTATGTTGTTCTCTCACCGCCAACTTGAGCGGGAGTGTTGGAAGATAGGGCCCAAGCCCACATGAAAAAGGAAGACCCACATATCCAAGTGTATTAGAAGATGGGCCCAAACCCATAAGACCAAGGAAGACCCATGCATCCAAGAGATATAGAAGACGGGCAAGGCCCACAGATCAAAGAGAAGACCCATAGGCCCATATACAATGATGACATGATGGTAAATAAAGGCTCATCTCATAGATATGGCATTGATGTAATTAGATTAAAGTTCTAGGGTTAAAACCTTAAACCCTAAACCCTAAGTTTAAGGGTATTATTGTGATACAGTAGTTTCATTAATCTATAGATAGAGCTTCAAGGGGAGGGTTAGGATCATCAAGTCCATAACCTCTTCTTCCTCCAGTTTTCTTCCAATGGTTTTCTCTCCCTTTTTCTCCATGAGCTAAATTCACGGAGTCCTGAAATCAACATTGGGTCATCACACGAGCTGGCAAGAGTTGGAAGATTTGAAGATCAAGTGGGATCCACAAAGATAACCACGAGCTGGTATTCTTATCACATGAGTTGGAAGATCAAGTGGCAGTTTAATTGTACTTGGACTCTACTACTTTCCTCTACTATAAATAGAGGTGATTGTACTCGCATTATAATAATAAAGAAGTAGTTTTCCACTTCTCATCTCGTGAAGCGTTCCTCTCGAGCCTAAACTCTTCTTCCTTTTTTTTCTTTTCTCTTCTCTCTACTCGAGAGAATTCTCTCTCTTCTTTTTTCTTTCACCCTCTCTCACCTTTCTCGAGATTTTAGTAAAAGGGTCCTAAATTCAACAAGGTATCAGAGCATCAAATTTAGGATCCCCACATCAAAAGGAATTATTTTCCCATTTAAAAAAAGCTGACCTAACTATCATAAATCATTGTAAAGTGATTAATCGATTAATCATGAGTAAAGAGCTATATTTTTGTATGACATATCTTGTGGATTTTGAGTTACCATTCAGTTAAATCCCTTGCTCCCCTTTTTTTCCGAAGTTTGCAAAACCTAATACATAAGATCTAAAAGTGTTTACAATCAATAAAATTGCAGAGACTTTCTGAAATTATCTCTCTCTACATTTTTGCATTTCCATTTGAGATGTCAAGTTTTGTTTTAAAATGCAAACATGAGCTTTCACTCTCCTTTTTTCCTCATAAACAAAAAGATAAGGCAAATAGATCACAACAAAATGAAAATTTTAGAGTTTATATATGCAAAAAAATTAAAAAAATAATAAATGTGAGTAAAGAAAATTTATTCACACACCACAAATGTACACCAAAGGTTTGTTATCCATGTTTTGGAAATTCCACTAGTACAACCCCTAATAACTTTGAATTTTATAGGAAAGAGATTTCTAATTGATCCTAACATGTTTTAAATATGGATATACATGCATGAAACTTGTTGAAGATGCTAATGACCTAAGGATCCAAAACATTTAAGGAAAAGTAAAAATGCTCACTAAATTCTCAACTAACGTGTTGTGGGATATTTACCCGACCCAAACAAACCATTTTCCCCATTTACAAAAAGTTGACATAACAATTATAGATCATTGTAAAATGATTTACTGATCAATCATGAGTAACGAGCTATTTTTATTTAAGAAATGACTTGTGGATTAGGAGTCAACAATCAGTTAAATCCCCTGCTCCCCCCTTTTTTTTCGTTGATTGAATAACATAGACTTTTTGGAATTATCACTGTTTGCATTTGTACATTTCCATTTTTATGTTAAGTTTTGTTTTAAAATTCAAATATGAATTTTTGCTCTCCATTTTTTCTCATAAACTAAAAGATAAGGCAAATAGACCACAACAAAATAAAAATTTTAGAGTTTATGTATGAAAAAAAAATATTAAGAAATGTATGTAAAGAAAATTTATTTATATACCACAAATAAACACCAAAGTATTGTTATCCATGTTTGGAAAATTCCACTAGTATATCCCCTAATATCTTGGAATTTTATAAGAAAGAGATTTCTAATTGATCCTAATGTGCCTTAAATTTGGATATGAGAACATGAAACATGTTGAAGATTCAAATGACCTAATGATCCAAGCCTTTTAAGAAGAACAACAAATGCTCATTAAATTCTCAAGTGAACGTGCGGTGGGATATTTTTCACACGCAAAGAAGCCATTTTTTCCATTTACAAAAAGCTGACCTAACAATTATAGATCATTGTAAAGTGATTGATTGATCAATCATGAGAAACGAGCTATATTTTTGTAAGAAATGACTTGTGGATTAGGAATCAACACTCTGTTAAATCTCTCGCTCTCCCCTTTTTCCGATGTGTGCAAAACCTAATATATAAAAACTAAAAGAGTTAACAATTCCTAAAAATTATAGAGACTTTTTGAAATTATCTCTCTCTGTATTTATACATTTCCATTTTAGATTTTAAGTTTTTTTTTTAAATCAAAACTCGCGTTTTCACTCTCTTTTTTCTCGTAAACGAAAAGATAAGGCAAATACATCACAACAAAATGTAAATTTTAGAGTTTATGTATGCAAAAAATTTAAAACATTAATAAATGTAAGTAAAGAAAATTTATTCATGCTCCAAAAATGAACACGAAAGTATTGTTATCCATGTTTGGGAAATTCCACTAGTACAACCCCTAATAACTTGCAATTTTATAAGAAAGAGATTTCTAATTAATCCTAACATGTTATAAATATGGATATGTAGCATGAAAGATGTTGATGATGATAATGACCTAAGGATCCAAAAATTTTTAGGAGAACAACAAATGCTCATTAAATTCTCAAGTGAATGTGTAGTGGGATATTTTTCCGAGCAAGACAAGCCATTTTTTTCCATTTTACAAAAGCTGACCTAGTAATCATAGATCATTGTAAAGTAATTTATCAATCAATCTTGAGCAACGAGCTATATTTTTGTAAGAAAGGACTTGTGGATTAGAGTCAACACTCAGTTAAATCCCTTGCTCCCCCTTTTTTTTGATTTTTGCAAAACCTAATATATAAAAACTAAAAGAGTTTACAATCCCTAAAAATAACAAAGACTTTTTGGAATTATCTTTCTCTGCGTTTTTACATTTCCATTTTAGATGTCAAGTTTTGTTTTAAAATCCAAACTTGAGCTTTAACTCACCCTTTTTTCTTGTAAGAAAAAAGATAAGGCAAATAGATCAAGACAAAATGAAAATTTTAGAGTTTATGTATGCAAAAAATTTAAAAAAATAATAAATGTTAGTAAAGAAAATTGATTCACGCACCACAAATGAACACCAAAGTATTGTTATCCATATTTGGGAAATTCCATTAGTATAACCTCTAATAGCTTGGAATTTTATAAGAGATTTCTAATTAATCCTAACATGTTTCAATATGGATATGCAAGCATGATAGATGTTGATGATGCAAATGACCTAAGGATCCAAGACTTTTAAGGAGAACAACAAATGCTCATTAAATTCTCAAGTGAAAGTGCGGTAGACCAAAACAAGCCATTTTTTTCCCATTCAGAAAAAAACTGACCTAAAAATTATAGATCATTGTAAAATGATTGATCGATCAATTATGAGTAACGTGCTATATTTTTGTAAAAAATGACTTGTAGATTAGGAGTCAACACTCAGTTAAATCTCCTAGTCCCTCCTTTTTCTGATGTTTGCGAAACCTAATATATAAAAACTAAAAGAGTTTACAATCCCTAATAATTACAGAAATGTTTTGGAATTATCTCTCTTTGCATTTTTGCATTTCCATTTTAGATGTTATGTTTGTTTTAAAACCCAAACTTCAGTCTTCACTCATCCTTTTTTCGCCTAAACAAAAAGATAAGGCAAATAGATCACCACAAAATGAAAATTTTAGAGTGTTTGTATGCAAAAAATTAAAAACAATAAAAAATGTGAGTAAAGAAATTTTTTTCATGCTCCAGAAATCAGCACCAAAGTTTTGTTATCCATGTTTTGGAAATTCCACTAGTAGAACCCCTAATAGCTTAAAATTTTATAAGAAAGAGATTTCAAATTGATCCTAAAAAGTTTTAAATATGGATATGCATGCATGAAACAGGTTGAAGATGCAAATGACCTAAGGATCCAAGTCTTTAAAGTAGAACAACAA